>NC_141685.1:1359200632-1359800632 GCF_964263255.1 Lissotriton vulgaris | reverse complement strand
ATTGAAATATCACGTTTGACAAGAATATTTTGGTTCTCTATGATAAAGTAGTCCAATCCCAACTATTTGAAAAATTGCACCACTCCATCAGGAATTAAATTATGATGCTTTCGCAAACAGAGCATTGCTAGATGTCAAAAGTATACTGTGATAGGCCCTCTCAGGAGTGCTTTTAGGAGGATCAGAATGCAGGGGAAATGGTTGTGTTGAGGTCATGAACAGACCAACACGAGTGAGCAATTTTTTTAATGAATGGCAATCTGCAGCAGGCTGGTTTATGAGGCTGCCTGGTTTGTCGTTAGTGAAGTAATGGTGAGTTAAAGGCTAGTTACAGAACATGTGGAGGTCGATATGGGGTTAGTCCAGGTGTGGGATGGTCTGTACATTTTATTTGGAGGGGGTTGTGTTGGGAGAAAGAGTGGGTTTAAAGCAAGGCAGATGGGTACCATGGCTCTGAGTTGTGTGCAAAATGGGTATCGTGCATGTCATTGAAATCCCAGTGAAAGAGGTTGGCTCGTGAAATTAAGGGCGTGCTTAATCTTGGAACCTAATCAGATGGTGTCACTGTTCAGTAGGTTACGTGCACGCGTTGCTGTTGAGGGATGAGTTTGTTGTCCTGCTGTGTATAGCAGCACTGCTTTGTTGCAGGAATGCAGTTCTAACTAAACAACGTTTTAAAGCATTAACGCCTCTGCACAACAGCAGTTGCACTTTGGCAGGAGTCCATGGCAGTGGTGACCGAATGTACCATATAATATATGGGTGTGGCACAATAGTTCATGTGAACATGCACATCTAGAAAACTGAAAATATTTGACTAAAAATGTATAACCCGTTTTCTTTCAGGTCCACAGACCAAGGTGAACAATTGTCAGCCGAATGAGAGGAGTTGCCTCAGCACAGACACCTGCCTTTACATGGACAAGCTGTGCAATGGTCACAACGACTGCACCGACGGCTCTGATGAAGGCCCACACTGCCGCGGTAAGCGAGTGTCAAGGAAGCGGGTGGACCGTTGCTTTGTACTGGTTAAACCAGAAGCCTGATTCAGATTCAGGAGTATCCAATCCTGGCTTCCTCCCATGTGGAATGTAGCGTTGTGTGACAACAGTTTGCCAGGTTCTTGGGATTACTGAAGCAGTTACTCTCTGTACTGAGGTATCCCCTCCCCACCCCAAATCCCCTAAACCATCAACATCAACAACTAGCTGTCTAACCGCCTACCCTGTGTGCAGCTTACCGAAATGTGGCCTTTTCCTCTCTCCGAGTGTGCTGTGATTGCCTTCAGTAGGTGGTGCTGACCCTCAGATGTTGTGTAAATGCCTGCTAATGTTTTTAGTATTATCTCTTCCAATCAGACCCACACATTGTCCTCTGGTCCACGTCTCTTTATTCACTCATTCATTCCTTCATTCCGCTTCCTGAATGCCCAATTCCTATTTGCGGGGGACTTGTTTTTTAATCCCAATCCAAAGTAGTGTGGATGGTAGTTCTTGAATCATATGGGAAAGAAAGTCCAAGCCCCAATTAAATTATTCTTGCACCCTCCACTCGTTTTAGAACAAAATATGCAGGTATATTTACACATGAAATAATAGTGCAGCATGGAGATGCTGTATTTTCAGTTCAGTGAGCTTCATAGTACACTTGGAAGATCTCCGTCATGACTCTATTGTCTGCTCCAGGTTTTTGGCCACCAGAAGAACTCACTACAATGTACTGCTCAACCTTACATGTCCCTGTGATGTTACCTCTAGTCTGGCTTGAACAAACCGCCTTATTGTGATCTATTGAGTGACTTAATGTGCCCCTTTTCCTCACCCTCCATGGGTCCTCCTTACACCAGAAAGCAGTTAGATAAGTACATATTGACCACAAACTACAGGCCTAGTTCACTCACCATGGCACCTTGAATCTCTTGACTTCACTGATGTCTACTACTCTTCTAACCTAGCCAAAGTCCCTTGCTTCAGTGATATGGACTGCTGTTTGTGTATGGGGCGATGTAGAAAATACTTGTTTTCATTTTGCGCCTGTACTTGGGTGCATGGAGCTTGTGAGTGGGATGCACAAGCGAAGATGACCTCACTCTCACTAGGCCTGCCTCATTGAGAGTTGTCTTCCACGCGTAAGGAATAGGTCCAGGCTCTTGTCCCCAGGACCTAGTTTACTTTACAGATGAATACTAAATTTTGAGCGCAGTAGGAACACTAGTACAGCTCCTAGCTTGGGTACCTGTCCATATGAGTGTTGCTTGATATGTTCTCCATGGAAGGCGAGCGCATCTTCAAAGCTCACATCACTCAGACCTGGTTCTCCTTACCTCTGTGACTGCTCACTTCCTCCTCACCCCCATGTACATGCAGGCCGTGTTCTGAGTTAAGGGAATGGATACAAGACATCACATCTCTTACTTCTGTCTGCCGTGCCTGGGTGTCCTGGGAGCTGTTCCTGGGGTACGGATAGTGCATGCTCAGGCCCCTGTCTCGTGGTGTCCCATCAGACAGCGCTCAGTGATGGTAATGTGAACAATGTTCATGTTTCCCACACTTGGTTATTCCGAGAGATGTGATTCTGGTGCAGGTACGTGCACTGCTTACATCCGAATACCCATGGTCTGAGTGCATAGCCATGCAGTACTCGTGTTCCACTCACACTGTGGATCTGGGTGCTCTTCCCAGTCTTCTGGGGGCAGGAAATGGCCACTAACAATGTTTGAATTGAATTGAAAAGGGATTTATCCAGCGCAACATTGCCCATAGGCGTCAAGGCGCTAACGATGGTATAAGCTGTGAGGAAGGGGGAAGGAATTACAGATAAGTCTCCCTGAAGAACCAGGTCTTCAGGGCCTTTCGAAAGAGAGAGTAAGCCTGACTGACCTTTAATATCCGCCGGAAGAGTATTCCAGATCTTGGGGACAAGGGAGTGGAAAGACCTCCCGCCCCATCTGGTTTTGTAGATTCTGGGGATCACAAGAAGATTTTTGTTGGCAGATCGAAGGACCCTACCAGTGGTATAGGGTGTTAACAAGGATTTGAGATCTTCCGATCCGCCGGAATACAAGGCACGGTGAGTAAGACAAAGAACCTTGAACTCTATCCTGGCCTGCATAGGGAGCCAATGAAGATCCCTCCTGATGGAGGTTGCTGATGAAAGTCTGGGGGCATCAGCGACAAAGCGAGCAGCTGCATTTTGTACCACTTGCAGGCGTTTTACCTGCTGTTTATTTATACCCAAGTACAGTGCATTACAATAATCTAACCTAGAGGAGATTAGTGCCACTGTAACAGTTTTCCGGGCCTCTGGGGAAAGATAGTGCACCAACTTCCTCAGGGTTCTAAGGGCTCCACAACAGGTGGAGATCGTCCTGCTGACCTGTTTGTCGAAAGAGTTTATTGTCGAAAATGACACCCAGATTCCGAGCGGACTGGGAGGGCTTAGGACAAACCCCAAGAGCAGGAGGCCACCAGTCCATTGACCATATCTCTTCTTTGCCTCCGAAGATCAGCACCTCTGTTTTTTCCCCATTTAATTTGAGGAAATTCCTCACCATCCAGCCAGCAACTGCTTCCATGCAGTTTCTGAAATTCCGGGCTGTGAGTTCGGCAGAGTGTGAGAGGGAGACCATGATCTGGGTATCATCGGCATAGGATAAAACTTCCTGCCCAAAAGATCTTACGAGTCTGGCAAGCGGTGTCACATAAATGTTAGAGTGTGGGGCTCTGGATTTTCTTAATAGCCGCTCGCCTGACCTGCTACCCAGAATATTGAACTTTTATTGCCTTTTTCCCCAAAAGTGAGTTCTTTTTTTCCCTTCTTTCTCTTGAATTATTTCTGTTCAATCATTCTGCAGTTATCTATCTACACATGTTACATAATAAAGAAAAAAGGCTGTCCTAGAGGAGACCAGGTTGTAGGTCAGTTTACCGCACTACACCCCTATGTTAACCTTCAGTGTGACAAAACTTGCCTTTCCTCATTGCCACAGGTGTAATTAAGTTGGTCCTGGGTAACACTGTGTGGCCCTCATCCATGTGTTTAAAACAGAGGGTTTTAAAATTAGCATAACATAACACGTCAGTGAGACCCGTTACTCACAGATTTTATTTTCTGTTTCAGTGTTTGCTGCAAACTGTTCACATTTGGGCTGCAAACACCAGTGTGCCTCTACGTTAACAGGGCCTGCCTGCTACTGCGAACGTGCTTATGAGCTGGGAGAGGACGGCAAGAGCTGCAAAGGTGAGTGAGTGATCTCCAATGGAAACGGACAGCATTGATATTTTTTGCCTGCAAAATGAATAATTTCCTTTGAGGAGTATCTGCACTTTTCCCCTTTTTTAGGCCTTGTCTACATGCAACTTTAGCGGAGTTCTTTCAAAGGGCTTATTGTGTACAGTATAATACTTAAATAGACAGGAAAGCCAACTAATCATGGTCCATGGGTCGACCCAAAGCGCACTCAACTCATTTGCTTGCTTCTTATTCAGTGGGTTTCCTTCCTTGTCCTGGTGTTTGCTTCTCCTTTTCTATTTTACAGTATTTCTGATTAAATAAAGTGTATCCTTCTTCTGTTTACATTCAAGGACCTACTTTTATTTCTTTGTTCTTTCTGATGGATGCTTCTAACCGCAGATTTCTCACCTTGTGAATACCCCCTGTGCCACACTGGATCTGAAGATTTTTCTCAGCTATGCTCCCAGCAGGTGGCATTGTGTGTCACCGTGTCGACTCAGTCTCACCCCAGAAGTGACGCCAGAGCCACATATAAATGCCACCCCTGCATGCTGACAGCCGTTCCTTTCTTGCCGTGCCTTTGGGCGCAGATCCGGAGCTCACTCCTAAACTTTTTTTTCTTATCTTTCAGTTCTCTAACGAATGTGTTTTCTCTAAAGAGTGCACAGGAAATTGTTCCCACCAAAAACTAGATTGTTTAGGCATTGTAGGGACAGGCACAGGCATATGTTTGCGACAGACCCTCCGCGAGATACGTCTCTGGTACCTAGGATCATCGCACGACTCATTCTCGCAGGGTGCATCCATATGAACCCCAAAGCAATCCAGGAATGCAAAGTCATGCTCTACATCACCAAAACACCATTGCATGGTGCGTAAGGGGGAATCTAGGTCGAAGTTGAGGATGCCATTCCCATTACGAGCTCATTTCAGCAAAAGATCCATCTCACATTCCAAGTTGTCAGGTAAGTCCAGGTTAAAAAAAGCACAAGACGGTGAAGGAGGGTTCACCCTCTTCCCGCCAATCTGGACCAAAGAAGTTGGTCGGATGTCAAGATGCCTATTGTATTGTATTTGCATTTTTATAGCGCTTACTACCCCTGACGAGGCGTTAAAGCTCTTTTTTGGCGAGTAGCACGCTACTCCGGGACCCATAGAGGATTAGTGTTGAATTAGTATAGTGAAACATGCTAGTACATTTTAAGTGGTGTCTCTCTCCGGTTTCCTTTCGAAGAACAGTTTCCACAACTTTTTGGACCCAATTCCACAATTTATCCTTATGCATCCATTGTTTCCAGATCCATTGGCGACACTGGAACTGGTAGTGTTTTTTCAAGAAAGGCATGTTTCAAATTTCCTTGTCCCCCTTTTAGCACCCTCTGGTTTGCCTTTGGGTCTCAAGGGTCTGAAGAGGCATCCACTTGAAATACCATTGGCGAATCTATCCTCAATGTAATCTGCACCTCTGGAAGTCTGCTGTGGGGTCCTCTTGGAATTCAAGCTGATGCTCGTTCTGGATGAGCCAGAAGAGTGCGCTACCCAGAAACTCTGGGCATGAGCATTTGTCCTCCGATCAGACTTCTGCTTTGGGAGAATCTTCCAACTTAGCACAAAAGCAGGGTCCTGCACCCATGACCTTGCAATCCACATCTCTGTGCATGGAGTTTGTGCGGTAGCAGTTGGCTGCTTTACCAATCTCCAGAAGTAGTGGATTTCATTCTACCAGCCAGGTGTTGATCAACAGAAGCTTTTTACACAGGACGCTAGGATAAGTTGGTGGCCTAATGTAATTCCTGCTTACAGATGCTTTACAGGGAAGTTGTCGGACTATCAGCTTTTGATACCGTCTTTTATCCCAGCTAGGACTCGCTGTGTGCACTGTTAAATATTATTTAAAGGCCCTTTCGGCCTTTTTAGTTTTACGTTCCCAACCATCCTCCTTTATAGCACCTTAAAGTCTGGTGCATATGTTCCACCCAAGCCTTTTGTAATGCTGCTGTCCGACCTTAATTTGTTTTTAAGTTTCCATATGTATACCCCATTTGAACAAATGCATCGCTGTCATTTGCGTCTCTTGACTCTCAAAGTTGTCTTTGATATAGCGATAGCTTCTGCTCTTCGCTTGTGTGAGCTTCAAGCTCTGTACGTCCTCTGTCCATCCATTCTCCATGCACCACCTTTTTCTCATACCAACTTGTGCTGCAGACTAGAATTGCATTGTTACCGAAGGGTATGAAACCTTTTCATGTGCACCCCAAAAGAGCTTTTACATAGATGTACCAAGGGCCATCAAGTGGATGATTAGCTCTTTGTGGGTTTCGCTGGGAAACAGAGAGGTAAGGCTGTGCAAAAAATGACCATATTGAGATGTATTGTCCTCTGTATTAAAATCTGTTATGTACTGGCAAAGAAGCCGCCTCTGGAAGGTCTTGGGGCTCATTCCACCAGAGCCTAGGTTGCTACTACTGTGATGCTATGCTGAGTGCCTTTCCTGGACATCTGTTCAGCCCTGGAGTGGGTGTCAGTCCGCACGTTTACGAGGCACCACTGTCTTGATAGCAAGATCCGGCGGGATGGCACTTTACTTCTTTGGTCCTGTAGGATTTTTCTGGTCTGCGCCATTCCACAAACCCAGCACTTTGAAAGGTACTGCTTCCATATCACTATTCACAAGCCAAGGAATCTGCAGTTAGAAATATCCATCAGAGGTACAAGTTACTTAACTTCAGGAACGCTCTTTCTGATGTATACTGTATCTAACCGCACATTTTTCACTGGCTTCCCTCCCCCGTTAGGTGCAATGGACTTCATTGCATCTATAAAAAGGTCCATATTTAGAGATATGTACACTGTCATATGATCACTTATCAAGCTCCGTGTCTGATGGCGCAGACACAGTCAAGAAAGAAACTGAAGTCCGCGTGCACTGGTGGCACTACCTAGGCAGGGCAGAGTCACTATAGACTCGCACCATGCCAGCTGTTGGTGAGTGGGAGCAAAGCTGAGCAAAATCTCTGGATCATTTTGGGCCTGGGGCTATTCACAAGGTGAGGAATCTGTGGAAAGATAGAGCATCCGCCAGAAAGGGCATTACTGAAGGAAATTAACTTGCTCTTCGGCACTCCATGTAAGTGCAATAGTGGGTGTTTTTCTTTCTCTTCCCCACTTCCCCCCTGCTCTGGCACCTTCCCTCCCAACTTTTCCTTTGCTTCTTCTGCTCCCTTGCCCCTTTACTGTCTTTTTTGGCGGGCTGGCAGCTGCAATTTGCTACTGGACCTCTCCTTTCTCTGTAATGTGCTGAGGCAGTTTTTATTTTTAATTTTTAATTTTACAACTCCAAGATAGGCATCCTCCGCCTCTGCCTTGCAACTGTAGTTTAAAAGAATGCATACCTGCCTTGTGGCACTATCCTGTGTACATTATGAAGGTGGCAAAAATATGGCCCCTGAAGCATCATAATGCCTATGTGCATGGACATCATCATGCTGAGGCTTCCCTTTTTTTTTCTTTGTGCTGGTTCTGCGCTCATCATCGGCAATCAACATTGCCAAATTCGGAAGCGTGAATAACTTTGCAAAGTAGCGACCTAAGGGTGTTGCCAATGCTTGTTTTCAAACAATTTTTGTGAAAGGTTAAAGAACAGTATAAGATAAAATATATTTAACAAAATAAATGTTTATCTACTTCTGCATTTCTTACGTTTACTCTTTCTAAACTATATTGAAACTATCCACACGCCATCCACAGGAGAGTAGCTGTAATTGTTATCTAAAAAGGATATAAACATTCTGAAAATTCGATTAAAACATTTAAATAAAAAAAGCATTGTGTTCCTTGTAGACTCTTGTAGACGTTTTTACAACAGTTCTATTTTCTTTTTTTTTTTTGAGTTTCAGTGAATGCATGGAACAACATCTTAACATAAATGGTAGAAACTGAATAAAAGCAAAACATTTTTAAAAAAATCATGGAAAAGACTCCGTGAAGCATTATATTGCCTAGGAAGCAAGGGCGCAGCAGCACTCTTGCAGAGCATGTTTTCAGAGGGGCCAGTGAAGTTAGAAAACGCAGTGACCTGTGGGATCCAATCTGCCAGCAACTATGTCTTTGTAGACACTGAGAGGAGGATGTTGCTGAGGACACTCATTCTAAGCTAGTTCCTATCACTAGGCTTCACAAAGCTCTTTTTATTGCCAGCAGCATTCTGCCACTCATAGCTCGACCAGGTGTGGCACTGCAACCGCATGTTTAAGGCAGCAAATGCCTTCCGCTCTAAGATAACATTTAAGGCATTTATAGTTTCTTAAATATATCAAACTATAATAAAACGTTCGGTAGTAAATAATAAGTGAACAGAAAATATTTGAAAAAAATGGTAGAGCCCGTGAGAAGAGAAGAGCGAAAATGCCCTGAGAATGAATATATATATATATATATTTTATAACAACCTGCAGTTTGGCGTAATACTATGCTCCCAGAAGATGATGTTTATTGTAACAAGATCCTGTTTCCAGTCTGATGACTACATATTTGTAAATTTGTAAATAGACGAGGATTAATTGCTTTGGTTCCCAGTCAGTGGTAATTTTAGCCAGCTCTCTTACTTTCTTCCCTCTAGTGATCTGTAAAAAATTATTTATTACAGTATATAATTGAATCAAAAATTATCCTTGATGTACATTGTAAGTCCAGAACCGTATTCGAATTTGTTTTCTAACCTATATAGTAATATGGGTGAACACTGTGGATAGAGTAATTGACATGACAGATCGCAACATTTTTATATCATCATTCTTTTACATTTTATATTTACATATGCACCAGCTTGCACATTAGGCACATAGTTTGCACTTTATATAAAAGAAAAAATTGAGAAAAAAATGTTTTTGCTTATTTGCACTATAATCTAGATAGGATTTTGTACTTGTCGCATGACCGCAATATGGATTTATCCAGTTAGAGTATTATTAACAGACGATATGATCTGGTATTGTCAAGGGGTACAATTGGATTTATCCAATAATATGTAACTTTTATCTAAAAATTGTATTTGTTTTTTAGAACGTGATATGAATTGCTATGATGAAATATTCATTTTTATGCTTATATTCAGCAGCAATATATCTTGTACACAGTTATTATCTGTGTGTGCTAATGGATCCCCTGACACTGTGAAAAATGTTTAAACTACCGAGTCTGTTTTCCATTAAGACTGTCATGTGACCCATCAAGTCCTGCAAGAGGTGTGGTTAAGGACTCTTTAAATGCTAGATGGCGTTTTTACCAAATGACACGTGAGCAAGGGCTTTCCAGCTCGAAACGCGTTGTGTGTGGGTCTCACCTGAATAAAAATAACATCGCTACCCAAAAGCTACGAGGTCTGTGTCTCCTTCCTCGCTGGAGCCGCCGAGTGTGTGCTAACTGGAAGTGGATCGAGTGTCCGGGGAGATATATATATATATATATATCTCCACACACTCTCCTGTGCGTATACTGCTGCCTCTCTCTCGTGTCACGCCACCCCAATGGACTACTCACATGAGTAGGTCTCGTAACTTTTCTCCAATGTTCCTCTTTAACCAAAAGGATGACGACGCCTTGTGTAGCTGTCTCAAAAGTACTTTATTTTGACCTTCTCAATTTTTAACTTTTTATATAGTGCGAACGAGACCCGAAGATATCGCGTATCAAAGCGCTTTACATGAGCACCAGTTTCATTACATGAGGACACATTCATTTTTGTTAGACATGGGGAGATTACGTGATTTGCCCAGAATCACAGGATGTTGAGTGTCATTGCCGAGACTCTAACTCGGTTTCCCAGCTTTGACATCAACCACTCTAGCCTTAAGGCTACATCCTCTCCCCGTTTCATCTAAATATGTTTTAGGCTTTGGTCCAAAGGTTGTAGCTGTGTTGTGGGGCATA
Organism: Lissotriton vulgaris; assembly: GCF_964263255.1. NCBI lineage: Eukaryota > Metazoa > Chordata > Amphibia > Caudata > Salamandridae > Lissotriton > Lissotriton vulgaris. The sequence goes on along the minus strand of NC_141685.1, from coordinate 1,359,790,471 downwards.
GTTGAGTTTGATGTAGTTTGATGAGATGAACTGTAAGTTTTCTGTGCCATTCATTAGCTTGCTTGTTCCTGTGCTTGTTGTTTTCAGACTTCGATGAGTGCACACTGTACGGAATGTGCAGTCAGACCTGCACCAACACCGAGGGGTCCTACACGTGCAGCTGTGTGGAGGGATACCTGCTGCAGCCCGACAACCGTTCCTGCAAGGCAAAGAATGGTATGTTCCTGCCGGAAGTGAGATGTGGATATCTTCGGTCTGTCCCCGGCCATTCTTTCATTTTGTAGCCAAAACACGTTGTTAGATGTTTAGAGATCCGGCCTCGTTTTCTGCAATTACATAAACTTGTTTATGTTGTCTTGCTGCACAAGGGCAGTTGGTAATTTTTGTGGCGCATTGGTTTTCCTAGTTTGTACTCATTCAACTCTGAGAAATGATATTACACGGAACTGATCAATGTTAGTTTTTGTGATGCAACATCCATCATTTTGGAAACCGGCCTTACAGTTTAAAAAGCAGCTTTTTTGCTTGTAATCCTTGCTTCTAAACTACTAAAAATGTTTTACCGTGTGTTAAACAGTTGTGCCAGCAAAGCAACGAATACTGTACTGTTCGGGACACTTGTTGACTATTGTAGAAATTAAACCTATTGATTTGTGATTGATTTGCAACTGAACATTTCCTGTCCTCAGTGGGTTTTAATTTTTTTTTATTGGATTGTTTGTGGCCAAACATGTTTAAATACTTCAACGTAGCAGGCTCCCCGTTACCTTTTAAGTACAGTTATAGTCAATGCGCAGAATCGAGATACTGCCGATCAAAAGATATCTGACTGAAAGACCTTATTACATAGTGAAAGTTCGCTTTTTCACAGCTGCGACCGTTTACTTATTTTATTTATTTATTTATTCAAAGTTTTATATAGCGCGAACAAGATCCTTACAGATATCAGAGCGCTTCACATGGACAAGGTAGGGGCAGTAGGAATGAACAGAGATAATGGGAGCAGTGTAATAGTCATTAACATGGTAATAATCATAACATACATAAAACATATGCATATACAATCAAATAAACAAGTAATATAAGACAGCACAAGTCGTTGATCACACTACAGGGGTGTTCAGGTACACCTTGGGTATGTGGATGGCTTATACCAGTGTTATAGTATATAGAGAACACTGAGTGAGGGCAACGGGAGAGTGGATCAGTAAACCAGCGTGTATCCTATATTAGTCGGTAGACGAGAGTAGCGTAGTAGTGTCCCCATCAAGTAGAAGTATGGTGCCAAGGGACAATGAGAACAGTGGTACAAAGCAATGCAGAGTCACTGATCCAGCACCTGTGAGGTTCAGGAGATCTTGGCCAGAAGGATGCTTTTCACCTCTTTCTTGAAGAGTGTAGTGGAGGAGATAAGCCTTGTTTCAGGGGGGAGCGCATTCCAGATCCAGGGTGCCATTCCTGAAAAGGAGCGCTTGTATGTTTTCTCTTTCCGGAATCTACAAGGTTTCAGGAGTAGATTCAAAGTCTGTTCTTGGATTGGCCTAAAATCGAGGATGCTTCTTGTGGGATTTCATCTTGCCACACAGAGCCTGAATCAGTGTTTGTTACTCTACTTTAATTGTGATGGGTGGTCCTGGCATGGTTTTCTTCATCAGCCTATTGAGTATTTTAAAGTATTCTGCCATAAAGTGGCAACAGGAGTTTGCCAATGTTAGGGGTGTTTGTCTCTGCAGCAGATCCTCCTGAGGGGGACTGAGGAGCAGCGTATTGGAAGAATGGTCATTTTAGGTCGTCTTTGAAGCAATTAAAAGCTGCACATATAAGTACTTTCATTATGGTCATTTCTCGAACTGTACCTTTTCTAATCCCTTCTGCAGAGCCTGTGGACAGAATGACAGTCCTATTGATTGCCAACTCTCAAAACATCTTGGCCACATCTCTTACGGGAGTGCAAGTCCCGACCATTACCCCATCAAGCACCAAGCAAACGACAGCCATGGATTTCAACTATGCCGAGGAGACGGTGTGTTGGGTGCACGTGGGCGAGAGTGCTGCACAGACCCTACTGAAATGCGCCCGAATACCCAACTTGAAGGGCTTTACTGATGAACGGACCATCAACATCTCCTTAAGCCTTCACCGTAAGTACCCGGCATGGTGGGACAACGCTAGGATTCACAAGCCTTGGGTGGCGTTGGCTGTGGTAGAATGTTGAGAGGATTTCTTCGGAGGTGGAGATGATACCTCGGGTGTGTGTGTTTCACCTAAGGTTGACACCTGTATGTTTTTGTTTACCGTCATGACCAGTATTTTAATGTCCCCGCCAGTACTCCGATTAGAAAAATTACCTAAAGCTGGTATTTTCCTGTTATCGGTACATACTTTAAACAGTAAATAAAACATGAAACACTTTAAGATGTGTTCTAGAGCTCATTAAATGATCCCTAAGGAATAATGAAAGTAGTCAAAGACAAAAAGGCCATGTTAAATACGATTTCAGCCTATTTTAGATAATGTTCTATTTAAGCATCCTGCTTCAGCCTTTAAGAATCTCAATGTGAACAAATGGGCGGTATTTTTTTCTGGCAAAGGTGACAACCCTGGTGGCACTACACTCCTCTTCCATAAGTCAGGGTGCATGCAATGATCTGTACAAACAGTTCGGGCAAGGGAGGGAGCAAGATGGCCCATAGATGGCAGCCCGAACACACGACAAGAGTTAAACACACTGACACAGATAAAATAGCTTGAACTTTGGCTGATGGGATGGCTTCTGCACCTTCACCGCACTGTTTTTGGTAGGTCTTCTGTTTTAGTAATTGCGCGCTTTGTAGTATGACATGATCTTTGGACTCCGCAAACACACTTGTGGCCTTGCAGGGCCTATGATTAAATAGTGGATTTTGCATTTGTACTCTGGCTTGTGCTACGAATTTCCCATAAATTGCGAAGTTTCTTTCTGAGCTACCTGGACGTCACAACCCGGAATCGCTGGTGGGTTTGGCAGTGAATTCTAGCACGTCCGCCAGCCCTGTTTTTTTAGTGCTTGCATATGTGAAAGGCGTTTTTTAAAGACCTGAATTAATCACATAACCAAATTGTGCTGAAATGCTATGGTTGTTTTTGTTAAATTATAATTTTAAAGAATGCGTCTGATGGTAACTAACATGTATCATCAATACACTACTGTGAGGGCAGACTGGGAGAGCAGGCACCATGACTGAACCTTTTGAAATCATAATTCTTTAAGGAACGCAACTTTAAAGCATCTGTATTCTATCTCAATTTTTTAAGATTTAATTCACTGGAATTTTAATGTGAAGAACAACCAGAAAACGTTTTTTTAAATTGTTTTATTATACTCCATTTTGGGCTGTTCAGTTTTTTGAAAGACTACTGATGGTGAAATGGCTGGGGGTGGTCAATTATTATAAGGCAAGAGAGATATCACCCACTGTACTAGATCAGTAAGCACCCTTAATCGGGTCACATCGTCTGGTTTCCACTCTGATGTCTTACTGTCACCCTCCCCACAGGAGTGTCTCTCCTGCCCTGTGATTGACTACATATCTAGGGCACCAATGTTCTGTTCTGATCCCAGATTCCCAAATGTATCAGCTCATTTTCTGTTCAGCTGTCTCTCCCTCTCCTGATCTCCTAAAATTTAAAGGACTTTCACCAATATTATCCTCCATGTGCTGACAATCCCTGTGAAGCCAAGCCAATAGATCTCACAATTGAGACCTGTTGACTGTGCCAATGCTTTTTGGTGATACTGTATGGCATTAAAAAAAAGCAAACATGTTCTTTTGTTGATGCTGCTCAGCATCATCAAAAACCTGAAAAAAATGCGTCCTAAAGTGATGCACCTATTGAGTGTACACATCATGACTGGCACCTGCATAATTCTGTTGGAGCGTATGTGGGTAATGATGTATGCATAAGCATTCATCACCACATTTGCACTAGCCAGCTGAATGATGCAGCCCTCGTTTTATTTCTTTTTTTATTTACCGTTGCAAGATGGTAGACTCTTGTAGAACAAAACCTAGGTGTAATTTGACACTGAATGCGATGGAGTGCAGGGTCGGCTACCCCAACCAGGTTTGTCTCCGTCAAAGTTTTTACCTTCTGACTACAGTCCTTTACGTCCCAATCTACCACAGGAGTACAACTCTAACGTCCCCTAGGATCTCGGGGGCAGCACTTAAAACTCACAGGGTGGTAGCTAGAGTTCAGACCCGGTCAATTTACCACTAATCAGCTTGGTAGTTGCAGGAAAGGCCTTTTGTAGCTTTTTGTATCTGTGTAGCTTGCACAGAAGGTTAACCTTATGACCTTTGGATTCCACTTCTTTATTCTGGATACAAGAGGGAGTACAGATCCAGTACTGCACGGCTCTTCTCATGTTGCAGACAGAAGGTTCAGTCCGCTTATCTTCCTCCTGTCAAGAATGTTCTGAAGTGGCTGTCTGGAGGTGCCACTTTTATGTCTGGCACGAGCTAGTGAGTGGGAATGACCACTGAGGACGCCTTAAACAAATGGGTATCGATTCCCCAGGCTAACCCTATCCACTTTATGCATTTTGAAGATGGCCAAATTCTATGGCCAACCCAAAATTTGGGCTCTGGGGGCTGGAGGTGTGTACGGGGAGTGTACTTTGATAATCTTGGTGTCATCCCATCTCTAATGCTATAATCCAGTTTTAGGAAGTCCCTGGACCCCCACCATACTCAGTAACCGAAGTCTGGTAAAACCAAAGCTGAGCTTTCAGCAACCATACAATGGATACACACAAATTTCTGTTCTGTTTCCCTCCTTTTGAAGTGCACCCCAAATATTATATCCAGACCTGTGACACCGCAGTGTCAAAAACTCCTAATCTGATTGGGGCCTGGCTGGCTGGCATGACGGTAGTAGCGCTCTGACCAAGTGTAAGCTAACATTTTCATGTGACAGGGGAAGCCTCTTATTAGTACACCCCAAATCTCAAATGAAAAACCTGAACAAACCTGTCAATCAGTATGTGACATTCAAAGAGGACGTGAGACTTTAATGTCAGAGAGGATTCTCACAGCCCCGCTCTGGTGGTCACTGTAAACCAGTTCTGGGGCTAGTACTTCTTCTCACTGAGGTTGGTGCTTGGCTGACTAGAAGTACAACAGGGGGGGGGGGGTAAGGGCCAGGTGTGAGGTGCATTTGCTTATGACAGGGGAAACCCCTTTGAAGGGCATCAAGAGTCTGGGCACGCCCCCCCGGGACACCCTGTCAAGGAGAGTAAGACAACTTCCAACATCCAAGGCCTGTCCTGGGAGCATTGCACACCTCATCACACGAGAGCTATGAAGGTGCCAGGTGACAGTTGAATACTAAGAGAAAGGCCTCCAGAGGTTGCAGGCAGACAAAGGTAGCTTTTTTAAGGTATCTTTTCTTTAATAGTAATGCCAAATTGGACTTTACCATTAATTTGGATGCTGTTTAACTATTAAGAGTCCTTGGAAATATTTATCTAGCTATTTCCTAGGTGGAGATATAATTGATGAGACTTAATATTGTATCCTAATGCTTTCCTATGGTTTTGCTAACCTTGCTGTAGTGAAAATGGCTTTTAGAGCTTTTTCACTGTAGGGACGTTTGACATTAACCTTTACATGTCCTACTTTTGAATATCATATACCCTGCCATAGTGAGCATTAAGGTTTACTTAGTGACCTAGAAATATTTTAAAGGAGGGTTTTAGGCCTGTGAAAAGAGTTTCTTTTGGCAATTCAAATTTGTAGTTTAAGCCTGCACAGCCAGGCTACTGGTGGCAGGCATGCAGTCCTGTTTACATTGTCACTGTAGTGGTTGGCACAGTGAGTGCTGCAGCTCACTGATGACTTTTAACTTGCAGGCCTTGTGTACTCTGTCTACCATATCCTAGGGGCTTATAGGTAAGTGAAATATGCCAATCGGGTGTATGCCAATTTCATCACGATGAAAGGAGGAGGAAAAACACCTTACCACTGGATAGCAGGGATAAAGTGCACAGAGGTCTATAGCCAGCAAAAATGGGAATTAACAAAAAAGACAAAAAGAAAAAGCAATATGTATAAATTGTAAATTTCCAACATTGTGTTTTCTACAAAAGTAACCCATGGACTCTACATTGATCATGTTGTGGAGCACGGGGTGGGGTGGTATTGATGCCAGAGTACCCCCACACTAACTTCCCTGAGAAGCCAGAGACTACACGCCTCGCTAACTCTGTGAGTCCAGTGTTAGACGGGTTGTATGTGGTTTCGTTTGATGAGTCCTAGTGAGACGGGCCCTGGGTTAGCAGTGGCAAAAGGCCTCAACTCCCTCCATTGTGGAGTGTCCTTTGGCCTCCCGAACGGGATATGACAGACCTAGTGTGTGTTAAGGCTCAAAAACTGAATACTCACCGACTTAAAGCCCTGCAAAACATTTCAAAGAACGTAGGAGGGTGAGCCAATGTTGACCTAAAATGTTTGAACATGGCCTCACAGGGTGCAGTGTGAGATATTCTGAACCCCTTCGTGGATAACAAGAGCGTTGTTGCAGTAAAGTGTCCATAACTCTGACTATTAAAGCTGGCTCAGGACTGGAATATTTTTTGTCATTCGAGTTGCAAATTTCTTACCCGAAAGCGTTGCATATTCATATAGCTCCTTAAAATATTTTCAGACAGTATCGTCTTTGTGTTCATTGAAGTAGACGGCCATGTGTCCAAAATCCGCTCTGGAAGCATATTTAAATCCCTGTTTAAGTCTGGCTGGCTTTGATAGCTCAGCCTTCGCAGACGTATTGTTACCAAATCTTTAAAAGATTGATAGGGTGGGTTCTGTCTCCACCCAGAGGATTAATACTCTCATCTCGTTTTAGGGGCTTTTAAGTGTATCATTCCACCTTCCAGGAAGCGCATCCATTGAAATGCAAGGAATACTATTTTACATCTGAAAATCACACCCAGACTGTTTTACATTAAATGCATCATCTCCTGTATGTCTACTATACAGGAAGCAATCATTTATGCTTATTTTCTCTGTATTGGTAAAGCCAGTAGGGAGACTCTAATGTGATAAAACATTTGTACATGGACCAAATAAATATCTTCTGCAAATACCTTTGTTTACAGCAGTGGCACTTTAAAAGGAGAACTGTTAGCCTAACCAATGGTTGTTAATTGTGAAACTACTCATTTGATGTGTTTTTTGGTAGCAATGCTTGAGTACACCAGAAGTATTTACAAAGTACAACATTAGTGCATCTCGAGATAAGCTATGCACACTTTAGAAGTGTGACCTTGTAATCAAACAAGGAGGCAGTGAAAGGCATATATAAGCCAAACACTCCCAAACCCAGAGACATAGATGTATCCACTAGTAGAGAAAACTTGGAAATTGAAATTGGAGAGAATATAAATCCCCATGGCCTAACAGTGTGTAACGTACTATGAAGCAGATGAATTGGAGCAAAGAAACCTATACTGCCTCCCTGTTGTGCTTGGTCTATATTATTCCTCCTTTAAGATCCTCCAGTCCTTCCACCCTTAACTCTTCCACCCTTAACTGATCAGATATGGGGAGGTCACACCTGAGCTAGGGATGGAAAACCCTTCAAGCCTAATAAGTTATGAGGAGCATTGGGAGAGAGGGGTATTGGCTGTTCACAGAACTGGGATTAGAAAAATGCAGCAAGGTCACGCTCCATCCGGTGCTTCGAGAAAAGCTGACCATATGATCAGGAACGTGGACATTCGGTCCTGAAGCTTGTACGTGATCTGTTGGCAGAAGGACATCTTGTGCATTTCAGGTTTTTTTAAAACCTTTATTTTCCAGTTTTTGCTGAAAAAAAGACATGACATTATAAATACAATGCAGTGGAATGCCTCAGCAATTTTGAAAAAATAAAAAGGAAATACATATCTGAAAGAACAGAAAAATACAGAACATATCACCAACTGATATCGTGTTGTGGGCAAAAACACCTTACACATCAATGAATAAAAAAATAACCTAATCCACACAACAATAACAAACAATAATCTGCAAGCAAATGTCAGTGATAACAAAAATCTAACCAATACCTTCAGGTGTGATGCCTGATTGCGATTAAGATTCGTGTGCTGCCTTACACCGGGAAATATAGTCTCTATATGGGCCCCATATATCAATTGGCCTGGACGAGCTGGGAAGCAGAGTACTGAACTCTTCACAGTTGCAGAACGCCATGCTGTTCAACCAAGAACGTAGTGTGGGGGCTCGCCTGCCACCCCACAACAGTGCAATCTCCCGTTTGGCTAGCAGGAAGCCCAGCGCAGCAAGCTTCCGGACCTTCGTGGGAAAGTTGACCACATAACCGAGAAGAGCAATCTCGGGAGTGGGCTGAAGCTGCATGGATAGAATGTCACCTAATGTGGAATGCACGCTCAACCAGTACTGGCGGATCTTAGGACAGGTCCAGGTGAGATGAGCAAAGTCAGCAAAGGGAGCCGAACATTTCTGACATTGGTGTGGTCTGGAGTTGTTGATTCTATGAGAACGGGCGGTTGTAAAGTACATCCGACGAAGGAATTTGAAATGAAGTAATTTATGTTGACTGTTCAAGGAGGTGTCACTGGTGGCTCTACAACAATGTTCCCACTGGTCGTCTGAAATCGGTCCTCCCAAGCCAGCCTCCCAAGCTGCCCGAACCCTGGAGTCATCTACGGGCCTGAGAGCTCCACACTGTCGATAAAGTTTCGAAATTAGGTGTGAACCATCAGGGCTCTGTATCAATAGAGTGAGGGGGTAAGTCTCGACCGGGGCCGTAGGGAAGGATAGGAACCTGGCCCTCAGAGCAGAGTGCACCCTGGTCAGAATGAACGTGTCCATAAAAGAATGTTCACTAAAGCGAGCCTCTTCTGATATTGAGAATGCATGCCCGTCTGGAAACAAGTCTCCGAGAGTGTACACATGGAATTTCTCCAGGGTGCGCTTCACCAATGTTTCCCCGGTAATCGAAAGAAGGGAGAAATTGGGTAAGGGTATAGCAGGGGAATATAATGAGTCCAGCCCTAGGAGTCTGCGTAACCTGCACCAGGCCCAGCAAGTGGTGGAGACCGTCTGAACATCCTGGGGGTCCCGAGGGAAACCTGTGGGGAGTATTTTAAGAAGTTGATGCGGGGAGAACCAGATCCGACTCTGCCTTTAAATATGGAATGCCGCATCCGGGTGGAACCAGACGTAGGCATAACAGCACTGTGCCACCAAATAATACAGATAGAAATCTGGGACTCCAGGACCGCCTCTGTCCATTGGCAGGATCAGAGTCTTCCAGCTGACCTGAGGAGCCCTGTCTCCCCAAACTAGACGTAGCAATACAGAGCGAAGTTGCAAAAAGAAAGCTTTGGTGAGGGAAATGGGAATGTTGTTGTTAAAATAATAAAAAAATCGGGGCAGAACCACCATTTTAATAATAGCAACTCTGCCTGCCATGGACGGGGCAGCCGTAACCACCTCGTGACCTGTGACTCCAATGCACTAATTGATCTGCCATAGTTCAGGCGGATCATTGAGGCGGTGTCAAGGTGAATATGGACTCCCAAGTATCTGACCGAATCGTCACACCATTCCAATGGAAATTCACATTGCCAGGGCTTAGTGCCAGTCGTAAGGGGAAAAATAACTGATTTGTGCCAATTGATATGGAGCCCGTAAAACTCACCAAACCGGACGATTTCCCGAATTAAGGGGGTCAGGTTGACCTCGGGCATTCGAACATAAAGAACAGTGTCGTCTGCATACATAGATCACAACAGAGGACCAGTGCAGAACTGCAACCCATGTTGGAGGTGATTTTCCTGGAATTGCCTAGCTAAAGGGTCCATGGCCAAAATAAAAAGAAGAGGGGATAAGGGGCAGCCCTGTCTCGTGCCGCGTGACAATGGAAAAGGCTCGGACAAAGTGCCATTGAGGCGCAGGCGAGCCAAGGGTTTAGTATATAATAGAGCCACAGTCGCAACAAAACACTCCGGCATGCCCATACGGCGCATGAAAGAAAGGAAAAAAGACCATTCAAGAGAATCGAACGCCTTCTCTGCGTCTATCAAAATAGCAGCAGCGGGGGTAGAAGGCTCAATTCTGTGTAGAACTGTGAACAATGTATGAAGATTGAGCGAGGTTGACCGACGCGGAACGAAGCCAGATTGTACCGGGGAGATAATGAATTCCATCAATGACAGCCTGATTGCTATGACCTTGGCCAGGATTTTATAATCCGAATTCAACAGGGATAGCGGTCTGTAAGAGCCACAAAGCTTGGGATCTTTCCTGGGTTTAGGCAAGAGAATGATCACCGCCTCACGGAATGTTGGGGGAAGGATACCTGCTTCAAGAGCCTTGGCGTAAACCTCCACTAGACGCGATACCAGCATGTCCTTATAAACCTTATAAAAGTCAGCCGAAAAGCCATCAAGACCGGGAGCCGAAGCAGCGCGTAGAGAGTCAATAGGTTCAACCACACTATCTGGGGTGATGGGAGTCAAAAGGAAGTCCTGCATATAACCTTCCAGGTAACCCAGGGCCACCTCGGATAAATAAGATTCCTCATTGCCGGTATCTCCGGACAGACAGGAAGTGTAAAGTGATTTATAATAGGAAAGAAAAAACTCGCACACATCTGGGGTGGAGTGCAACACTGAGCCGTCGGGCCCATTCATTGAGGTGATATACGCAGGGCCTCGGGTGGGGCGTAGAGTGTTAGCTAGGAGTTTAACCGGGCGTTCACCTTCTCCATATCGACGCGCCACGCTGTGTTTGTTGAGAAAAGATAGCTCCCTATCGGCCGCGTCTCTGAACTCCATGCATAGCTCAAGGAGGCGCACTCTAAGGGAGTCAGTGGGAACATCAAGCAATTCGCGATATTCCTCTCAAGATGATCCAAAGTAGAGCGCAGATTGCGCAGGACACCCGCATGCTTCGAGATGCAAACCCCGCGGATATATGCCTTAAAGCCCTCCCATAAGACTGCCCATGTATCGACAGAACCGGTGTTCAATTTGAAATAATCTTCAATAGCCTGACGGACTTCCTCGTTAACCCCTTCCATGCTCATGACGAGCTCAGCTCGTCATGAGGCACAGTTGAGCTGTGCTAATGACGAGCTGAGCTCGTCATGAATATAGGAGAATAGCGATTTCCAGCACAGGGGAAAAATAACCACAGCAGCGATGTGGTTAAAGACTGGGTCCATCAAGGCGCGGCCAGTAAATCGCCACTGCGATTTGCTCTTAAAACCACCCGCTCGGGGAATGCGTAATTGCAGGACCACCGGGGAATGATCAGATAGAGTACGGGGGAGAGTCATGATTGTCCCGATCCAGCCCACAACCCCAGGGGAAACTAGCCAATAGTCGATCCTCGTCCAAGTATTGTGGAACCCAGAGTAGTGAGTGGAAGCAGGATGATGTGAGTGCAGTTAGAAATCCACATCAACTTAAGAATACTGCGCACAGAGCTCCTGCAGGGCAGAACGGGCACGGGGTTTACTGTCAGGGGAGGTGGGTGCATTTCAGGTTTAGATTTAAGGATTTGTAAAGCGCATGGCTACCCTTGGGCATCCCAGTGCTGATGTGAAACAGGACAGGCAGATGTTGGCGCATGAGCCTAATGGAAAGGACATGTTTTGAGTCTCTTTTTGAAGGACGATTCGTTTTCAATCAGTCGGAGCTCTGGATCCATACTGTTCCACAGTTTAGGTACCAGGTATGTGAATGACCTTCCACCCTACCTCGATCTCTTGATTCTGGTAGTATTCATAAGAAAGTTCGACCCTGACCTGAGGTGGTGATGGGGTGAATAGCGTGAGACCAATTTTAGTACCTGAATGGGGCCTCTTCCATACATGGCTCAGCATATGGACTTCAATTTGATCCTGGCCTGGACCGGGAGCCAGTGAAGCTCCCTCAGGGAGGGTCTGGCTGATTGGTGTTTGGGTATGTTCGGAAGCAGTCATGCAGCTGGATTCTGTAGCACTTGCAGTCTGTTCGTGATGTATTTGAAGGAACCCAGATAAAGAGAGTTGCCGTAGTCAAGCCTTGGTACCACCAAGGCCTGCACAACCGTCTTCCTGGACTTCTCTGGGAGCCGGGACATTATTTTTCTAATCATAAGAAGTATCCCAAAACAGGTACTTGACAGTTTTTTGGCCTGGACCTCCATTGTCAGATTCTGGTCCAGCCACATTCTTAAATTTTTTATAGATGTTTTAGGAAGGGGGGCGTGGGCGGCCCCCCTTTAGCTGGCCAGGGTATCTCCGTGTGAGGGCTGAAGTTGCTGCCCAGAATCAGTAGCTCGGTTTTATCCCCATTCAGCTTGAGGCTACAGTCAGCCATCCCAAGATCCGATTTTTTCAAGGCAAGGGTTTAGTTGTCTATGGTCCGAATTAAGGGAATCTGAGGTTGAGACCACTAGTTGTGTGTTATCGGCATATGACATGATGGAGAGGCCATACTCCTGTATTATGTGGGCCAGGGGGCTAAGGTATATGTTAAAGAGTTTTGGGCTTAGGGAAGATCCCTGAGTGACTCCCCAAGGTGCTGAGAAGGAGTCTGGCGTGATTCCGGCCTCCATGCATTGAAAGGATCTCCCACTTAGGAATGAAACCACCCATTGGTTAGCTGTGCCTTTAATTCCAATTTCCTCAAGCCTTTGGATCAGTACTGTGTGGTCTACCGTATTGAACGCTGTGCTTAAATACAATAATACTAGCGCTGCGGCTATCCCTTGGTCTAAAATGTGGGACACTCCTCGTTCAGCGGAGTAGGTGAGCATCAGTTCCTTCATATGCACCCCTTAACCATGGTCAGACTGACTGATAACCATGATTTGTGGTGAGAATAAATGCCAGGAATGTCATTCATTGTTATCAGAATCCACAGAAGTAAACCATATACCCAACAGGACTGTGTCACGCCTCATATGGGCATGTTTATGGACTGCAGTATCCATCTGTAGGTGTTTGCCATACTTGGATTATGGACTGGATGGTCGGATTGTCAATCAATAGGGTGGGGGTATTTCCTGCATAAAGTGTAGCTAGACCAGCTGTGCTTCAGTAACTCCCAATCACAACACCGTCTAAAACAGAACATCCTTGTGCATGTCCAATGCAACATCTGCAGTTTCACTTAGTAGGATTCCTTATGTAGTAAGTTTAGACTGCCAGGTCGTCTGTAAGCCATCACTTCAATGAGCTTGAGCCTTGTCCTCCACTGGAAAAATCTGATACCTTTCTATATTGTCGGGTGTGTGCTGCAGAACGGTCAACAATAGTATACCCAGTAAATAATTAAGCAGGGGGCCACCACCATTTTTACAATCCGGACTCTTCCCCATAATCGTAGATGTGAGTGTGCCCAATGTGGATGGGCACGAAACGTTTAGCGATCAGCAGATTTAGGTGTCCATCTATCATCACACGCTCTAGGCCTCCTATGAGGAATACCTCTTGAGTATTTGAGTTAACCCCGACACTGTTGGACGTTATAGCCCTCAGTGGATGTTTGTGTGGTAAATCTGGAAATGGGCAAAGCCTCACTTTTGTCCCAGATAACTTTGAACCCTGCAAAGATGGAGTAGTTGTTCATCACCGATAGAAGTACTAGCAGAGATGAACCAAACTGGTGACGGTAAGTAGTTTTTCATAGGTGTACAGTAATATTTTTGAGTCTCCTACAGGGGTGTGGACACCCACTTTTCTCTGATTCTGCCATATGGCTGCAGACCGTGGCTGTAGGACCACTAAAATCAAGAGAGTAACTACGAGCATCCCTGACGTGCCATAGTCGTGCGTACTTGTTGTTAATTCTTTGGGTTTACCATAAATGTAGCGAGGCAGGATTCATAGGAGCCATTGTGATGTCTAAGAAAATCAGTCTGCTGGACATTTGGAGGTTTACACGTCTGACAGACCAATAATATACTTTTCTCTCCTGCACTCCTAGTACTCAATGGAGGATAGCCTACTCCTCACTTGGCACTCTTTACCTCCTTAAGGGAATCTTGTAGGATTCCTGGACGCATACAGGCCTCCCGCTACAAACTGCCTACCGGGAAGTAGGAGACTAGAGACTCCATCTCCACTTTGAGATCTTGTTTATGCCAAGAATAAAGCAGGTGCTACCTGGAATCGGATGGTTTACGTCCAGGTGATAGTTTATGCTTCGACGTCAGCCGTACACCGATTGGTTGGAAGCTCAGTGTGGACCCATCATGGATGGTGTCACAGAGGGAGGATATACTTCCACCAAAAACTGATGTTTCATCTGAGCCTTCAGAAGAGGAGCAGTCTACCTGCTGATGCCCTACCACGTGAGGTCACTACTGTCCTACTGGAGCCCGAATGCCGTCCTCCAGATCAGTGTAGTCGGGATGTGGGAGTCATTGGCCGAATCCCTGGATCCCAGGGTCCACAGTCCAGTCCCAGTGTACTGTGCTCCCCTTCACTCTCAGGAAGGATTAAACACAGGTCAGTCTATCGGTATTCCGCATCAGTTGCTTACGCTCTTTATCTTTCCATGTTGCGGTGAACACTGAATGTGGTCCTGAAGCTTTTAATGGGCCAGGGTTCCAAGGATGCGTTCATGCACACCCCGTGTGCTAAGGACACATTGGCGGTGCACCGCGCAGGCCTTTTCCCTCTGATAAGCTTGTTCTTTGCGTTTGACAGTCTTTGTTGCCCAGCGTGGTAATCATTAGCTGTCATATTAAATGTCTTTATTGACATTTTGCTTCTGCCGTGACCGATGAACACCCTTCGATCCTGGAAGGGCCTGGCTTATTGTGGAAAGGATTCAGATGGGAGCGGCCCTTTGTTGCTTTTGCTGGGGCTGAAAAGGGTACGGGTGACGAAATTGACAGAATCTAGATGTTTTTCCCTCTGTATCCAACGCTTCTGTGGGTTGACTCTTAAAGAGCAGCTGGAAAGCACGATGCAGGATCTGATGCCCACTGGACTAACACATTCACATCAGTGATGTGTGTGGCCCCATGGCCGCAGGTTCGAAGCCCACCCATCGCTGTCGACCTTATTATACCAGGGCAGCTGTGGAATGGATTACCATAGAGTTGGAAAGCAGTGAACATCTGTTCTGTCACTAGCCCCAATGAGCCCTTAGGATGCACGAGCACTCTCCTAATTGTAGCACGTTAAATCAGCACAGATCATTATAGAAGGTGTACTGCTGCTACATCTGGTGTGTGTGTGTGTGTGTGGAGGTGGGGGGGGGGGGTGGGGTGGGGTTGCCTGTTGCACAAATTTGGCAGCAACAAGCATTCGCTCGAAACTTTCACTAAACACGAATGCGTGGACTGCCTGGGTGTCTGACGTCACTCTCAAAGAGGACTTCTCTGTAAATCCAGAGCAGGCTGAAACCCATCTCGAAGCATCAGCCTTCGGCCTCGTCATCATCACGGGGCAACTGCAGTGCTCTTCCTCTAATCAAGCAGTTCTTTACCCGCTTGAAAGCGCATCGAAGTACTGCAGCTCTACAAAAATGGCAGTAAATCTTCTCTCGCGAGCACCCCCCTTGGGGAAAGGAACAGTCCCGCTCACGCAGTCCCCAATGTTTAGGTTTGCGTCCCCGCCTCCCTTACCGGTGATTAAACCTTGTGCCCATGCCTGTGCTTTCGCCCCTGCCCTGCGTGAGATCCTGCCTCGTTATTAATCCTTCCGGATGTCCGAAGGACTCGACGTTCAAACCCCCGGTGTCCTGTGAACAGGGGGTGGGCGGCGGGCTAACCCCGTGCCATGGTGCCATTGTGGGCACTGTGCACAGGAATGTTTAATAACCTGCGATTCTCTCTCCTTGGCCTTTAATCTGCTTAGTGTTGCTGAATCGGCCTTCTGTTTTCAAACAGCAAGCCCTAAATTGATTGCAAGTGGTTAGCTGCAGGGCCTGTATTTGCCTGGTGCTTGTGAGCGGCGTGTTGAGGCCTGAACGGCTTGGAGCGGCGTGTGGGTAACCTGAACTGGGGCCAGGCTGGCACTTACTGGCACCAGCCATTTACTGAGCGCGAGGCGGTCCTGTCTGATTGCGAAGAGACAGGAACCCACAGAACAATCTATTTAATGTAGTTACTTGTGCAAGAGCGAGCTAGTGAGTAACTGAAGTGAACTTCAGCCGCAAACCTTGCCTAATTCACTTTTTTTTTTAGCTACCTACAACTTCGACGAGCACAGTCTAATCGCAGCGTGTGTGAATGGTTGTTTTTGCATGTCTCTGGCAGTTCATTCGAAACCACACTGTTAGGGTTTTACCGTCTTTGCATACAGTTTTCTCAATTAATAATTTCGCTGAAAATACTATTCTTTTGTGTTTTTCATTAAAAAAAGCCCAGAATTGAAGCTAAAATATATGTGGAGTACAGCCTTCCCGAGCTGCACAGGGAAATATTGTTCAGGTGGTTAGAGCATTGATGTGGAGTCCTTCTGGAGCCAATGCTCTTGAACGTTATGTCCAGACGGTTTTGCTACTGTCTAATAGTTCTAACTTAATGATGGCTTCGGCAGGGAAATCCTCATGTCCGGTAATGCAGGGTTAGCATTGTAAATTGTGGCTTTGAGTTGATCCCCTAGGTAATTAACTGCAGGTGATTTGTGGTTCTTTCACAAGTACACAGACCGTTGAGGTTAGGTATTTTTTGTGTCTCCGTACCGGATCCCATGTGGGGGACACGTATCAGCGTGTGGTTGAGTTGGGTAATGTCTGGTGGTAATGTCTGGTTGGGCAGCAGTGGAACTTGTGACTGGTGGTGGCGATGAAGGATGGTTTCATCGGAAGAGTGTCCATGCCTGTTTGTCAATTCCTTTTATTAAGCAAGAAGTAGCACGTTGGACAATAAAGAAGTGGTTGACTTTATCTGTTAGTAAGAAGAATAGGACTCTGTTTCCTTTCTAAAAGTAGTTCATCAGGCTATATTTGGGTATATTTTTAGTGTGAATATTGTTTTTTTTGTTTGTTTTTTTGGGGGTGAAGTCCAGGGTGTTGCTTGCAGAAGGAAGCACTCTACCTTGAAAAGTACGGCATTACATGTTTGGTGACTGACTTTTCTTAAATTCTCTAATTCACGAAAATGCTATCTTACCTCCGGGTAACAGGTTCTCGATCAATGGGAAGCCTATAGAGCATGTGCTGTGCTTCTGTTCTTAAAGTGTATTGGGAAAAATGTAAATTTCCTGAAATACCATCTTTGGATGACTTTTGCAAACTACACAACTTCATGGTTAAGCATGTTTCCAGAACCTTACTGACATTATGGAATTATAATGTACATTAACCTTCTATTACACAATAATAGTGTTTGGCTGTACTTTTAAGGATAGTCTCAAAACTCGTAGCACCAAGGAGTGATGCTAGGTTTGTGGATTGCAGATTTTCCATCATAGAAAAATGTGGGTGGAAAAACTAAAAAGCACAATAGAATTACTGGTCAACAGTGATTTAGTTATGATCTGATAATGCCTTCTTGGGGTTCTGGACAATTCTCATCTCCTAGTTTAGAATTGTAGCACATACTCGAGGATAAAATTAGGCGTAAAATACATGATTTAACCTCATGTGTTTTCTCCCTCTTCTGTCTTCTTACATTGTTTTAAGATGGCCACCCTTCTCTAAATGCATTTCTGGCGTTAGCATATCTCTATTTTTTTGTGGTTATCTTTAGTTTCCTCTGTCTTTTGATCTCTGTCAGCACTTCTTTGTCGGTGAACATCAATACAAGTATTCATTCCCCTCTTGCCACTGTGGATATGTTGTGTGCGGACTGTCCCTTTGTGTGGCATACTTCTTAAATATATACACCATCTAGAAAGCCCAAATCCTAGCATATAGTTTTTTTTTGCCTCACATGTTACTGTTTTTTCGGCCTTTACAAAAGACCCAATCGCCTACTTTTCAGCATTTCTGGTTTTGGGTTTCACGGTTTGTGGTGCTGTTCTATTTAATGCGCGGGTCTTGGCTAGCGGACAGCGCCTTCACCAGACCCGTAGCGCCTCGAAAGCAATGCTGTTTGTAGAGCTGGTGTATACTGTTGGCATTCGAGGCGTGACTGGTTCCCCGGTACTGCCCCTCGTGGCCGCTCGCGCCCCCTCTGCCCGCGGCCTTTGGGCTGGCAGCTCCTGCGGCGCGCGGGCACCTGCCCTAATTCGTCACTGAGGCTGAAACCCCCGCCGCCCCCGTCAGGCGCGCAGTGTTTGAGGCAAATTAGGCGTTAAGGTTCTGCTGGTGTGCAGACGCGCCACTGACGGGGAGGACGGAGCGAGCGGGAAGCCGTTAACTCTGTCGTGCCGGGCAGACACGACCAGACAGACACACGCGAACGATGCCGGGGTGCATTATTCTCCGATCCACTTGACCCGTTTCCATGCCCAGCCATCTCTGCCCGCATACAGCTCACACCCGGAATTGCCTCAAGCGTGGGCTAGTGGTGTAACAAAGGCTCCAGGACCCCCCTCCAGCCCTGACTGGAGTGCTCCTGAGTGTGGTCGAGTGGTTTCCCTTCGTGTACTTTGCAGCCCCCCCTCGACTTTTGTTACCCCACTGGCTTCGGCCACTACCCCCTGGGGTTATTTTGTACACTGTAATATCTGGCCACTTTCCCCCTCACTAAAGATGTGGCTTTAAGGGCGGTACCAACAAACACTGGCAATGCCAATCAGTCCGGCTCATGAATTAAAGTCCTTTTGTGCCATTGATGAGTTTGGCCATCGTTCATGCACTGTCATTCATCTTTACACTGATGCATCCATTCATCGACTCATTCTTGCATTCACCCTCTGACCCAACAGCAATAAAACACACACTTAACATCTGCTAGATAAATTAAAAAAATACATGTAAAAAAAGAAAAAATGCTGCCATGTAAACATGGCAGGCATATGACTGCATTTACAAAACTAAACATAGGAGTAGGTACCAGTCTTGCATAGCTATCATAAATAGTCTACCGTTGTTTTAAAGTTCTAGCATGGTTGCCATATTGAGAACTAACGTGTTGGCCATCATGGAATGTTATACCAATGTGGGCAAGAGCATTCCATAATTGTCTCCAGATTTAAAGGAAGTTACCATGTAAGATGTGGCGCACTGCAGATTAAATGAGTGACAAGCAAGCGACCCGTTGGCACTGCCTGGAGAGCTGTAGTATCATCTTAACCTGTTTGATGCTTATGGCGGAACAGTTCCGTCATCAGCGTCTGTTGGGCTGTGCTGATGACGGAACCGTTCCGTCATGACCACACCCGTTTTTCGAATCTTCAGCACAGCGCGAAAATTCGCGCCGCGCTGAAGAGGTTAAACTTTGAAATAAAAAGAGGGTAAGAAATGAAAGGGGTGCTATAAAAGGGGAACATTGAAAACTAAAGGACTGGCCAACCAGACCTCACCTTGAAGCACACTTATTTTCAGGTGTGTGTACACATGACTAGAAAATGCCATCTTTCCCATGGCAAGAAAGTCAATATTAGATGTGGATTGAGCCATTACCAAATGCAAAACGCTGTCAAGGATGGAAGCCAAATGTAAATGACACAGACCAATGGCAGAACAGAACTGTATCAATATTTATTTATATATATGTAGTATTTAATGCCCATTTTATCACAAGATCTCGCAGATAGCAAATTGGAGATTCTAGTATTCAATATTACAGTGCAAATCTTCTCCCCTTGAGGCTTGTCGGAGGCAGTACAAACACCAAAATAGTTTCCTATAAAGGTAGTCTGTGAAATTTCATGTAACTAAATACCTCTCTGTATGCTTTAATTCAGATTAATAACAATCTACCATTATATGCTTACTGACTTAAATGTTAAAAGAATTCTAGAGCGCATGGCTGCCCGTGAGCGTCCCAGCGCTGAATAAGTACAGGTGGAGTCCGAGGGGGAAGCTCATGGGAACAGCCAGGTTTTCAGAGATTTTCGAAATGCCAGCAAATTGGGCTGTGCGCGGATGTCAGGGGGGAGGGAGTTCCACAGTTTGGAGGCGTTGTAGGAGAAACGGCGACCTCCTGATCGTGCTCTCTTGATCTTAGGTATCAGCATTAAGTGGGCGTTAGAGGATCGGAGGGGTCTGGAGGTGGTGTAAGGAGTCACTAGATCTCTGAAAATGGGAGGGGCATTCCGGTTGAGGATTTTGTGCGTTAAACAGAGCGCCTTGAACTGCACTCTTTCCATGACGGGCAGCCAGTGAAGCGCTTTAATGGCTGGCTTGGCCGAGCAACGGCTTTTGGTGTTGGTAAGAATCCGTGCTGCCGCGTTCTGTACTACCTGTAGTTTAGTATTTACTTTCCGCGGGGCGCCCAGATACAGTGCGTTTCCGTAATCCAGCCGTGACAGAATGAGGCCCTGGATCAGGAGTTTCCTTGAAAGGAAAGGGAGCAGTGGTAGAATTTTCCGGGCGGATCGCATGAGCCCATAGCAGACTCCGGCCGTTTTCTTTGCCTGGGTGTGCATGGTAAGGTTTTGGTCAAGCCATACTCCGAGGCTTTTGATCTCGGATTTGGGGGTGGGGGGCTTACCCATGCATGTGGGCCATAGAGAGTCCGGACGAAAATGGGACTGATTCCCCATCACCAGTATCTCCGTCTTGTCACTATTTAGCTTCAAGTGAGATCTGTCCATCCAGCTGACTATGTCTCTCAGGCAGGAGTAGAGGTCGGTGGTAGGATTTTCCTGCTGAGAAAGAGAGACAACCAGCTGGGTGTCGTCCGCATAAGTTAGGAGTTTGATACCATGGGGGGTGACTATTTTTTCCAGAGGGGACATATATACGTTGAAGAGCGTAGGGCTCAAGGAGGAGCCCTGTGGCACTCCGCAACGTATAGGGGTCTCTTAGATGTGTGACTACCCTCTATCACCTGGAATGAACGGTCAAACAGAAATGATTTCAGCCAGGACAGGGCGACATCTGTGATCGCAAGATCTGAGTCGCTGGACCAGGATTTGATGGTTGACCGTATCGAAGGCCGCGCTCAGGTCCAGGAGGATCACTGCCACTGATCCTCCTGCATCCATGATCTTCCTGGCCTCCTCGACCACCCTCACCATCGCTGTTTCAGTGCCCTGGCCAGGGCGAAAACCTGTCTGTGAGGATTTGAGTAGTTCATTAGATTCGAGAAAGTTTGACAGCTGGGCATTTATAATTTTTTCTGTCCTCATACTGATGCAAGGGAGGAGAGAGATAGGTCTGAAGTTGGCTAAATTGAGGGGGTCTAGATTAGGTTTTTTAAGTAGGGCTCTAACCTTCGCCTTCTTCCAACTGGGGGGCACTACTCAGTCTGCTAGGGAGGCATTGATCAAATTTACCATAGGTGCAAGGATGGTGGGTGCTACTTGCTTTAAGATTTTAACTGGGGCAGGGTCAGACGGAGAGCCACTTTTGAGAGATTGGAGAATGGGGGACAAGGTATCCTTACTTATGGGATTGAATGTCTCAAGTCTAGTACTAAGGTTGTGGGCCTGCATTAGAGGCGTAGATGGTAGGTCCATAGGGGTGATTGGCGGGAGTTGCTGA
This sequence comes from Lissotriton vulgaris, assembly GCF_964263255.1. NCBI lineage: Eukaryota > Metazoa > Chordata > Amphibia > Caudata > Salamandridae > Lissotriton > Lissotriton vulgaris. Next base: position 1,359,768,915 of record NC_141685.1, on the reverse strand, counting down.
AGGATATTTTGAATTTTTTGATCAAAATAAGTGGCTAGCTTATCGCAGTGGTTGTCCGAGAGGTTGATCGGACATGTGGGCTCTGGAGTTTTCAAAAGTTGTTTTACTATTCGGAAAGTCTCCCTCGACGAGCAGGATGCAGCATTAATTTTCTCCTGGAAAAAGGCAGTTTGGGCATTTTTCAAGGCTTTTTTGTAGTTAAGTATAGCCAGCCTATAATCCTTCTTGCTATTAGGGTCGAAGTCTTTCCGCCACGCTCTTTCAGCCCCTTTTACATAGCTTCTTCAGAAGGCGGGTCTCCTGGGTAAACCATGGGGAGGAAGTTTTTTTAAGGGATGTCCGATACGGTTTTTTGGGGAGGATGGTGTTAAGAGAGCTTTCAATCCAGGATGCGAACTCCGCATCTGCTGTTACGGAGTCAGTTGCAAGGCGGGGCTTGGAAAGATCCAAGGCCTGCTCCCATTTTTCGGTGTCTAGTTTGGCCCAAGGACGAGCCGGTCTACCTGGAGGTTGGTTGGGTGGAGACGTGGTCGGGATCTCCCATCTAAAGGGGATGAGCATGTGGTCTGACCAAAGCAGAGGGATCGGGGCATTTATTTTCAGAGCATCGATGTTACAAAAGATGGGATCGAGTAAGTGTCCAAGACTGTGCGTGGGTTGGTCACGCTGAAGATGGAGATGATGGGTAGCTAGGTCTAGGAGCAGCTCTGAGGAGGTTTTGTCATCCCTATTATCAAAATGGATATTGAGATCCCCTAAGATTAACAAATTAGGCAGAGTGCTCGTCATGGCGGTGGAAAATTCCACGAGGGAGCTACAGAATTGACCCAGAGCGCCTGGTGGGCGGTACATAAGGACTCCTGAAAGTGAGTTACAAGGGGAAAGTTGGATGCTAAAATGTACATTTTCACAGTCCGAAAGGGGGCTGTCGTGAAATCTACATGAGAATTGGTCCTTGTGGATAATAGCTATCCCTCCTCCCTTTCCCTTCACTCGGGATCCACAATCAATATATCAAGCCTAGAACCTTTATTGTATCTTTGCATTTTAAACAATCACACATATAACCTTTATCATTGGCTTGTCACCATAACCAACTCAGACCTAATGTTTTGGTCATAAGCCTTTCCAAAAGGTGACTAGCGGATATACTGTAACAAAATTACAGATATGTACAAAATATGGAAAACTGAGATTCCATTTAACAAAATACCAGCATATGGGCTGCAGCACAGTGTAATAACAATCCACCCTTCTTGCCTTAAACAGATGCTTTTCGTAACAAGTAAGGCCTACTCTTGTGTCATAACTTCTCATTAACCGATCACACCTAGGGAATCCATTGAAACTTTCCCCAGGGAACCATCTAAGGCCTCTAGCCTTAAGTAATGTCTTGACCCTATATTCAAGGCAGGATTGAAGTGCGTTTAAGCTGGCAACCATCAGGGATGCATTTATAAAATTACAAATGTGCAAAATTACAATAGGCAAAACAATATACAAACCATCTCAACCGGGCCTAACAGGAATCATCACAGTGAAATTCTTCTCCGAGGGTTTATCAGAGTTGGTGACCAAAACCCTTGCCTATTATAGTAATCTGTGGAATTACTTTGAATTAAGCATCTTCTTATAACAAGTCAAGTCAAGTAATTTATATAGCGCACTACATACCCAGAGGGTCTCAAGGCGCTTAGGAAGGGGAGGAGGATTACTTGTCAAATATCCACGTTTTAAGTTGCTTTCTGAATGCTAGGTGGTTCTGGGTGAGGCGAAGGTAAGTGGGGAGTGAGTTCCAAGTTTTAGCAGCCAGGTATGAGAAGGATCTGCCTCACATGGTGGTCTTGTTGATGCGAGGTACAGTGGCGAGGGCTTGGCTGGAAGAACGTAGTTGGCGGGAGGGGGTGTAGAAGGACAGTCGTGAGTTGAGGCATTCTGGTCCGATGTCGTAGAGTGATTTGTGTGCGTGGGTTAGCAGTCGGAAAGTGATTCTCTTATTGACGGGTAGCCAGTGGAGGTCTTTCAGGTGACCAGAGATGTGTTCGTTGCGCGGGATGTCTAATATGATCCTGGCTGAGGCGTTTTGGATTCGTTGGAGTTTCTTCTGGAGTTTAGCGGTAGTACCTGCGTAGAGGGTGTTTCCGTAGTCCAGTCGGCTCGTGACCAGAGCATGGGTGACTGTTTTCCTGGTTTCGGTGGGGATCCAGCGAAATGTTTTTTTGAGCATGCGAAGAATGTTGAAGCAGGATGAAGAGACGGCGTTGACTTGTCTGTTCATTGAGAGTGAAGAATCCAGGATGACGCCTAGGTTCCGTGCGTGGTCTGTCGGGATGGGTGCTTTTCCAAGGGCTTCCGGCCACCAAGAGTCGTCCCATGCAGAGGGGGATGTACCTAAGATGAGGACTTCTGTTTTATCTGAGTTCAGTTTCAGACGGCTGAGTTTCATCCATTCGGCAACTTCTTTCATTCCTTTGTGTAGGTTAGTTTTGGCGGTACCGGGGTCATTGGTGAGAGAAAGGATCAGTTGAGTGTCATCCGCGTAAGAGATGATGTTGAGGTTGTGTTGGCGGGCGATGGCCGCGAGGGGGCTCATGTATACGTTGAAGAGGGTGGGGCTGAGTGAGGATCCTTGTGGTACGCCACAGATGACTTCAGAGGCCTCGGACTTGAATGGTGGAAGGCAGACTCTCTGGGTTCTTCCGGTGAGGAACGAGGTGATCCATTCAAGTGCTTTTCCTTGTATTCCGATGTTTCTGAGGCGTTGTAAAAGGGTGCTGTGGCAGACTGTGTCGAATGCTGCAGAGAGGTCGAGGAGGATGAGGGCGACTGTGTCTCCATTGTCCAGTAGAGTTCGAATGTCGTCTGTTGCTGCGATGAGGGCGGTCTCAGTGCTGTGTTTTGCTCGAAAGCCAGATTGTGAGGAGTCGAGGGATTTGTTGGCTTCGAGAAAAGCGGCGAGCTGGTTGTTGACAGCTTTCTCGATTACTTTGGCCGGGAATGGAAGGAGCGAAATGGGGCGGTAATTTTTGAGTTCGGTGGGGTTCGCTGTGGGTTTTTTCAGAAGGGCGGTGAGTTCAGCGTGTTTCCAGTTTTCCGGGAAGGTGGCGGAGTTGAAGGAGCAGTTGATGACGTCTCGGAGGTGCGGTGCTATGACGGAGTCTGCTTTGTTGAAGATGTGGTGAGGACATGGGTCTGTGGGTGATCCTGAGTAGATGGAGTTCATCAGGCGGATGGTGTCCTCAGTGGAGATTGGGTTCCAGTCGTTAAGGGTGTTCACGGGGGGAGAATGTGCAGCATATGGTTGGGTGGGTTGGTCTCCGGGTTGGTTGTCGAAGCTGTTGTGGATGTCTGCAATCTTGTTGTGGAAGAATGAGGCTAGGTAGTCGCAGAGGGCTTGAGAGGGTGTGATGTCGTTGGAGTTGGCCGAGGGATTGGAAAATTCCTTGACGATGTTGAAAAGTTCCTTGCTGTTGTGGGCGTTGTTGTCAAGTCGATCCTTGAATGCTGTTTTCTTGGCCTTTCGGATTAGTTGGTGGTGAGTGCGGGTGGCGTTTTTGAAGGCGTCCTTGGTGCTAGTGGTTGGGTCTTTTTTCCAGGCCTTTTCAAGGGAGCGGCAGAGTTTCTTGGACTTCTTAAGATCATCGTTGAACCATGAGGCCTTCTTGTTGCTAGGTTTGCTTTGACGTTTTTTCAGTGGTGCTAAGGTGTCGGCGGTGTTGGATAACCATAGGGTGAAGTTGGCGGCGGCTTGGTCTGGGTTGGAAGAGTGGGCTGGGGTGTTTAGAAGGAGCGATGAGGAGATCTGGTCGGTGGTGATTTTGTTCCAGTTTCTTTGCAGAGTTGGTTGGAGGTGGTTGGTGGGTTTTGGCTTGTTGTAGGTGAAGTGAACGCAGCTGTGGTCAGTCCAGAGGAGATCCGTAGTGTGGCTGAAGGAGACATGATTGCTGGAGGTGAAGATGGGGTCGAGTGTGTGACCTGCGATGTGGGTGGGGGAAGTGACCAGTTTAAGTCCGAGGTTGGCGAGGTTGTCCAAGAGGGTGGTGGTGTTGCGGTCGTTGATCTTTTCAAGGTGAAAGTTGAGGTCTCCCAGAAGGATGTAGTCTTTGAAGGGGAGCGCGTGTGGAGTGCTGAAGTCCGTGATGTCCTCACTGAATTTTGCGCGGGGTCCTGGTGGTCTGTAGAGTAGGGTGCCTCTGAGTGTGGTCTTGGGGTCGATGTGGATCTGGAAGTGAAGGTGTTCGGAGTTGGCGAGGTTGGCGTCAGAGCTGGTTGAGATGCGGATAGATTTCTTATGGACGATAGCGATTCCTCCTCCTGTGTGGCCGGTACGGTCTTTGCGAGTGATCTTATAGTCTTCAGGGATGGCAATGGTGATGTCTGGGGCGGAGGAAGCGTTCATCCATGTTTCCGTTAGGAAGGCGATGTCTGGAGAGATGGTGTCTAGTAGATTCCATAGGTCAATGGCGTGTCTGTGGACCGAGCGGGTGTTGAGAAGGATGCATTGTAGGTGGTTGGGGTCGGGAGTCTGTGGTGTGGTCGTAGCGGAGATGTTGTCGGTGCCGCTGAATTTGCAGGAGTAGCAGGAGAAAGGTCCATGGGTGTGTCCAGGAGCAGCTTGGACGCAGTTGGGGGAGCGGCCGGGGTTAAGGGCTAGGAGGGTGGAGGCATCGTAGGTAATGTGGGAGGGTTGGGAGGGATGGGGGCCAGGGGGTCTGGCGCTGGGCGCGGTCCAGGCGCGGACGGGCGTAGACGGGCTTACCTTTGGCGCACCTTCGGCGCGGTCGCTGCGCGTGAACGCTGCGCGCGGGAACTACTGTCATATATGGATAGTGAAGGGGGAGGGGCGAGGGCGGCTCAGCTGGGAGGCGGGGCGGGCTGCGCACGACAACAATAAACAAAATGGAGGGGGGAGCACAACAGAGCGCTTGGGGAGAACGCGCTAATGCAGCATAAAAAGTACAATCACAATCACAGGTTAAAGCGCATACAGAGCAAAGCGGCAGCCAGGCACAGCTGAAGGCTGAAATCACGATGCAAATTCGGCAAGAGCGCTGCTAACGATACCAGTGAGGCGCTAGAGGCACTGGGAGCGACCACTCCGGCCAAAGCGTAGAGCGAGTCACAGCGCTTCCAGGTCGGGAAGCGCCGTTTGTAGTCTGTGGGAGGGCGGCTCAGCTGGGAGGCGGGGCGGGCTGCGCACAACAACAATAAACAAAATGGAGGAGGGGGGAGCACAACAGAGCGCTTGGGGAGAACGCGCTAATGCAGCATAAAAAGTACAATCACAATCACAGGTTAAAGCGCATACAGAGCAAAGCGGCAGCCAGGCACAGCTGAAGGCTGAAATCACGATGCAAATTCGGCAAGAGCGCTGCTAACGATACCAGTGAGGCGCTAGGGGCACTAGGAGCGACCACTCCGGCCAAAGCGTAGAGCATAGTGTGAAAACAATCCACTATTAGTGGCCTATTGACTTTACCATACATTTTATTTTCAATAAAAAAGCTTGGCTGACTGCCTTTGTAATAACTTTTCACAATAAACAGGCCAGATTTACGGCATTTGGCTTAACATATCCATCACATCAGTCTAGCGTATAGCTGTTATAACTGTCACCATAACCAACTCAGGCCTAATGTACTGAGCATAAGCTTCCCCACAAGACATCCACCAGGCATCCAGTCATACATTTGCAAATGTTTACACAATTACATTTGGCAAAGCAAAATGCTGTCTCTCCTAACAGGTCTTAAAAGGATTCTCATAGTGCAAATCTTTTAGAGGGGGTAACGAACTCCAAAATCCGCTTCCTCTTTTTACTTCAGTATCTTCCTTTCCAGCTGCTCCACCTTTCCCTCTTTGCTCTGCGTGACCTATTTGTCTACCTCATCCCAGTCTCTGCCTCCCTTCTTCCACAACTTCACCTTTCTCCATAGACCTCTCTTCATCCCTCTTTCTCTTGCGTCCCACAGAGTCTGAGGTCACTGTGTACACATAGAAAAAGAAGCGGATGGTCCAAGCAGAGAGACTAAAGGAGAAAATGATCATCATACACCCAAATGCCTGCTCAAAAGCCATACAGCAGTGCTTTGAGTTTTCACATTTTAAGAAGCATTGGCAGTGATGAAGTGGCATTTGTGACTATGAATAGGTGACAATCAAAATTAGAATTTCTGGTTCTATATGCATATGTATTATTTTAATATTATTTGCCAGTATAATACACATCCATTAAGTCCTCTTGCTGTGCCTTTCCTACAATAGGTTGAACAGGACGCCTAGACCCTGAATTCCTCATAAAATACTGTTTCAAGACAAAAAAATCCAGATCCAAGCATATTTGTGTTCAAGCTATCGTTTTGAGCAGTTTGGCTGGCCAACACAATGTATCTGGAGCTTGTCTGTTTTTGTGTGCTTCTGTTTCTGAAAATTGGATGTATAGCTCAATATTGTTTATCACCAAGAGGGCTGGAATTGGCTGAAAAAGGACATTAAAGCTAAACTTGTTCAGGCAAGGGTGCTCCAAAATATGTCTTGCCCATGACTCCAAAACCCCTTATTTGGCATTGGTCTTCGTTGAGCATGTCTTTTTAAGTAGTTTTTTCCCCAGTTTTTATTGCACAAACATCACCCAGCTGGCAGTGGATGATTGGTTCTTGCAGGCCCAGTACCTTCTCTGGACAGTAGCACATGGTCTCCTTAGGCATTGCATGAAGAATGATGGACATGTTGGTCAGGAGCATCTATTTTCTTTGTTGAGGTCAGCAGCTTTTGCTACTGTACACTTTTTTTTCCCCGGAGAGGAACATTGTTCATCTTCTTCTAACTGTGAGCTATCAAGATGGTTTATTAGTTGGTATTGTTTTGTGATGAGGCCATTAGCCTTTCATTGATTATATTATAAAATGTATTGATATTCTTGTGATTGCAAGATATTTTACAGTGAAATAAATGTGATTGATTGAAAACTGGAGGCCAGGGAAGCTTTGTGTGAATGTGTGTCCATAGTAAACCTGCCTTGAAGATGAATGAAGCTCGACAGGCAACAAAAACCAAGCATCGTCAGAGAGGTTGTTAAATACAGGGACCACGTTTACGTATGTGCTGCTTAGCCATTCAAGGCAAATAGCGGGCAGTACAGCAAATGTTTTCTCTAACTAGATTGTTCAGTGTTGGTCATCCCAGAGCTTCCATCCTCTGGAAGCAGGACCGGTGGATCCCAGCTCCTCTGAGAGCAGGCTCTCTTAGGCCAGTCATGTTTAAAGTGGCAACCCCATTAAATTATTAGAACTTGCTGCCTTGTCATGAACGAGAAAAGTGTGCCCTCTTCAGTTACAGGATGGCGGTTCCTCCCAGGGAAGAACTCTCCACACCTGTGGTGCGTTTGAGACCGCTTGAATCAGTACTGCTTGTTGAAGAATCTATGATTCCCTCCCTTTGCATCTCTGATGCCACCTTCTGAAACGTGTGAGACTCATTCCGCCCCAGATGCATCCCCACTAAAGTTAGGGTAAAAAAGAAAAGATTGTATCTAATTTGTCTGCATTCCTCTGGAAATATTGCAAGTGATTTGTTCGAAGTTTCATGCCTGGGTTAATTTCTCGGCTCCTAGTTTAAACCATGCCAGATTTTTAAGATCCAAATGAGGACATGCTAAAAATCTGGCATGGAAAATTCCCCCCAGGACCGACTTTGGTGAACCCTGGTTTAGGGTATCATTTGGGACAGTTCCCATCTGTTTGTGAGGTTGGTTTGCGGAAAACACAAATTTCTTAGCCCTCACCAGGATTCTTAGTACTGCGCAGATTGGAATTGGAATTTTCCTGCCTTGTATTTACATTTCAGAAATTTCCCGCTGATTCTCTTTCTGCCTAAATTTACAAGCAGCGAAAAAGTGTGTAGAAAGGAAGGAAAAATTACTGGGGCCAAGAAAGAGTTGCTATCACTCACTTAAGTGCAGCTTAGTGGACTTACTGCTAGGTTTCCCCAGGCATGCACCACAAATGTAGTGGTCTCTTACTCGACCACCTGAGAGCATGCTTGGGCCGGGCTTTGGGTAAGAAAGGGCTATACAGATGCTACAATGCAGTCCTGGGCACCTGCATAGTGAGTCTTAAAAGGGAGGCAGCCAGGCCAATTCTCTGACTGCAGCAAGCATCTGTGCGCTGTTAGGTGTGCCAGCATTCAAAGGGGACATAAGGAAATGTGTGGAATGGTGCCTCTACCCTGGAAGCTGCTGTAAAGTGTGTGTGCCTGGGGTGCGTTGAAGAAGAGCGTGAGATTAAGGCACACAAGTTGTGCCAGGTGAGACTTATTCTTGAGGGGGGGGAGAGCATACCTATTTCAATTAACATACTGTCTAAAATTCAAGAATGATGGGCATTATGATGTGTTTTCTCGGTGTGTGTGTTTTGCCGTGGCATAAGAAACAATACTGGTCTTTTCACCTTTATTCTGTAGATTTATTGTACCTCCTCTTTCCCTGTCCAGGTTAAAATGTTTACCTCGGTTTTCACTTATTTTCCCGCAGATTTTGACTCCTAGAAGTGTTATTAAAAATCGGGTGTTTTGCTCAGAGCATTTACATACCAACGCCTTCGGTTTTTATCTGGTTATGGTGTGAAAGTGCCAGATGCGTCGTTAAGTGGCGGTGTGAATGACACCCTTGCATACCTTTGCCCCAGTGTTCGCTTTAATGAAGTGTTATTTTTCTTGCTAGCGAATGAACACACCCAATGTCCCGTGTTTTCAACCTTGACTTGGAGCCTTCTGTGCTTTCTGTGCTACAAGCGAGGTGATGGTAGGCAAGCACGCAAAAGCAGTTGGGTGGAGGCGTTTAGGTGCATTGGTCTCCTGAAAATAGAGAATGTGTATAAGAGCACACGTTCACCCCTTGAGGCATCTTGGCACTGAGTAACCGGTGTTTATCGTTACCTACCTGAATAGTATTCATTTTACCGACCTCCGAAAGATGAAAGGCTGAGTGGAACCGTCTGGATGGGGATGGGGGTCAAACGCAAGTTTCTGGAGTGGATGCATTAGCACAGTGAGCCACCAGATGTAGCTCACACCCCTGATCCCTGGTGTCACAGTACATGCTGCGCTTACGTACTGCTGGAATCAGGGCTGGAAGTTTCCATTATTTGCCTGCCTTTGGGCGGCCTTTAAATCCACGGTGGCCCAGAGACCGCGATCCTGATGTTTGTGTGACCACACTCTTCATGGTCCACAGCGTTAACTGCTCAATCATCTAACCGTTGGATAGTCACGCCAGCCAACATGCTCCATATTGTGACAGATCTTTGAGAGCGTCCCCCTTCTAGTCCTCACTAAGTGACCTACAGGGAAAGGCCAATTCCCACTTCCTTCCCCCACTGAACTGCCTATATCTATTGCTGGCAATCAATCAATCAATCATTGGTTTGTTGAGCATGACTACTCACAGTAAGGGTCTCAAGGCGCTGGGGGGGGGGGTTCAGTCCATCAAGGAGGCGGTCTATTGAAGAGCCATGTTTTGAGGTCCCTTGTGAAGTTGGGGAGTAAGGTTATCTGTCTCAGGTGGAGCGGGAGGGCGTTTCAGGCTCTGGCTGTGAGGAAGGAGAAAGAGTGGCCTCCTGATCTGGACTTCCTGGTGCGTGGGACCACGGCATAGGAGAGCTGGGCTGATTGTAGGGTCCTTTGGGGTGCGCGGAATGTGAGTCAGCTATTCAGGTGTGCTGGTCCGGAGTTGTGGATGGCTTTGTGTGTGTGGGTGAGAATCTTGAAGAAGATTCTTGCCTCGATGGGGAGCCAGTGGAGTGTGCGCAGGTGCTGGGTGATGTGGCAGGTTGAGGACTAGTCTGGCGGTGGCGTTCTGGATGTTTTGAAGTTTGCGGGTGAGGTTTTTATTGATTCCGGCATAGAGTGCCTTGCCGTTGTTGAGTCTGCTGGTGACAAGGGCGTGTGTGACTCTTTCTGTGTTCGAGGGGTATCCATTTGAAGGTCTCGGGTAGGTGGCGGAGGGTGTGGAAGCAGGAGGATGCGACTGAGTTGATCTGGCGGCCCATTTTGAGTTCGTAGTCCGGGATGATTCCAAGGTTGCGTGCGTGGTCTGTGGGGGTGGGTGGGCTTCCTAGGGCGGGGGGCCACCAGGTGTTGTTCCATGCATCCGGGTGTGTGCCCATAATGAGTACTTCCGTTTTGTCCGTGATGAGTTGTAGACAGCTGCTCTTCATCCATTTGGCGACTGCTTCCATGCCTTCTTGAAAGTTGTGTTTGTTTGCGTTGGGTTTGTTGGATAGAGAGAGGATGAGTTGGGTGTTGTCTGCGTATGAAACAATGTTGAGTTTGTGGGTTCTGACGATGGGGGTGAGTGGAGCCATGTAGTTGAACCACGTGGGGCTGAAGGATACTTGGGGGGACTCCACAGGTGGTCTGTGTGGGTCCCAAGAGGAAGGGAGGGAGTCTGCCCTGCTGCGTTCTGCCAGAGAGGAATGAGCGGGTCCAATCGAAGGCCTTGTCCTGGATCCCTGCGTCGTGTAGTCTGCGTGTTAGGATGCAGTGAGAGACTGTGTCGAAGGCCACTGAAAGGTCGAGGAGGTTGATGGCCACTGTCTCTCCTCTGTCCAGGAGGGAGCGGATGTAGTCTGTTGCGGCAAGGAGGGTGGTTTCCGTGCTATGGTTCTTTCTGAAGCCGGATTGGGAGGAGTCAAGGATGTTGGGCTCTTCGAAGAAGGTGGCGAGTTGGCTGTTGAAGGCTTTCTCGATGACTTTCGCTTGGAACGAAAGCAAGGAGATGGGTCCGTAGTTTTTGAGGTCAGTGGGGTCCGCCGAGGGTTTCTTCTGGAGGGGGTTGATCTCAGCATGCTTCTAATCATAAGTGAAGGTGACGTTTGCGATGGAGCGGTTGATGGTTCGGCTGTGATAGCTGCCGTATAAGACAATCACACGTCTATCTATGAACAACATGGGCAATCTGTGCCTTTAACGCCATGTATGTCATACATGATTTGAAAATACTCTTAACAGTATTAAACACCCTATACCACTTTACTGTACATTAGAGTGGAAAAAATCCAATCCAAGCAGTAATTGGATATGTAGCATTGGAGCACACATAAACAACTGTAATTTCTTACAGAAAGAGTTTCAAAGAGCAGTTCATAAATATGCAGTTAAGTCCATTTTATTTTCACCTTCTCTAGAGGCGCACATGTGTATCCCTAGAGCATGACAAAACAGAAGGTTACTGGATAGGAAAGTGGACTTTTATGGGCCACCTATGGGAGGAGTAGGTCAGGGGCGGAGGATGGACTCCTTTTTAGGTCTCGCCTGTCGATGCGCATGCGCATCGAGCAAGCGAGACTATTGCGAGTTATCTACTCTTTATCCACACTGCAAGGAATCGTGGCGATTCCTTGCAGTGCCCGTGACTTTTAAGGTCAATGCGCATGCGCATTGAGCTTATGCGCATGCGCATTGACCTTAAAAGCGCGTGCGCGTGCACGTCCGTCTTTGTTTACCCCTCCGCCCCCTCCCGCCGTGTCGCATTTCTCCTCCCCCTCCCCTCTCTTCCTTCCGTCTTCCTGCCGTGTCGCACCTCTCCCCTCTCCGCCCCCTCCCCTGCCCGCCCCCTCCCCTGCCCGCCGTGTTACGGTGAAAGGCTTGACTGACTGTATATAATGGACCTTTAACCTCTTTGCTAAAGAAACACTGTATAATATTTCCATTATATTTCAGCCCTCCGTGAATATTGAGTGTTCATTTTCATTTGAAATGTATTTTCACACTATGTCCCCTTCATCTTGTCTGTCTCTCATTCCTTTTCCTCATCTAGTATATACTCTTTTCCTTGGATTATCTCTCTCCCCCTACTTGTTTGTCGCTTTGGGGACCATTGGGTATGGGAATATTTATATTCTTACATAAACCCAATTATTTCTGGTTAAAAAAACGTTCTCGTCGATCTTTTCAATATTAATGCCTTACACATTAAGTGTTCTGAGCGCATTTATAAAATTATTTGTTTTTACACGGAAGGTGCAGGAGGCGGGTTCGAACCCTGTACCTCAGGCTCCGTAAGGCTGTTCCTTCTCCACTTATCTACCACAGTACGTTGTAACGGGGATTCTTACAGTATTGGATAATCGCGGCCCCACTCTGTACAATTACTGGGACACCGAATAGGATTTTTACCCTTTAGGCTCATTTACGATGTATTATGCAGGTGGCGCTTTCTAACCCTGTACTTCAGGCTTCGTAAGGCGAATTCTTGTCTCTATTTACCCACCACAGAACGATGCATTGGGGACTGAAAACTAAGTACCTGACCTCAATTTTATAGTAATAGGTAGCCGCTCTACAGTGGAGAACAACTGGGACACCAAATAGGATTTTCACTGATCAGGCTCTTATGCGAGCCATCATATTAATTGCTCATTTTCGTTTTTAGAACTTAAATCATGGCATATGTATTTGTTCACATGTTATTAGGGGTTGTCACATTCCTTTCATTTTACATGCCCGAGGATATTTAAGAAACTTTTCTCACTACTTATATGAGCTTATAATCATCAAAAATAGTGTTTTCTTATACACTTAAAGATGGCCGCCGTACCTTCATACAATGATAATGCTAAAGCCGGGTTGCATGTTTCAGCATTTCGCTCGTCAATTTCAGGTGCATCTAATTTTCCCTTATTAGGCTGACTATAAATATAGTCAGTTACCCTACAATCCTTTCTGGGTGAATCGGTGGCGGACTCCAGAGAGGACGAAGGCTCTGTGGATGACTGCAGGACGATTTATTACGATCGGTAAGGCTGCTATAGAAATGCAGTTATTTAAATTTCCCCTCTTAGAGCGTAGATGTTTAAGACAAGATTTTGTCACTAACATGGGGTGGACTAGTTGGGTACAAATTACCAGCCTGGCTTTGCGCCCATGACTCTCGTACCATTTCACTCGTAATGCGCATAGTGCACTGATAGAGCTTTTTGCTATAGTAGAGTTAGGTTTTATATTATTGAATACTGATTTTTCATTTTTAACTCTTATCACCAGCTCGGATAGGGAGAGTGATCCTCATAGGATCAAGAGCCTTGATCAGCATGTGAACCATATTACTGCTCAGTTCATTCTATATAGAATAGGATCTGCTAAAAAGGTCGAAAGAAAATATATTGTCACATTAGTCATAGGCTCTGTCTTGTGACTTACAAACCCTTCATGTTATTTGCCGCTTTTGGCCTTTCTGCCCTATTTCTGTTTCATCCAGCTCATCTTTTTCTCCCTCCTAGGCCTACTCACTCACCCTCACTCACCCTCACTCACCCTCACTCACCCTCACTCACCCTCACTCACCCTCACTCACCCTCACTCACCCTCACTCACCCTCACTCACCCTCACTCACCCTCACTCACCCTCACTCACCCTCACTCACCCTCACTCACCCTCACTCACCCTCACTCACCCTCACTCACCCTCACTCACCCTCACTCACCCTCACTCACCCTCACTCACCCACCCTCACCCTCACCCTCACCCTCACCCTCACCCTCACCCTCACCCTCACACTCACCCTCACTCACCCTCACCCTCACTCACCCTCACTCACCCTCACCCTCACCCTCACTCACCCTCACCCTCACCCTCACCCTCACCCTCACCCTCACCCTCACCCTCACCCTCACCCTCACCCTCACCCTCACTCACCCTCACTCACCCTCACTCACCCTCACTCACCCTCACTCACCCTCACTCTCACTCACCCTCACTCACCCTCACTCTCACTCACCCTCACTCACCCTCACCCTCACCCTCACCCTCACCCTCACTCACCCTCAACCCCTCACCCACCCTCAACCCCGCACCCTCACTCACCCTCAACCCCTCACTCACCCTCACTCACCCTCATCCTCAACCCCTCAGCCTCACCCTCACTCACCCTCAACCCCTCACCCTCACTCACCCTCAACCTCATGCTAAAGATTTACAAAAAAACCCATAAACAATTCTAAAAGCACTAACTCTAATGCTGCGAGACCTATTGCATTTCTAATGCTTGTTAGGTGTCCACTCTAGACCGCTTTTAGCGGTCTGTTGTCAAAGACCTACTGTGCTCAGTACCAATACGTACATTGGGAGTTGGGGCAGCCATTCCGTACCATTGCTTGGCTTTTGAGGTGATGACTTGTACACTTCCACTGCCTATATTCAATGAACTTCTTTTCCTTTGAGCACACCATGCGAGTGCATGTGTTTTCTTGCTCTCTCCCACTCGGGGGTTATTTCCCTACTCCGATCCCCCCTGCCCTCAGTGTTGCGCCCAGCTTCCCTGTCCAACACGTTTGCTCCTTCTTGACCTGCTCGTTTCTGTATTTTTGTAATGTATCTTATACCTTCCACTTAGTTCCTCCATGCTTCTCTCCCTATTGCTGCTGCTGTCACTAGTTGGAGCTTTCTTTGAGCCCTCATTAATCCCTCCACTTTCTTATTGTTGCCCCGTCGCTGCTCACTGCTGCATCTAGGCGCTTCCTTTAAGCCTCTCTCCAACTCCACTGCTGCCCCCGTGTCCTTTTTTGGTGCGTCTATTAACTACAGTTGCCACCTTGACATGACCTATGCATGTGCAGTGCCTCTCGGCTGTTGTTGCATCTTGATGCATAAGTTGCTCAAGCTAAATGGCGTCTGCGTGTCTATGCAGCATTGCTTGGTTTGCTTTTTAGGTCTCGGTAATATCCGGTCTGCCGAAGGCAGACCGGATGTCCGAGAATTATTGTCAGTAAGAGGGATGCTTTATCCCTCCCTCTTTTTGGCTCTCCCTCCATTGGCTGGCTTCCTAAACAGAGGCCAGCCATTGGAGGGGAGAGCTGTCCCTCGGAATAAGCTCCGTCTTTTTCGGATTTGGGGGCGTAGATTTTGCTGTTCTTTAGACAGTGACGTCGTCCGTCACTCAGGACAGCAAAGCCACGCCCCCGAATCTGAAAAATTCAGAAGCCGGCGGGCGCCATTTTTTCTCGTCGCCCTGAGCTCTCCCGCCTCCCGTTCCGAGCTCCAGGCGTCACAAACTCTCGCTTCCTCGTTCTTGCCTTCTGCCCCCAGGTAAGCTTCCTAACTGTTGTCTGTTGGGAGTGTCAGCGGGTGGGGGGGGGGGGCACTGTTTCATGTCAGCGGGTGGGGGGGGGGGGCAACTGTTTCACGCAATGTGGGGTGTTTTGTTCGGTTGTCTAAACCTACTGTTTGTATGTAAAGTTGCATGCACGCTGTTAGCACTTCGAAGCGGTTCTATATAGTGATCGAGATAGTGAACACTTTTCAAATGTGAAACGCAACATTCTAAGTTGTAGGTAGTTTCACAAGCAAGAATGCGTGCGTGTTTGTATGTAAAGCTGCATGCACGCTGTTAGCACTTCGAAGCGGTTCTATATAGTGATCGAGATAGTGAACACTTTTCAAATGTGAAAACGCAACATTCTAAGTTGCAGGTAGTTTCACAAACAAGAATGCGTGCGACAGCTACCCATGCGCTGGTGGTGGATGTGTGTGTCGTCGCCCTGAGCTCTCCCTCCTCCCGTTCCTAGCTCCAGGCGTCACAAACTCTCGCTTCCTCGTTCTTGCCTTCTGCCCCCAGGTAAGCTTCCTAACTGTTGTCTGTTGGGAGTGTCAGCGGGTGGGGGGGGGGGCACTGTTTCATGTCAGCGGGTGGGGGGGGGGCACTGTTTCACGCAATGTGGGGTGTTTTGTTCGGTTGTTTAAACCTACTGTTTGTATGTAAAGTTGCATGCACGCTGTTAGCACTTCGAAGCGGTTCTATATAGTGATCGAGATAGTGAACACTTTTCAAATGTGAAAACGCAACATTCTAAGTTGTAGGTAGTTTCACAAACAAGAATGCGTGCGACAGCTACCCACGCGCTGGTGGTGGATGTGTGTGCGTGCGTGGGCGTGTGTGCGTGTCTGCAGCAGCCGAGCACTGATTTTATGGGCAGTCCTGAAAAGAGTGTGACACTAAAGGTGTTTCTGTGTAGCAGTGAGCCCTGATGGTGTGTGTGTGACTGTGTTGTGTGTGTGAGTGTGTACACACCAGTAGCACGGCCTCTGGCTGTCGGTGTCACAGCATCACTGGACTGCAAGCTAGAATCTGTAATTAAAAAAAAGTTCGGAAACCTAATCCGAACCAGCACGAGAGCCCCCTTCACTCTCCCGCCGCCCAGACCGGACCGGAAGACCCCTCCCCAAAAGACACCAGCTCTCTAATGTATGCGGCTTTCTATAGCGCCAAGAGGCGGCGGAGCGCTGTACAGGCCCCTAAACACTAGGACTATTCCAGTGCTTCCTTGCTCTCTAGCCAGGTTTTTTTCTATACAAACAAACACACACACGTTCAAAGCAACCCCAGCACTGACGTGTGCACGGAAACACATGTAAGCAGCAGAGCGCCGGTATCTGCAGCAGCCGAGCACTGATTTGATGGGCAGTCCTGAAAAGAGTGTGACACTAAAGGAGTTTCTGTGTAGCAGTGAGCCCTGATGGTGTGTGTGTAACTGTGTTGTGTGTGTACACATCAGTAGCACGGCCTCTGGCTGTCGGTGTCACAGCATCGCTGGACTGCAAGCTAGAATCTGTAATACAAAAAAAAGTTCGGAAACCTAATCCAAACCAGCACGAGAGCCCCCTTCACTCTCCCGCCGCCCAGACCGGACCGGAAGACCCCTCCCCAAAAGACACCAGCTGTCTAATGTATGCGGCTTTCTATAGCGCCAAGAGGCGGCGGAGCGCTGTACAGGCCCCTAAACACTAAACATTAGGACTATTCCAGTGCTTCCTTGCTCTCTAGCCAGGTTTTTCTATACAAACAAACACACACACGTTCAAAGCAACCCCAGCACTGACGTGTGCACGGAAACACGTGTAAGCAGCAGAGCGCCGGTATTTTGTTTGTGTGCACACAAGCGTCTGCAGCCTAGCTCTGATGGTGTGCTGTGCACGCACTGGTATGTTTGCAGCAGTGAGAGCAATCATTGTGTGTGCACACAAGCGCCTGCAGCATCGATCTGGTGGTGTGCTGTGCACAACCGGATCTGCAGCAGTCGATGCACTGTTTGTGTATGTGAACACACGTCTGCAGCAGTAAGAGCAGTTATTGTGTGCACACACCTGTCTGCAGCAGAGCCCCGGTGGTGTGCGTGCACAGACACGCGTGCAGCAGTCCAAACACTGTGTCAACACACACGCCTGCAGCTGTGAGATCACGTATTGTGTGTGTACAGGTGTGGGCAGCAGTCCATGCACTGTGTGAACACACACCTGCAGCTGTGAGGTCACGTATTGTGTCTGCACACACGTGTGCAGCAGTCCATGCACCGTGTGAACACACACGCCTGCAGCTGCGAGGTCACGATTGTGTGCACACAATTGAGTGCAGCAGTTCATGCACAAAGGCTTGTGCACTGGGCGATCAAGCATAATGCAGTGGATAAGGACAGGTATAATGTGAATAAGGAGATACAAAGATTTTGCAGTTTCATCGAAATTGGCTTTCCTGAGCCTAGCAACGTTTTGCAAGATGATTTCTGGTTATTTAGGCAAGGCGGGTGCATCTTTCCTTCATGAACAAAAAACTCAATTTTCTTGATATACATGAATCCTTGTCAAAAAAGGTGGCATATTATGGTGTTAAGTGTGTTATTTGAAGCAGCTGTTTGAGTGTCGGGCAAAAAAGAAAACAGTAAAAAACCTTGTAGGGTAAAGCTTGTTTGTGGCTGTTGGAGCAATAGCCTCAGTTATGTTTCTCATGCCTCTGAAGACGTGATACAGTCCGGGCCTCTGTTTCCCCTTAAAGCCCCATTAACTAGCTTGGGCCTTGCCTGTTCGCTGTGGTGCCCTGGTCCTTCTTCACCTCCTGTTTTGGGGTTTTGGGAATGTGTTTGGAGGAGATCACTTTACAAAAGGCGCTGCAGCCTCTGAGGGATCCCTCTAACCCAAGGCCTGCTCCCAAGTGACATCAGGCTCTCTCGATAGAGACAGGCCAAAGTGGGCCCTCCAACTCCCAGGGGTGCTCCCCTCCCGCTGTCCTTGTCTTTTTCCCGCCCCCTCCCGCTGATGAGGTCGCTGCTCTCTTTTCTCTTGTGCCTGGAGAGTTTGGCGGTGTATCAGGAAACTGTTGCCTTTTATTCCCGGTCCATGATGTGCAGTGGAACGAGCACTAATGAGCCTGGGATAGATTGTTCTTATTTCGCCTGACAGCTTATGTGTGCTGATCAGCGGCATGAGAGGTAAGTGCCGGTCTTGGGGTGGGAGGTATTTGTAGCATGTTTGTTTGTTGCTTATTGTTAGCATGCACTCCACATCACTCTCAAACACACTACCTCACAACTTTACTCTCTTTCTATCTCACTAGCTCACTTTATTTATTTCTATCTCACTATCACTACCTCACTATATCACGACTCACTCCCTCAAAAATTCACTACATCACTCTCTCACTAACTCACTCTCTATCTCACTACCTCACAACTTCACTCTCTCTCTAACTCACTACCTCACTCTCTCTCTAACTCACCACCTCACTCTCTCTCTATCTCACTATCTCACTCTCGCTCTATCTCACTACCTCACAAACTGTTTCTATCTCACTACCTCAGAACATCCCTCTCCCTCACTACCTCACTCTCTCACTACCTCACTCTCTCACTACCTCACTCTCTAGCTCACAACTTCGCTCTCTCTATCTCTAACTCACTACTTCAATCACTCTAGCTCACTACCTCACTCTTTCTATCTCACTAACTCACTTTCACTCTCTTTCACTACCTCTTTCTCCATCTCACTACATCACAACATCACTCTATGCTTATATCTCACTACCTCACTACCTCCCTCTCCCTCACTACCTCCCTCTCCCTCACTACCTCCCTCTCCCTCTCCCTCTCCCTCACTACCTCCCTCTTTCACTACCTCCCTCTTTCACTACCTCCCTCTTTCACTACCTCACTCTTTCACTACCTCACTCTTTCACTACTTCACTCTCTCACTACCTCACTCTCTATCTATGTCAATACCTCACACTCTCTCTCTCTATCTCACTACCTCACTCTCTCTCTGCTAATGCAGTAGGTACCACATATGCAAAAAAGCTAATGCCAATAGAAATTACAATGCCATTTATTTAGGGATACAAAAAAGATAAAAAAAATAATGAGCAATACCAATAGCTCTACCTATAATATTGCCGAGACCATTGCATTGTAAATGCTTGTTGGCTGAGCGGTGGAGGTGTGTGTGGGCGTTGTTTGTCTTTGCGTTGCTCTGGTCCTTGGCTCACATCCTGTGTCGGTTTCAGGAGCTGATTCTAGATGTCGGGGCTGCGCTTTCCAAACTACATCTGTGTTTGCATGTGCATGCTTGGCGCAGTTGCTATATAAACCATGACGACTGTCCGGACAATGTTCCTGACATATATTAGAGTAACAGATATCCGGTTCGAGTTGCCTCCGTTTCTGATGCAACTGGTGGTGTCCGTTGTGTCCCCCCTCCGTTCCCCTTCCCAAGTGCGTCTGTCTATCTGTAGGTGTGCAGAAGCTGTGTTGGGACAGTGCACTTGGCAGTGGCCCTCTCTGCCCCGTGCCGCGAAGCCAGGCCCGCTGGACACTGATGGGTGTCGTGAAGAGCTGGAACTGGCTGTCCCGGGGCTGCTTGTTTGCCAGAAAGCTCTCTTGGCAGGGGTGCGCAGGAAGCCATTGCGCAATGGCCGCCGGGTGAGTACCGCTAAAGATTTCCAAAAGTAATGAAAACACAATCCGAGGAGGAACCGCGACTTAAACCTCAGCTAACGATATAACAGGTAATGCCTCGGAGCAAGTTAGCAGGAGGTGGGCGAAGACTTGGCTAGTATGGCACTGGTAGAGGCACATGAACGCATCTTCAAAGCCCTGGCTTCTGGGCGCTGTCACGGCAATTTCAAATGATTGTCTTTTCACAGTTGCATCCTTTTTTTGGGAGAAGGGGTTTGGCTCTTTTCCCACCCCAAATAGTTACGGCCTGGGTGGCAGCATTTACAGCACTGGCAATAGCAGTACAAGAAACGGAAAGACCACCGCCAATATATCCTGCAGTGTCGCACACCAGCAGGGCAGGCTGCCATCCTGCGTGCACACAACAGACCACGCATCGTCCGTGGAAGGCAGTGTGACGCAGCTGAGTAACACACTCGTACACAGGAGGTTGGTACGGCATAGCCTGCAGCTACACAGAGTGCCTGTACAGGAGCGCACACGTCCATGACCAACAGAACAGGTTCATCGGCCAGGCGCAGTGCCAGCTTTCATCACTCACAGTACAGGAGAAGCAGGGCCTGCGGCTATGAAAACTTCCTGCACATAGACAACAGGATTGGCTGCAGTACAAAACTACCCCACACAAAGAACGGGTAGTAGCTGTACTTAATTTGTAAATGAATAATAGCCGGAGCCCAAAGTATTTCTCAGAAGCCCACAGGCGGCGCTGACTAATGTCTGGAGTGCTGCACACCAAGGCCGTGTAGACTTGATTCCACCTCATGCCTCGTTCTTAAACGACCAGACACTCCCTACTACTTAGTTTTAGTCTCATGGGTTCGTTTTCATTCCTGCTTTCTACCCTTGTCGTGAGTTTCGGTCTTTCTCTGTCTCCTCCTTTTGTGTTTTCCCTCTTCCTGCGGGTTAAAGCATGATGCTGAAAAATACATTCTGGTGGGCCCCACCTGCTGCCACCGGTTCAAATTAAGCCCTGAAGTAGAGCCTGGATAGTAGCAGTGCAAATTTGCATTGCAAACGGAACAAGCACAATGCAGGCAGCTAAACTGCAAGCTTCTTGCAAACACCGGACAGGTGAAGCTTGCCTTAGGCCAAGCCTTGCAACCAACCCACCATGCAGCAATCCCCCACGGTGCTTGGCTGTCGGTTGTATACCTTGGGTGTGGACTACAGGGCCTGGTCGACGCCCAATCCCAGCATTCAATGCACTCTTCTGCCAACAGCTATTGTCCATGAGAATGCAATGGTTGGGCAAATGGTCTTTCCTTTGCCCAAGCTCTGCAACCCACCAACCTCCAGCTTCACAAAGAGTTATCAGGCTGAGCTGCATACAGGTATCTTAATTTTAATGTAGATCCATCAAGCACTGTTTAAGGTTTTAGCAGATCACCCCCCCAGCCTTTGCTTTGTCCTTTCTTCTCTTTTACGGATCAGCATAAAGCTCGACATGCCAAGAGAATGCCAAACATGCTAAATGTCTGCCAGATTTTGTTTTGTGTAGAATGGTTGAACTGCAGCAGCATTACAAGGTAATCAAAACATGCATTTTCAATGGAAAATGCAACATACACCCATCATGTGCATATTTAAAATGGGGGACGAAATGCCCACAAACTCCTGAATCTGGCATGACGAATGGCTTTTTTTCTTGAAACAGAAGGCATCTTCCATGCCTCTCAGTACCACCCTCTAACTCGCCTTGCAGTAACAATGCACATCATTGCTTCCCTGCTCCCTAAAAAACGTTTTTCCCAGCACAACAAATTCTAAAGTTTTGTAAAACGTATGAATTGTTGCATGACTCTAAATATTCAAATGTAGGTGACAGATTTTGTGGATTTCAAGCTAAGTCTACCAATAGCATATTAATACAAATTTACCCTTGAAATGCATTTTCGCGAGCTTATTTGTCAAACCTACACAATTGTTTTATACCAAACCGCAAAATGCATGCACTTTGAGTACAGTTCTTCTTTCATGCGAAGTGTTATCTAATGCTATGCAGTGTTTTTTGCTGCAGTGGAAAGCAGCATTTCCTGGAAAATGCTTCTTTTATGTCACCCCTCTACATTTTCTTTCACCTGTTGTGGTTAACGACAAAATGTGCCATGGTGAAATCGAGGGTAATGAACCAACTCAACGGCTTGTCAGGGGTAATAAGCGCTTTGTTAATGCAAATTAAATTTTAAGTTCATATTCATCAAATTGCTACAAAGTTATGCGCAAATAAAAACAATGGCATTTAAATATTTATTGTCGTTCTTGCTGACTATGTAATACGAAAGGGTGTAGGTACCTTCAAGGGATTTCGTTTATTCTGTTAATAACGTTTAGCTATCAATGCTGATTTAAGACCAAATAAATATTGGTCCACTGGGCAATTAAGCAACGGTGGTTATTGATTCAATTTACAGTAGTCACAGTAAGTGATCCAGACATAGAGAGCAAAGAAAACGGGTGTATGTAGAGTTTGTATTTAATACATGTTCATAAAAAATAGGGTACAGAAAATATATATCAACAATGTTGCAAGAAGTACATATTATAAAAATGAATAAAACACTTCATTGAAACAATTGTATACGCTTTTCTTCCTTGGTACAATTGGTATGGTAAATTTGACAAAGAAAAAGCGTAGGTCGACGTTTCGGTCTCTATAAATGGATTGTTGAGACCATCTTCAGGACAAAAATGATATATCTGAAGACCCCTTGGGATCAGCGTCAGGCGAAATTTGTGCAGTAATAGCTGTTGTCTTCGCAAAGATCCCTCACAGCGTGGGATTCTTGGTTAGTACGAATCAGCTCGTCACGTAAGTTCTGGCTGTTGTCAAAGAATAGGCACCTTAGATTCAGAGGTAGAATTTCCCAGATTAATATGGGAGATCGTAACATCCACCGGCTCGAGCCGGTGGATATTACGATCGTACACTCCATTACGTAAGGCGCAAAGATCCTCGACTTCATCTGATATCTGTGACCACTTTGCGTTCACGATACTGAGGTGCCTAACCTATGTGAACAGCCAGGACTTATGCGAGGAGCTGATCCATATTTATCTGGGAGATTCTACCTCTGAATCGAAGGTGCCTATTCTTTCACAACAGCCAGAACTTATGTGACTAGCTGATTCGTACTATCCAAGAATCCCACGCTGTGAGGGATCTTTGCGAAGACAACAGCGATTACTACACAAATTGCGCCTCACGCTTATCCGAAGGGGTCTTCAGATATATCGTTTTTGTCCTGAACATGGTCTCAACAATTAATTTATAGAGACCGAAACGTCGACCTACGCTTTTTCTTTGTCAAATGTACCATACCAATTGTACCAAGGAAGAAAAGCGTATACAATTGTTTCGGTGAAGTGTTTTTATTTATTTTTATAATGTGTACTTCTTGCAACATTGTTGATATATATTTTCTGTACCCTATTTTTTATGAACACGTATTAAATACAAACTCTCTACATACACCCGTTTTCTTTGCTCTGTCTGGATCACTTATCGTGACTACTGTAAATTGAATCAATAACCACTGTTGCTTAATTGCACAGTAGACCAATATTTATGTGGTCTTAAATCAGCATTGATAACTAAACGTTATAAACAGTAGAAACCAAATCCCTTGAAGGTACCTTCACCCTTTCATATTCTTTGCCCGAACCCTCAAGGGCAGGGTCGGATTGGGATTACAATTTGGCCCGGGCACTGACGAAAAAAGTGGCCCACATTCATGAGGCGTGGCCCATATTTAAGGGGCGTGGCCCACATTCAAGGGGCGTGCCCATTCATGAAAAACCATTTGCACAGATATGGAATGAAAGTGGGAGGATACTGTTCTTGCAGAGGACACCGGGCCAAGTTGACAATGGCCTACATGCTGAGCAACTAAAAAAAACAGCAAGGCCCCTTTCTGTCACAAAATTATTCGATCCCTCAAGCGCAGGAGCCCCTGAAAAGCAGGAAAGCCCCTGCTATTACGAACCAACTTAGCCCTCCCCAGACCTTCAGCTCAGGAGCACATGAACAGAGGTAAGGCCCCTGCAATTAGTTAATTAATCAGCCCTCCAGGCCTCAGGGCAATGTCCTGTCAGGGGAGCACAAAACACAGCTCCTGGGTCATCCAAGGTAGCCAGGTAGCCAGGTAGCCAGGGGGAGGCTGAGGTGAAGATGGTGCGAGTTCCAAACATCACCTGGCCCCCACAGCGAGACCCATTCTTCCTCGCCCACTATGCCCTGAATGTGAGGGCTGTGGTCGAGGTGTTAAGACTAACACTGTTTCTGGGCTGCGTGGGCCCCAGGGGGGCCGAGGTGAAAATGGCTCATAGGCCTGAGCAACACCTGGCCCCCTGGGAGGCCGATGCTTGCAAACAATCACCCCTCCCCTGCCCAGCCTCAGCTTGATTGCTTGGCGGAGCAGGGGGTGAAGGAGAGGCCACAGCTGATAATCGCTGTACGGCCGCACAGAGAGGCTGCTTTCATTTCCCTGTCTCTGTCTCAGTGCCCTCTATGGGCCGATTTTTTTTCTCCCCTTTCCTAGTCCACTCTGTGGACTGGGAAAGGGGAGAAAAAACCGTCCCACAGAGGGCACTGAGACACCGGCCCTTCGGCTGATGCCCGAATGCCCGCCTTGCCAATCCGCCCCTGCTCAAGGGCATATTGGGTTGCTCGCTTCTCGACTATGTAATACAGCATTTGACTTTAGCATCAGGCAACTGAATTAATCCCTGGTGGCAGTTTTGGTAGAACTTGCCTTAGAACGCGAATACATGTTTTGTGGTACCTTTGTTGGCACTGGGAGGTTGTGGCTCACCCCTATCCAGGTGATATGGGGAGGTTGCCTCCGTGGGATCTCCTGGTGGAGCAGATGAGGTTCATAGAGCAAGTGTAATTTTAATAAATAGTAAGCGCAGCATAATGCATGTACTGTTAGTGGCAGTATAAATATAGTGATTTAGCAGTCGAGAGAATTGTCCTAACCGCTTGGGACCTCACAGCAAAGTGTGGAGTGAATGCTGAGAGGGAAAGAAGCAGAAGGCTAAGGACCAGCTGTGTCCACAGCAGAGGAGCCTTGAAGCCACACAACTGGAGGAGAGTCCGCTCAGTTTATGTTCTTTACAGCAATGACAAGCCTTTGTGTGAGGGGGATGAAAAGTGACTGGATGTGTGTTCCAGGTGCTCCCTTGAGGTTCGACTGTTCTCTTCCCTGTGGCAAAGGATGGTTTCACCCTTGTGTCCACAAGCTTTGTTCTCTTCTTGGTACACGTTTGCCATTTCCACTCCCAGTTCAAGGTGTTTATCTTAATTTATACACCTACATGTCGCATGCAGTGCGGAACCTCCAATGTGATTGGACTGTCTGACATACCTCTGTTGCAGAAGAAATGGGAGTTCTTGTGCCGCAAATACCTTGTCTGGTTCCATACCTCTTTGAACTTACGTTTCTTGTCTTAAATGCGACCGCTTACAAGTATGTAAATTCTTTGTAAGTGCTTCCTTTGTGCCCCAACCCTCCTCGCTTGAAGAAGTAGCGGATACATACAGTAAGTAAGCTTATGTCTGGCGTAGGAACTTGATAGCTGGGGCGCACAGCTCTGCTTCTCTGCAACGAAGGAGAGCGCTTCAACCAGACTGGTATTGACTGGGATTTGTGGTTTCTCAATACAGGGCATTTTAGCCTAACACAATTTCTCATCCTGACATTTCTTGCCCAAAAGAGCTATTTCGTTATTGGTACTACATGCTGCTTGTTTATAATAGATCCATAAGTAGTCGATTGTGCCAGCACTCAACATGTTTGAGCCTAAAAATATGATTTGAAAGGAAAATCATTTTTTGTCTGGAAGCCCCTCAAATATAGAAATAAGTGCAGGTGCGATGCACGGAGTTGGAGGCGCTTCATGGCGCAGGCATGGCTCTTCAAGATGCAGACGCAGCGCTTTGAGGTGCAGGCTTGGCTCTGTGCGGCAAAGGCTTTGACTCCTTGCTTCACTTTGTAGTGGTGAAGACTTAACTCTTTGTGATGAAGGCTTGATATTCTGACTGATGAACACTTGAGCTTTACTTAAGAAGATGTGCTTTCCCTTGAGAAGGTTTGGCTCTGCACGGTGAAGCCTGGGCTTGTCTGTCCATGTAGAACCTTTGCTGTTGCCTTAAAATGTGCTTTCCATGTCTAAGGTTTGGCTCAGTGCGATGGCTGCTTGGTTTTCTTGATGGCCTCTTGAGTTGCCCTTATGAAGACTTGCTCTCAGTGGTGAAGGCTTGATCTGATATTTTTCACAGTAAATGAATTAGCTCTTTACGGTGAAGGTTTGGTTTTTCTGAAGGACCTGAGCTCAAGCCTTTAAAAATACTCTTTCAGAGCTGATGACTTGGGTCTTCGTAAAAAAAAAATAGAGCTTTCGATATTAAGATGTACTTTTACTGAGGTTTTATTTTGTTACTGAAGGTTTGGTCATTCTGATGAACGTAAAAGTTGATAAAAGAATAATCTTCAATCCTA
The DNA here is from genome assembly GCF_964263255.1 of Lissotriton vulgaris. Classification (NCBI taxonomy): domain Eukaryota; kingdom Metazoa; phylum Chordata; class Amphibia; order Caudata; family Salamandridae; genus Lissotriton; species Lissotriton vulgaris. The sequence goes on along the minus strand of NC_141685.1, from coordinate 1,359,742,639 downwards.
ATAATGAGGAGAAACTTTTAATTTTGCTGACACCCGTTTCATTTTATTTTTTGGAAGCTTGGACTAACATGCAGTTGTAGCAGAACAGCTCTTATTTCTATTTAGGCATGCTGGTCTCCTTATTCCAGCGCAATAGATGCACTGGGTGGCTGCACTGCATGAATATGTTTGGCGATGTCTCCTGTCGCTGTTGGGTGAAATATATTTGTTGTAACCAGTATTCGAAATGGAGAAAGTTTACTCTGGGATCTGATAAAATGGGTACAGCAGAAAGGATTGAGTCATGAGGTGTGGCATCATAAAGAACAGAATCGGGGGCTGTCCATTTTTTTTTTCAAAACTCTCCCCCGAAGAAAATAGCAAGAAGGAAAAATGTAGTACTAGAGCTGTTCCGATTTACTTGGTGGCAAACGGACTGTATTGTAAGATAGCCTAGGGTGTTAAGTAGTGCTTTAGGTGTGTCGAAAAAGGTGGGGGTAGGGGGTCTCTAAAGGATCTGTGGCCTAAAAAAACACACAAGATTTTTTTGTAAGAGGTGTGACCTCTGTAACTAAGAGCAGGGCCTTGCACATGTGGGCTACAACATTGGCTTCCTCTTGGTATTACCGCCCTACAGATCTCCTTTCCGCTCCTGACCCTTCTTCTTCTCTTCATCTTCCTTCCCCTCCTTCTGGATCTTGGATTTCCTCCTGCCCTTCCTCTGGACCCTAGTCTTGTTCCTTCTGCTTCTAATCCTCGCCCTCTTCGTCCTGATCTTCTGATCCTTGTTCCCTTGTCCCTGGTTATTCCCCCCCTTCCTATGGTTCATCTGCCTTGTCCAGGTCCTCATCTCTTGGTCTGAACCGCAGTCCTGTTCCCCCTCCTCCTGGTGGTGCTCACTCCCCTGATCCTCCTCCTGGTCCTCCTCCTGGTCCTCAACCCTTACTTTTAGTTATGACCCTCCTGCTCCTAATCCTCTAAGTTCTTCTGGTCTTTTTTTATCGTGACCCTCCTGGTCTTCTCAGTTCTGGTCTGTTGCCTCCTCCGAAGTCCTGTTCCTGTTGTTTAGTCTCCCTGGTTTTCCTGATCCCCTTAGTCTTCCTGGTATTTTATTTCTCCTGGTGGTCATCCAGCTCCTCGTCCTATTTTCTGTCCTTCTGGTGCCCAAGCCTGTACCTGCCTTCCATAAGCTTGGCCCTGTTTGTGCTCCTCTTAAACCCAGTCCTCCTTATGCCAACTTTCCTGGTGGTTGTCCTCATGGCCATTGTTTCCTTGATCCTGGTCCAGTTCAGACTGACCCCTTCCCTTGGTGCTTGTACTCATGGTCTTGGTTCTTTTGCCTTGGGTCCCATGGTGCTTGTTTTTGGTCCTTTTGGTTCTTATGTTCCTGGTCGTGCTCTTCCTTCTGGTCCTACTCGTGGTTCTACCCTGCTTTTGATCCTGATCCTGCTGCTGGCTCTTCATTTGACCCGAAATCAGATATCAGAGCGCTTTACATAAGCACCAGTTGCGTTACATGAGGGCACATTCATTTGTGTTGGGCACAGGGAGATTAAGTGATTTGAATCACAGGATGTTGTGTGTCCTTGCCGAGACTCAAACCCGGTTCCCCAGATTGGAAGTCCACCATCCTAACCGTTAGGCTACATCCTCTCCCATCGTTAACTTGCTGGTTAAATTAGGTACCAATAAGGGCGGAAAATCCAGCTTTAAATGATTTTCCAAGTTTTTGTACCGACCGGGATATTAAAAACAGGTCATGCTGGTAATAAAAAAAAATGCCTGGTGGCAGCCCTAGAACATGGTAAGTGAATACCTGCTCTGCTTACATACTGGGCATGGCTGTCTCAAAAACAGCTTCCGAAGCCCGCCTGTCTGTTTTGAGTAAATAGGTCGCGTGTCTTTGGCTGCGCTGGCTCTGATGGGCCTCATAGTGAGTTTTGCCTCGAGGTAAATCCAGAGATGTTTTAAGACCTGGGCAAAGTGGGCAAATGCTCTCTCTAGATCACATCTGTTTCTGTATCGGAACCCCTCTTCCCTGTGCCCAGCTCTACCCATGTCTCTCTTTGCCCAGTGTCATCTAGGTGTCCTCGGAACGACATTCCCACCCTTTTGTTTTCCAAAAGTTTGTCTGGCATCATGCGGGCTACAGTTAGCAGAAAAAATAGTAATACGTTGTTAATGTTTGGGAGGGGGAGGCAAATGCGTCTTGACTGTGGCCCAACAGTTCTTAAGAAAACGGACTAAATCCCCCCCTAACTTCCCCCACTGGATGTAACCGATTGTTCACCTTTTAAATTCGTCTGGCCTTCTGCAGGAACGGCATGTTGTTTTTCAGTGCTCTTTTGACGTTGGTTCTGCTTTGTTTTTTTGGTTGTTCGAAAATGTCTAGTAAAAAAAAATAAAAAAATTCAAAAGAGCCTCGGTAAGGTTCATTTTAAAAGCCAGCTATTGTGAAATCGGAAGGGACCATGTGAGCATCTGGACAGTTTGTCCTGTTAGGTAATTTGTAGGGGTTGTGTTTGAGTTTGAACTTTCAGAGATTTGTTTGCTCATTTCCAGTTTTTTTTTTTACGCAAGATTAATTTATGCCAAAACATAAGGAAAGCCAGCTGAGCGGAGAAGGCCCAAATGTGTGAAATTATAATTCGTTCTGTTTCCATTCATTGGTGACCGTGTGTGCACTGGAAGTCATTGTGGAGGTAAAACACGACCGTGCAGACTCGGGGGTCCACGGCTCCGTGAATGGTCATTTCCCAAGACTGTCATGGAGTCGGGTTCCTCGGTGGGTCGGGCAGGGCAGGGCAGGGCGTGCTCAGAACATTCTGTCCTATTCCTTGTGTCACGTGATCTTTCACCTCAAGGGCCACACAGCTGTCCCCAGTGGCAAGATCTGAATCCTTTTATTCTGTACGTGGGGCACGCACACAACTCTGCTATTGCAGCTCAACCCGGAAGTGCACCAGGCCTCTATCCCTCGAGTACCCACCACAGCACTGCCACAGCACCCAAGCTCGGCCCTGCAGCACTCTTGCTACTCGAATACCGAAAGCCACAATAATATTTTTGTAAAGGGCAATTAAAAAAAATATATTTATGTTGCACATTATTCTTACATTGATATTCTGGTACCATGCCATCCTGCTATTCAGTACTCTCCCCAGTACAGCACGGTCAATGCATCTTTAGATGGAGTTACAGCACCCCTCCCATTCCAACAATAAGGGCCACTCGCAGCATCATCAATGCAACTCAGTTCAGGTCAGCATCACCCTGTGACCATATACTGCTCGGCCCTACACATCAGTAGCACTCGTGCGTTTCCGATCCAATGCAGCTTTGGTAGTGCAATCCAGTTTGGATCCGCAGCTCCCCTGCCGTGCCATCGTGTAGACCCAGACCCAGTTCGGTCAATGATATGCATCGCACCCACAGTTGCACTCCTCAGACCAACATAGCTCAGCCAGTGCATCTCGCCCCAGATCACCAGCACTATTCCTTTTCTGAGACCCCCGCACGCCTCCACCAATTCACCCCATGCCTGACTTGGGACAGTCTGCGTAGTCCACAACTGGATCCCACACAGAACTCTGTTGATGCGTTCCAGTCCTGACCTGCAGCAACGCAGCCATTGCAGCTCTGGTACCCAGCACCCAACTTCGCAGTCGCGCCTGAATTCTGAACTGCAGCAGTCTCTTCTGCTCATTACTGGATCCCACACACAACTCTGCCCAACTTGGCGGTCTGTCTTTCCAGTGCCTCGCTTGTTACCCAGAGCTCAAACTGGGATCTGGACATAGATATCAGTCTTAGTCCACCAAATCTCCTGCTGCTTAGCACTGGGACTTGAGCTCTACCCTCTCTTCCGTCTGCCCCCACACAGCACTGGTAACGCACCCCAGTCGCAGAGCTTCATTATTGCAGTACACTGTCATTTGGTCTCCTGCACACCCACCTCTTATTGTAATGATGTGTCCGAAGGTGAGCATCTGTTACTCTTGCCTTGCAGGCTACATAAATAGCTGTCCATCTTTCCTACACACAGTAGCGCACTGTGCTCTGGGGCGCACAGGGTCCCAATGCTTCATCGTAAGGGTTACCTGCCCCATTTGTATCCCATATTGAGGTGCTCTAGCAGGGTCAGGCCGTTCCTTAAACTTCCCTACTTCTGTCCTTGAGCCAGTCTTCATGCTGTGGCTGGTCGGACTACTGGGGCTATCAGCAATACTGCAACTTGACATGCTTTCGTCAAGCTCTTAAATCCTCCTCTTTCCTTTTCCCACCGTTTATAGCCACCACCGGCTCCATTACCACAATACCAGTGCTAGGTTATTTATCTGCTGTCATCCAGTGACCACTTAAACTGGCATCCAAACACTTTGCTGCTGAGCCAGCACAGTGTCATGGACAGCACTCCTTCTATTGTTACTGCATCACCTATGTTGCTCTGTCACATGCTTCCCACCTACTGTTTTCACCATGTGGGCAAGAATATGTGCTTTTAGCTGCAATCCCGTTAGTGAATTGGTCAGTCCAACCCTGGACAAGACCTCTTGACTTAACTTGTGTTGTCATTGGTTGACTATGGCAACTTTCTTGGACTGGACTTCCTAAAGTTCTCCCGCTGCCACTGAAGGCAGTGTTACACGCTGCAGTATGCTTTGTCTCTGGAACTAGAATATGTGACTTGTCCATAGAAGCCAGTGCATTATAAACAATGTCTTACATCACCCATAAGGTTCTAGACATCACTAACACTTGGTACCTGGCATCGAAGCTGAAAGTGTCTGATGGGCTCAGATCTTTACAAATTTAGAAAACATTTCTCTTGGTACCTTTCCATGCTTAATTGTCAACACCAGCACTTATGACAGTCTTTTATAGATGAGCACAATAAGACTTTATTATTAGGAGTGGGCGGAACTTGCTGAGTTTCGCTCCATGGAGTTTCAGGAAAACTCAGCAAGATTTTGTAGTTACACGGACGGAAATTGGCACATCGCTCTGATTTTTAGCACCGAGAGCTTGCTCTGTACTACAAATTCCCCGTGAATGGCACCACGCAGCGCACAAGAGGGAGATGCTTCTTTGCTGCCACTCCAGCAGATTTTCTACTCAAGAGGTAGCTTTTTCACAGTGAACGTTTGCGAAAGCCCATGACCACCTGCATTGAGAAAATATTGCTGGGTGCCCTCCAAGGGCCTGAAATTCATGCTAGGGGGCACCAATTCTCGCTCACTCTAGCGAACTTGCTGTTGGTGAAACGAGCGTGAGAAAAATTCCACCATGTGGTGGTTGGCGGAGTTTGGCCGGACCTCCCTGTTACAAACATAATGCAGAGTGGCTAAATCTCTGCGAACGCTGCTGGTGGAGCGGAATTTATCACCCACCCCTGTTTATTGTTAATATAATATACATTGAAATCGACTAATACCTGCAACCAGAGTCATTCTTCTAACTTTGGGGTCCCTGGAATTGTCTGAATTGTCACAGTTGTAGGAGTGTGATGGTTACTAGTTGTGTTGGTATTGTCACTGGCAGGGGCAAAGGGTGAAGCAAGCTGCAGTGGCTTCCAGACGAGGGCCCTGGCTCTTATTTGATTTTTATTTTTTATATACATTAAGCCCTGGAACCTCTGACTTTTAAAAGGGTAAGCACAGTAGCACAATACTTTTAGTGCAGTGCAACTCGAATTTGGAATTCTCTCGCAAGGATTACAGACCTCTCGTCTGACTGTCTAGCTTGAAGACTGAGGTGAAACTTCTCTTCCAAAGTCACAATGTCCAGCCCTAGTCAAACTTTTCTTTTTGATGTCATGCACATTCTCAGGCTCTGTCTTTAAGTCACCTACTCTTTGGCTTTTAGCTTTTGCCTCCCTCTCGCCCTTCTCTCTCGCCTTTGGACTCTACTTGAAACTTCTCCAGCCTCCGTCTGTACTCTTTCCTTATGCTGCCTTTACCCATGCTGCCTTCACACTTAACTTCTCAAGCCCATCGCTTTTCCCTGATCTTTGCCTTAATGTGTTTACCTTGTAGCTGTTCCATTCGGTCTATATTTGATATTTTGTCTGAATGATGTGTTGCAAGAGTTTGTTACGGAGTTTATGTTCCATCCTGCCCCCCCCCCCCCTTTTTTAACATAAATTGCTCATGCATTTCTCATTGCTTTGGTCGGCTCTGTTTTTTAACGCCTTCGGGCCATATGCGCTATATAAAACTCCATAAATTAATAATCCAGATATCAAGATCCTCACCTCGGCTCCAGCACATCAATCGAACTACTAGAAGCTGGAGCCGAGGTGAGGATCTTCATATCTGGAACCTTTTATCTGTGCACCTACTGCTATCTCCATGTAAAACCTGCCCTCCGCACTGTCAAATCATGTGGAGCGCACACCTTGATCCAATGCAATACTAGGTCTGTTCATTTTTCTAGACTTTTTTTGCTTTGCGTTCCCCTTGTTTTGTTTCATTGATGATCCCCTCTGTGGGATGCTCCTACTGATGTCTTTTGTTTCCCCTTCCTCCCTGTGGACAGATGTGGAGCAGATGGCAATAGACTGGTTGACTGGGAACTTCTACTTCGTGGATGACATTGACGACCGGATCTTCGTGTGCAACAAGAACGGCGACACCTGCGTGACCCTGCTGGACCTCGAGCTGTACAACCCCAAGGGCATCGCCTTGGACCCAGCCATGGGGTGAGTGATCTCTGGGGCCTGGGAGGGTGTGGAGGGGCCTGCAAGAGTGTGTGGTAAGAGGGAGGGAAATGTATGAGCAGTGGTTCGAAGAGCACAAAAGTTGATACTGTCATACTCTGGGGTGAGGGAATTCTGTCATTCTGGGAAATTGCAGAACTCCAAAAAAAAGCTAAAATTCAGTGATGGTCCGCTCTTCTCAAGCCTCTTTCGGGGCACGGAATGGTGCACGGGCAGAACTGTGACCTGGATGACATCGGTGGAATAGCAAGTGGCATTTACAGAAGTCTGGGCATTCCATGCCATGGATTTGGAGAATTGTGCTGTGGTTCACTCCTCACTAGTGAAATGCGCGGGGAATGGTGGTGGATGCTAGTTTCTGTCCGGAAGCCTTGTCCCTATTCCACTCCAGCCCTGGTCTCTAGTAAAGAGCAGATCACTGATCAGCGTTCGTATGGTGTGGAAGGAACCGCGGGGGAATATTGTGCTGTATGGGGCGAAGAACTGGAACTCGTGCTCATTCTGACTGCTGCTGAGCTCACTGTACGCGCCATAACGTGTGCGTGATTTGCCAGGCCATGGCCTTTAGATTCATTCATCTTAAGCTAGGCCTCCCATGACCAGCTCGGCCCATGCCTGCGTTGTCCGCCCATTGTGACGTCACTGCCGGTTGGCATGGTGCCGGCTGCCACCGTGGGCATCGCCCCTCCTCGCCTGGCGACTCCAGTGTCGTTCGTCCTCCCGGTGCCTCTCTCGCTGTGGTCACAGGTCGACTGACTCCATGAGTGAAACTGGCACTCGTAAAGCGCCGTCCAATCAACATGCCGGTTATGGACCAACTAAGCACCTCGTGGGGAAAGAAATGAGTAAGTGAGCAAAAAAAAAAAGTTATAAGAGTTTACAAAGAGCTGTGTGAGCGTTGTAGACCGAAGAGGAGAGGTTCCAGAGAGCACCCACTAACTAAGCCGGGAGAGAGAAAACCACCTGTGCACACGGGGGAATCACGTCAGGGAGGGGACTTGCAGCCCAGGGGACACCTACCCCTGCCTATCCACATAATAGATTTGAATGCAGTGTCTGTGCCCACAAGGTGGTGGAAATGTTTTTGTTATAACCCCTGGGGTGGTTGTCTTGATCATCGGCAGCAGCCAGGGGAGTTTTTCTAGAGGAAGTTTGAGTGCCGCCCGCCCGGACCCTTCTCGAAATGGCGCAGCGCCTTTGGCAATACGTCATCATTGAAAATACATGTGACCCAAGTGCCCCGGGTGGCTGCCCGTCTCAGGAGATCGGCCGCAGCTGAGGCCCCTCTAGGATCAGATAGGGGGACAGATTCGACATCGACGCAGCAGCTTGATTCTCATTAAGTGTAACCCGCGCCGACAGGGAGAAGATTCTAGAGAGTACATCAGATAGGGCAGTAAAGGCGCCGGGGGAAGTAATGCACAATTTAATTATTGCTGTCAGTCACAGAGAGGGACAGTTTTATTTAGACTGAGGTTCGACCTGTCCTCTGTAAAGAAACTGCCGCCCTTTTATGTCCGGTTTGGAAACAGACTTGGTCTGACACTCTCTCACTTGCCACTGTATGCATATTCTATTTAAACGTTCATATTACTAGCACCGATTTATGCCCTCTCTTCCAACTGAGTTTGGGGCAATCCAGCTCTTAATAGAGCACTGTTGAACAAGCCCTCACGTGCTACAGAAGGCTGTGTAATAAGTGCATTTGAAAAATGCGAATATTTGTTTCCTTTGTGCCGTCAGCTTAAGTGCGGTATTTTCAGTTTTCTGTTGTATGTGGGAAATGTAGCTGTTTTGTGGTATTCGTTTAATCGCTGTTAATATCAAGGGTTCCGGATAGAGCTCAAACGAGCAATGGTCAATGCTTGGAAGAGAGCGTGACTTTCATGCCGGTGTGAGTACAGCTCAGCCAATACCAATTGCTGAGATGGTGTCTCTAGACATGTTCTGACCTGGGGCCTTCCAACTGCTTCAAGAATATTCGTTGTCTGTCTTTCTCATTAACGTTTTCCTTTAGTTGTACTTTTTTGATCCAAAACACAAGTTGCAGTTTTGTGTCACCAGCCAGAAACGTGATAATATTTCAGAAATATTATCCATTTGTTTTTCCAAAGCCGGCTAGCCTACCTCAGGATGTGTGCCAACTTGGAACGTTAGAAGATAGAAAAAAAACCATGATGAAAGCATCTTCATTGGTTCATAACTCTGGAAAGAAACAGTTCACCTTGTCTCTAATATCGTTAAAAACTGAACACTCAGACAAACGTGCAGACATCTGTAGAGCTGTCTCACTCGAGCTTATTCTGCTTGAGGTTAGTCCTGGCAAAGGGAAGCTAAAAATCTGTCTTTTCAACCAGATCCCAACATTCAATACCTCATACAGTACCTCCTAATCGGCGGTAACCAAATTGTCAAAAGCCCGCGCTTGCGTTGTACATTACTGGCATTTGTGTAGGGCCCACCTTCCCCTAGACCCAAAGTGCTTTAAAGGTCATTGAGAAATTTGCTACTCTCTTGCTATATATGGTTGGCAGAGGTTTCTTTTTACAGTGGCTTATCTGTGAATCATTTTGGTGCTGTGCATGAGGTTTGGAAGTGTTCTCCAAACTTGTTTCAAATGACCTGGTCGCTGTGTTTAAGCTCAGCGTGGGACAGATAAATGGGGGATGGGTAGTCTCATTTGTATTTACATACCATGATTCCTTGAACCTACCATGATTACTTTTCCAAGTTTCTCATTTTGTGAGTGGATATGACTGTAAGGATGAGTCCTTTCAGATGTAGAGAAGGCACTACCCAAGGATACCATACACCACAGTAGTGTATCTTTGGGGTCTTCCCTGAAGCGTGGATGTCAATAGGCACCGGATAAAGTGATGCCATGCCAGAGGATTTTTGGGGTACACCCACACTGAGAGATGGGACAAACATTGCACAGCACAGACACCACCATGAAGGGTTTTTCCAGTCCACCTCGAAACAAGTGGGTTATAACCGAAGGATAACCAGATGTTACAGTAGTGAGTTATGGGTTCATGAGTGTACCTCGAATCAAGTGGGTTATAACCGAAGGATAACCAGATGTTACAGTAGTGAGTTATGGGTTCATGAGTGTACCTGGTGGCAGCGGAGTGCAATTCACAAGAGTGGGTGCACCTAAGGTGAAGATATGAACGGGAGATAAATGGAATGAAGTGGTAGTTAGGAGTAAGATGATAAGAGGTGACTAAGGAGGTAGCCAAGGGTATGGAATAGAAGTGAAAAGAGCGCAAGTTATGATGTAAGGTTCCGACCTGCTTTTACAGACCCATATAGAGAGGAAACCTTGCATCCGTCGGAGAGGGATCGCTGCTCTCATGGACCACCAGGCTACTGATGAGAAGGAGGTAAATGTACCTTGAGGATAGAAAGCAGGGATTTCCGAACCCTTGCTTGATTCGGAGAATATGCCACCACCGAGGACCTGTGGTTAATATGGCTTTACATCCATGTAGGCTGTATCGTGTAGTCGCTGATGTTTTTTAGTCCAGGCCCTTCAACTCCCTAACTTGTTATTCTTTGAACCGTATCTCTGCTAGACCCCTGTGTTTACTTGGGGGCCCTTCACTCCTCTCATTATCTACAACTGCCTAGAGTCCGCCCCCTGTTGTTCCACGGTGCCCTACACCCTAATATCTGCTTTCTACTTCTTTGATGAGAGAGCAATAGCTTTGATTCCCCCACACAAATGTCCCAGGTTATTGTATTGTCTTCATTTGGTTGAGTCGTTTCCTTTCTGACACAAACTTCCAATCCTTTCCACAATATCTGTGCCTGATTTTTAGTTGTCGAATTTGCTTATTTGAGTGAATGAAATAGGTGTCACTTTTGGCAATGGTACGAGTTGAACTTTCGTGTGCATAACCCTTCAATCCTGAGTGGGTGAGTTCCAAAGTGCAGTTTTTGGATGTTGACGCACAGACCTCTGCTGTTGTCTGGCAATGAACTGCCTACGAAGCCCCCTTCTGATCTTGCAATTTCATTGAATTTTGCAGCAAAAGTTTTCACAGTTTGGTAAAATCCTGCAAATGCAGGTCACTTGAAGGGCATTACTGTTGGCCTGATATTTTTTCTTCACAAAGGCTATGTAGACTTTGCTATTTGTTTCCCCAAAAATACGTTGCTACAGCTCACTAGGCCTGCACTTTGGCAAAATCCGATTAATCTGTGATGAGCAATAAAATGTGATGGAACTTCACTGTGGTTGAGCTTCTGCATCCTTGAAGTAGTGCTCTCACAAGGACTGCGCAAGTTTCCCTAAAATCCGGTGTGTCTGTATCCATGATTGCTGCCTTGAAATCCAAAGTGTCTTGGTGTTTCAATTATTGTTCTCCTTAAGGAGTGCCATGATGGTTTTCCAGAAATCCATAGTGTGTCCTTGATTGCCCAATCGTTTCCCTAACATTTTGGAGTTTCCCTTATTAGCATTATCACAGAAAGCTCAGTAGCAAGTATGCCTTTTCTGCATGGTCACCTCAGATTTTGGGTCTCTGCCTGGACCCTATTTTTACTGTTTTTTTTAACTCTGCACTTTACCCTTTCTAAACATGAGCAATGTGCTTATGCATTTCCTATAAATGTGGTTAAATTGGGTTTCTCTTGATTGACATATATAACTTGCCTATACAACCCTAGTATATGGTGTAGGAAATACAACCAGGGCCTGGATAATTAAATGCGTACCATGTGTAGCCTTACTGCAGCATCCTAAATATGGTGTGCAGTCCATTAGGAAAGCAGAGTGCACCCTCAGGTGAGCTGAGCCGAAGAGGCTAGAGACCGGTAGCACAGCCTTATGCTGTTCTGGCCTAGGTGTGAGTCGCGAGGCCAGTCTCCAAGGAACCCGATCTGCGTTGGCGCTTCCTCTACCAACGGGGTTCACAAGCAGGTCCCGTAGTTCCGCAGGGGGAGGTAGGCTCAAGCCCCTTGTTGCAAAGGAATGGCAGGTTGGGGGAGGGGAGAGTCACTGGCATGCAGGGACCAACAGCACCTCAGATCCAATAAAGCCCTGGCGGCACAGCGGGAAAGTTCTTATGCGGAGTGAGCCGGGCCTGCTTCCATGTTGGGTTTCAGCGATTGTGAATTTTCTGAAGGCGTGGGGACTGGGATGTTGGACGGGCCGTGGCAATGACCAGAAAGACGACAGGTCTGCTATGGACAGACCCACCTACTATGCCTTGCCCCTGGTGCTTTAAATATGCCGGTACTGTCCGGTACGGAGTACCAGCACTTGTTTACTTTGAGAGGGAGAGTACTGGCACTTCTCAAGAGAAAAGCTATACTTTTAATTGGAGAGTACCGGCCTTTCTCGGAAACAAGCAGGTACTCTGATACAGAGTACCAGAACTTACATTATTCTATTTCAAGCACTGCGTGCCCCATCATAAATATCAGCTCCCATTGTGAGCGGCAGGTGCTGGCCGACATCAGGAGGTGCCTCAATTGTAGGTGTGCCGCAAAGGAGATGGCAGGCGCCTGCGTAGAGAGAGCGCTAAATCAAGCGCATTATGTCAGGCTCACCAGACGTGCTAGCTACCGCGGAGGGTGTCCAACCAGAAAGGGGGGGGTGGTTTGCATGAACGGGCCACCTATTGCTGAGAGGGACACAGCACAGAACACTGTGTTGGCCCCTGGTGTAGGCCACAAGTGTGGGCCTATGTTCGCAAACAGCCCAGGCGGTGTGAGCCTGCTGAGGGAGTGCAAACGAGAGGGATGAGCCCAGTGTCCAAGGAGGCCAAAAAAATGCAGAATGGGCCTAACCTGCAGCATCTCTTAGCAAGGTCCTCAGCGCTGAGTTCAGAGGCCACCGCTTGTTGCTAGTACGGTCTCCGGCTCCTCTCAAGGCGCATCACTGCTTCAACAGCCCGCGCTGCCCAGGGCCTCCACTTTGCTGGTGGTGGTCAGGAGACTGTCCGAGAGCAGGGACCAGCTGAAGGGAGCACGGATAAGGTTGGTGTCCGTCCCAAGCAGTAGACGGGCAGTGGAGCTCCGAGAAATCAGACCTACTCTGGCACCATCTTGGAAACGTCCCCAGGTAGCTGAACTTTAAGAAGGTTACCTTTTCCCTGCCTGAAGCTCCTGGAAGCTAATTTGCATTAGCCTGCTGGTAGCTGCCCAGTCAATGCTTGAATTGAATGAGGTGTAGAAATTACTCCCAAAGAGGAACAGTGACTTTGACCTGGTAACAAGATGGACTGAGTGTGGAGTTTTTGATCCCAAATAGCTCTGAATGGACGGGGGGGCGGGGGGGGCGGGGGGGCGGGGGGGGGGGCGGAACGGGACTCAGGAACATCGGTAACTTGACATGGACAGCGATTAGGCCGGCCAATTCATACTTCTGTGTTGTGAGAGACCTGAAGAAAGGAAAGTCTTGTCCCCAAGGCCCACAATCAACTAGGCTGGCTTCAAACACAGTGGAAAGGAAGCTACCTCCAGAACATGGTTTGGAGTGGTCTCGGGAGAGGACTGCCTATTTTCTTGGCCACACTTCTGCTTGTACACTAACAAGGAAGGGTTCACCCATTTTGGATTTTGGGGGTGAGGTGCACTGTGGGTTTATTTGCAGTAAGGCCAACAGGTTGTGCTGCAATAAATGTGGAGGTTTGCCCCCAGGAACATTTTCCAATTGGTTAGGGAGTGTACAGGAGTCACTCCTACCTGTCTGCTGTTGCGCATCATCAATAGGGCACCCCAAGGAACTCTTAGAAGACTCTCTGGCCTGTGAAAATAAGAAGAGGAGCTCTGAAGAACTGGACTTGCTCCATCTTGCAGCCAGGACAAAGGAGTGGACTCCTAAGGGTCAGTTGACTGACACAATAAAACCGGGACACAATAACCATTGGCAATAACTTTCTCCTGAAGTGACAAGTTGACCGGTACCAATTGTATGTGGACTGGACCTTGCTGCTGGCCTCTACTGTCCTGTCCTGGAGGTCCTGGAAGCCTTAGAAGTGTGCCAGAGGAGCTTATCCCGAAACCCTAAAAAGTGGGACTTAGAGAAAAAGTTTGGACTTCCAAGACTTCTAGAGCCGTCCGGGAGACTTTGGCAAAAGTGTCTGATATGTATGAAACTTCCTTGCATGCAGCTGCAGACTTGCCCTGCTGAAGTATTTAGTGCTCCAATAAAATGATTACGTCTGAAGGTAACATCTGTGACTGCGGCAAATCATATCTGAACCACTCTTCGTCGCGGTTGGCCTGAAATGGCACCTACGGTCCCGGTCTACCACTACAATTTGCTACCGTTGGGACTTGGTGCTTTGTGGTGCTATATTTATTTACAATTTTACAAATTCAAATCTCCAGTTATCTGTATTGTTTTTTTGTCCTGTGGCGTCATTTTGTTTATTATATTCTTCGCTGTTTTTCTAATTAGGGTTGAGATTTTTGTTGTTTGGTATTTTGACTTTATTACTGTTTGGTACTTATGAATAATTTACACATTGCCCTAAGTTAAGCCTATCTGCTCTAATACATATCTTCCAGGTGTCTGAGCTCAGGTGAATTTAGTAACTTTTAAGGTTCACCCTGACAAGTTAATGTAATTATTCCTTGAGGTGAGTGACCGACGCCCCAAATAATAATCCCTTATCCCCGTCCTGAAATTCGGATTCTCCAAGATTGAGTGTCCACTTCCAAAGTAAGTAACTCTCCAAAATTAATTTGTTCCTTGAAATCCAAGGAGTCTCCCTGATTCTTTAATAGTCCCTTCTGAAGGGAAGTGAAATAAACTCAACTGTGATGCAGACGTCGCTGAAGTGAATTCCGTATCTTCAAACCCATATAAATATGTAGATACCGGGTCAACTCCTTGAAATAGTTATAAATATTTATCACGATAGATGCATTTGTGTTTGAATATTTTATATGAGTTAGGTAATGCATTTTCTAGGCCTTCCTGCAATTAATTTTCTAAGCCAGTGCTCCCTGTCATAATGGGCAGCGATGTGAATATTGTTTTAAAAAAAAGTTTAACTGTTAACATGATTTTAGGCGGTTAACCAGTTGCAAGTTTGAAATTTAAGCACATGTGCCTATTCACTGGCAGCAAGAATCAATCTTCTGTTTAATAGGTATATATATATTTTTATAGCTATCTGCAATTCATTAAGTTGATCCTCGCAACAGAACTGACATACATTTGCTGTTAGCAAACTATGACACCCCCTTGCAAGTCAAATCATTTGAAAAATAGAAATGCTGAGATGTTTCATGGAATCTCCTCTACTCGGCTTTAAACTCTGCATTTTACCTAACTGCTGAAGAAAGAAGAATCAAATCCGTAAGCTTCCAAAGTCCTAGACTCCTATCCTCCTTTTTTGAGAGAAATGAATTGAGAAGGTGGTCTGCATCCGATTACAAATACGCTTATTATTTCTAAACGCGGTGTCATCTAGCAACTAGGTTCCTGTGGCATCTGGGCAGCCAGAGGCTACTGGGCTCCAGTTGCATCAATCAAAGTTGTTCACTGCAGGAGTCCTGGGTCCACAGCACGACTGGACCCCAAACTCGATATCGAGTAATCCTCTACCGCACTTTACTCTCTCAGGGTAGTGAGAGAGCAGTCCAAGGCTTACTCAAGGAAGTGAAGCAATCTTGACTTCAATGGCAACTTACAGCTTCCCCTGTCTCCCTCGATGTTGATATGCAGCAAGCTTCCTTGTCTTGAGCAGCTGTCAGAAGTCGCATTGTATTCCGAAAGACAGACTAACCTCCACAACCCTCAGTCCGCTCGTTCTGTTCCGATGCCTGTCTGACAAGCTGCAGCCTTGCTCCTGCTGTAAGACTGGCAAATTCCTTCCACCAGTAATCTGTCAGAGGCACCTTTTCAAGTTCGAACTCTATCACCCGGGCCTGAAAGGAAAGTCCAACATTTGGATTTATCTCTTGCGCCTCGGCTTCCTCAGCGACCCCTGTGGGTGCCTTGTCAGAAAAGAGAACCGAGGCCAGACTTCTATAATTCCCTGGTTGACAGGCTAATCCAGTCCGAGGATCTGCTACTTTTGCATCCTGGGTGCCCCTCCAATCCTGGGGCACATTTCCTGCATGTGTATTGCGTGATCAGTCCATGTGAGGGAGGCTGTCCCAGTTGCTTGGTACCTGTAAATCCTATGTCACGGAGAGGAATTACAATTTTTATTAACTCCAGACTAGGAGGCCCTGATCATCAATCCATCCATCACCCAGCAGAAAGGGAGGGACACCTAGCATAAGGACTCTTGGCTATATAGTCCCAGCAGAGAGAGTCTTTGCTAAATTCTAAAAAGAGCTAGTGCCTACCCCAACCCACCAAGCTTCAACTAAGAATAGGGATGAATTATCGGGAGCTGGAAAGTCCAGCAGAGCAGATACCAGCTCGGCTCACAGTAAACACAAAGGCTCACCATCCTCACTCTGTGAACCCACTGACTCTCAGTACATACATCCCATATACCACTGAGCCTAAATGAACCCTGATAAGGGAGACTGTACAGACTTATCCAAGGAAGGATTTGGTGGGCATCTCCTCCTAAAGGGTTAGGGTACCCCCGAGTATGAATAAACCCTGCCACCACTGTCAGTCTACTGCAGCCTCGGTACAGAGGGCAATAGCCACTCTCTGTAAAAGAGGGGTGCACCATATATGACCCTCTACCTCAGGGCCAAGCTCTCTAGGTTCACAACTCATGTAAACAGGAAGACCCTCGGTGGATATGCGCGATTTGTCATGTTCACTGAGGTAGAGATCAAGAAAACCTACAGAACATTCGAGTGACTTGCTTGCAGATTGGCATAGGCCAGGGAAGCACGCTGTCCTTCCAGCACAAGGTCTCAGAACATTCAACTCAGGTAGGGCACAAGCCCATCACTCCTAGTCTTCAGCCTGTTCGTGAAGTCACCGGTCATCATGAGTCATGATCCTAAGAGGGAGCAGGCAGACTGTCCATCTGCAACGACCTCTCCGTGCACCTCAGGCTATCCTCCCTGAAACAGCCTAAAAGATCCTCTTCTCTGACTGTTTCTGGTTTCAAACCTTGTATCAAAGGCACTTACTGGAGAGTGAGAATGTAGGTGACACCTTTGATGTATGGAAAAGTACCCACTGAGGGCACACAATGGAATGAATGTATGAGAATTAAACCTGGTGTGAAGATAATTAGCCGAACAATCCATATAACATGCACACGCTTGTCATTGGATAGTAAATATACTTGCTTTAGGGTCATGCTGATACTCTGCGACTTCATTGTGAACATAAAGGATTAAACAAAGTCCAGAGATGGTTAGGCTCGGAATGAGCTACGGTAAAACCTTAGAAAAAATGTTGACCACGAAAGCACTAAGATATTGATGGCTGTGACCCAGATTTGGTTGGTCGAAATGCTTCTACTGTTTAACAGCACTTTGGTACTTATGTCTAGACGCATTGTCAGGAAAACTACTTTGATAAGTTCTGCCTCATATTCTACTTGACAGGCTTCATTGGCATATGTTATTTTCTTAGGCAAAGAGCGTGCAAATAATGCACATTTCACCTAGTTACAAAAGTCTTGAGAAATCACGGTTTATCATTTTACAGGGGATAACTGAGCCCGTGCCCTTAATGCTAACTTCTGAACCCCTTGTATTTTTGTTTCAGTTAAATATATTTGTTTAATAACTAATAGTTGATTACTAATAGGCATGAAAAAAAACAATCCTAATACAGGTCGACAGAGTGCTAGACATTGTATAACCACTGTCGAAGGAAGAGGAGACGACATGGCCCACTCAAAGGTCTGCCTTTAATTGGCCATGGTCCCTCCCTACACTTAGCAATGATGATAAATAAAGTTTTACATACTGCACATCTACATGTTTACGTTAATGAGATTTCTTTAACAATAACTCTATTATGTACATGTGCTTTAGATGCAAATTCGAACATGAGCAATAAACTAACGATCATTCAAAGCCATGAATAAATTAATTTAAAAAACTAGGTCTAGGCAGTAACATTTATATCTATGCGACAGTGATTTTCCCACATCCGCACAGCATACATGAATGGTAAAAAGGAATGGTTAAAAAAAAAAGATTGAGAACTCAAAACCAAATACTGTGATTTAAAAGAAAAATATACGAACAAGTGCGCACACACAGGATGGCCACTGTGTAGACATCAAACCAGGAAAGCTCTGAACTCCTGTGTATAATATTTTTGTGCAAAAATATTTAATAATTTCTATATGGACATGCTTTGCTGCCTTTATTAGCCCTTTGGTGCTCCTTGTCTTTTACTTGGTGCGCACTGGTGCACTTCTCCGTTTTTTCTGTTTACTTTTGTGCTGAGAACCATTTTTACACATTTGATGACGTTCCTCTCGCTCTGGACTTCTGATTGCTCACAGATGCTGTTGTGATGAAAGTCTTCCACATGACTTTGTGAAGCGTGCTACTCTACCCATGTCATTTTTTGGATAGCCCTCTGGGTATTTCCCAGTTAATAAGGCAATCCTGCAAGTCAACTGAAGTTCTTATTGAAACGAGTCTCAGGAGGGTCATCAGACTGACATGACCTGAGCATAAGGTGGTCATTACAGGGTCACGGATCCTTAAGATTGGAGGCGCCCCTGTAGATTGGAAAATGGCGTGTTTTTATTTTTAATTTTTTTAAATCACTTTGATTTACAGTTTGTTACAGTGCAGTGCTTGATAAGTATATTTTCCAGCATAATCATTGAACATTCCTTCATTTACTACCAGTCTTGGCATTATTTAGTGTTCTTAGAATTCAACCCAATACAACAGAACTTCAAAAGCTTGGTACCCAAGGTTGCTGTCGAAGGTGGACATTGAATGTCACACATTGAGGGTGTCGCTTGAGGCATTAACACCCGGGGTACAGAAGGAACCTGCATTTTTGAACGGTTTTCCCTTTTAGTTCACTTTGCTTGTGTTCGGAGTGTCTTTAAACTTTTTACTGTTGATTTCTCAGTACTCGTAGATATTATGCTATGGGTGGCCTTTCTGCCTCTGCTGCCCCGATCTTTGCAGATCATTCAGACGTGTTAATCAGCAACTCGTTTTGCACCTTCTATCACTGGCAGTCTTTTTCTTGGCCAACATGTTTGCCAAATCAATAAATCTGTTTTTGTGTTTGTTTCTTCGGTCGTGCTATCAGCCACAGCCAGTGGCCTTCCACACTACATAGAAGTCTGCGGTCTGTTATTTCTCCTAACCTAGTACCCGTTGTCTTCTAGTGTTTCCACTCAAAATGGTAAAAGTTGGCATTGTCCATTCAGCATCCTGGGCATGTGGCAGGCACTCCAGCATATATTTGACAGATGTGTTTCGGGGATACGTAGGTTTGATAGGGATACATTACATGGGTCTATTTATGGTTCCTTGCTACCTTTTGCCTGTATTCAAGCACATTTTTCCATTTTGGGTCTTGTTCTGTTCCTGAAAACATTTTCTTCCCACCCTTTCCTAATCTTAGTTGGAGTCGACCTAGACTGTTGTGATAATCCTCTGTACAGTAATGCGATCATCCTTCTTCCTGAACCATGCATCAATACCAGTTCCATGAAGTTTGACGTCTGGGTTCTCCCCTCTCCAATTTCCATGTTCGCTGAGATACTCGAATAAGTGCACTTTGTGCAATGTATTGATCGGGTCTATTTCAAAGGTTTCCCTTATACTGTAGAAGGAGCGGAGTCTTCCACCTTCATAGAGGTCCCCTACTTAGCTGCATCCCTCTCGTGTCCACGGCATCTTATTTCTACGTTTGACTAAATCTCTAAAACGTGAATCTCAGGGGCATAGATGGGCCCTGCGTATATTAATTTGACTCATTTTTACCAGCAGTATCTGTCTTCACCAAATTTGGAACTACGAATGGACGTCCAGTACCCACCAATATTGCTTTATATAGTGTTGTATTATTGAGCTCTCATTACACATCCTCCTTTTCTGCCTGCCCCTTGATGATTCTGAACAACTTTGTGGGCCATTGCTTCCTGGCTGCCAAGCTAGTATTGCTCATAGTTGGGAACCCCACAAGCCCACTCCCACTGATGGGCAGTTGCCACTTGCCCAAAGCCATTTTCACAAATTTGCCCTTTATGAGATCTGAGAGCAATGGCTGTAGGTGCGAGAAGTACTTGTTCTTATTCACCACAGGCAGAGCTGAAAAAAAATACAAGACTTTAGGCAGGAGGATCATTTTGGATATTGCAGTCCTGCCCAAAGTGGACAACAGAAGGCCACACAAGAACAGGATTTTCACGTTGCCACAATTATTTTACCCTCCTTTCCTGCCGCTAGCTGTTCATTCTCACGGTCTTTCTGTGCTCTAGGTATTTAAGTCTACCATTCTCAGGGTAACTATGGCACATCGTTTTCCAAAGCAGGCCGTATTGGGAACAAATAAGATTTCTCGCAGTTTGTTTGTAGCCCGATATCGCTTCAAAGTCTGTCCGGGCCTATTTGATCACCGGCAGGCCAAAGTTCACGTCTCTCAAATATGATAATGCATCATTCATGTGCAGTTGAACATGGCTCCTCTTCTTCAGGATAATGTCCCATGTTTTGCTCTAGGACCTGAAATCACTCACCAGCTGGTCCATAGAAATTATGAACAGCGGGGGCGACAGCGGGCATCCCGTCTAGTTTCCCTACTATCACTTATCTCTGAGAGAGTATATGTCCAGTGCTCTCGCTCACTGCGGTACTGGAATATGGGTCTACCCACCTATGTGTTTCAGTACATCAAGGGGGCAGAATGGGGAAATCTCACATGAGGGATGTCTATTGATCTAACAGGGGAACTTCACGAAAATTTTAGTCCAGAACGCCCGAGCCTCTGCCTGAAAGGGTAAAGTGTACATCAACAACATGTAATTGAAGATATTGGGTCATGTACGTGGATCTCAAATAGTTCTCTCCAGGAGTCGGTCCCTTTGGCTCATTCTTCCCAAGGATACAAAATAGGTCACTGCAGGCTCCGTTTGGGTGAATACTGAAGTTTTGATTACTATCACAACCAGGTGAGGGATAGGACAGAAGCCAGATCAACCCATTTTTGCGGTGTCTTTACTCATCACTTGCATCCTCTGCCTTGTGGACAATTTTATAGGGCTATTACCTGGAACATTTGATGGCCCATGGGGCCACCAAAATTGTACTACTGCTCCCCCTGTCTGTTATCTTGCTGCTTGTCTGTTTGGGTAGTGTGGAGCATAAGTAAGCACTACTGTTAATAACCTGGTTGAGCCACTTACTAGAGGAATGTCTCTATAATACTATTACCAAGTTCGATTCATCCCCCTCAAGGGGTCCCCACAGAACCGGAATACATTACACCTGATTGAGTCCTTCAGTATGCTCCACCTGATCTTCAAGATCACCGTCAGTCAAGAGTGCATGATCAAAATGCAGTGAACCTTATAAAATCCCTCTAGAATCTTTGTGTGGGAAGGTACTATTTTTCCAGCCATCCCTCATTCAAATCAGTAGTCTTCCCCTTGTCCATTAAGCTTGCTTCCACCTTTCCTAATTTTTCCTCATACACCCTCATCTTATACCCCACTATATCAGTTTGTTATGGACCTTGCCTATTGATGCCATTAGAACATTCTCCCTCTTGGTCAGAATTGATAAATCCTCTGCCTCTTCAGTTGCACTGTTCAGTTGCTTTGCTGCAACACTGAAGAAATTATTTGACTCTTGGATTGCTTTGAGACTGTCGGGGCAGCCCCATTAGACTGGTTGGCCCCATTTTAGTTGGTCACCATTTTCCATTAGAATTCTATATTCTTCATGTATCGGCTGTCTGTTTTGTGGGGGCTCTCTGGAATCACTAGTATTGTTCTTAGAGTACCTGAGGTATCTGCAGCTGGCCTCAAGTTAGTTGTCTTGGATAGGGAAGGGCGCAGTGAAGAGGGGACACAACTCTACCACTAATCTGTTTCCCAAGCTCCTGCCCTGTCAGCTGAGTTGCTCTCTGTAGTGGTTGGTTTGGCTACACAGCTCTGTTGTTTGGCATCGCCCCCCACAAAGTGCAAAACCTGGTCCTCTGTGCTCGCACTTGCTGGAGATCGCATCAGTTCCAAATATGCGCTGCCATCATGGTTCCCAGAAACTGGTGAGGTGTGCATCTCTGTAGTTTCTTGGAGGCCTGGTCTCCTCCAAGGTGAGGGAGAAGATGGGTGTAACACACACATTAAGATAGGTCTTAGCTGATAAATCCTGGGCTTACATTTTTCGTTACAGGAGTCTTAGCTGGTTGACATCTTTTATGCATTTTCTAACTATTTATTACAGTTCGCAGGCAAACCCCTATTCTTATAGCAGTGTCCCCCAATTTATATCAAAGCCATCCGAGATGAGATTTTTTTTCATTTTAGCTCATTACATCTGCAGCTTCTGGAACATACAGGTTAGAACCGTTTTCCAAGACTGATACAGAATTTGGCCATTATAGTAATAATATATATATGTGATCAAGTCCCCTCGCGGGCTGAAACGCGCTATGGTCGACTTGCTGTTTGGGTTCCATTAAATGAATTTTTGCACCAGTTAAGGGTTCGTCTCGTCTTTGCAGGATTGCTTTATATATATCACCCTTACACATTGGATACTCTATGCTTTTGAATTGTTTCATTGTATTTCAAACATCATGTTTCAGAGAATAAATCTCTTGGTATGTACACTAGCTATTTATTTACAAATGTGCATGTCTACCTGTTCAGGTTGCTGTGTGTGTGCTTTCACGATCAATGTAAACATCTAAGATGACACTATTCTTCCATCATCAGTGTAAACATCAAAGAAGACAGTATCTCCAAGATCTGTGACTGGAAACATGTACCAAAGCGATGTACATGGGTTGTGTAATCAAGAAAAAGGAATATGGGAGGAGGGTAAAAAGGTCATGCATACAAGTGATTTCATGACAACAGAAATGTGGTTAGGTTGATTGAACAGATATGCCAGATGTGGAAGAGTGAAATAATGACCACAGATTTAAAGGGACATGCGAGTTAAATGCCACAATGTTGCGGAGATGAGCTCATCACTACAAAGGAGTGAGAGGAAGTGAGGTTACGACAACAAGGATATTGTGGCCTGAGATCAAAACCACAAGCAGGAACTCGTGGCTGCAGCGAAGTGGAGGGGGTGAGTTTATGGCTAGAGGAGTGTGCCCATAACCCAACAGACGTTTGAATGAGTGTGCTGAAGACCACATAGATGTGAAGGAATACGATCCTGACCACAAAAGTACAGTATGAGGGTTTGGTGTCTGAATTAGATGAGGTCTTAAAAACAGATGTGAGAAGAAAAGTGAAGCCATATCCACAGATGTAAGAGGCACACATGTAAACACCAAATCAGAGGTCTGGAGGAGTCCGTTAATGGCCACACAAATGTATTTGGGAGTGAGCCCATGGTGTTAGAGATGTGGGATAAGGGGTATGAGCTAGGAAAAAGAGAGAAAAGGACAGAGGGAGCATGGTAGCAGGAGAGCGGGCTTGTGACCACTTCTGTGACTGGAATAACTCCTACTTAGTACATACCAACAGGTCCGAGAGTGGAGAAGCGCCCCTAATCCGCAACCGTATCAAGAATAGCCTAATTCATGGGCAGTAAGGATCAAGTCCCAGAGGTCCTCCAAAGATTGATTACGGAAGTCCATTGCCATCTATTTCTGAAGTGGAGTTCCTCTTAAAAAAGAACGGAAGTCCATATGTCAGGCGAAGGGCTATGACTGGCATGTCCGGGTCACCTACTTTAGTGTTATCAGTGTTTATCCTTCATGAGCTTCGGCAAAAGTGCAAACGTATCTGTTCTCCGAGAGCATCCTATGAAAATCCCAACTAAAATCACTGTTATGTTCCCTTCAGCACTAGGGCACACCCTACTGATAATAACAGATTAGATCTCTCCAACTCACTATGAATGGAAAGAATTACAAGTTCCACTGCTTTGTATAGTAGAGCAGTAGAGTAGGAACCAGTGGCTTAAGAGAAATTTGGAAGAATATCCGAGTTCATGACAACATACGCGGGTTTTAGGGAACCCTTTTGCACAGGGATGTGAATCAGTGAGCGCATCACCACTGAGGTGGGGGGAGGGGCGGTTACCCCAGAGATAACTGGGCGCGGCGGAAGCTCCAAGTTTCACAGGTGCAAATTGTAGTGCGTTCAGGCAAAGACAAATATGAAGGAGCAAGTGAATGACCACTGATGAGGTTTGAA
Organism: Lissotriton vulgaris; assembly: GCF_964263255.1. NCBI lineage: Eukaryota > Metazoa > Chordata > Amphibia > Caudata > Salamandridae > Lissotriton > Lissotriton vulgaris. Next base: position 1,359,718,684 of record NC_141685.1, on the reverse strand, counting down.
TGGTAGTGAGCTTCTGGTCCTAGGGGTTTGAAGGGGGCTTGAATATGACCCCAGAAATGCGATTTAGTGATCTAATGACCTGAGACGTGAAGTAGAATGATAGCCTAGACCCAGGAAGATGACGTGAAGTACTGAACACAGATGATCGAAGGATTGCTGTCATGGTTAATGAAACGTAGTGGGGGTGGATCTCAAGCCCATTGACATTGAAATGCCCGTGCCATAGGGGTAAACACACACCGCTGTAACGCCCTATCTTTATACCAGCCATCATGTTATAACACAGAGATTGATGGAATATACTAATCTAATGTTTTGCAGCTTTCAGTCCCTCTTAATCTGAAACCACCCCAATGAAGGGCAAGAAAGATGGAGCAGAGAGGCAGCTCCTGAGTGAAGTGCCGTGCCTTAGGGCGCCTCCATTGATGCATACATTCTCTGATTGATTGTGGAGGGGTTGTGCTGTGGAGAGCAGCTCCGAGCCTATCTCCCCTGACTCCTGAACCTTATTACTTAAACCATTCATTTCCAGGAGCTGATGGAATGACCTCTGCATCGGTCGCAGGCACAGACCTCAATTTCAGCAGCCCTGGTCTGTGGCAGCTGTAAGATGAGGCATTGATGGCGCCTTTCACACCTCACTGCTCCAGAATTAAGGCTATCCATGGGCTTAGGAAACATCCTTTTTTTTCTTGGGGAACTGGAGGTGGAAGGAGGTAGACGTGAGAACAGGTGATAGCTGGACTTGCATACCACCTGTTTTGCTTCTGTGCCTCACTTCTGAGCACGGCATTTCGTGCCATACATCTTCCACAACAACAGAGATGGGTCTGGCTCTTTTGCCTTGTGGACATCATCTTGTTCCTCGAACTGATATGGATACACAACTGGGGACCGTCTGTGGCCTGGACAAAGTCTGCTAGTCTCATTGCCTATACCAGGGGTCTCCAACCTTTTCTGTAGTGAGAGCTAATTCTGCTCAAGGAAAGTCCTGCTGAGCTACTAGCATATTTTATCACTGTCAAATGCTGATGATATGTATTAACATTACAGTTTGACCACCCTAGGCACAATCATCAGTAGTAACCACACAAAAATTCCAGGTGAATTTATCAGAAGAATGCTACTAAAACGTTTATCAATATTAAATGCTTGTAATCAAGTAAAATCCAAATCATCCCATGCTGTGTGCCACAAAGGGTATTACCACAGCAGTAAGTCTCCCCAACTCAAATTCAGCTAACAACTTTAAATGTGTTTTAGAATTGCAATATTTTGTCTTCATTATCATATTAGTTTTTGAAAATATACTTATTTTTCTAACAAAATCCCTTTCCACTTTGAATAATCAAACTCAATTTTCCAGAAGAAAAACCTTTTCTAAAAAAGCATAATTGTTTCCTTTAAAAATCTAATCAGTTTTCATTGTTAGAAAATACACGGTCCCTAAACGTCAGCGTTTTGTTTTCATTGAATACCGCCATTTAAAAATGTCTCTCATAGATAAATTATGCTTCAAATACCCAGGTATTGGAATTACAGGCCATGCTTCCTCACCATAACACTAAGAATGCCTCTGTTATGCTAATAACACCCACCGGGGCTACCACTGTGCCACAGCTGGATGCCCAACATATATCAGTTATGGCCATCATTATGGGAGAAGCGGTTGCCACTCTGTCCGGAATGGCTAAAAGCAGGCCAGTCATGCTCTTAATATGTCAGTGATGGCAGCAAGTATGTAATTTCTAGATTTGTATTCTCAAAATAGTCAAGGACGAAAATATTATGGCTATGGCACAATTATACCATGAATGGGTACAATTGAGTCAGAGATTATACTCTTATGATGGAGACCAGCATACATATTTGGCAGTTCTTGACGCTAGGAGTAGCTTTAAGGATTCAACACTGTTTATGTGGGAAGGACACAATGTCACACAACCACACAAAAATGAATGTGATGCTTTTAATTTTCTCTGCCCTGGATGCATCCTCTCTTCCCTCAGCTCTTTGGTTGATCATGCTCCCAACTAACAAATGTTCACTCTAGTTCTTGCAGTCACACCCTTTGGTGGGACAGCCCTGGTTACTGCTGCCACTATTCTTTGATGGCATACACAGTGCGACTGATCGCGCAGGGCAGATAATATGCCCAATCTCCTTCTTCTAGAGATTTAAAGTGGATAAAGAAGGTTCATGTGGCAGACCCATAGGCCAACGCTGCAGCTTCCACAAGCTTCAACACCCTCTGCATACTCAGCAAGACCTTCAAATGGACCCACCCCCCGAATCCAGGAAGACCGTCACCCATGCACTCATCAACAGCAGGCTGGACTACGGGAACGCCCTGTATGATGAAATAAACTAATCTCTACTCCACAAACTTCAGACTGTCCAGAACATCGCAGCCAGACTCATCCTCAGCATTCCACGACAAGACCACATTACCCAGCATATATCAGACCTCCACTGTCTCCCCATCGAAAAAAGAGTGACCTTCAAGCTGCTCACACACAACTATAAATCCCTCCACAACACCCGACCCCAATACCTCAATGAAAGGATCTCCTTCTACACCCCCAAAAGAGACCTCTGCTCTGCTGACCAGGCCTTTACCAGAATCCCCTGCATTAACAGAACCAGACCAGGAGGCACACCCTTCTCCTATATCATGGCCAAGACCTTGAACGAACTCCCCCTCAGCATCAGATGAAGCCCCACACTGAAAGCATTCAGAAAGAACCTCAAGACCTGGCATTTCGAATGACCTGAGCTGCCCAAATCCTCCCACACACTCCCTAGCGCCTTGAGACTCTCACAGGTGAGTAGTGCGCTCTATGAATCCCTTCTTGATTGATTGGTCACCGCAGTGTGTGTTTGAGGGTTATCAACAGGCCCTGCCATTGGTTTGGCTGTCTGTAACTCTTAAGGGTATTGAAATGAGCAGTGCTGCCTTCTTTAAAATATACACAGAATCTCTGAGATTGGCTTGGTTTGGCTTCACCCCTGAGAGCTACTTTGAGGGTGCTGGTGAGCTACCAGTAGCTCCCGAGCTACTGGTTGGAGACCCCTGGCCTAGACCTTAGCAGGCCCTATTTTATGGAAAGTATGGCGGTGTCACTGACCCTTTTTTCTGCTCCAAGGCTAAAACTGAACCTATTCTCTTGCCACTCATCAAACCATTCAGAGATGCCCAGACTCATTTTCACGCCTGAGGGTGGTATTCATGTTGATTATATTTAATGTTGGCACCACATACATACTCTATTTTTGAGCACTAATAATTAAAAAAAAATTAAATATCCGGCCCACTGAAATTAATTTTTGGGACCATACAGTGTATTGAGATCCAGTCAACATTAGCCAGCTACTTTCTTTTTCTGAAATTCCAGAGAAGGAAGGGGATTTTATTTGTCCATAATCTTCACTAAAGTGGCACTTTTACTTTGGTAGGACATTGTTATAAAATGCTAAATGTCGAGAATTACCTTAGCAGGTGGACAAGCTGCCCTAAGACATTGAGGAGAGGTTTAGTTGGTATATATGTTGATAACGTCTGGGAAGAGTTCTATTTGACTGCTGTTGTAAGTCATCACGACGAGTTTTAGTTTGTAATTATTCTGTTGTAAATATCAAAAGTGAATTTGCTCTGGTAAACCTATAGCTGTGGGATATCCTTCTTTCTTTGACTTTTTTCCTCCATTGTCCTACAATTCCTGGCTGGTCAGACACCTAATATTGGCATCCCACCTTCGCCTTTCAGGGCTCTGTTATTTAAGGCTTTATATTCTTTTCTAGTCAGTGACCATATGCCCTAAGCCTATCTCTCCCTTTATGATGGTCTAGTGAGTCTTATATCACTGGGCCTGTGTGCATTATCCTTGAAACCAGTCCTAGGATGCTTGTTTACGGTCCAGGGAAGAACTGGCTTGGCAGTTCTGGATGTACTGTTCCCATGAGGAACAGGGTAAAGACTGATTTGCATATGGCTGGGTCTGACCGGGGGTGGGGAAGTGAGATAAAGAACGATGATGGTTTCAACCCAGATCTGGGACTGGGTGCGAGTGTCTGAAAAGTTTCAGCTCTCCGTCCATTGTCTACTTGTGCTTTGCACTATCCTGCTACCTGCCAATCTTTAGATGTAGCCTCAATCCAAAGTGCCGTGAGGTCATCAAAGAGTTGGATGGTAATGCTTTACAAAGCCGTAAAACAAAATGTTATTTTTCGATATACAAGTTGTTTTTGGTTAACATGCTCCTCTAAGATACAGAGAAGAGTTTTAGTTGGTCAATGTGCTGCTCTCCGATATCGGGAGACAGATTACCTGGGTTTCTAAATATGCAACACTAAGATGGTGAGATCTATTGCAGTTGGTAGAATATTGCTGAACCTGCTGAAAAATAATCTTTAGAATTTGTTTCAGTTGGTAGACTTATTATGAGCCATTGAGAGGAATTTTAGCTGGCAGACTTTTTATGGTAAAGCAGTCTAGTTTTAGTTCGTAACGTGCAGTGAGATGCTGATAAGCGCGGTTTTCTGGTAGACATGTTTTGTGTGTGTAATATTGAGAAGGGTTGTAATTATTACAGCTGCTCCGCTTATAAGAAGATGCGTTTGGAGGTAGTCCTGTTATTTTGAAAGATATTGAGAAGGTTTGTGGTGGGAAGATCTGTTACTTTGTAAAGATGATGGAAAGAGCATTCCTTGATTGACTAGTACCTCTTGCAAGATGTTGCAATTAGATTTTATTTGGGAAAACAGTTTTTTCCGAAAGATTTTGAGGAGGATTGTGGTTGGTACCCTTGTAGGTTCCGTGTTGGGTTGTGAAGGAGTTGTTGGCATTGTGTTGTACGACATTGGGAAAGGGCCAGGATAGTAGATCTGATCCTCATGTAGGCTATGGCTGTCCTTGAATGACTCTTTGGTAAAAAGTTATTAATTCTCTTTTTTGATGGATCTGTTGCATTGGTACGATGTTGATCGAGAATGACATGATTCAAACACCTGATTAATCTGTAAGATGTTGGAGTTGGTATGAGTTGGAGGACATGTTATTTCAGCTAAGAGCACGTGCAACATCTTTCTCTAACAAAATGACAGCTATTCTGGAAGACAATGAGATGGGTTGTAGTTGACAGACCTGTTGCTTCTATAAGATGTAAAGATTGGTTGTGTTTAATACACTTGTTCTTTTAAGATGTAGAGGAGAGCTGTTTGCACCTGGTGTATTGTAAAAGGAGGATTATATTGCAAACAAGAAAAGCTATTGTTTCTGTAATATGTAAGACTGCTTGTGTTTGACATATTTACTGCTACTGGAAGATTTTGAGATGCGTAGTGGATGGCAGACCGTCTACCTCTGGAAGGGGTTGCTAATTTTGGAAGAAGTTGATAATTGTTCCTTAAAATACAGCTTTTGTTTAACATGCACATAGGTAAAACATTAAGAATTCATGGATATTGATTTCAGGACCTACTATCTTTTAATGCTGAATTATTTTCCTTTTGTACAGAAAAGTGTTTTTCACAGACTATGGGCAGATACCCAAAGTGGAAAGGTGTGACATGGACGGTCAAAATAGGACCAAGCTGGTCGACAGCAAGATAGTCTTCCCTCATGGAATCACACTTGATTTGGTGAGCCGCCTGGTCTACTGGGCTGATGCTTATCTTGACTACATCGAAGTGGTGGACTACGAAGGCAAGAACAGGCACACCATCATCCAAGGACTAATGGTAAGTTACATCATTTGGATTTTGCATTTTCGTTCCCATTTTATGTTCTTATTTTGGTGTCCGTGGAACTCAGTGGTCATGCAATTCAAACACGGTACTGAAGAGTTGTGAAGGCATTGGAGAGGAAAAGTAGTTTTCCTTAGTATTTTTTGTAAACTCTTTATTAAGTTCTCCAATATTGAGTTCAAAATTAACTTGAAGTGGTAATCTCAGGTTTACAGTATCACCTCACGCAGTATAATGCACAGTATATTTTATACTTTAGTTACGAGGTATAACTTGCAGGCACATCATCTGTGGCAAACCATGCTAATAGTGCCCCTTGAGTGTCTCACCTCCAGGTCTCCATCTTTCCCTACGCAATGCCCCCAAACTCCTTCCATGGGCCACACACACCTTGTTAAACTTCTTGGGGCCCCTTCAAGCTTTATGTACTGCTTCTGATGCACATGTGCACCATATTTCTGGACCATTCCTTTATAGACAGAAGTGTTGCACATTCCCACAATTTAACTATATCTCTCTTTATTTTCCTTTGCGTTTTTAGTTCGCGTTGGCATATTTTTGTGAGCAGCATTGGGAGTTGGTAGGGGAGCATGTGTGCAGCTTGTCTGGATTTTTTGTTTTCTTTTTGGATTTTAGTTTGTGCACAAATATAGGTGGCTGTAGGTAGTTATTTTCCTCCATTAATATTGACAAAAGCTGGTTGTGTCCTCTTGACAGATTGAACACTTGTACAGCTTGACTGTCTTTGAGAACTACTTGTATGCCACCAACTCTGACAATGCCAATGGACAGCCCAAGACCAGCGTGATCCGAGTGAACCGCTTCAACAGCACTGACTACCAGGTAGTGATCAGAGTGGACAAAGGTGGAGCTCTGCACATTTACCACCAACGTCGCCAGCCAACTGGTAAGTTGTAAGACGAGTTTTAATCCTAGGCTCCTCTACAGCAGCGCAATTTAATATTTATGTCTTTACCTAATCCTTAGCTTGGTGCCCCTGAGCATAGCCCTTTTGCTTCTTAAGAAGAACCCACCTTTGACTCTTTGCATTGCACTGGTGTGTAATTTCCTACTGTGTTCCTCTCCAATATTGTCAAACTGATGAATCATCCGTAAAACGTAATCCCCTTTCTCCATCAGGGTACATGTATTAAAACGCACAAACTAAGAATGTCTCAGCCGTTGTGTGGGATATTTTTGAGATCTTCTCATAAAATTAATGAAGAAAAATTAAGTAAAACTTAAATTAGAAGTTAACTTTACTTCTCCATCTTGGGTTCTCTATTGAAATTCATAAGCTCTGAATAACTCGTCCTTTAGGATCCTTCCAAGATCTTACACATAGATCAGTATTTATGAAAATGCCATGATGGAGATAGTGTTAGTAGAACTTTTTTTTCTTCCTCAAGGTATTTTATTTACTATTCACCTGCACTGAATATCTCCACCTATGTCTGGGATGTCACAACCCCAGTCTATTATTGCAGATGTTTGGTGTCTATGAATTATTTGAAAGTACTAATGATATTTAAGTATGAAGAATGGGTAAATTTTCTTGTCCCCACTTAATCAGAAGGCTTCATGATCTCTGCTGCTGCCAACAATTAAAAATGTTGTCCAGTTTCGCTCCACTGCATTCCTCAAGCTAGGCATTAGAAGGGTTCTCCACTATTAACTTGAACAGTGATATTGAGAATGCAATAGTTTGATCACTTTGCCAATGTGTACATTTTTTTTCCTACTTGCTCCCGAACAAGAGACTCTTATTTTCATTTGCCTGCGGTATCAAGGTGTGTAAACCACACCTGCAATCTTTAGACCTGGACTTTCACTCCCAGGGATACTTTTGAGATCCTGCAGTGGAGCAGCTAAAGAAATATGTGCACCTGTCGTGCAGCACAATGTGCGGTCACACCTTCGCTATCTGTTCTCAGGCTTTGATGCTGCATACTGTAAACACAGGGAAATAGATAGTGTACCTGCTCATGCAGGTTACAGAAACCTATTGTTCGGCGGTAGGCCTATGGTAGGATTGCAGAGTGAAATCTGTTGCTATTAGAGGCCTCACTTCTCTTATTACTCTGGACTGAAATCCAGTTCTCTATTTATGTCTACATTATTTCCAAAAATCTGTAACTTTTGATGTTGGAGATAATCAATACTTGTGCTTATTATTCCATTGATTATAATTATTCACCCAATTACTACCAGGCAATGGCCGAGTGGCATGAATGAAGGGAATGCTGAGAGGGGCTCACCTCTCCGTGGCCTTACTGCAAAAACATTATATGCCAGCTTTTATGCCTTTATAAAAGCATAAGAAAACCACTTGCTACCGAAATGACTAAAGAAGAACTTGGTGCAGTGTTCTTAACTCAACACCAGAATGCATGAGCGTGCATAGCATGTGAATATATGGCAGAACAAGTTTCAACCTAATTGATTCTATTGCTACACCTGTGGTTTGACCCACCAGAAGAAGGCGTTAAAATGCAAATTTCCCTAGCCCTGATGATGGTAGGTGCCAGTTTTGTTCAGTGCACAGTAGCAGGGATTATTCATGAAACTATTGTATTCCGACTCCTGCAGCATTCAGAAGTTTCATTAATAAACAACATTCTCACAATAGCCAGCAAGAAGTTGTGAAAGTGAAAACTACAAATCCCAGAGCAGCTTGCTCTAAACCTCTGCCAATCATGATCCAGCACTCCCTAGAACAGTTACAGCTTCCTTTGAGTGGTCCTCTTCTCTCAATGAGATCAGAAAAGATCACCCCATGTCTCTTTAATAGTCCTGTTTGGAATCAGAGCCTATAACAAAATACGTAGAGTTACAGATAAGGTCCTGAAAAGACTAGATTATACAAATAAAGCATAGCAAAACTTTATACAAAACAATACAATACAACACAAATACACCAAGAGAGAAGGTAGATTCGACTGAATAATCGACCGCATTCAATTGTCCTCCATGCTGCCTTCAAGCATAAAAGCCACCACACCTGGAGCCACATGGGCACCAAAACAGGACATATCATTCCTGCTTCAAACATGTTCCAGTGGACCCTCTTCACAGTTTTTGGAGATACCACTTCAAATGCCTTCCTGGTTGAAATCAAGTGCCTATTAACACCCACAGGGCTGACTTTAGTCATCTTTTCTTTTTGCGCCTTAAGACCGTCAACATTACAAAGTTTAGGTGTCTTAGGAAAAGAACAGGGGACGTTACAGGCCATTCTATTAGATTTAGTCCTCGTGATAAAGATCATCCTCTCTTGTTGGAACATTCTGCCGGACAAATTTAGAACTGTCCCATCATACATCAGTGTTCGTGAGACTAAGCAAAGTAACATCAGAAGCTTAAGCTCCTTCCTTGGAAAGAATTGATTCGAAGCCCGTGACATGAAAATATCAAGGACCAAAGTCATGTCTCATAAAAAGGACTACCTGTATTCTGGATGCCTGGAATGACTAATTCCTCACGGCAGTTTGCAGACTAAGGGATGTTTCCGTGCAGCGGCCGATCCCAGAGCCAAGTGCCTCACTGAGATGTTGGGACATGCAGCTCTGGCTGAATGATCAGACAAGCCCTGCTCCACAAACTGAGAATACAATTCACAATGTAGGCATTTTCTGCCCCCATGTGACTCAAATCCAATTGGACCATGTTCGCCATGTCGAACGGTTAATTTTGATAGTACTGTTGACTCATGCTCTGTGGACGAAAATCTCTGCTTGTTTTGAATAGCCTGGGACAAACCAATATCCTCCTAAATCCTCCACGCCCTGAGGCAGGGAACCTTTCTGTGTCAAGATGGTGCGATTGCCCCCCAACGGTTCATTTGAATGTTCAGATAGTTAGGAACTATGATCAGAGATTCTTGCGATCACTAAAGAGGCATCCGGAGTATCATCTCTGCCAACTGCCTCATGCTTTGGATGGATGTCCTTGTGGTCATGGGGAATTATTGTGCAAATATTCAGCAAACCTACTAAAACATCATATTTCCTCAGAACAAAATATAAATGAACACGTGGGTCCCTGAAGCAAGATTTGAAGAAGAGACTGGGTAGCTTTGATCTAGGAGCGTGAAGTAGGTTAAAACAAAAAAAAGTGGTGCATATGACATGGCAGAAGGCCAAACAGGCTAGCGATGGTGGAGGAAGGAAGTGAATTACAGGAGGCAGAAACTCCACTCTGCAACATATACAAAGGAGGAGACCCACTGTAATCTCCAAAACCCACAGGAAAAAAATGAGACCCTGTTTTAGTTCACAACAATTTTTTTTTCAAACAAAAGTATATTTTGGATCCCCTCTGGGCTGCGAATCTGTCCTGACAATTCATGGTACCCTGCATTCAATTACGTCTTGTATTGAGGGGGGAGTACTGCAATAGTTCCTTAGATGGAGATGTAGGGCTGCTGGAATGAATACAAATTGCTGACATAAAATCATTCAATCAATCAATCAGTGACACTTATAAAGCGCGCTACATACCCGTGGGGTCTCAAGGCGCTGGGGGGGGGGGGGAGCCGCTACTGCTCGAACAGCCAGGTCTTCAGCTTCTTCCTGAAGGAGAGGTGGTCTTGGGTCAGGCGCAGGTCGGTCGGGAGGGAGTTCCAGGTCTTGGCGGCCAGGTGGGAGAAGGACCTTCCTCCTGTAGTCGCTCTTCGGATGCGGGGGACGGCGGCGAGGGCGTGGTTGGCTGATCGGAGGTGGCGTTTGGGAGCGTAGAAGTTGACTCGGCTGTTGAGGTAGCTCGGGCCTTGGTCGTGTAGGGCTTTGTGTGCGTGGGTGAGGAGGCGGAAGGTGATTCTTTTGTTGACGGGGAGCCAGTGAAGGTCTCGCAGATGTCCGGAGATGTGGCTGGTTCGTGGGATGTCGAGGATGAGTCTGGCTGAGGCGTTCTGGATCCGCTGGAGTCTCTTCTGGAGCTTGGCGGTGGTCCCGGCGTAGAGGGCGTTGCCGTAGTCCAGTCGGCTGGTGACGAGGGCCTGGGTGACGGTCTTCCTGGTCTCGGTGGGGATCCACCAGAAGATCTTCCGTAGCATGCGTAGGATGTTGAAGCATGCCGAGGAGACGTTGTTGACTTGCCTGGTCATGGAGAGGGAGGAGTCCAGGATGAAGCCCAGGTTGCGTGCATGGTCTGTCGGTTTGGGTGCGGTGCCCAGGGCGGGAGGCCACCAGGAGTCGTCCCAGGCGGAGGGAGAGGAGCCCAGGATGAGGACCTCCGTCTTGTCCGAGTTCAGTTTCAGGCGGCTGGTCGTCATCCACTCGGCTACCTCTTTCATCCCTTTGTGCAGGTTGGCTCTGGCGGCGGCGGGGTCGTTGGTCAGGGAGAGGATCAGCTGGGTGTCGTCGGCGTAGGAGATTATGCTGAGGTTGTGTTTGCGTACGATGGCCGCGAGGGGGCTCATGTAGACGTTGAAGAGGGTGGGGCTCAGAGATGATCCTTGGGGGACGCCGCAGATGACTTCGGTGGCCTCTGACTTGTACGGTGGTAGGCGGACTCTCTGTGTTCTCCCGTCGAGGAAGGAGGTGATCCACTCCAGCGCCTTGTCCTGGATTCCGACGTTGCTGAGGCGCCGTACTAGGGTGCGGTGGCAGACCGTGTCGAATGCCGCGGAGAGGTCTAGGAGGATGAGGGCCGCTGTTTCTCCATTGTCCATCAGGGCTCGGATGTCGTCTGTGGCGGCGATGAGGGCGGTCTCGGTGCTGTGGTTGGCTCGGAAGCCGGACTGTGAGGGGTCGAGGGATCCGTTCGTCTCGAGGGGGGAGTACTGCAATAGTTCCTTAGATGGAGATGTAGGGCTGCTGGAATGAATACAAATTGCTGACATAAAATCATTGGATCCCAAAGAGAGTAAAGTTATTCATACAGAGACTTTCCTTCCCCGCTGAGGATATTTCTGAAACTGATCATACCCAACATTGCTGGATATATGATGTTACCACGCGTACTTTTAGCACGCATACCATTACCACGGATTTTTTACAACGCAGGTCATTTTACAACGGATACCATTACAACGCAATACACTACAACGCAGATACTATTACAACGCATACCATTACAACGTAAGTATAGGTAAGTATATAATATTAATATATAATGTAAATAATAATTTTTGTATTTATTTTAATTTTTTATTATTTAATTACATAATTTTATTAATTAAATTAATTTTATTATTTGTAAATATATGTTAAAAATACCCCTGTACCCAAAACCCAAACCCAGCCCTAAAACCTAAAAATACCCCTGTACCCCAAAACCCAAACCCAGCCCTAAAACCTAAAAATACCCCTGTACCCCAAAACCCAAACCCAGCCCTAAAAACGAACAATACCCCTGTACCCCCAAACCCAAACCCAGCCCTAAAACCTAAAAATACCCCTGTACTCCAAAACCCAAACCCAGCCCTAAAACCTAAAAATACCCCTGTACCTCAAAACCCAAACCCAGCCGTAAAACCTAAAAATACCCCTGTACCCCAAAACCCAAACCCAGCCCTAAAACCTAAAAATACCCCTGTACCTCAAAACCCAAACCCAGCCCTAAAACCTAAAAATACCCCTGTACCCCAAAACCCAGCCCTAAAACCTAAAAATACCCCTGTACCCCAAAACCCAAACCCAGCCCTAAACCTAAAAAATTCTGTACCTCAAAACCCAAACCCAGCCCTAAAACCTAAAAATACCCCTGTACCCCAAATTCCAAACCCAGCCCTAAAACCTAAAAATACCCCTGTACCCCAAACCAGCCCTAAAACCTAAAAATACCCCTGTACCCCAAAACCCATACCCAGCCCTAAAACCTAAAAATACCCCTGTACCCCAAAACCCAAACCCAGCCCTAAAACCTAAAAATACCCCTGTACCTCCAAACCCAGCCCTAAAACCTAAAAATACCCCTGTACCCCAAAACCCAAACCCAGCCCTAAAACCTAAAAATACCCCTGTACGCCATAACAAAATACCACTAATAAATGTTTTTACAAAAAGATAAACTTACCTATAATTATACTTACGTTGTAATGGTATGCGTTGTAATAGTATGTGCGTTGTAGTGTAATGCGTTGTAAAAATAATCGTTGTAAAATGACCTGCGTTGTAATAGTATGCGTGGTAATAGTATGCGTGGTAATGGTATGCGTTGTAAAAAATCCGTGGTAACAGTTACATACCAACATTGCTGCTCAAAGCAAGCAGAGCTTTGTGGACACATCCCTCTCACTCTCTGATCCTCCCTTGGCCTGTAATGTGGTGTGATTAATAAAATGCCAGACCAAAGGAAGGTGATTGAAGGTAGCTAGTAAAATGGGGATCGACGTGGAATAGTTTTACCAAAACCACCAAACTGTGGGAATTTATGAAATTATGGCTTTTTGGCAAGCACTGTGCAATCAGTCTTAAACTGCAGACTTCTAACTTAAAACTGTTTACGCCACAGTGCTTCTCATCTTCTATCTTTCAACCATTCAAAAAAGAAATAAAACCGAATTATTCCCCCTCTAACAAGTCATCAGTATTCCGTTGCTTGGAATCTCATTGACCTAGTCACAGTGTGTTTCTGCTGAAGTCTCACTTAAGGTGCTCGAGAGTTTGTCCTGCTGGTAATCACGTTCACGGTTTGTCAGCTGAATGCAAGCTTAAGAAATCGCAAGTATAGAAAGAAATTAGGTGGCTGAAGCATTACCTCATGTCAAATGGGCCAGGCAGGTCCTAGCACCCTTCTGATTTTTAGTAAGGTATCTAGAATACAGTTCTAGGTTTTCCACTGTCATTTTTTCCTGCATGGTGACAGGACTCTTGTTGTGGCCACAAACCCAAGCACATCCTTATAAAACACATCTACATTATGTGATTTCTAAGATGGTGACTTGGTCGCCTTAAGCTCAGCGTGCCTATGTGAAGCGAAATTATTTGAGTGATTTTGATCTAATTTCTTCATTAATACCCAAATAGTATTTAATCTGCTCAGTCGTCAAATAAGTTGGTTTATCACAGCAGGCCTATTGTGGTGCATGCATCCTGGGCATGGGACAAAAGAGTTGTTTGTTTCAGCTATCCATATTTAGATTTATTTTCAAGTTTGAGACCTCATAAGTGCAGCAAGACACATGTATTTCGAACCTATTTAGGTACATTTCAGTGTGAGTCGGCACACCAGCATCATGTGCACCGAAAAAGTTTGCACTGTAGATTTTTTTCCATCAAGCCGACCACGATCACCACACACAAGGTCACCCTCACCCACTCAGTAAGTGGCGGGAGGGAACAGCCCTGAGCATGAGGCTTACTACTCAGGACTCACAGGGAAACGCAGAACGCAGTCCAGACCCTTGGGATGACTATGATGTGGTCCTTCCAGGCACCAACATAGTACCGCCTATCCCAGCTAATGCATCTCCACCTGATGATACCTCTTCGTATCTTAGTGTGATACAGAGGGAAGTAAAATATCACAAATTGCCAATGAAGACTACAGAGGAGGAAACTGATTTCCTGGTAGATTCAGTTTCCAGAACGAAAAACACAGTTCAGTATCTACCAATGATAGGCTCTATGCTGAAATGATCTAAGTACATTTTTAAAGACTTAGTCAAATCAAGGGTACTTACACCCAGAGTTGAAAGAAAGTACAGGCCTTCTCTACATCTTACTGCAGATTCCTTAGTTGTGTCTACAGATCGTAAAAGAGCAGCATCGCAAAGGACTGGGGATGCTCCACCTCCTGATAAGGAGAGTAAGCGCATTGACGCTGCAGGAAAAAGGGTTGCGATAGGACATGCCAATCACTGTCGAAATGCAAATGCTGTTAGCCTTCTATCATGCTATAATAAAGCTACATGGAACAAGATGGTAGAACAATTACAGCATCTCGTTAAGCAATATAAGAAAAAAAAGGGGAAGATCTGGTTGCGAAAGAAAGGAAAATATCTAATGCAACAATACAATGTGCTCTAGAAAGTGCAGACACAGCTGCAAGATGCATTCATTCCTTGGTGATGCTACATTAACATGCATGGCTTGGAATATCTGGGTTTAACCCTAAAGTGCAACAAACAGATTACCATTTGGTGGCGAGCATCTCTTTGGTCCAGAATTTGACATGCAACTCGAGAAAATCAAAAAGGACACAGAGCCTGGAAAATCAATGGGAGCCTTGCAGTCCACTATGCAAAAACACCCCAGCGATGCCAAGTTACTAACAGCAGCAACAATACTACTAACAATCGGGGAACGGATATTACACAGGTGAGTTTGTCACAAGAGGCATAGTTAGAGTAACACCCACAAAGGTAGCCCCTACCTCACAAGAGTGACTTCCCAATCTATCTCCCCGATCACACATCACCTGTCGGGGGAAGGCTACAACAATTCCACCGGTTGTGGATGGAAGTAACAGCAGACCTGGGGGTGTTAGAGATCATCAGTCGGGGATATTTCCCAGAGCTGAAAACTCAACCACCAAATATCCCACCAAGAAAGCACACCCTCAAGCCTCATTATCAACACCTGCTGAAAGAATAGGTAAACGCATAATTACAAAAAGGGTCATAGAAACTGTCACTTTCGAATATCAAGAGAACCGAGTATACTCCCTAATACCCAAAAAGGATGGAACGCTTCATCCCATACCGGACTTACTCCCACTCAGTCAGCACATCCTATCCAAAAACTTTCACACAGTGACACTAAAGGATGTGATACCACAACTGCAGGAAGGCTACGTCATGACCGCATTAGATCTGAAGTACAAATACTTTCATGTAGCAATTCATCTGGCACACCACCCGTACCTCAGTAACGTCCACTTATCACGAACCAATCAGTTCAAGGTACTACCATTCGGTGTAACAGCCCCACGTAGGTTCACAAAATGTCTAGCTGTAGCGGCAGCAAGTTTAAGAAGGGAGAACATCCATGTCTTTCCTTATCTGGATGATTGGCGGATCAAGATTTCCAGCTAACAGAAATTTCTACAGCACAACCAAAACCACTATGAACCTCTTACACAGATTGGAATTTATAATAAATGCAACAAAATACCATTTACTCCCGTTCCAAATACATCCTTTTCTGGGAGCCATATTCAGTTCGATCACAGAAAATCTTGCCTCAATTCACAGAGGGTTCTCAATCTCCAGAACCAACTGTCTCCTTTTCAGCCAAATCATCGTCTCTCAGTGAAAATGGTAATGAGTCTTCTAGGTATGATGGCTTCTTGCATAGCAATAATTGGACATGCAAGACTACATTTGCGACCCCTATAGGAGTGCTTAGCATCTTGATGTTGCAAGTGTAGGACAACATGGAGGATCTAGTGTTGGTTTCACCCAAGGTCTATTAGGCACTACAGTGGTGGAATACACAAAACGGGAAGAGCCTTCAAGGACCCTACCCCACAAGGGACAATTACTACAGATGCATCACTCGTAGGTTGGGGTGCTCAAATGGAGGACATTACAGTACAAAGTCACTGGTCTGTAGACCAGAAGACATTTCACATCAATGTTCTACACCTACTAGCCATACAAATGGCTCTCAAAGCATTTCTACCCTACATAACTGGGAAGAATACTC
The DNA here is from genome assembly GCF_964263255.1 of Lissotriton vulgaris. Classification (NCBI taxonomy): domain Eukaryota; kingdom Metazoa; phylum Chordata; class Amphibia; order Caudata; family Salamandridae; genus Lissotriton; species Lissotriton vulgaris. The sequence goes on along the minus strand of NC_141685.1, from coordinate 1,359,702,347 downwards.
TTCTATGCACAGACAATATAACTGTAATGTACTACATCCAGAAACCCGACTGGACCCACTCATTGCAGGGTCTCAGCTAGTAAAACTCATATGGAAATGGGCCATCGGGCATAAAACCCACCTCCTGGCACAATACATACCAGGGGTGGACATCTCGCTAGCAGATCTACTAACCAGAATGCAACAACTAGTCCACAAATGGTAAGTCTACACTCAAGTCCTACAAACATACTTCTAACAGTGGGGTACACCACAATAGATCTCTTTGCCATCGCAGGAAAAGCAAAATTCCAAAACTTCACAACCATGCACCCACATCCACCATTCAAAAGCTCTGAATGAACTGGTCAAGGATATTTGCATACACTTTTCCATCACTCCCTCTCATTCCTTATCCGATTAGGAAACTCAGACATACATCAGAAAAAATTAGACTCATAGCTCCAAGATGGGCACCCCAACCATGGTACACAACACTTCTGGAGCTGTCCCCAGTACTTCGTAAGAAGCTTCCCAACATTCCAGATCTTCTCACTCACAGCAAGGGCAAAGTCAGGCACCATAATGTGCAACAACTCAACCTTAGTCTGGCTCCTGAGATCGTAGAATTTGGGTACTTACATCTACTACCAGAATGAATGGACATTCTAGTGGAAACAAGAACGCCAACCACCAAGGTTTGTTGTGCAGCAAAATGGAAACTTTGTCCAGTATTGTGCTGTAAATATTATTCACCCTTGTTCTCCATCCGAGCAACAACTGGCATGTTACATGTTAAGTCTTCAAAAATATTTAGCGTATGCTTCTAGAAGACTGCATTTAGCAGCAGTCGCTGCATATCTGCAGAATAGAATCTCTTTTTCGCCTACCAGTAATAAAAGCATTCATGGAGGGACTCGAGAGTAATTCCAACACATACACCTCCTGTACCATCATGGAACCTAAACATCGTGTTAATACGAATAATGGCCACACCATTTGAACCTATGCATAAAATGCAAATTGCAGTTTCTAACTTGGAAAGTGGCTTTCATTGTTGCAATAGCATCACAAAGAAGAGTTTGCGAAATACATGCACTAACCTTTGAGGAACCTTATTTCCAAGTTTTCCAAGGCAAAGTTTGACAAAGCAAAAACCCTAAGTTTCTGTCAAAAGTTATATCACCGTTCCACTTAATTCAGCTTTCTGATTTTCTTCCCGAAATGAGACAATTGCAGAAAGGACACTACATACACTGGATGTTAAAAAGGCCCTAATGTACTCTGTGGAAAGAACTAAAACATTTAAAAAACACAAAACCACTATTTGTAGCTTTTTCATACCCAAGAATAGGTAATTCCATCTCAAAAGTAGGAATCACTAGATGGATTGTTAAACTGCATACAGATTTTCTACCTCAAAGCAAAAGAACACTAACAGCAACACCATGGGCTCATTCCACATGAAACAAGCATCTGTAATGCAATAGGTCTCGCATTTACGCAGGTTTTTGCTATTGGCATTAAAAATGGCAATGCCTTTCAATTTTGTTTTTTAAAACCTAAATAAAAGGCATTGTACATTTGTAATTTACAATGCCAATAGCTAAAACTCTCAACCAGGGGGCAACCAGTGATGCTTGAAGGCATCACTGGTTGCCCCCTTCTGTCTTCCATGTCCCCTGAAGAGCTACCCGTTTGCTGCACGTTAAATAAACAAGCCTGTGATCACAACTGCGCACGAGAGACCCTCCTGCAGTAAGAAAAATTCATTATAAAAAAAGTGCTTACCGACTGAAGAAGACGTACTGTGTAACAACTGAAGTTAAAGGGCCAGTCCTCCTGGGAGGCTATAAATGAAGACAAGACATTCTTAATGGCTCTAAATGTACAACCTACCGTCGTAGACTCGGTAAAATCTCTAGGCATAACCCTCGACGCCAATCTCGATATACATCAGCAAGGCAACCAAAGGAGCGAACTTCCAAATCAATACCTTGAGAAAACTTAAACCCTTCCTTCCAGCCAAAGACTTCCTTACTGCAGTAGAATCTATAGTCATCCCGCACATAGAATATGGTAGCACCGCCCTCTGCCGGCTCCCCCTAATTACAACGGCACCCCTAAGAGCGTCCCTTAACGCTGCAGCGAGACTCATCACTGGTTCAAAAAAACACTCGCATATTTCCCCTGACTTTAAATCCCTGAACTGGCTACCTTTTGAAGCCAGAATTCATCTGAAAATCGCCTGCATGACACACAAGGCTGTACACATGAACTCACCCGCCTACCTCACTCAAAAGCTGACAATTTCGGGTGGCTCTAGAACTATTAGAAGCACAAACAATCTTCTATTGAAGCCGCGAAGATTTCGGAAGGAAAAAACCTATAAACGCTCCTTTTCAGGAATGGCACCCAGGATCTGGAACTCACTCCCCCCTGAAACCAGGCTCATCTCCTCCAACAAACTTTTTAAGAAAGAAGTAAAAGCGTTCCTCATGGCTAAACACACATGATCTATTATTCTGTATCTCTCATGAATCTGCTCTGTAAGACCTGCCTGACCACCTTGGTCTTTATGTATTACTTGTATTATCGACTTACTTGATTGTTTACGTTCCCTCTTTGTATATTGTTATATTATTGACGCACCTGCCTGACTTTGCACACTGTACCTACACCACCTCAATGATCCCTACTCTTGTACTACTGATGCACCTATGTGACTACACATCCTGCACTCACCCACCTCAACTATGCCTTCCTTTATGCTATCTCCAAAATTTTTTAAACACGCTTAAGCAAGTATATGCTCCTTATTTTTGTACTTTATATTATTGGCACAACTGTTTGACTATGCACCTTGTACCGACACTACCTCACCTGTGACTTACCTCATGTTTTTTTGACCTACCTATGTAATTATGTAACTACTATGTAACTACCTAACTACCTCAACTATTACATTGTATTACTCTATCACCCCGTGTCTTGTAAAGCGCTCTGATATCTGCAAAGATCTTGTTTGCGCTATATAAAAATTTCAAAATAAATAAATATTAAGGAGGGACTTGCAAGCCTAATAACGAATCGGAAGCTAGCATTTACGAAGGACAATGACACAATCAAATGACAAATATGGGCATAGAGTGGGCAGGGCTTAAAGTACATACTCCATTACAGCATGGCTCGCAGAGCAGCGCATGCACTGCCTAGTCTCGACCTAAAAAGGGAGCATCAAAGGCCTTGGGGAAATATCCTGCTACCAGACATTTGTAAAGCGGCAACATGGGCAAACCCACACACTTTTACCAAACACTATTGTGCTGATGTACAAGCCAGACAACAAGCTCTAGTGGGACAAACAGTTCTACGCACATTACTTCAAGCAAATGTGCCACCTGCTGCCTATAATCCCTGTGAGAGGAATACTGCTTTAGAGTCAGAGCACAGCATGTTTATATGCTGCCAACACATGCTACGAATGCAGTATGTTGCTTACCCTGTAAACATCTATTCGTAACATGTAGTGCTGCAGATTCACATGCACCCTCCCGCCTCCCCGGCAGGTTATTAGGAAGTGTCCAACACAAAAATGTAAATATGTTCAACAGCAAATGCTAACCTAGCAGACTATATAGTCACTACCCACATGGCAGGGAAAAACATTGCAGTCCAACAAATGAGCTGGTAATCATGCACACAGCCTTGAGGAGAAGGAAATAGGACAAACAACGTCAACCATGAAAGACTTCTTTGAGAAAAACAATTTGCAAGTTCGGGTCCAACCATAGATGGCAGGAGTGTGCATAGCATGCGAATCTGCAGCACTGCACGCTACAAATAGATGCTTACAGGGAAAGTAACACTTTGTTGGCAATACGGTGTGCCCCCTGTCAATCTGAGGGGTGTGCTCCCATTTGCCAGATCGTTGCTGTCTTAGGAGCGCCCGCTATTACTATTTTTATTTTAAAAAATACTTTACTCTGGACATTTTGAATAGCTCTTGTGCCAAATGTATTTCAGTTCTAGTAAAGTGGAAGGTAAGAAGAGTCTGTGGAGATGTTGGCATTTGAGCCATAGAGACAATTTAAGCAACAACGATGCCTTTGGCAGCCATGCAAAGGTGGGGTTTTAAGACTACATAAAATCATGCAAAACTCTTGTTCTAGTCTGAAGTGAAAGTGGTAGGAGATTTCTTAGTGGATAGTCTGTGTTGGGAGAAGTCCATCAAAACCACTTGCGAATGAATGGGCAGGGAGGTCAGTCACGAGGTAGAATTTCAAACTCTTGCACTGTTATGATACCTACTGCCAAGGCCACTGAAATTATGCGATTGTGCGGCAGTGGCGTTTTTCTGCATAATTATGAATCTTCTGCATTTGCAACATAATCCATCATCTACTGCATAATTTGCAGATTAAAAAAAAATGTTTAAAGCTCAAACGGTTCAAAAGTTACTAAGATCACAGCAACATATGTTCCCATGCAGTGGAAAGCCATTTAGAAAGTTTGACTGGTCACATTTCTGTTGCTTATTGCTATGTTTGTGTGTTAAACTGATACTAATAAGGTGTAATTTATGTCCAGACATTGTTAACAAGTGTTAAAAGGGTAAAACAATGAAGTAAAACTGTCAAAAAATGTTATGCATTACGCCGCACAATTTGCCTTTTCTTGCTCATAATTTTGTCAACCCTGCTGCATAATTTTAACCTGAACTGCTGCATAATTCTAATTGCCCTGACCATTGCTTGTGGCGGGAGTGGGTAATTTTTGGCAAATATGGACTGATGGGCATTTTTGTACAGAATGCAATTATAGTTGTCCAAGTGGGATATTACTACTGCGAAACCCAGTTAGATCTTGTGATCCTCATTTTAATGTGGGAAAGCCACCTCTAGAAGTCTTATGTGTCATAAGGCCACTAACAGTACAAAGACTTTTAGAACCCCTCAAAAAATGACAGCTTATTATTTAAAAGCTCATCATCCCGTAGAAAAGAGTTTTGGGGGCTTTTTCTGAAAATGTGGTTCCTTCTTATGACCGCCACCACAAATTATATCTCGATACAGGCTTGAATGTAGCACCAGAACTACGAGCGCTTGGTGACAACAATTGCTTTTTAGTGTGAAGGACCTCATGAAGGACTCCTATTTTACGAATCTCTCTCATTAGTGGAGGAAGCGGGGAACATTTTTGCAGGCCAGAATGTGTTAGTGGAACAAGCTAGATGTTGAAAACTACATAAGAGGTCGATCCTCGTTGGACTACGTAGTGGAGGTTGGAATGGATGGATGTTTGACTGACATTGGAGGGGTGTGGTTCTCAGGAAAGAACAATCAATCAATCAATCATAGACATTTATAGAGCGCTCTACTTACCCGGAGAGACTCAAGGCGCTAGGGGGGGGGGGGGGGGGGGGTGCTGCTACTACCCGAACAGCCAGGTCTTGAGCTTCTTCCTGAAGGCGAGGTGGTCTTGGGTCAGGCGCAGGTCGGGAGGGAGGGAGTTCCAGGTCTTGGCGGCCAGGTAGGAGAAGGACCTTCCTCCTGTTGTCGCTCTTCGGATGCGGGGGACGGCGGCGAGGGCGTGACTGGCTTATCGGAGGTGTCGTTTGGGAGCGTAGAAGTTGATGCGGTTGTTGAGGTAGCTCGGGCCTTGATCGTGAAGGGCTTTGTGTGCGTGGGTGAGGAGACGGAAGGTGATTCTCTTGTTGACCGGGAGCCAGTGCAGGTCTCTTAGGTGTCCGGAGATGTGGCTGTGTCGTGGGACGTCGAGGATGAGTCTGGCTGAGGCGTTCTGGATCCGTTGGAGTCTCTTCTGGAGCTTGGCGGTGGTTCCGGCGTAGAGGGCGTTGCCGTAGTCCAGTCGGCTGGTGACGAGTGCCTGGGTGACAGTCTTCCTGGTCTTGGTGGGGATCCACCGGAAGATCTTCCGTAGCATGCGCAGGATGTTGAAGCACGACGAGGAGACGGCGTGGACTTGCCTGGTCATGGAGAGGGAGGAGTCCAGGATGAAGCCCAGGTTGCGTGCGTGGTCTGTCGGTTTGGGTGCGGTTCCCAGGGCGGGGGGCCACCAGGAGTCGTCCCAGGCGGAGGGCGAGGATCCCAGGATGAGGACTTCTGTCTTGTCCGAGTTCAGCTTCAGGCGGCTGGTCGACATCCACTCGGCTACCTCTTTCATTCCTTCGTGAAGGTTGGTTCTGGCGACGGCGGGGTCGTTGGTCAGGGAGAGGATCAGCTGGGTATCGTTGGCGTAGGAGATGATGTTCAGGTTGTGTTGGCGTGCGATGGCCGCGAGGGGGCTCATGTAGACGTTGAAGAGGGTTGGGCTCAGCGAGGATCCTTGGGGTACGCCGCAGATGACTTCGGTGGCCTTTGATTTGTACGGTGGTAGGCGGACTCTCTGGGTCCTTCCGTCGAGGAAGGAGATGATCCATTCCAGTGCCTTCTCCTGGATTCCGACGTTGTAGAGGCGCTGCACTAGGGTGCGGTGGCAGACGGTGTCGAAGGCCGCGGAGAGGTCTAGGAGGATGAGGGCCGCTGTTTCTCCGTTGTCCATCAGGGTTCGGATGTCATCGGTGGCAGCGATGAGGGCGGTCTCGGTGCTGTGGTTGGCTCGGAAGCCGGACTGTGAGGGGTCGAGGGATCCGTTCGTCTCGAGGAAGGCGGCCAGTTGCTTGTTGACGGTCTTCTCGATGACTTTGGCCGGAAACGGGAGCAGCGAGATGGGGCGGTAATTCTTGAGTTCGGTGGGGTCCGCTGTTGGTTTCTTGAGTATAGCGCTGAGTTCGGCGTGCTTCCAGCTCTCAGGGAAGGTGGCGGTGGTGAAGGAGGTGTTGATGATGTCCCGCAGGTGGGGTGCGATGACACAAGTAATCTCAGAGTGATACTGCAAGTATTTCATGCTCTGTAGTAACACTCTCTCAAGCTAGACTCTCTCAAGGTGGGGCAAGTCACGCCCATACTCAAGAAACCTACAGTTGACCTGTCAGACCTAAACAATTACCGACCTATCACCAATATCCCCACTTTGGCCAAACTGCTGGAAAAATGTGTGCAGCTCCAACTAACAAAACACATTGACCAGTTCGACCTCCTCAACCCTCATCAATCAGGCTTCCGAGCGAAACATAGCACGGAATCGGCCATGACACACAATTGATGACGCCCTCCAAATCCTTGATCGCAATGATTCCTGCCTCCTCATCCTCCTGGACCTCTCCTCAGCATTTGACACGGTCAAACATGAGAACCTATTGGAGCTGCTAAACACTAGAATGGGTCTATCAGGAACTGTGCTCAAATGGTTCACTTCCTTCCTAAACCGGTCTCAGAAGATCAAGATCAACAATGTGCTCTCCTCACCTGTGCCAGTAGATTTAGGCGTCCCACAAGGATTTTCCCTCTCACCCACGTTGTTCAACCTCGTCATGGAACCACTCGCCACCTTGCTCCAAGCATCCAATGTACACTTCCATATGTATGCCGATGACACTCAACTTTACCTAAAGGTACAATCCCAGGAAGATATCAAACTTCTGAACTACACACTTAGAAACACCCAATCGTGGTTGGCCGACAATCACCTCAAACTAAATGCTCTGAAAACTGAGTTCCTTCTGATATCACCCCCTGCGAAGATTACCACCACTCAAATCTGGCTCAATCACTCAATGTCCGACACACCATCGTGGATTCTGCGAAATCCTTAGGTATCACACTTGACGCAAAGCTCAATATGCAACAGCACATTAGCAAAGCAACGAAAGGAGCTAATTTCCAAATCAACACATTGAGGAAACTTAAACCCTTCCTCCCAGTCAAAGATTTCCAAACTACTGTACAAGCCCTAGTCATCCCCCGCATAGACTATGGAATTGTGGCCCTCAGCGGACTCCCTCTAGCAACAACCGCACCCCTAAGAGCCTCCTTGAATGCTGCCGCGAGACTCATCACTGGCGCAAGAAAACACTCTCATATATCCCCTGACTTGAAATCTCTGGAATGGCTGCCCTTTGAAGCCAGAATACAGCTGAAAATTGCCGTTATGACACACTCGGCCATACACCACAAGGCACCCAACTACCTCACTCTAAAGTTGACTATATCAGGAGATTCGAGATCCAATAGAAGTACAAAAAGTCTACTCCTGAAACCTCGCAGATTCCGGAAGGAAAAAACTTACAGGAATGGCACCCAGGATCTGGAATGCACTCCCTCCTGAAACAAGGCTTATCTCCTCCACAGCATTCTTTAAGAGAGGTGAAAGCCACCCTTATGGCCAAGTTCACCTGAACTTTATTGTTGTTTGATCAGAGACTTTGCTCCGCTTTGCTAACATTGGTTACTTATTGTCTAATGACCTCATATTCTTATATGATTGCGATCCTATTATGCTACTCACTTACTACCTATTACTATACTGTGCATATTAGTCTATTGAATCACCCCCTAGTTGCCCCTACCCATCGTTCTCTGTAACTCTTAGTAAATGATATAAGATATCCTTATAGCCTAAGCTCTCCTGATCTCTATTGTAACTGGATCAAAGACTCTGCGCCGTCTTATATTATTGTTTATCTGATTGTTTACGGGTATCTTATCAGCACATGACTGCTATCCGATTATGCTATTGATTACTAGACTGTACCCAATATTATGTTTAGTCACCCTCCTGTTGCCCCCTGTTTCTGTGAAGCGCTCTGATATCTGCAAAGATCTTGTTCACGCTTTATAAAACTTTGAATAAATAAATAAACACACTGTAATATAGTGTGTTAACTACAGCAGAGTGGTTGAGCATGATTGAGGTGCTTGTGTTCCAGTGGTTCGTGGTTGGGAGTAATTCTAATATGTTTGAGAGGAGATCCAGTCATTTGCAGATGTGGAAACCGGATCACATCCTGTGATTAAGTTATCTTTGACTGGCATGTGAAGGTAGTTTCATGGTTTCTGGCAGTGTGAGGTAACCCTCATGTGAACTGTATTAGCTTTACTTTACACACTAGGGTCTGTACTTGGGATTTTAAGAGAGCAGTGATGGCATGAAGGGTCTTCTGGAAGATTTTAGTCTTAAATGTGAGTAGTAATAATAAGTGATGTCATTGGACTTTCACTACTTCTGCAACGTAGGTGAACTTGCTATTATATTCAGGACACATCAGCTCATCTGCTGAAGTAGGTTGAGTGTGTGTATTTTATGGTTCAAGAAAGTTGTATTATTATTCCAGAATATTTGTGAAGTGGCAGAGCTGCGGGAGTTTTGTAGGTGGATCGCCAGTTCTCTGTAGCTTGAAAAGCATTATTTGAAGATGATGACTAGAGCTATTACAGAAGAGGCGGGTGGAAGGACAGACGATATTAGAAGACTTTTGAGAAAAATTGCTATAGGAGTAGAGGAAACGTTTTTAATGTGGCTGATGGTCTTGTGACGGTTTGTGTGTTTGGTGTGGTGTGAAAGAACACGATACACGCCCTGTCCTGCAGACTGGTTTTCAGTATGTTAGGCATATCTCAAGGGACTGTTGAGAACAAGTAGTTGAGCCTTTTTTTAATGTTTCAGTTTGTTGACAAGTTGGTTGTTCATCTCCTTGCTACTTTGTTGTGCATTGTTGCTACTGGGATCTGCATGTGCATTCAAGCTGCCCTGGAGAAAATATGGTTACATATAGTTACTAGATGCACTGTGGTCAACAATCTGTGAGCAAGAGGAGTTATAGTGTCTTTGGTAGACGGAAGGCAAATGCATAAATGGAGGAAGTAATTGGACTGGTAAATTCTTTTGGTAAAGAGCTATTCAAAGGATACGTGATCTGTGCCATCCCTGGGTTTGCAGGAGAGTGTGTTTGAGAACATAAACGGTTGGTCTCTGCTTTGAGGGTGTTTCTTTGTAGAGGATGTTGTTTTTGCTAGGAAGGTCATCCCCGCTGAATGAACCTCATAGGAGGATCATAAAGTAAAATGGTCTTGCAGCCTGAATCTTCTGTGGTTTCACATGCTGTGCATTTGTCCGCTATCTAATGGTTTTGGTCCAGAAAAGTCTCCTTGATGTCTTTATTCTATTTTGTTTGTGGCTGTTGTCAACAATTTGTGTTCAAACCCCACCTCGTGTGATGTCAGACGTATGTCCCGGAAATCCCTCAATGCAGCCTCCATCTTCAGATTCTTTTTATGCCGTTGGGTCTGAAAGCCTAAAGGAAAGTTTCGGACCTGTGGAAGAAGGAATTGTAGGAAGAAAAACATTTTTTTTTTTAACATACCACCAGATTTCAGCGACTACTGCGTGAGCCACAATATCGGATGTTCTGCACACAGATCACTCAACGGTGTCATTTCCAGCCTTTGGGCGGTATTTAGTTAACTTTATTTCTTCGACTCCACATTAACATCTTGAAGTAATTCATTTTTACTTGGTGATCTTTTCCCCCTTATACAGGTTGCTACCATTGTTTTGTTGTCATGATAATGACCCTGAGAAATTACACTCTATAGGGTCAAAATGTCAATAAAGAAGCTTATGGACTGATATGACTTATTGGGATGTATACAGCATAGTCTTATTCTGAGTTGAGCTTTGAATCTGTTATTTTACCAGTCCCTAGTGACGTGTATATATGTTGTATTCATTTTCAAGCGTCGTTTTTGGAGCACCTGCACTGTGATATAATAAGTTGAATTAAACTCACTGTATGACTTTATCCTATTGATTCTGGATCATAATATTTATCTTAGGAGGTTAAGGCTTAAAACCTTCCCCACAGGGAACCATTGCCCTGTTTTTGCATTTAGTAACCCAGGTTCCGGTAGCAGCATACCTAAGGCATCAGGAAATACACGTTTACCAATACTTAGATGACTGGCTGGTGAAAGCAAAGACAATCAGTCAATGTAAGAAGATCATCAATAAGTTTATAGAGACCTTATACACATTAGGATTCTCGATCAACTACAAGTAGTCATCACAGAACCCAAACAAGAAGGAAACATTCCTGGGGCAATCTTGACTTCCCAGACCGCAAACGTGAGGCCAGTGGACGAGAGGGTCGAAGCAATCTTAGAGAAGAGTTGCTGTTTCAGAAGGGGCAACATTTAACAATGAGCAGTGGGGAAAATGATGGGCTTGATGGCTTCCTGCATTACCTTGGTGCCACACGCAAAACTAATTCAAGAATGGGTCCTACAGCACATGTCACAATCAACCGGTAGTTGGGATGATCTAGTAATTACAGACAAGGTTTAAAAAGAGATGTAATGGTGGAACCTCAATAGACTAACAGTAGGGAAACCATTCAAACCACCAACTCCTCCCACAACCATCACAACAGATGCATATCATATGGGATCGGTAACTCACAAGGGTAATCTGAATGGCAGAGGTATCTGGAACCCCAGGGAAGCAGTGCAACACACAAATGTGCTGGAGCGGAAGATGTTTTTTATGGCATCAATGGCTGTCCAGAAACATGTGATTGGGGGGAGGGGTATCTTAATTCAAACAGACAACACAACAACAATGTACTACTTGAACAAACAAGTTGGGAAAAGATCCTAACCACTATCAACCTTGGCTCAGGACATATGGAGATGGACGATAACGAACAAGATATCAGTAGTAGCAATACACCTACCAGGAAAAGAAAACACAAAAGTGGACAGTCTAAGCAGGAAGGCAAACCCCACTCAACAGTGGGAACTAAAACCAGAAATGTCAAAGCAGATCTTTAAGATCTGTGGGACACTGCAAGTAGACCTTTTTGAAACGCACAAGAAGGTGACATGCCAAATCTTCGCATCCATGTTCCACCACCCAAAGTTGCTGTAGAATGTCAATAAATTGGTCAGGGAGATTTGCTTACGCTTGTCCACAGATTTCAGTGATAGAGGGTGATCCAAAAGTGCAGGCAGAACAAATCAACCAGATCCTGATAGCCTCAAAATGGAGTTGACCGACCTGGTTCTCAGACCTCATGGAAATATCCCAAGGGCAGTACTTCCCACTACCAGCACACCAATGCATTTTAGTGATACAGGAGGGACAGGTGTGGCACCTGTAGGAAGCTAGCTCCTTATATAATCTTACAAAAAGAAGTGGATCATGCAAAGAGTCTAGGTATTCCCTTACTAGTGGACGGGGGGCTTGCTCTAACAATCCGAAGGTGCTCTTCTATGGTGTAGTGTGGTCGAGCAGCCTTAGGCTTATCAGAGTGGAGTGTTAGACATCTTAATACAGACAATAGTCAAGTCAATAACTTATGCACACGGCTCAATAAGGAGATCCATTCCAATTTATTAAAAAAATAACACATTTTTATATGTTTAGGCACCAGAATCCATATGATCAGGTAAGTAAGTTTTGCAAAAGCAATTCTTTTACATTTAAAAAGTCGACACAGTGCATTTTCAGAGGCTGCTATGTTATCCAATGGGAGGACAAACAAGTATGTCATTCAGGTACAGTACAGGGACTTACAAGACCAATCTCCTGGAATTGAGGGGAGTACGGGGCAAGGTCCAATGCAGCACCAGCAAGTCACCTCCAGCAGTATTAGGACAGCTTGATGGAGTGGTCCAGAACAGCATTGGGTGCCCAATGCAAGTCGAGTGGGATCGGTCTGTGTGAAAAGAGGCTACAGGTGTGGACTGGAAGGCTAGTCTAGTTGAACCAACCAGAGGGTTCAAGTCTTGCGATTCAAGGGGACGTGAGGACACGGTGGTCCTTTTCTCAGATAGGGACAGCCAGATGCAGAGGGTCTTTGAGTCGTTGAGTTTCTTCAGCAGGGAGCACTCGCAGTTTAGTGGCCCTGCAAACAAAGGCTGCAGGTGGTGTTGGGAAGGGCACGAGGGGTGAAACCAAAGTGTACTCTGTCTCTTGAGGGCTTGGAGACCACGCAGGCACTGTTTGTTTACTTTGACTCAGGCTGGAGGGCTCAGGTGCAGTGGTGATTGGCGGCATCGGATTTTGGCGGGTCTGAAATCCTCGTGGTTCTTTTTGGGGTGCCTGGAGGATGAAGGAGAGCAACACCCCTGCTCATCGGAGATCCTGGATCTTTATTGAAGACAAGCAGTCCTCCCAAGCTTTCGAGGCACAACAACTTGCGGGATGAGGCGACTTTAGCTTAATTTGACAGGAAACAGCAGACGGGTCGGCAGTGTTGGTGCCATGTCAGTTGCTCTTTTTCAGTCTTTGCTTTCCCGGCTTTTCAGTGTCTTTCCTCTTCTTTGGTCAGCAGGAACTGCCTTTCTGGTGCCAGGGGCTTCCCTTAAATATTGAATTTAGGTGCATTAGGAGAGTGTAGGTTGGAGCTAATGGGCCGTTTACCCACTGGGGTCACTACGCCCCCTATATGACCACTGCCTGTGGGAAATGGTTGTAACTCTGTCCCAGAGTTCCTTGGTTTGCCATCACCAAGATGATTAACTTTGAAAAGTCACCTCCACTTCAGGTAGCCCACCCTATGGGTGCTCCTAGCCTGAGGGTGGACACAACTATCTGACTTGCTAATTTCCCTGCCAGTCCAGGTTCCAAATGGCTCTGGACAAAGAGGGAAGGTTTCCTCTCCAGTGAGAAAGCCAGATTCACCTATCAAAGGTGGTGTGCTCTTTGAGCTCCCTGCCTTGGAATGATAAACTGCAGGTCATCCTGTGGGAGGGAGTGTAAACACCCTCTGCCCGAGCACACTTTGCTTCTGACCTCCTGAGAGCAAAGGCCCTCACCCTTGTGGGTCAGAAACTTGTCTTTGGTGGCAGGCTGGCGAAAACCAGTTAGTCAGCACTAGTAGCAAAGGTGCTCTCTGTGTGCATGTATTAATAAATCCAACACTGGCATCAGGGTGGGTTTATCAGACATCTCATATTAATGCCAAACATCCCTATTTTCAGTGAAGCCATTATTTAACTGAGGAACTCGTTTTCACCAATGCCCAGCACATGCTTTTAAAATGGCTTCCCTGATCACTTGTACTGGCGGTAATGGAACTGACCTGCACAGGGGCACATGCAGTATAGGCTTTAAGGCCTTCTGTAGAGGTCACTTACCTATACTGCATGCAGTGTCTGCTGATATGGCACACAGGCTGTGTGCCATGTCAGGTTTTCACTTTTGCCTGCACCAAGGCATGCAGCCTGCAGTGGCAGCTTGCATGAGCTTGGTGAGGGGACCCTTAAGATGGCACAGTTTGTGCTGCAGCTATTGGGTACCTTTTTAAGTTCCTCAGGCCCTAGGTACCAGGATTACCATTACGAGGGACCATGTCAAAAAGGGGTACTTTCCTATAGCACCCAGAAGCAAGCATCCTCAACCTGGCAGCTTGGCTCCTGAGGACTCGGGCCCTGATTTCGATCTTGGCGGACGGGTTACTCTGTCACAACAGTGACGGATATCCTGTCTGCCAAGATATAAATCTCATGGGATATCATGGGATTTATATATCGGTGGACAGGATATCCTCACTGTTGTTTCAGAGTAATCTGTCTGCCAAAATCTAAATCGGGTCCTAAATTTGGGCACCTCCAGTTGCCAAGAAGGGCGATGGGGATTCTAAAGGAAGCAAGGAGACCAACAACAAGAAAATGGAATAACAAATGGAAGAGATTCCAGCTGTGGTGTAATGGGCCTGGGAATAACAAAGACTGGACACAATAGGCCACAGCCATTAGATATGAGACACATCTAGTAGACCAACAGCTCTCTAGAAGTTTCTTCACAACACCAGTAGTGAAGCGCTTCCTATAAGGAGTAAAGAAAGTCACCCCTCCCCCCCCAAGGAATGTACCAATGCCTACATGGAACTTGGAATATGGTGCACACCCAGCTGATGTTACCCTGTGAACCAATGCAGAATGCACAACTGAGGTTTCTAACCCTCAAAACCTCCTTTCTCATCGCTATCACCTCACTATGGAGAGTGAGATACAAGCACTCACCACCCAAGAGTCATGTTTACATAAACATTGAGACAGTTCTTATGAGAACAAACCCAAGAGTTGTACCAAAGGTGGTATCATAATTCCATGTTAATCAAGCCATCGACCTGCCAGATTTTTCTCAGCAACCTAAAATGCAAGCGGAGAGAGCATTGCACAAGTTAGATGTACACAGGGCAATTATGTCTTAGTTGCAGAGAATAAAACGCATCAGGAAAGGAGGACAGTTCTTTGCATCCTTCAAACATGCCAGGAAAGGACTCCTAGTAACCAAAGGAACAATTGCAAGGAGAATAGTACAAATAATGCAATATTGGGACAAATCAGGTTGGAGTATCCTTGACGGAAAAGCCAGAAATGCATTCAGCAAGGAAAAGGGAGCAATTAGCATTAGAGGACATTTGCGCAGCTGCTACATGGTCATCAATACATACCTCCACAACACTACAGTGGGAACGTTGAGATCAACAAGGAAGCAGAAGTTGGCCAAAGAGTACTGAAATATGTTTTCAACAATACACTCTAAAGAACCCAAACAACCAACTTGAAGGGAAATAGCTCTGTAATCAATGCACTTCTTGTGAATCTGTCAAAGTTTAATACTGCAAAATGAAATGGTTACGTACTGGTAGAAGTAGTTTTGCAGCGTGAAGAATTTTCTGGAGTTACATGCGACCCATCCATCTTCACCATTGGAGGTCTATTTACAAACTCAATTCAAGAGAATACTGTCACCAGAGGAAGAAAAAAGACTCTGAGGATTTCTGGGGCATACGTATGACATCACCCAGGAAGGGGTTTATACCATGGGCGTCATTTGGGAGTAGTCAGAGTTCCCAGCTGTCCTCAGAGGGGTCAAAACTTTTCCCTCCTCTAAGGCAGGGTGTTGCAAAAGAAGTTGCTAGGAATAGCAGGAAGCACGCTAGAGGTCACAGTTCTGTACCCAAGCACTAGATGGTGGAATAATGCACAGCATGTGAATCCAGAAAACTCTTTAAGCTGGAAAACTACTCTTACCAGTAGGAACTTGTTGGTATCATTTTAATGGTGCTTGTTGTATACTACCTCTTGCTTGGCCGTCTTACCTTCTCTTTTTCGAGTCTCATATCAGCAGACTATGCTTCTACCATCTCGTCCTTTGGTCACACAATACAATCACTCCTCATTGTTTGTCCCAAAAATTACTTGTTACTCAAAATGGGTTTAGACTGTTTGGAAGGCGTAGATTTAGGGATCCCTTCCAAATAGTGACTTGCTATATGCTCAAATCTTTGAAAAGTTTCTGACTCCGAAGTGGGGGGGTGGTAAAATCCTTAAAAGAGAAGTGATACTGTTAAGACCCCTTTCCCCTATGAATGTAAAAAATACGTGTGATGTGGAGTAGGCAGGAGACCAGCATATGATAACCAACTATCAAACATATGTTAAATCCTATTTGCTTTAAGGGAAATGTGCTATATTAAATTTTAAAAAGTTGACTTTATTTAAATGCAATCACAGACACGGTGATCTGCCGACCCCGGCAGGTCACCATCCCTGTGATGGTGTCCACTCGTAGTGAGTCGCAATTTGCAGCCTGCATTTTGAATATTAATGAGCTAGGTTGGATGTCAACCCTTTCAGTATGTCATTTTGTGAAAAAATCCATTAGTGCATTGATCATTTTGCAGAATTAATTTCCCTTCGCAGAAAGTAGTACCACTTTTTGGGAATGGAAATTTCGTCCATCAGCTAGTCTTGTTATTCAGCAGTCGTGCTCTACTTCTGCAGTACTGTTTGTGTGACGACGCAGGGCCATGTGTTGCTTTACACTTTTTAGTCAAGTCACTGTTATGAACGCGTGGTCATTTTCAAATTCTAATTCTTTCCCCCTCCCTTTCAGTGAGAAGCCACGCCTGTGAGGTGGATCAGAACGGCAAGCCCGGCGGCTGCTCGGACATCTGCCTGCTCGGCAACAGCCACAAAACCCGCACGTGCCGCTGCCGCTCTGGGTTCAGCCTGGGCAGCGATGGGAAGTCGTGCAAGAGTGAGTGCTTTCTTTCTGGAACTTTCGGCTCCTTGCTTCAGGTGCAGCACTGGCAGGCACAGTGCTTCCTTCCCGCGCAGCTCCCTGAAAAGCATTTGCGTTCAGTGTTCCTAGAGTTTTGCGTCCTGACAGGCACGGTTCACCCGGTGTGCACCTTTCCTGTTGCTCTGGTGGCTCAGTGAGCTAGTGCATCTGCGTCAGGGGTCACAGGCGTTCATTGTTCTGGTAAAATTGGCGCCATTCAGTTGGGTAAGAATAAACATCTGTCCAGAACATGGTCTTGTGCTGCACACGTTTAACTTTTTATTTATTTAGTTGAGTACATACCAGATTAGGCTCTCGTCATCTGTACAGTGGTTATATCTTTAAAAAGATTTGTTTACGATATTTAGTCATGCAAACAGTTTATGCAAGTTGTGGGGAAGAAAACATTAAGGGTAGTATTGCCATCTGAACAAGTAAAAAAGTGTTTTGTGTATTTCCAAAACAAACTGGAGTCTATACATTGTTCATAACCTAATCCTACAAACTTCTTCTGTGGAACGTTCTGAAAACCTGAAGTGAATGCAATTCAGGGATTAATTTTCCCTTCTGTTGTTTTCTTTGTTCCATCTGCTGCTTAACGTCCATAGGTTCTGCATATTAAATTAGCAGTCACTTTGGTTTTTTGCACATATTCTTATATCTGGAGAGATCGCCATCAATGTTCATGTCATCAAAATAATTTCCGGCTGGCACCTAAACTGCAGAAACCCTTGGTGTATTCATTTAGAATTTGCGCCTTCTCAATCTATAGACGTTTGTCCACTTTAAAAAAAAAAGTTAGGCATTAAAAAAACGCTTAAACTGCTTTTCTAAAGTTAGTAGAGCTTACTGCCTCTCATTGAGCTCAACTCGAGAAGCACTTCTTTCACGGTTTTTTTGATACCCTGTCAGAGCAGTACCTTAAAACACCTCCTTTTTTTCTACAACATTTTGCTGTTTTCCCATTTTTTGATTAGAAACTTGTGTTGGCTGAACCTTTTTGAGGTATGAGAAGCCTTTTTTTTTTTTGTCTTCCCCTCTCTCGAGCATGGACTCCTTCCACAAGTAATTCTTGTCGTATGTTGGCACGATGTCAGGTGTAGAAGGGCTTTACAGACTCTTATACTGTTACAACTGGACCATTGCAAACATTCTTTAAAGGTGGGCCCATTTTCATTAGGGTGAAGCACCTGGAACTTTTTTCTGCCCCGTTCTCTTAACGGTAAATAATCTCCTCAAAAATCATCCTTCACGTCTGAAACATGTTTTAAGAGGATGTTTCCTTCGTGAAAGATGCAGAAAAAGGACCCCTTTGATGCCTCTGTCTCCTCAGGTATGCCATCTGTGCACACCACTGCATTAGTGCTGCATGGACTTGCATCCATTGCTGCTCTTCCACCAGAATTCTAGTAACACTTCAACGTCATCCTCAGCGCCACCAACACTAGTGCCACAAGGTGCTTATGAGGCTTTCAACCAGCCGGTGCAGAGAGAGGACTTTGGGCTGTCAGTGCTGAAAGTTGCTGGCAAACGGGTTGATTCTTATAAATGTATACACGAGGTGCTTTTCCTGTTCAATTTACAGTTTTATGGGGTAAAATCCATCCAAATGTACTGTTCCTAAGAGAAAACGTCACATTCTGCATTCATCATTTCTGATTATTTTGATCACTTTCAGAAAATAGCCAAGAGCACGTCGCATCAATATCATTTAGCATGCTTGACAAGAAGTGAGTTCAGCTGTGCTCCAGACGTATAGTGGTGAATCCCCATCAAAAGTGAAAATACACCAAAGCGAGCACTTGTGAATAGACAAAATAGGGATCCCAAGGGTTAAAAAAAAGAATTGTAATACAAAATCTTATTTTGGAATACCAACCCTTAAATAAAAGAGTTCATGTGGGGTTTTGTTTTTTAACAGTTATTTAGTGTCCCATTTCAAATGTCCAATGGTTAAGGTGTGGACAGGATTAAGCCAAGGTTTTTTTTCTACTCCTTAACATATAGCCATGGGAAACTTCTCTGTGTATCTTTTTTGGGCCAATGTCCTTGTTCCACTTGCTGTCGACATATTTCAGTCTCCAACCCTTGTGAGGTATCCTCAGGACAGAGGCTGGTGTGGGTACTGTATGAGGACCTTATGTCCATGGCAGAATGCTTGCTGTTGTGAATGGTTGAATTGCGTCATCTTAAAGTCATTTAAATGCCATTAACATGACCCAGTTCATACATTCATACCACAGGAAATCTTTGAATTTAGGACTGTTGTTCTAAAATAAGATTTTGTACTTTCAACTCTCCTTTATAACCGTTGGCATCCCCGTTTGCCTATTGCACAGTTGCTCACGTTGGGAGCACATCTCAATTCTTGCGAAACCTGCTAAATGATGATATCGATATGAAATGTGCTCTTGCTTATTTTCCGAATATGCTAAAAAAGAAAAAGGATGAATGCAGAATGTGAATTATTTTCTTGAGTGCCTTAATTGTAGATGTATTATACCTCAGTGAACTGTAAATTGTGCAGGAGAGGTATCTCTTTCGTATACCACTACTTGAATCAAACTGCTCAACAATCTAAGTTTCAGCACTGACAATCCAAAGTCCACTCTCGTTGCCAGCTTGTCTAAAGCCTCATAAGTACCTTGTGACGCTAGTGTTGGTGGCTCCAACGATGGCAGTGAATTGTAAAAAAAAAAAAAAATCTTATTTTGAAACACCAGTCCTTACTTAATTCAAAGAGTTCAAATATTTTTTCTTTTACAGTATTTAGTGCCCCACTTCTATTGTCCAGTGGTCGAGGTGTGAACAGGATTAAGCCAAGGGCACTCTTTTGAGACTTCTTCCTTTAAAACATTGATACTTCTGGCATAATAGGATCTTTATGTAGGTCCTTCTTGAAGGCTAGAGAGTGTATTTTTAGATTTTACTTGCAGAAGGGTAGTTTATTTCTAAACAGGTGATTCGAGCTGCTGCAAGTGTGTAGACCTATTTCTACTTAAATACCACATGGTGCGTTTATCTACATTCTTAGTAAAGATTGTCAGGTCTTAGACCCAATAAACCCGAGCCAACATCGATAGCTTCCCTTTTGCAAGGACAGCTTTGAACTGTTCCTTGAGAAAGAGAGACAAAATATAAAACGAGTTTGAAACTGTATAGTTAGTGACCGCTAAACAAAAAAAATCTCCTGCCTTCAATTCCTTGCATGACTGTGTTGCCAGGAGTTTGTTCTAGTGGGTTACACACCCTGAAGGCTGATTGTGGCTTTACACAGGTACACGTTTTACTGTCACTACAGCCAGTGGCCAAAGCTGCAAATCAATGCCAGTAGGGTTATCTTTTCCATCGCACTTGGATGGAAGGCAAGGTACAAACGTTTTCTTTTTTAGCAGGAAGTGGTTACTTCTCATTCGTTGCTGCTTGGTCTTGTCTCTCAGTCACATTCTCCAGTGTAATCAACCATTTTCAGACATCTCCCTGCATATGGCATGCTCTAAGTCTATGAAATCCCCTTACTATACTGCAGGAGGAACCCACGCCCTGCTTTTGAAGAACACAATAGCGCAGATTCCCTATCAAGATCCAGGATAACACATGTACCCAAGGCATGTTCTGGTAAACAAGAAAAGACCGGATTGTGAGAAGAGACAATATCTAGACCGGAGTGCTCTCAACAAGTTCATATCAAAAGAAAACTGCAAGTTGGTCACCTTTCAAGTGATAGCCATATTTCTCTGTCAAGAGTATTTTACGATTACTGTCGCCCTCCAAGGCACCTGTGAGCTCAAATATTTGATTTCGAAAGTGGATTTCCTAATATTGAGTGGTGTCAAGTATTCACACCAATCAGTTGGTGCACTTACCCACTTTTTTTCTTAGCCTTTAGAATCTTCACACTTAAGCTATGAAGGCAGCGCTGTGGTCCTACCCCTTGAGGCCTAAAGGTTTGACACAGTTTAGAGAGCTAATATTTTCCTTTCCCTAATGCAGCTCAGAGAGAGCATTCGATCAGCAGTCCATCTCCAAATCGATTCCTGTGTGCATCAATTTATGTTGTCAAAACCGGACTCTTCCAGGAGGTCTAGGTACCATTTCAACGAGTTGTGATGCAGCTAGTGTTCTGCCATGCAACATCCCTTTTTATTTGTTCGTCTGCTCCATCAACTTTCAATTCCCTTCTCCCCTGTGGTTTGAGGTACTAAAGTATTTTTGTTCTTAACATGTTTATATAGCCACAACTTTGAACTTTGCTCCTAAGCTTTGACATACTAATTTATAAATACCTTGACAATGTGGTTACAGTGGAGGAAAAAGGGATGATAGTAAAAACAAGGGTAAAGGAAAACATGAGGTTATACTGCAAAGTGTTGCTCATTGAAAAAATAACTGTGTACCATCTCACTAGTTCTCCTATATTCATATGCAGATAATTTGACTGTCGTGCATACTTTGTGACCCAAACATGGACCGCTTGGATTCTGGATGTTTCGGCACGTGATTATACAAATGTGCAGAATTCATCAGTCGTCTGACCTTTTATCCATGTTGATAGGCAGGCCCTTAACATCGCACATTTTGTGGGCAGGTTCCATAAATTTTTCACAATTGGCCTAAAGAAATCTTCTTGCTAATCTCCAACATAGTTGCCTCTGAGCAGGAAAATAATCCAGCAAATTAATTAATGCCTCTGCTGCAGAAATGTGTTCACATGTATGAAGTGGACAAGCCCAAGCAGGGAGATTCTGCCTGTCCTCTACAAAATGTAAAAAAATATTAATTGCTGCCAGTCACTCAGGCAGTAGTAACCGAGCATTACAAAGCTATTATGCATACTTTGTCCCTCAGCTAAGTCTTACATATGCCCATTTTGCGAGCAACCTTCTACCTTTTTAATGTGGCAAATATCCCGTATCTTCCATCCAATCAAGAAGCAGGTCAGTTGTGCGAAAGGGACTGATCGGCCACATACCTGGAAACGAGCACCTCTTCGGAAATTAACAGGATGCCAGAATTGCAAAACCTTCCAACACAAACAGATGCTTTAAACAGTGAATTTAGAAAGGGGAGGCTGATTGATAAGCAGCCAGCGCAATGCGACAGATGGGCTGTGGGGGTGACTTCAGTCACAGAATGTCTCCTTTGCTTTATTTAGATGTCACCCCCTCCTTTTATGTATCTGTTTTTTACAGACCTGCTTTCTGTCATCCACTCTTCTGATTTGTGAACCCCGCCTCTGGTAGAGATGTGAGCACACAAGTTTGTCAAAGTGACACCAAAAGATATAGTGACCGTTCCAAGCTCACACTGCTTCACTGAAGCATATCAAGCATAATGTGATCCTGATTGCAAATTCCACTTTTTACACAGTGCCTGTTTATACAGGCATTTTGTCTCCTAAGTGTTTCCAGGTTTAACAGAAAAGGGGATCTGAGGCAAAGATTGATTCAGTAATTTGCCAGGAACATAGGTTGATTGAGGGTGTATTGCCTGGGTTAGAACTGTGGAGTTCTGCAGGTCTGCAGTCTCACTCTTCAGAAACTCTGTAATTTTGGACAAAACTGTATCCCTTTTCTCCTTTAAATCAGTACAATGGCAGCTCAAGGTCTGAAAAGCTAGTTTTTGCCTGTGCAGTATGTATAGACGAGGAACATTTCACTTGAGTCAATCGTCAGTTTGCGTCCTGCAGAGGGACATGCCACAGGAGTTGCTATACTTTTTCAATGGGTTACAGCCTCTGTAAAGGATACTTAGATTATGTGACAGGAGCTGTGGGGCTCTCCTATACAATCTTCCAACAAAACTATTGCTAAATTCCTTATTTTTAAAACCTGCCTTTTTTTTCTCACAATCCCAATGCCAGTTTGGGCAGCACTCTACCTAAAATTACCAAGTAGACAGTTACAAAGTCACAAATTCCTTCTGTATTGTTTCACATTGAGTGGCCAGTCATCACGTGAAGGGCCTTCATCAGTATCACACTTTATTTTTAAAAAGTTACCAAGCTTGCTTTATTTTATTTTTTTAGTATACATTTTATCGATTTTAATCAGGAGCATCATTTAACATGTACTAGATATCATGTACATAAGCAGCTTATAAATGTACAAATAAAATGAGTACAATCTCTGTTACATAAGTAGTGTTACATTATTCCTGAGTATAAGAAAATAATTGTCACAGACAATACCTTATAATGTACCTATAGTTGTAACATTCTCAAATGGTCACTGACTGTGATATGTCCATGTGATTACTAAAGCCTTCTGAACAAACTCCCTCCACTATGAGTTAAGTAACTGGGCTACAAGAGTTGCGTCTGTTTATATGTGAATCCAGGGCACATCTTTCTGTTCTTAGGAATTTATTGTCCCCACTGAGCACACTAGAGTGCAATGCATGGGAATACTATAGGGGGCACCGGGCTCCATCCAAGCCCCTTCTATATAAGTGACAAAGTTCCCCATGACAGTTATCCATGTACATACATTTGGCATGGCATGATTCATTGTCTAATTGCGCTGCGTGTGCATTGATTACATCTCTATTTTGTTCGTCCCATTCCTGGACTTTGAAGGTTTCCATTAGCATTTCCCATGACATAGCGATGCACATCTTTCGTAACCCTCGCTTTTCATCTCTCTGAATTTCCCCGCTTTCAGCCAAGCTCCAGTGTTCTACTGCTTCCCTCCAGGTAGCGAGTGTTAGTGGTCTTGCTGCTTTCCACCGTCTAGTTATTCGCTTTTTCGCAATTATAAGTGATCTGTTAAACACGCCTGCACCTTATATCACTTGGGGTGAGGGTAAAGCCCCAGCAGGCAACTCTTTGCTGTGTTCCATGTTTGGCCTTCCACCAACTCTTTCAGTATCTGCACTATTTGCGCCCAATAGGAAAACAGTGCGGGGCAAGCCCATATCATGTGGACGAAGTCTGCATCTGTTTCCACACAACTGGGACAATTCGCTGCCACTGTGGGAAACATTTGGGTAAATGGTGCTGTGTAAGGTATGCTCGTTGCGTTATCATATATTGGATGAATTTAAAGCGTGTATTGCGTGAGACTGTTTTTGGGTAGGGAAGAAGGAATTACCACTCTTTGGCCATTAGGGCTTCTCCTAAGTCCGTATCTTATTCGACACGCAGTGCAGTAAGGGACAAGGGCATTTTCGCCCTTATGCTTATGTAGAACTTTTTTGTCACGTGTCTCCCTGTCCCCATCAAATGTAACATCTGTACTAGGTCATGCTTTGCATGTTCCTGCCCATCCGGGCCCAGGTTCTCCTGATGTAATGGGTCTTCCCAGCATGCATTGGAAATAGTGTGTTGGGCAGTCCTTGGGCATGATTTATGTCTGTGTGCGACAGTAGGGTGCCGTCTTTGAACAATAATCCTAGGGGGCCACCACCTCCCTCTCCAAGGCAGTCATCTGGTGCCATGATGTGTGTCCCGCTGGTGATAGAGCGCACAGGTCACCCGGGTCACAAGTTTACCAATTTTCCCCGCGCACTGGGCCCTGACGCGAGGGACCAAGACTGAGTTTGCGTGAACCGGGTGATTTCTCGCACGCCACTATGAGTAATTCGGGGGGTGACTCTTACACCACTTACTATTCATGTACCTGACTTACCACAGGCACACTACTCCAGACGGATCAGGAGCTATCAGGGAATAGGTGACAGATTTTCTAGGAAAAGAATATACTTTATAAAGCAGAACACATTTTCCACACTGTAATCTGTAAAATAACCACAGACACCTGATGGGATTAAAAGTTTATCTAATGATTTCAAAGTGAATATGTCAAGATAAGCAAAATACAAAATAACACATCAAGCATTAAGATCACAACCAAAATGTAGCTCTGAATTAGGGCAAGGACCATTTGAGTATAAGTGAACACTATGGGATATGAGCATTTAGGGAACACGCTATTCGACACAAGTTTAAAATAAAGCGAGGGACCTAAAATGTATATTTAGACTAAGCTACTCATGCTATTCTTACTAAGTTCACTGCAACCATGCTAAGGGAAAGGGAAAAACGGGAACACACTAATAAAATATGACAGTTTTGATAATCTCCTACAGGTGGGGAGAGAATTGCATATAATTTGCATTTCAAGGTGATAGGGCAATATCACAGGCAAGAGTGCTTTATTAAGGAAAAGGAGAGTAAGTGAGAGAAAGACGCAAACCCACAAAGTAATATTTACCTAATTAGGAATGAGGACCAACCCTGGCCACGGGTCAGTTTGGAAGGACGGGGACAAGGACCCTCAGAAAAGGAATGCCAGAATGCGAGCAGGTACAGCTCACGGGCAGTCAGGACAGGATACCCCTCAGGTTTGGGTTGGGACTGGGCTCACCAAGGTACGACCAACACCCACAGCTTCGGAAGCAACGCCTGCGTTACCCCTCTCTGCAAGTAATCCGCCAGTAACCCCGATTGGGTTTTCGAATTTCCCCAGCAAAGTGCTTCGCCAGCACTTAAGACTATTTCCACCCCTAGGAGTTTGTGGAAAGTATGGACAGAGTGCTCCGCAGCACTCTAGATTGAGCACCTATAGAGTTCGTAGGGTCAGTGACAGGTCTGCTACTCGGACAAGTCGGACAATTTTCATAAGCTACACTAGGGCAATTATACGATTTTGGGACCCTTAGACCACCCACTAATGTTGCCAGTGACAGTTTCCTACATTATGATTGGTCAGGAGAGGTGATTCGATCATTGTCACCTCCTAGAATTCAACGTTCCCATCATAAATATTGAAATTTTGCTTATCCGCCCCTTGGGTTCACGTTCCCATCCATAGGAATACAGTAGAAAATACGAGCGTACAGGGTATAGCAACATTGTCTCTGTGTTTCAAGGTGGAATTTCATCGTCTTGTGCTGGGTTCTTAGGCGCATTGGGCTTCAGGAGCCAGCTGGCTTGTTTCAGCTTCTGCGCAGTAGAGTTTCTCCCAGGTCACATGGCAATACTCAGAGGAGCCTCATCATGGCGTCGGTTATGTATGTCCCAGCCCCCAGAGACGCGATACATGAAAAGTAAGCGAGAACAAATTAAAATCACACATAAAATGATCACACTGTATACCGTGATAAAATTTTACACACCCCTTACTTTATAACAGCAATAGTATTAAAGTTTAGTGCGAAAAGGCAGATAGGCTAAAGCAGCAGTTGCAAGCATAGAGCGTGGTGAGAGACAAGCGGCCATGTTTGCAACAGTGCGCATGAGCAACAGATTCCCTCCAGAATGCGAGTGCGTCACATCACATGGGTATGACCGACGCATGCGCAGACTGAATTTCAGCGAAGCGGCCATTTCTTTAGTGCAAGCATTGTGAGGATGAAAAGACACATAGGCAAGCCTCTTGGGGAAACCCGTGTGTTGGGGAAAATGCTAAATATAAGACGGACAGTTGGATTAATATGATTATTTTTTGAACGAGGTTCATGAGTGAGAGCAAGTCGCTTTACGTGCGAATCCTTGCTCCATCAATCCCCTCTTTGATGATATTTACTATCATCACTATATAACGGAAACAGATGCCAACTTTCATTCTTCCATATCATTCATTTCTATCTCAATGAACTTATTGTTGATTTTTCTTTCGGCTTCTCTATGAGAGTGGTGATTCTTTACCTTTTTGTATATTTCATTCCTCAATTCTTCCAATTCTAATTAATCAATGTTTCTTTTCACCCCTCTCTTATTTACAGTGGACTTCCTTTTGCATTTTTGACATTTACAGCAGATGAATATGATCAGAACAATCACACCTATTCCGATTATTGGCATCAGTATTTTCCACAGAAGATTTCTACCTAAGTTAGAAAACCAACTACCTATTGAGGAGAGACCTCCAGTCAGTCTCGTCCAGGCACTGTCAACCTCTAATGGTTTGAGCTCTTTTTCCAAATTAGTTATATTTCTTACATATCTTTTAAGTTCGATACTTTTATCAGGTATGTAGGTGCAAGAATGTTGCGCCTTCAGCATTCTACAGACTCCGCCCTCTTTTGCCAATAAGGTGTCAAGAGCAAGGCGATTCTGCAAAACCATTGATCTGATCGCAACCATTTCAGTATTGACCAGCAGGAATCCAGCAGCAGTGTCAGTAGATAACCGATCCACTACTGTAGATAATTTGCAAATTCTGTGTGTGTTCAGAACTACCCCCATTCCAGGTATCAGTGCACTAAAAATATCACCTATGATTTCTCCTACACTTTCACGTTTTCTACGCACTAAGCCATTAGTGTCTTCATCATTGCTTCCAGCAGCATTATTCACATGGTATATTTTCGGGAAAACAATGCCAAAGTAGCAGCTTCCATACCAGTGATCCGGCAATTTGAAATAAGCCTTGTTCCCACATATATAATATATTCCGGGAAACACAGGTTCTGACCCATTTTTGAAACCCCAACCTCCAATTACCTTATAATTATGTTCACACTCGCTGGAACCAATGAATACATTGTTATAATATTCTGTCCTTTCTCTATGGAGACAAAGTTTTCCTTTCCGTTCAAAATCCAGCAACAAAGCAGGATTAGCTTCGCCTTGTGAGGTGTTATCCATGTGCTCGGCCCACCTAGGGACTCTATCCTTTTCATCATTTGCCTTTTTCTGAAACTTTTCCCTCCTTCTGTCTGCCATTTTTATAAACATCTTTTCCTGCTCTTGCAAGGAACATGTCAGATTCTCTTGTCGTGCTTCATCTAAGTCTGTCACCTATAGTCAGGAAATATTCACCCATATAACGGGTTACCTCGCTTTTAACATGGACAAGGTTCAGATGTCCTCTAATAGGAAGTTCAGAAAACACTACGTCAGCATTTGAATAGTAGTACTGCAAAGTGCTTCTATAAAACAAGCTAGCTAATATACTACAGGAAATTCCGTAGGTTAGGGGTAAGTGGTGATATGTCACACCTTCAGCTACAGATGTGGGTAGCTTCATGCAGACATAAGTCTTCTATTTCCATAGCTTCTACATAATGCACTAACAGGTTAGCGAAAACATTTAAATGCGTCCTGTTTTTCATTTTGTGAAAGTGCAGTTCACCCTCATCTGATGCTTCTAAATTCTGTCGTGTGTGTCTTTGCCTAACTGGATTGTCATGTCGTTCTAAGCTTTGTGGTGTTTCTGCAGTCTGTGCAACGTCTGTGTCTAATATTTCAGGTTCAGTAGGGGACAGGTTAGGATTTTTACTTATCATAAAAGGTATAAAGACGGTTAATCCTATCCACATCACTATTAGCATAGCTATACTACATAAGCATATTTTACAGCAAGTTTTACAACACCCAAATCTGGATCTCCCAGCTACGCTTGAATCAGACATTTTAGCTTACAGGTGGCTTTTGCAACCCCTCTTCTTCTCTTTACACCAAGGCTTCGCTCTGTTGTGTCTCAAGGAGGGTCTTCGTCCGAACTCCGATCAGTGATGGACTCCTCGTCACTTTTGCCACTGCGATTGGGCTCATCAATTTCTTCCAGCACCAAGTATGTCCATTTGGGGCTCCGATACAGTCTATTCTGTTTCTTCACTCTGCCGCTCTTTCTCAGAGACTTGCCTCGGGCTGCTTTTCTTTCACTTTCAGCCCTCTTACGGTCTTTCAGTTTCTCCTCGACTGTTTTTATTCGGAGTCTTAGCCTTTTGACGTACCTGGGTGTACTTTTGCTTCCGTGACTTTCAGTGGTCGAGGACACTTGGCCTTCCTCGTGCACTCTTTTAATTTTTTCCTTGTGCTTGACCGAGTTTATTTCCCTCCCTGTCTGATTAGTTCCAGGTCTTTCATCTATTTCTTCTGCCTGGTCCTCAAACTGATCCTGTTCAGGTTCGCTTTGTAGGTTTTCTTTGCTTTCAGGTGAACTGGATTCTGATTCCTGAACACGTTCATCTATTTCTATCTGCTCTGGTTCATGCACTTCGTTCTCTTCACTTTCTTCCGCATGAACTTCAGCTTTGACCACTATCTGTCCCTTTCCAGACTCCGGAGTTTCAGGTGGAGTGTCGAAGTCTTGATCTGTCCCTACTTGGCCTCTTTCCTGATCAGGTGTGATGTGAGTCTCGTTGACCTGACCTTCATCCTCTAGTTTTGTCTCACCTGGACTATCCCACTCACTGTCTAGGTAGGAATATTTCCTGGTTCGTATTGGATCATGAACCTGGTCGTCGGCAGGGTACCACTCAACGCCTCGACTTGTGCTCGGCAGTTCGATGTCAGCGAGATCCGGACTCTCCTCGGGAGTCTCCTCAGCGGCGCTGCCTTCAGCTTCAGTCGCGTTTTCTCCGGTTACCCGCTTTGTGTGGCTGGCATGGATCCACTTCGGCACACCAGCACACTTTACAGCAGTAGTGGTGACAAGGATCACTTGTCTTGGCTTTCCCCACTTTGGTCCAAGGCAACTCTTCCGGGTGTGTTTCTTTAACACCACCCAATCGCCTGGTCGTAGCTTATGTGCTGGAGTCTTGGGCCATTCGTCTTCTGTCTCTCCAATCTGGTGGGAGATAGAACGCACTTGGTCACCCAGCTGCTTGCAGTATTCTAGCACCAAATCATCAGTAATGCTTAGCAGTTTGTGTCCAGGTACCCATGCTTGTCGCATCACTCTCCCCATTAGTACCTCATGGGGGCTCAGGCCTGTTTTTCGATTTGGAATACTTCTCAGACTCATCAGCACAAGGGGCAAAGCGTCTGTCCAGTTCATTTTGGTGGAATCGCACATCTTCGCCAACCTGGACTTTATCGTGCCATTTATCTGTTCAACCACCCCAGACGCCTCGGGATGGTAGGCACAGTGCAGTCTTTGCTTCATTTTAAAGGCCTTACAGAGCTCTTCTAGGACGTCGTTGGCAAAATGCCCACCGTGGTCCGTTTCAATCGTCTCAGGGATTCCATACCTAGGTATCCACTCCCTGAGCAATAGCTTGGCTGTAGTTAGGGCATCATTTTTCTTAGCTGGGTAGGCCTCCACCCACCGGGAGAACAGACAAACTATGACCAGGATATATCTATATCCCTTGCATTTGGGCATTGTTATAAAGTCTGCCTGCATTCTGACAAAGGGACCTACTGCCTTTCCGATGGTACTCTGCTCCACTACAGTCCTCTTTCCTGCATTGAATTGCTGACACACTAGGCACCTCTGGCAAAGCCTTTCCGCCTGGTTCCTGAACTTTGAATTATAGAACACCTTGTCAAACACACGACACATGGCATCCCTTCCCATATGTGTTGGTTCATGTATCATTCGGACCATGGGATCTATCAAACTGTCGGGCAGCACGGGCACTCCATTTTTGTCTACCACCACACCGTCATTCCTCATTCTGCATTCATTTTCACTCCATCTACCTTTTTCTTCCCTGCCTGTTGACTGTTGTAAGTCTTTTAATTCATCCCACGTTGACACATTATCAAACAACATCAGTTGGCAGCTGTGTCCTCCCCACAACCCAATTTGGAGGGACATTTGGTGTCGGGCACAAAATTGTGCGATTTGGTCAGCGTATCTGTTCCCGGCTGTCACATCATCATTTACTGATCTGTGAGCCGCACACTTGACCACAGCCAATTCTTTGGGCAATTGAATAGCTTCCAATAATTCTTGTACCACCTTTCCGTTTCTGATAGGGGTACCTGAGGAAGTCTTGAATTCTCTTTGTAACCATAGTTGGCCGAAGTCATGAACAACCCTGTAACAGTACTGACTGTCGGTATAAACAGTTATTCTTTTGTTTTTACCCCTCCTGCAGGCTCTTGTCATGGCTATGAGCTCTGCTACCTGTGCTGATTTCACTTCACTTAGGTAAGAGGCTTCTATGGTGTTTGTCAATGTGACTACAGCATAGGCAGCACACAGACCACCACTCTCATGTCTTAAACATGAGCCGTCCACGAACATTGTAAGTTCCCCATCAAGTAATGCTACTTCTCGGATGTCAGGGCGGGGCTTAGTGCTGAATTCTGTTAGATCAATGCAGTTATGTTCCATTTCACCCTCGTCTACGTCCAGGGGAACAGGTAACAGAGTTGCAGGGTTTAGGACATTGCACCGAGAAATTGTTACATTCTCAGCACCAATCAAAATTCTCTCATACTTAGTCAGCCGACTAGGTGTGAGATACTGGGTCTTGGTTCTTGTCAGTAGAATTACAACAGAATGTGGAACATATACGGTGACAGGATGTCCCATGACAATATTCTCACTCTGTTCCAGACTGACGCAAGTAGCAGCTACTGCTTTCAGGCATCCGGGCAATCCAGCAGCCACCGGATCTAGAGTGGCTGAGAAATAGGCTACGGGACGCCTGACCAGCCCATGCTCCTGGGTCAGGACTGAGAGCGCACAATTTTCTCTGGTGTCACAGAATAATTCAAAACGCTTGGAATAGTCTGGCATACCCAATGCAGGAGTGGTACATAGACAATTTCGCAAGGTTACCCATGCGGACATGCTTTCACTGTCCCAACTGACTGGGTCTTCCACTCCTTTCTTGGTCATTTTTATCAAAGGTTTGGCTAGATTTGCGAATCCCACAATCCACTGTCTGCAGTACCCCACAACTCCTAGAAACATCCTCACCTCTTTCTGAGTTCGGGGTAGGTCCATTGCTTTAATTATCTTGATCCTTTCTGTGGTGACCTTTCGGATCCCTTTCTCTATCTGGTGCCCCCGATATTTTACTGAGTTTTTACAGAACTGCAATTTGTCAGGGGATACTTTATGTCCTCCTTTTCCTAGGTGACTCAGCAAGGCGATGGTGTCGGTGACACAGTCATTCTGAGTTTTAGATGCCACTAATAGGTCATCTATGTACTGTACCAAAACGGACTCTCCGGGCAGTATCAGGGTCTCAAGACATTTCTTTAGGATCTGGTTGAAAATCGAAGGACTTTCAGTGTACCCCTGAGGGACACGATTCCAGATATAGATATGGCTGTCAAATTCAAAACTAAAAAGGAACTTGCTTTCTGGATGCAATGGGATGGAAAAGAATGCATGGCACAGGTCAATGACAGTGAACCATTCCGCATTCCAAGGAATCTGATACAAGATTACGGCAGGGTTGGGCACGATGGGACAGCAAGGTACAACAATTTGGTTTACCTTGCGCAGGTCCTGCACTACTCGGTATTTCCCACTAGGCTTTTTAATCCCAATGATAGGCGAATTGCAGGGGCTGCTCATTACTACTTCTATGATTTCTGCTTCGAGCAATCGGGTAATTTCAGTTGCGACTCCTGCCTTTACTTCTGCACTCATTTTGTACTGTCTTGTTTTGGGATATACTGAATTTGTTCTTATTGATATTTTAACTGGGTCCACGTTTGCCATTAAGCCTACATCTTTTCCCGTGAAATCCCACACTTCTGGTACCACTCTTAACTGAAGCTCTTCAGGCAAGTCTTCAATCGTCAAGGTTTTAATGTCAGCGTCAGGTCTTACTAACATCAGTTTGTACAAACCATCTTCATCGGGGGTCTGAATTTCGACGCCTTTTTGTGAGCAAAAGATGGTGCAGTTCATTTTGCACAACAAATCGCGTCCTAACAGGTTCACAGGACTGGAATCACAGACCACGAATCTGTGCATTTCTTTAAAGTTTCCTATGGAGATTTCCATAGGCTCAGTTACTGGAGTACTTATTATCTGATTGGAGACACCCACTACTTGGATAGCTTCTCCCGAGAGGGGTAGGTTAGGAACATCCACTGTTCTCACAGTGGACCGGGTAGCACCAGTGTCCAACAGAAAGGTGACGTCTTTTCCTTCAACCTTTCCTTCAATGTATGGTCCAGTCTGGTCTACCGGTAAGGAGGCGCCAAGTACGCACTCCTTGTCCTCCCCTCTCAGGCCCCGTCAATCTTGTTCATCACAGAGGAAAGAATCATTTAACAGGTACTGTGGAATTGCTGCATTGCTTCCATTCTCTCCCTCCCATATTTCCGCCCTTTCATTCTGCTGGCCCTGGTTCTTATAATTCTGTCTAGGAGCGCGAGGTACTGGAGGTAGCTTTACCTGTTGCTGGTTCTTTCTTGTCCCCTCTTTCTGCACCTGTGGATTTAAACCATTTATAGGGGCATTAGCGGCCTGCAGGTGTGGACACTCGTCTCTCCAATGCCCTAACTGGCCGCACCCGTGGCAGGGGAACTTCTTCATAGCCTCTTCCCGACTCAATTTTGCCTGGGGCTTCCCTCCTCCCCCAGCAGTGGCATTCTGAGCATTATTATTGGAATTCAATTTACTTAACTGTTTTTCTTGCTGTTCAGCCAATTTCACCTGTGCCCACATCACTTTCTCCTTGAGGGCTTTCTTTTTATTTTCGATTTCATCTTCGCAGTATTTTGCGTATTTCAGAACATCATCTATGGGCTTTCCCTGCCAACTTATTTTATTATCTCGAATCCATTGAGATATTTCAGGCCTTAATCCTAGCACGAATCTGTAACTGAAATGGGTCATGTCTTTCATGTCCACATTATCGATACCACTGTAAGTCTTGAATACTTGCAGTAACCTTTCATAAAAGGAATGGACAGTTTCATCGCGTTCTTGGGTGGTTCCATCTGTTCTGGTCCAATCTGTCTCTTTTGCGGGCACCTTTTTCTTGAGGTATTGTATGACTTGCTCATACTTCCTCATTACTTCCGGTGCGGGAGCTCCTGTTTTCTCGTCTCTCGCATATTCCTCACTAGGCCAATCAATCTCAATTTTGCAGTCGGTCCACAAATCTACAGGGACCACAATGTCGAAAAACCCATCCAGGTCTTTCAGTAGACATTTCTGAACTTTTATAAAACGTTCTACCTGCCTGTACCAATCAACTGGTTTTCCCGTAATTTCGGGAAGTCATTTGTAAATGACACAATATCCTGTCGGGACCAAGGGACATGGACATATTTTCCTCCCGGGACCTCTCTCATGGGACACAATTTTTCTGTCGGGGTTACTTCTTTTAACACGTATTCTGAAGCCTGAGACTTAGCCCTGCTGTCTTCCTTTTTCTTTGCCCACCGAGTTCTCCATTTCCCCACATCTCCCCATTTCTGCAAGAGTTTCAATAATTCCTTTATCTGGATCTGTTTTCCTACCATATTCAAGCTCTCTAAGTCTTTGTCCGAAAAATCTACTCTGTAGGGTTTCTGAAGGATTTTGGAGCGACTGACATAGATTCCCATTTCTGTGGCTGTGTCCATTAATCTTTCATGGAGCAATCTAGCATTTCGGGTAAGATTTTTACTGATAAACAGTAACTCTTCTTCACTGTATGAGTTTAAGCGCTCTAATCCTACGTTTCCAGCCATCATTTCTTCTATTTTTATCCTTAGTTTATAGATCTCTAACGGTCTGGATTGGGGAGTGGTCTCTTTTTCCAACTCTTTGGTCCATCTGTCTAATTCTTCTGGTGATACTACTGTGGCACTCCTAACCCCAGATGCACCTTCAATCAAAACCTCTTTTGGCCTACTCTGACTTCTTGCCCCCGACATGCTAGTCCTAGGTTCTCTAATGGGCAAATCCATCAGAACCACTGATTCACATTCACTCTCTTGATCGTCATCTATGAATACTTCCTTTCTCGGGGGTGGAATGCTAGGAGTAGGCACTATTGGGGAGATAACAGGAGGACGAGGACTAGCCAGGTTATCCCTATAAAGAGGAAAAGCAGGTCCAATGGTTACTGGGATAGTCTGGGAATCTGGATGGGGATGTATCTGGGCTATGGTCCGGACTAAATCATCTCGCTGCCTGGCCAGGGCTTCCTTTTCTTGTTCTCGTAAACCTTTCCTGCGGAATTATCATGCAATACTTGGGGTACCTAGGGAGGGTAAATACTTGGGGCAGTTGGAGTAACCAATCGTGGTGGTCCTTCTCCAAACGGCTGATAATTCGGGACCGTGGATTTTGGTCTGCAAAACCCATCCCCTTCACTGGTTTTACTGTCTGTACCTGTTCCATCTGTTTCGCTATCCCTCCGACATCTGGGATATTTGGCAAACGGGTTTGGTGAACTCAAAGGCTCTAACTCGGCTACATAGGGAGGGGGGTTTTCATCAATAAATCTTCTAGGTGCTCATCTTCTGAGTCCCCTACGGGCATTGAGTGATGGGTTTTTCTTTACTTTTTCCTTTCCCTTGTTCTAATACCCCCATCATTGGAAACAACCCTTCCACCATCATGCTTTGTCTCCAATGTTTCATTTTCTGCTCCTTGGTTTCTCTATGGACCCTCGGATACCATTTGCTCACTCCCTTGTCCATCCGGGGTCTATCTCTCTCCAAAGCCTCAATTTCCCACTCTTCTAAGGCTTCGTACTGAGTCAATCTGGGTCTGGGATGCAATTCATTCATGCGGGTCCTTAAGTTAAACAGGATCCTACCATTAAAGGTACCATCAATAGGAAATGCTAGGACTCCGTCATTTGCAGTATACTTTGCCCAATTCTCTAGCCATACACAGGTATGATACCCTTTTTCAAACATCATGAAGGAAGCAGGAGTATTCGGTGGAGGAATGATCACACCCTCTCTAGTTCTAATGGGCTTATCTGTTTTGAAGAAATTCTTTACCTTGTCGGCAAATGACATTTTTCTCTTTATTCCATACATCATGTGCGGTCTACCTCGTATAATCTGTTCCTTATAGAAGCCTGAGTTCTGTGGATTAGGTAAGAACTCAGGATACCACATATGCCTTTCCAGGCTCGCTTCTAACTCGGCCTGATTAATTTTGTTTACTTTGGTACTTCCAATGCTAGCCCAACTCTTATTTTGTAGAGACCAATCAACACTGTGAATACAAAAATCCTTATCCAATGGGTGCGCGGCCTTTCGCGAGACCAAGTCTCACGCTCCGGCACTCACCCCTCCCTTACAAATTCGGCTTCACTACACACCCGCTGTTCTGACCAATACCAGCGCGGCACGGAGTGACGTCAGAGCAGCTTTCCGCCCGACTCCCTCCTTCACAAGGTAACGGAAACTTTTAACTTTTCCTAAAGTGCGAGTGCAAAACTTAGTTACTAACACACAACGTCTGCCACTATGTCTGAGTGTTCTAAATAGGTAGAAAAATTTCCTCTCACTACAAGTAAACCACTTCTGTCTACTTTTCATTCACCCTGTATAGACTTCTTTGCCTAACCTCTCACACTAGTAATATAGAACTCGTTATTCTTCTGACTCATCCACTTCAGTCTGGGATATGTACTGAGCCAGGATTTCACCAGCGGACTATCTTACTTACCAGTCAAGCCTCGGAGACCCTATTACTCCTCCCACATGTGACCCTTTCTAGGTGATATCACAAGGAAAGTTTTATACAAAGGACTCGTGGCTATCAGTTATACAGTTGAAAAAAGATCCTAATTAGTGCTTCCAGGTATTCTTAACCCTACACTAATGACTCTAAACAAGTGACTTTTCCAGCTAACCGGATTCTACTCACCGTTAGCTATATACTTCCCCGGGGATTCGGACTACACTGAACGCTTACAAACAGTTCTTTGTTAATACGACATGTAACACTTATAGCAGCAATGCAAAAATCATATACATTTACCTATAAATCCTTAAAACATTGCAAAATATTTGAACCAATACAGTAGAAAATCAGCAGCACATTTTATTTTACACGGTTTGTTTATCAATTATCCTGTCTACCTATCTTAACTAGTCCTAACCATTACCTCTGCTACCAGAAAATTACTGATAGAGCGCGCAGGTCACCCGGGTCACAAGTTTACCAATTTTCCCCGCGCACTGGGCCCTGACGCGAGAGACCAAGACTGAGTTTGCGTGAACCGGGTGATTTCTCGCACGCCACTATGAGTAATTCGGGGGGTGACTCTTACACCACTTACTATTCATGTACCTGACTTACCACAGGCACACTACTCCAGACGGATCAGGAGCCATCAGGGAATAGGTGACAGATTTTCTAGGAAAAGAATATACTTTATAAAGCAGAACACATTTTCCACACTGTAATCTGTAAAATAACCACAGACACCTGATGGGATTAAAAGTTTATCTAATGATTTCAAAGTGAATGTCAAGATAAGCAAAATACAAAATAACACATCAAGCATTAAGATCACAACCAAAATGTAGCTCTGAATTAGGGCAAGGACCATTTGAGTATAAGTGAACACTATGGGATATGAGCATTTAGGGAACACGCTATTCAACACAAGTTTAAAATAAAGCGAGGGACCTAAAATGTATATTTAGACTAAGCTACTCATGCTATTCTTACTAAGTTCACTGCAACCATGCTAAGGGAAAGGGAAAAACGGGAACACACTAATAAAATATGACAGTTTTGATAATCTCCTACAGGTGGGGAGAGAAGTGGAACAATTCTAATAAACAATTGCAAATAATTTGCATTTCAAGGTGATAGGGCAATATCACAGGCAAGAGTGCTTTATTAAGGAAAAGGAGAGTAAGTGAGAGAAAGACGCAAACCCACAAAGTAATATTTACCTAATTAGGAATGAGGACCAACCCTGGCCACGGGTCAGTTTGGAAGGACGGGGACAAGGACCCTCAGAAAAGGAATGCCAGAATGCGAGCAGGTACAGCTCACGGGCAGTCAGGACCGGATACCCCTCAGGTTTGGGTCGGGACTGGGCTCACCAAGGTACGACCAACACCCACAGCTTCGGAAGCAACGCCTGTGTTACCCCTCTCTGCAAGTAATCCGCCAGTAACCCCGATTGGGTTTTCGAATTTCCCCAGCAAAGTGCTTCGCCAGCACTTAAGACTATTTCCACCCCTAGGAGTTTGTGGAAAGTATGGACAGAGTGCTCCGCAGCACTCTAGATTGAGCACCTATAGAGTTCGTACGGTCAGTGACAGGTCTGCTACTCGGACAAGTCGGACAATTTTCATAAGCTTCACTAGGGCAATTATACGATTTTGGGACCCTTAGACCACCCACTAATGTTGCCAGTGACAGTTTCCTACATTATGATTGGTCAGGAGAGGTGATTCGATCATTGTCACCTCCTAGAATTCAACGTTCCCATCATAAATATTGAAATTTTGCTTATCCGCCCCTTGGGTTCACGTTCCCATCCATAGGAATACAGTAGAAAATACGAGCGTACAGGGTATAGCAACATTGTCTCTGTGTTTCAAGGTGGAATTTCATCGTCTTGTGCTGGGTTCTCAGGCGCATTGGGCTTCAGGAGCCAGCTGGCTTGTTTCAGCTTCTGCGCAGTAGAGTTTCTCCCAGGTCACATGGCAATACTCAGAGGAGCCTCATCATGGCGTCGGTTATGTATGTCCCAGCCCCCAGAGACGCGATACATGAAAAGTAAGCGAGAACAAATTAAAATCACACATAAAATGATCACACTGTATACCGTGATAAAATTTTACACACCCCTTACTTTATAACAGCAATAGTATTAAAGTTTAGTGCGAAAAGACAGATAGGCTAAAGCAGCAGTTGCAAGCATAGAGCGTGGTGAGAGACAAGCGGCCATGTTTGCAACAGTGCGCATGAGCAACAGATTCCCTCTAGAATGCGAGTGCGTCACATCACATGGGTATGACCGACGCATGCGCAGACTGAATTTCAGCGAAGCGGCCATTTCTTTAGTGCAAGCATTGTGAGGATGAAAAAACACATAGGCAAGCCTCTTGGGGAAACCCGTGTGTTGGGGAAAATGCTAAATATAAGACGGACAGTTGGATTAATATGATTATTTTTTGAACGAGGTTCATGAGTGAGAGCAAGTCGCTTTACGTGCGAATCCTTGCTCCATCACTGGGATATGGTGTCCCAGCAGTGGGATATTAGGCGCATAAGGGAACATTGGTGCCATGTATTTTAATGCTTGTTCCCAAAAATGTAGTGCTTCTTGTAATAACAGAAGCAGTGCACACTCAGTCGGGCGCCCAGTATGTAGCAAGGAATGCAACGCGCCTCGGGCAATTAATCTGGGTGTGAAGGCAGTCTTGTGTAGGTTGCGGCCCGCCAACCAGTATGAAAGCCATTGCAATTGGCTTGCTATGCAGTTAGACCCAAAATCAGGGGCCCTCATTCCCCCAGAACTGGTCGGGAATTGAAGTTTTCTTAGACCGACCCTGCGCCTCAAGTTAGCAAGCTTGCTTTGCCACCATTTGCTCAGCATTGTGGGAAAAGTTCTTTGAAATAGATATTGTTGTTTCAGGTCTTGCTGTGAATTAGGGAGGATTTTGAAGATGTCCAGGTTAGAAGTATCTTTTATTAGGATCATATCCACACTCTAACCTAGCTAAAGAACTTAAAATTGTTTTTGGTTGGCAGTGTGCGCTAAACATAAACATCCTTTCACTTTTTATTTGAGACTACTTATTCATTGTTGGTATCTCCTTGCTTATTCTTGTTTCAGAGCCAGAGCATGAACTGTTCCTCGTTTATGGCAAGGGTCGACCAGGCATCATACGTGGGATGGACATGGGTGCCAGAGTTCCAGATGAGTATATGATTCCTATTGAGAACCTAATGAACCCCCGGGCTCTTGACTTCCATGCAGAGAACAGTTTCATCTACTTTGCGGACACCACAAGCTACTTGATCGGACGGCAAAAGATAGATGGCAATGACCGGGAAACGATCCTCAAGGATGGTGAGTATATGACTGTGCATGTACCAGGGAAATGTGCAATGGTCATACCAGTAAATGTCTAGCTCTATAGAAATAAAACGCATCATTGCCTGCCACTGCCACATACAGGCAGTACAGTGCTGTGACTTGGCTCTACTGTCATCACTCATTACCCACACTGCATCAGACACCACAAGATGGCCCTCCTCAGATGCACTTCCTACATTGTGTTTTCATAACATTTTAAAACTCAAAAGGACAGCCATATCTGATAACTTGAAATATTTTTTTATTGTGTAAGGGAAGGAGGAAGGGCCTCTTGAATGGGAAGGGCCACAAGCCCATTCATCTACGATTAGTTGGTGAGGGCCTATGAAGTGGCGACTATGCCTTTTGACATCACTGGCCAAGAGTCACATGTAGACCACCTCACCCAAACAAAAAAGAAAACCAATACATCTGAGGCTTCTGCCTATGTCCTGGCGAGTATACAAAATCCCCAATGGACATTGGCTGTGCTGAGCTTCCTTACACTAGCTGGAAACCCACTCTCTTTATGGGTTTCCAGCTCACTCTACCTACCACCTTGTCATGTTGGTGCCCCACCAGGTGACCGGTGAATGCAGTCAATATATGGTGTGACACACAGGACCCAGTTATTTGGCAGATCTGGAGACAGATATTTTGGAAAACCTTAAGCATTTCATTCTAAATAAGTGACACACATGTGGTCTGATAATTATTTTAAGAAGCTTCGGCCGAGACCGTTTGTCTACTGAAGTCAGAGTTGTGTTTTATGTTCAGTGTTAATGACCTTCAATTGTTGTTTTCTTCTTTCATCATTGCCTTTTTGCTCATACCTTCCTCCTTGGCTACCACCATGCACTGTCCATGAAATGAAATATTGTTTGGTATAGAACTCTCTAGCAACCATGGATTCTTTGCACTGAACTGATAAGTGTTTATGGAAAAAAATGGGGTGCTATGCAGCTAGAATAGTCATGTTTTCTTTTTTTCCCAATTCCAGATGGTCGCAGAAAACTCAAACCTAGGCATTATTAGATTTAAATGGAATTTGTGTAACACCTCTCGATAGTTCACGGATCTCTGCTTTCACATGCCTCCCATGCATGGGTGCTGTTTGCAAGTCCTTGACTTTCCCGCACACCATACGGTTTCCTGGTTTTTGCAAAATCTAAACTCTGTTTTGTTTTGTAAATTGTGCAAATGTCTTTACCAATGTACAACAAAAACCATCATTTGTAGCCTTTAGATTCATGTTTTAAAAGTTAACAACATATAAAGTATGAGGTCTTGCTCCCCAAGGTGTTATCTTTGTTTACCACATCAGTATGGGAAACCTTGCCCAATTACTTAGCATTATTCACCATGAGAAGACACATCTTATGAACATACTTTAATTTTTGTTAAACAGATATGCTGGTTTATCCATTCAGTCTCTTGAGTGTCTTTAAGCAGTAGCCATAATACTAGAATCATATTATGTTATAATGCATGTCATTAAACCGTATGCGATCAATCTCTGTGTTGGAGATTCTTTGCTCATGTTTTGGATCAACTTGGAGAAGTGATTTACATCCGTTATCTAAAAGCTTAGACTGATGTGCCACACTGTCTTAAGAGGCAGAGCTTGAGAAGAAAATTGTGCCTAAAATGTTATTTGTTCTAACAGCAACAGCTAAGTTACCCCAAGATGCATAATAGTAACCTTAATAAAACTGACACTAAGGGCACTACTCACACAAATCATAACAAATAATTTTTCTCTCCGCCTGACCGACCAACAATATGGTCTCTGAAACTCTACAGGTTTATTTCCTGGATTGTTAATGGAACTTTATCAGTGGACACGCAATTACAGATCTTTTTCTACTGAACACATTGTCAGTATTGCCAATTTACAAGTACAACTTCAAGGAAGCTGCCACAACATCACACAGAGTAGGGGTGCTGACTGATGTACACCACTGTTACGTATCAAAGGAAATGTGGAGGGTAGATTCTTCATTCTTTGCATTCAAGTAAATAATATAAGCTGCTTGATTTAGATACTTATGTTGCTATTGTTAAATCTGTATGTTGTACTGTGGTATTTTATTTTTAAGACCTTTGTTCTAAAGAAACAAATATAGGGAAAGTGAATTTATATGAAATATCGGGTTGACCAAACCCATTCGAAAGATGGGTACCAACATTTTAGGCTGTACCTGCAGGACAATAAATGTAGGAGGAGAATTTAATGTACCTCTGAACATCACTCTTTGACGAATGGATATAAATAAGCGTTTCCTTTGGTAGCGAAAAGTTTCACATGCAAAATGTTGCTTCCAATTGTCAAAAGCCAACAGCAAGCATACATTTTTCAAGCAGAAGAAATGGAAACAGGATCTTGCTGTCCCACAGTACACATCTAGAAAATCAGACTGAGGAACTGTCGGAGTATCTTGAAATGAAGTACAGTCGGGAAAGGATTTCTGCATGATTTGCTTATTCATCAAGGCTTTCGTATGTGGAAAATGAGTACTTTAATCTTCATTAGAAAGTGAAAAACAAAACTTTGAGAAGTACTTTAAATAGAGCCTTAAAATGTGGAAAAATATACAGAGGCCAAAAATGTAGCGATATTTCTGTAACACTAGTTAGAAAAAAACTTATGAAAAGATTAATAGACCATTCAATAGGTAAATCTGCTCTCTTTAGAAAGAAGCAAAAGGGATTGGAACTCTACCTTAAGAGGAAGGACAACACGCTGCATCAGAGAAAAAAAAGATCTAAGGTTTACACATTGTCTATTTAGAAATATTTCGGTCATTGTATGGTGTAAAAGAAAATTGTGTTCGAGGCATATGGGCTGCATACCACACACTAGTGCAATAGATTGCCATCTGGTGGTGGGCCCGGATGATTACGTTTTGTTGTTGTCTTGGAAGAGTCTTTATTTGGTAGATGACTCCTCCTGTAGAGGGTAGTGAGCAATTGGTGCAGTATGGGGCCCGGCCACTATTTGTTTAGTTGCTTCCCCCAGCTGTAGAGAGCTCAGTTTTAAGTTGTTGGAAACTGCTGAATTTTAAGGCCTTTTCTGAAATGTGCGTGATTTGCTTCTGCCCTCAAGCGTGGATTCAGTGCGTTCCATAGCTTGAGGGCCTGGACTCACACTTATCATACTCCATGTTGCAGTTCTTTGAAAGTTCGAGATTTTCCACTGTCGAGTGCAGAGTTCTTTTGGGGGCATTGTCTTTATAGTTGTTTTTATAGGTAATATAGGCATAACACCACCTGCACAGTGTGGAGGACTTTGAGCTTGACCTTTGTTTTGAGGCTTTTGCAGCCTGTTGAGCTTCTTTGGCAGCTGTGTGCAAATGATGGTGCAAGGATTGCCATCCCCAGGGCTCTTCAGATGAGCAAAATGATTCAATTGATAAAGGAGGTCTATCAATTTATTTCCTTGACTACTTTGCTGACTTTGGGGTAAAGGGTATTTTCTTGATTGAATAGGACTTCTAAATTACTCCCTTTCTGTGTGGTGCCTCGTGGCACACTTAACCAGGAATACCATTTGAAAGGCGTTGAGTTGGGTTCTGTTTTGCAGCGCAAGTGGATCCGATCTTGTTCCATTCAATTAAAGAACGCTGACGTTTGTCATCAACAAGAACAGTTTGAATGTTTCTGGTAAGGAGGACAGTTTCAAGACCTAGTCCTGGGTTTTAGGGCTATTATCCTGTATGATGGGTATCTTTCATAGATTCACATGCCTGAATCATTCCCCGTCGTCGTGGTGGGAGTCCCCGGTACATAAAAATAGTAATGTCATATAGACATATATACACGAATAGGCCGGAGGCCTCACATTAGTAACCTATCCGAGTCCTTATGTAAAAAAGGACCAAACTTTGGCCAGGAGCCAATCAGCTACTACCACCCTCTAGAACCTTCCTGGAAGGAGCCCTAGTCCCTCAGATTTTCTACCGCACGTCGTGCTAAGGGAGTCTCCACTGAGCTCTGCTCAGGTTTCTGGTATTTCTGGATTTATTCCATATTTTTCTCTTCAAATTTACTCTTGTGGAGGAGTGCTAGAGTCTACTATGTCTACCACTCCTAAAAAAGGGCTCTTTAGACCTTGTGCCTCGTGTAGTAAGCTGAGACTGCATGTAGATGACAAACATGAAGACTGCCTCTCCTGTCTCTACCCTGACCATTCTGCCAAGGATTATAAGGTCTGCCGCACTTTTTCTGTCAAGACTTTAAAAGACAGAGAGGGACGCCTGCTTCTGTGGCTTCAGAGACTGAAGGACAAGGATCAAACAGTCTCTTCAGGTGAGAGCGAGTGTTCCTTCAGGAGCTCACACTCCTCTTCCAAAATGCCAAGACCGACATCTCCAGGTCCGTCTAATATGCCACCTCAAAAGAAGACGCCAAAGTCTTCAGAGGGTCGTCCAAAAGCCGTGGCAGTTAAGACTCCTCTTCAGGAAGCCACCTTCAAGAAGCCTGTGCTGGTGTCTTCTGCCATGCCTGTGACAGCGTCGACAGTAACCATCTCTGTCGACAGCATCGGCCTTCACCTTCTTGACGACATCTACCTCAGCATCGTCGTAACATCTATTATTCCTGTCAAAAGAGCGTCGACGGCAGCTTCTTCGTCAACTAAGTCGAAACCATCGTCGTCGACGACCACCTCGTCGACTATGTCATCGACGACGAAGCCATCTACTAAGCCATCGACGTCGACACCAGCGTTGACGAAACCGTCGACGACGAGATCGTTGACGAAGCGGTCGAGGACAACTCCAACGTCGACACTGCCGTCGATGAAGAAACCACCACCGTCTACGTCGTCGCCGAAGATGACAGAGGTCTACTGTGGCTGTCAGCATCCCACCGTCGACGACCACCCCGTCGACGGAAGGCTCTCCTAAGCTGAAGTATACCTATACACACTTCAGGATGTCAACGCGTACGCTGACGCCAGAGGCTACATCTCCTAGCAGAGTTCAGCCACTGCCCCCGGTCCACTTACTGGAGACTGAGGACTCTGATGATGGTGCCATGTTCCACACTGCAACTAGTCCATCACAGCGCAATGTCAAGGTCCATGAGA
Source organism: Lissotriton vulgaris (assembly GCF_964263255.1). Classification (NCBI taxonomy): domain Eukaryota; kingdom Metazoa; phylum Chordata; class Amphibia; order Caudata; family Salamandridae; genus Lissotriton; species Lissotriton vulgaris. Next base: position 1,359,657,649 of record NC_141685.1, on the reverse strand, counting down.
GTTCGGATTACGAAGATATGGGTCAGGCAGAAGTCCCATACCAGGAGGAATATCAATCGCCTCCTCCTTCACAACCTATGGTGTGCCTCCCGGCCTCAATAGTCACGGACCACCAATTCCTCATAGCGGACTACAAACAGCGGTTTCCGCCTACTCCGCCACCTTCAGTAGTGCCACCACAACTCGTGACACCTGCTCCTCCTCCTCGCCCTAGACCACCTCCGCTGGTCATTACTCCGGATCCTGTATCTTTGCCTCCTCAACAATCTTCGGATGAAGAGGAAGCAGTGGAAGAAGACTAAGAAGGTCAACAGGAGGAGGGAGAAATACAGGATGATGAGTGGAATGACTATCCTTTCACATCTGGCATCCCTAGACCAGGCACAGGCGGATTCACCTCCAGAAGATATCGGGGGGTTTCATAATGTTATAGAGTGAGCAGCAGCAAGGTTCAAAATAGAGATGACCACGCAACCTCAGGACTGCTTCCTATATGACTTTAAGGAGCCATTCAAGAAGACGGTTCGGTCAATCCCTATTATTGAACACATCTGGGACCAGGGGGTAAAGATAATGAATAATCCCTCATCTCTACTTCCAGTGCCGACCAGGCTTGATAAGAAGTATAAGGCCCCGGACACGGCTCCGGCATGCCTTACAGGCCATACTAAACCGGACTCCGTTATTACACAGGCCGCGCAGCGGAAATCCAACAACCCAGCTGCTGCGCTGACTGCGCCTTCGGATAAGGAAGGCCGTAAACTGGATTACATCGGGTAGAGGTTCTCGTCGATGTCGGCCATTACTGTCAGTGCGGCAAACTCGCTAGCGCTCTTGGGGCGTTACATTCGCCAGATGTGGGCAGATGTTGCCCCATACCTTGGCACACTGTCAGAGGAGCAGAAAGAAGAGGTAAAGAAGATCCTCCTCGAGGGAGAGCGGTCCACCTCTGAGATTATTGACGTGGCGATGGATATCGCCTCTACAGGATTTCGCCAGCTGGCGGGGGAAGTGGTCCTTAGGCGCCAAGGCTGGCTGAAGGCTACACCTTTCCGGTCGGAAGTCCAAGCCAAGGTACTGGACATGCCGTTCGACTGAGAGCTTCTCTTTGGGAAGCATATTGATGAGATGCTGCAGGGTATCGAAGGATACCGAGACCGCAAAAGCCCTGGGTACCCTCTAGTACAAGAATACTTTCTTTCGGGGCTCCAGAGGTAGAGGCCAGCAGACAAGAGGTGGCTATCAGGGATACAAATCCTCCTACTGCTCGTCCCAGCAATACAAGCCTCAATACCAACAGAGGCAGCAACAAGGCCAGTCCTCGTACAATAAGTCTTCCTTTCGAGGAAGAGGAGGAAAGAAAGATTCCGCCAGAAGGCAATGACTTCTTTCTGCAACAGACCTCCACTTCACCACGTTATGTAGTTGGAGGGAAAATTTCCAACTTCCTCCACAATTGGCAAAGAATAACGACGGATCGTTGGGTTCTCCAGCTGGTTCGGTTCGTCCATACTCTGGAGTTCGTGGACACTCCTCCTTCAAACCCCCCTTGTCCCATGCAGCACAAGAATCTTCATCTCCTTCAAGTGGAACTCTCACTAATGCTTCAGAAAGGAGCCGTAGAAAGAGTTCCCAGAGGTCAGAGGGGGAAAGGATTCTATTCACGGTTCTTCGTGATACGAAAAAAAGGAGATGAAGTGGAGACCTATACTGGATCTAAGGAACCTCAACAGATACCTCAAAAAACAATTGTTCCGTATGGTATCCATTCAGGAGGTGTTACAGCTACTCAATTCCAAAGATTTCATGGTGTCCTTAGACCTACAGGACGCCTATTTTCACATACTCATCCACAAAAGTCACCGCCAATACCTAAGGTTCACTGTGGCGGGCAGACATTACCAGTTCAGAGTGTTGCCATTCGGCCTGAAGTCGGCGCCATGCATTTTTACGAAATGCCGATCTCCAGTGGCAGCTTACCTTCACCAGCACTATCACCAGGTATTACCCTACTTGGACGACTGGCTCATAAAGTCTCCCACTCTAGAAGGCGTGAACAGATCTTCCAACGCCTGTCTTCAGCTCTTCGAGAGTCTAGGACTTACACTCAACCAGGAAAAGTCAGTACTGCAGCCCTCTCAATGCCTCACTTTCCTGGGAGCAATTCTAGACACACATCAGGAGAAAGCCTTTCCATCACAGGAGCTTCAGGTCAAACTGAGGTCGCTGGCAGCCCACATTCAGGTCAAAAAGACCAAGGTGAGACTCTTCAAGTCACTGCTAGGAATGATGTCCTCCAATATCCTCCTAATACCACACTGCCGCCTCCGTATGCGTCCCTTACAGGAGGCGTTATCATCTCAGTGGATCCAGTGTACGGGATCCTTCGACGATCTAATCAGGATCACTCCGTTCATGGTGAAGGCCCTGCACTGATGGCTTTAAACAAAAAACCTGAACCAGGGCCTTCGATTCCTGCTTCCAATCTCCCCACAAGTGATTACAACAGATGCATCCTTGGAAGGATGGGGTGCGTTCCTGCAGGAACTTCAGATCCACGGTCAGTGGTCACCGGCAGAAAAACTGCTCCACATCAACCTGTTAGAGTTGAGGGCAGTATACCTGGCACTTCGAGTATTCCTGCCCAGAATCAAGAACTCCCCAGTGCTTGTGAGGACGGACAACACCACCACAATGCACTATTTAAACAAGCAAGGGGGAACTCGATCCATGACGTTGTCTCAAGAATCACAGCTAATTTGGAAGTGGCTACTCCAACACAACATTTCGCTGAGGGCGGAGTACGTCCCAGGAGCAGACAACACCCTGGCGGACTCACTAAACAGGCAACGCTCAATTTGCCACGAGTGGGAGCTCGACTAACATGCTCTCGACTCAGTATACTCCCGATGGGGCAGACCTCACCTGGATCTATTTGCAACGGAGATCAACGCAAAATGCCAACATTATGCAAGCTGGCTTCCCCAGAAAGGATCTCTAGGGGATGCATTTTCAATCGCATGGTGCAACGTCTTTGCTTACGCTTTTCCTCCATTTCCCCTGATCCCCAGGGTCCTTCGGAAACTGAAAGCAGAGCATTGCACACTGATCCTGGTATCCCCAGCGTGGCTGCGCCAACACTGGTTTACAGAACTCCACCTTCTATCGCTGGAGCCTCCGATTCCATTCTGGCCTTACCCGCATCTCCTCACTATGAACCAGGGGCCATTTCCAGCATCCAGATCTGACCTCTCTCAGATTATCGGCTTGGCTCCTGAGTTCAGAGAATTCCACGACCGGGATATCCCTCAGGACTGCAGGGTCGTTTTAGCCCGGGCCCGGGCTGACAGTACCAACAAGACATATTCTCTTAAGTGGAAGAGATTCGGTTTATGGTGTAAAGCTAATAAACTTCACCCGTTCTCGTCATCTCCGGCACAACTTCTGCCCTATCTGCTTTACCTGGCCAACTCTGGATTGGCTCACGCCTCAATCAAAGTCCACCTGGCAGCCACATCTTGGTTCAGACGCTCTTCGTCTGGTGTTTCCCTATGGTCCAATAGACTGGTCAAACAGTTTCTGAAAGGCTTATTCAGGACTTATCCTCCAGTGAGACCTTTACCACCTACATGGCAGCTCAATATTGTCCTGGCGCAGTTGATGAAACACCCCTTTGAGCCAATGCATAGAGCAGATCTCAAATACTTGTCATGGAAAACAGCTCTCTTGCTGGCTCTCACGTCAGTAAGGAGGGTGAGTGAGCTGCAGGCTTTCTGTATTCAGCACCCGTTCCTTCAGTTCAAACAGGACAGAGTCATTCTACGGACTAACCCCAAATTCATACCAAAGGTTCTGTCTGCTTTTCATCTAAACAAACCTATTGTCCTGAGATCTTTCTGCCCTAATCCTTCTTCAACAGTGGAGAGATCTCTACATTCCTTGGACCTGAAAAGATGTCTGAAATTCTACATTCGTAGAACAGAACAATTTCGCAAGTCCAACCAATTATTCATTGCCTTCAGTAGGCCCAGGAAGGGCCAACCATTGACAAAGCAGAGCATTTCAAGGTGGATCTCTGCTGCCATCGCCTTCTGCCACCAACAGGCGGGACATCCTCTGCCCGCCAAAGTTCAGACTCATTCCACTAGAGCGGTTTCCACCTCCATGGCGCTCTTTTCTGGGGTGCCCATTGTCGACATTTGCAGAGCGGCGACATGGAAGACACCACATACGTTCACCAAGCACTACTGCTTGGATTCGGAACTTATGAAGGATGCAGCAGTGGGACAGGCGGTGCTCCGTCATCTATTTCATTAGAGGTGAGCCTTCTTCCTTTCATCCCACCTTTCCTATTTCTTATTGCACATTTCTTATCCTGCTACTGTTTGCAGTTTATTCTGTTGCACTATTTATAAGGTATTATCAAGTGTCTTACATGCTATATTATGTAAAATGTGCTGCCTACTACTTGCTACTCTGATTCAGGCATGTGAATCTATGCAAGATACCCATAATACTGGATAAGAAATGCGTTATTTACCTGTAACTGCAGTTATCCAGTATTGGTATCTTTCATAGATTCACATGCAACCCACCCGCCTCCCCTGGAAGGGCTCACCTTAGTTCTCTCAGTAAGTACTACTTAGCACTGTGCTTACGAAAATCTGAGGGACTAGGGCTCCTTCCAGGAAGGTTCTAGAGGGTGGTAGTAGCTGATTGGCTCCTGGCCAAAGTTTGGTCCTTTTTTACAAAAGGACTCGGATAGGTTACTAATGTGAGGCCTCCGGCCTATTCGTGTATATATATGTCTATATGACATTACTATTTTTATGTACCGGGGACTCCCACCCCGACGACGGGGAATGATTCAGGCATGTGAATCTATGAAAGATACCAATACTGGATAACTGCAGTTACAGGTAAGTAACGCATTTCGTATGTAGTTGTCACTTTTCATTGACATCCTCACCTCCTCCAACAGGTGTGAAGGGGAATAATGGTATCCAGCTATGTATGATGTAGAAACAGGCAAACATATTTAAAGATGTTTTTGGGAATGAGCAGTGCATAAAGTGACTGAAGGACTCTTGGTTTATACTTGGAGGTGAGTTTATTGTATTGATCCAGAAAGCTGTTATTGTATTCTCAATCTTTTTATGTTATGGTTTCAGGTGTGGGCATAAGCGTCCTCTGTTAGCCCTTAATTGATTCCCTGGTGAGCGCTTGCTGGAGCACCGAAAAGTTGTCCCATCAGTTTTGAGGGAAGGGATGTGAACAATAGCACCCTTTCTTTAGGAATTGAGGAGGATTCTAAATGATGTTTGTTCCATGGGTTGGGCATGCTGGATTAGGCATGTGTGGAATCTAAAGGGGTTTCAATTGCAACCCCTTCGTAACCAGCCGCGGTCGGTCCATTGAGGCCGAGGGGCCACGCCCCTCCACCCTTTGCCCCTCACGAACAGTATCTGTCAGGCTGAACAAAGGTCAGCCTGACACTGTTCGTTTCAGGTCAGGCAGCCAGGAGCCAGACATACGCTAAATGCGAAGGCATTTGTCTATCTGAGCTGAACTTTGCTGGGCTGAGGAAGTCACAGCTCCTGTGGGCCTGATGTCCTCAGCTCAGCAAAGGTCCATGAGGCCCTCCCCTCAGTGACGAGGGGTAGCGTCACTGATTGCTTGCACCTGGGGGCTTCAGTGTTACGCTCCGAAGCGCCCGGTGTCGAGTATCAATCAGTCACACTTCATCACAGAGTGGGGTGGGGTCAGCAGTCTTATTGACCCCATCCCACTCGGTGATGACGTTGGGGCTGCTGCCTTCCCTCATTGGCTGACTTTAGGTCAGCCAATGAGGAAAGGTCAGCCAATGAGGGAAGGCAGCAGTCCCAAGCCTCCTGGAACCTCCGAGGCAGAGCTGGCTGTAGGCAGGGTGTGTGTTTTTCTTTAAAATTAATGTTTGGTGCATGTATGTATGAATGTTTGGTTAAGAGTGTTGTGAATGGATTTGTATGTGTGCGTGTGTGTGAATGCATGGCTGTGAGTGTTATGTATGTGTGTGTAAAACGTACCGGTCGCCCCTGCTTGTAACACATAGATGACCCCCCCCATGCCACGTGGCAAGGTATGGTTTTGTAAATTATTTGTAGGGTAATTAACACCAGCATTTTGGACTCTGTCAACAGTTCATCCCAACTCTGCATATGGTGACGTAAAGGCACACGTAGGTGCCAACCCTACGCGTTGACATCAGCTCTTCTTTTTACACTACCTTTAATGCATATCTGGAGCTCTGCTCTGGCCAATTCTGGTTACTTACTAAAGTCCTTTCAACTAGCATTTTGGCAGTGTGTAGAGATGTCAATCCTGAAGACAGTGAGCTTCAAACCATGTTGCATGTGCGGGAAACTGATGCAGGTTATGCCCTGCACAACATCTGCCTTTGGTTCGGCGGCATAAAAAAACATGATTCGAAGTTCTGTTACAAATGTTCCCTAATGCATTGCAAGAAAGAAAGAAAAAGAAAGCAAACTTCAAGATAATGACCCTCGCACAAGTTCTGCTGGCCTTCGAGCACGAAGATTAGATCATGTCCCTGAACTTGCAGGAGGTCTATTTTGATGTACCAGTCATGCAGTCACAAGGGAAGTACCTCTATATTTGGGTGCATTAGATCACTTCCAGTTCACTGTCCTACCTTTCAGCATTACATCCACCCCAATAAGTTTTCAAGAAGGTCATAGCAGGGGTTGTGGCCCATCGTTGCAGGTCAAGGGTTCCATCACCTGAACGATTGGCTATTACTTTGGCTCACCTCATCTTGGGCCACTTACAGAAAGCAGTGTTGTTGTCAAGATCTGTCTGTCTGACAATGTGTCTCATGACCTCCACTAGAGGATGTCGGACTCCAATCTGACTTACAGCTGACTGCTCTCCTTCCCGCCACCCCCTACGTCATGGATAATTTGTGCACTGCTCCATGGTTAGATCACCCGGATGATGTGGAGGTCAGAGACTTCCGGTCTAAATTAAAGCAGGCGCCATCACATAAATCTACTTGAGATGTATGATATTCACCCGGCTCTCAAAGCCGTTCTGTCTTTCATCAAGGGAATATCAACCCACGAGGTGCGTAACCACAGGACTGCCATATTGGACTGCAACAGGGGGGGCAGCGTGGAATCATGGGCCTTCTGGAGGCATTAAGGTTGTGGTACTTGCTCGCACTTCACAAGATCTCTATGATGATTAGTCATCTAGTAGATCATTCAGAATCTGCGCAGGTGAACTCGGCATGTGTCATCTTACCGACTACAAGTGGTGTCTACACTACAAGATAGTTGTGGGCTTCTTTTCTCAATGAGAGATGCCTTTGGTAGACCTTTTGCCACCTTCCAAAACACTTAGTGCCCCGTGCGCTTTCACGTTTTCCTCTCAGGGGTCTTTGATAAAAGTATTCTGGGTTCAGCTGGACTTTGGCTTTCAGTACACGTTTCTACCTGTTCCTCAGATCTTGCGGTTCCTGAACAAAGGCATACGAGACAGAGCACAGTTCAGTCTATTAAGCCTGGACCGAGTTCTGACGGTTTGGTACTTCTAACTCTTGACTCTGAGCACATGCCCTCCACAGTGGCTGCCTCTACAGATGGATCTACTCTCCCAGCAGCAGAGCAGAGTGTTGCACCCAAACCTACACAATCTACAGTTGTATGCATGGAGACTGAAGCAGAACCAACTAAAAGCCTGTCAGAAATAGTGGCTGCTATTCTGGCTATATTTTCTGATCTTTCCAAGCTGAGGGCCAGGTTAAAAAATTGCCTCTTTTTTCTTTGTCCGGCTTCATGACCAAGACTATAATTGGTGGAAGGGTAGCAGAATCCAGTAGATGGAATATTGATCTTAACAACGCTGTATCCTATCACCCTTGGACTGACCCGACTTGAAGCCTTGTCAGAAGCACTTTCTTATCCTTCAGGCAAATTGGCATTTCTCCCAAATTTACCACCACCACCACCACCCAAAATTACTTCTAAGTAAAGGTGCATTAGAGAAAGTACCCAGCGGAGTGTAAATAAAATGTTTGCAAATGAAGATACAACCCCTTTAAGTGTCTTCCATGACCATAGTGCATGCAGTTGTAGGCAACAGACGGTTACTTTAGATTTCTGAAGGGTCTGCCGTGCGATACAATTTTCATGTCAGTTCAAAGAGTGGCCCACATGAAGCCCAACTTAAGACTGCTCTTGAAATCTAGACTTTTGGGATGTTGCAGGCAAGGTAGTACCTTCCTACTGGAAAAACGTATGTGTTATTCCTGTCTGCAGAAAATTATCCAGGAAGTAATCGTTCACTCAAATGTCACAACAGCGCAAAGTGGTGGAAATATGAAGATTTAATCTACTGACTTTTATATGATTTGAAACCATGTGCCACAGCTACAGAAAGATAAAGCAAAGAGCTTATTGTGTGAACCTCAGAATAATGTTGGTGTGCTTTGCTTTCTGACTCTGAAAACATATACCTGTAGCTGAGTTCAAAATAGCATATATCTTTGTACTTTTTTGGATCAGTTAAAGATGCACAAAGTAGTAATTTTAAACGTCACAAGCCTAGCGCCAATCCCCACTCTTAGACGCAGCATATGCCCCCCTTGACGCCCTTGCAACACCTCACTCAACTACACCTCCCCGCCCGAACTCACTCACTCAACCTTTCAGTACTGTTATGAATTGCACATCACAGGGGCAGCTGAAATTCCAGGAGCCTAGTCCCGACAGCTCGACGACTTCAGAGGGCTGGAAGAGGTACCCCGCTACACGGCGGAGGAGGGCACTGGACATCGAATGCTGTCTCATACTATGTGACCTATTGTTCCACCTGTCTGTCTATGCTCCCCCAGGTACTTCTCTTGTAAAGCGCTCTGATATCCGCAAGGATCTTGTCCGCGCTATATAAAACTTTCTAAATAAATAAATAAATAAATAAATAAACATCAGGAGTGTTCCAATGGAAGCAGTCGTGCTGACACTGATTTGACATGATCCAAATGTGGTAAACCAATAGAATGGTTGAAGCGACTTTCCACCTGGGATGGCCTCTAGTCCCACTCAACAATGGGTAATTAATTGCATACCACTCTCTTGGCACCTATGTGACTCACAAGAGGCAAATATTGAGTGGGTTATTATGCTCCTCCCGTCACTCTAAAATGGTAGCAATGGACTATTACACGCTCCGCTTCTGCATATATGCTGCATGTACAAATGCACTTTATTTACCGCCTTACGCCAAAGGACTGCAGCATTCTTGAGGTTAAGCAATTTGAATTTTGTTGTAGTATTTCATTTTTATGCTTTAAGGTCGAAGTACTGACCCAGAGGTAAAATTCAACAAGTACAAATTGAGAGAGGACTTTGCTGTAAAACAAACACTCCTATTTGCGAAACTTAATGTCAAACTCCCCTAGACGTTGGTCAAATATTTGAGGTTTAGGCTGGCAATATTGATCTTGGAATTTAGAGGAAAGAGTCCATCTCCAGCAACTGTGTTGCTAAACTAATAAATGTCTGAATCCAGTCCCGCCAAAGCAATGTCCTCCCATTTCTTTCATGGTTTAATGCTGCAGGAGAGTACACATTCCACCACTACCCCTGGGTCACGTTGGGTTAGAAAAAAAAAAGGAGGTGGGGGACACAGTTTAACTACATGGTGACTGGACACCAGGGGTTGCTGACAACATAAGGTAAATATTTTTCTTTCTAGACTGGGAAACACGAAGAGGGTTCCAAGATGGAGAGTCCCAAGGGAGGTTATTTAATATATTTATGTATTCCTTGTTTGGGACCTGCTAAGGCTGTTTTAATTGTGTGGGAAAATATGGAGCTTCTATATGTTTTTGATAACTTGCAAAGGCCTCCAAAGACGCCCATTGAGGATCTGTAACTCAAGAGGTTTGCTTCTAAACAACCAAGTTGATTTTGTGCTCACTTCTAAATGTATTATTTATTTCCATTTTAAAGGCATCCATAATGTGGAAGGGATTGCAGTTGATTGGATGGGCAACAATCTGTACTGGACGGATGACGGGCCCAAGAAAACTATCAGTGTGGCACGGCTGGAAAAAGCATCCCAGACCCGAAAAACCCTCATCGAGGGCAAGATGACTCATCCCCGAGCTATTGTGGTGGACCCCTTGAATGGGTAGGCAAGAGTGGTGGTCCCACACATTATTCTACTTGAGGCTCATACGTTTGTTAATTTGGCAGGGTAGTGGATATCGGGCTAATGCACCATTTTGGATATATTTTTGTGCCACAGTCACAAGGGGCTATTGTAACCAGAATGCCAAAGTATGTTTAAAGTGCCTGAGAAGGCTTTCATGTATAGGTCTCACATGTCTCTGTACTAATATGTTTAACAATCTTCACATGTATGTATCACATGTCTATGCCAGACGTTATTTGAAAAAGCAAGATAGTCAATCACCTGTTGCATGGCCAGAACCAAATTAATTGGAACTCTCATTCCAGTTTACAGCAGTACAGTTGCTGTGCACGCACTAGAAGTACTGAATGGGGTATTTTCTGTAAATTGTCCAGTGATTAGAGTTGATAAATGTTCTCTCGGCAGCTCCTCATGACTTCCGGCTTTGCCCTGAGGAGTCCTAATTGTTTGAGGAGCCAGAAACTGTAGCTCCATTCCCTTTTCACAGAAACTATACACATCGGAAGGCCAAAGCTTTCAGTTTCCTAGAAAGCACACCAGCCTCCACTACAGCCCTCTTAGCAAAGTTAATTGCTCCACTGAGGGAATGAAGCACCAAGGTACCATTGCAACGTAATATGCTAAAGGAACTTGCCCTTTTGCTGTTAAAATGTACTCTTTGACTACTTGGATGAGGTGGCAACTTTCACAGAGCATTGCCTTTTGCAGGGCACTAACTTCTCTGAGTTGTGCTTTAGTGGGGACGAGTTAATCAAAGTTGTTAGGGTTGTCCATGGTGGCTCTATGGTATGACCTGATGTGCAAATCGAACTACTGGCTCAGCTCTAGCAGCAACCTTTTTATGTCTTGCTTATCGGACAGCACAAGCCGTCTGTGAGAGATCTAGATGTGCTTACCATAAACTTAGTGGGCCTAGAGCCCACCCATTCGTTATCATTGGTTGGTTTTATTGTCACTCATTTGCTTGCCTCTAATTTGGTGGCTTGTCTTCCCCTTCAGTCTGTCACTGCCCTGGAACATGCCATCTTTACCACTTCAATTGATTACATTTTAGGAACTAATTATTATTATTATTTTTTTAGGCACGCCATGGGAGTGTACCTGTTCTAGCTTGCTCCATCATGTATTTTCACTATCCCAAACCACTGCTGCCATGGCACTTGCACCTTGTTGCTCTGTCATTCATGATCTGCTCTGTCTTGTGTGCTTCTCCCATGTGCTTTGTGTTGCTCTCCCTAGCATGCTGCTCTCTATTTTCTACTTCTCGTCTCGACATCCCACGCTGCATTTTGCTCTGTCCCTCATGAACAACTTTGCCCTTCTGCCCGGCTTTACTTATTTTTTATTTTCCCTACCCCTCATGGCTTCCCCTATCCCCTCCTCTATTGTTCCCTCATTGCTCATAGGTATTTAATTTTTCACCTGCACTTTCTTTAAGTCCCGGGCTGCAGCCATATCTGCCCAGACCCTGTGCTCCTTCAAAAACACTTGGCATTTCTTTTGTTTAGTTATTGATTTAAATGGCGTCTGCCATCTTTGATCAGTCAATGAAAAAAAAAATGGCACCTGTGGCATTCTGGAGGTGCAGGCACTACAGAATAACGCAGTGGACAATAGATGCCATGTCTTGCACTTTTTTTGTAGGTGTTGTTTTGGTAATACTGCACGGCGTCGGCAAACAGCATTAGCAAAGCTAGTGGGTCTAAAGGCAAGACCTACAGGTTTTGCAAAATGCTTGTTCAAAATTATGAAGCTGATATTCAAATAAAGGAAATGCTGCTATGAACCCACTATCTCTTCTCATATATCCAGCAAACACGAGTACACACACCAGAAGCAACATGTTAGGAGTGACATAAGCACACCAGTTTACAAGACAGCAAACAACCAACCCAACTGTTACCGTATAGAATATACTATAGCTATAAACTTTCCAAACCAAACTTATATATCTGCGCTAAATCAGCCTGGACAGTTTGAGGTTGCAATGCTTCTTTAGTGACAATTGGATCCTCTTCAAATCCTAGATAACATGACATATGAATCTCAAAATATTTCACTAGCAATCTCATGTACTATGTGTCAGGGCTGCTATTGTGCCACCATCACCTTCAGCCCGGTTTCTCTGTTCTACACCTAGGTCTAGCTTTGTTGTTTGCAACGCAACATAAGTGACTAGAGGATTGCGGAGTTAGCGTGCAAATGGTGGAGATGAATGATAAGCTGATGTGAGCTAAAGATCAGTGCTGACATACGCTCTTGTGAGAACAGCATCTTTTGCCCTTGGAAGGAGCAAGGGAGTATTGAGGTGCTCGCTCTTCTGGAAGAAAGTTCGTGGATGGAGACTGGGGGCTCTGTCTCTGTAGGTTGTGATGGCCATTTTAAGGTTTTTTAGGTTTCGCCTATTATCATTCACTTGCAAATGTAATAGGCGAAAATTCAAGGGCTCGATCGACTAGTGAAACCACTGTGGTTTCTTCACAGTGCATGTGAGTCACTCGCTCTCTGGTTCATGCTCTCCCTTACTTATAATCTCTTTTCTTCTCTCTCGGTTTCTCTTTTCTTTTTTCTTTGTCTTCCCACTCTGGCTGTCAGGCTCTATCCGTGTGTGTCTCTCTCTCTTTCCCTCTTTGTCACTGCCCTTTCTTTTTCATTCTCTCCTCTGTCTCTTTCTCTCTCTATCGTTCTCGTTCCCTTCTTACTTTTTCTCTCTCCGGCTCTGTCTCTGTCACTCTCTTTTACTCTCCCCCTCTCTCTCGCAGACTCTTTCTATATCTCGGCTCCCTTTCTCTCTGACTGTCTCTTTCTTTCACTCACACACAGACTCCCTGTCTCTCTCTTGTACTACCACGCACTTTTTGAAAACTCGGGCCGACATGATTCCGGCATAGACACTAGTTTCCCAGTTGCCATTTAGTTACCACCTCGTTTGAGGTAACTTTTCAATGGCTTGTAACTGCAATTATGGTCACACTCCACTGAAACATCTCATTGCGAACAGCAATTAGTAAGGGACACCCCTTTTATGCTCCCCCTAACTACGATTCAGAATAATTCGCAAAATCCCTTTTGAAATTCGAGAAGAATTTTCGGAACTACAAAAGGCGTCTAGAACATCGCAAAAGGCAATTTGCGGTCGCAAACCCTGTAGTTGTGCAGACCGCAGGATTTGTGACAGCAATTTGTTTCTGCTTTTTTGCTTTAGTGCTTCGGGCTCCACATCTCTAGATGCTGCAATGATGATAATGTAGCAAAGATTCTTCTTCAAAAATAGAATCAGTGGTATAGTATGCACAGACCAAGGAGGATATACCATCCAGGAACACCTGGGCGGCAGTGCTTAATTTGCGTTGGTGGTGGCCGGTGGTAGGTGGCTGGCTGTGCTCATTTTTTGGAACTCAGGCTTATTTTTCATCATCAGATTTTAACCCCGAGCAAGAAAGGGATAAAGGCAGAAAAGAGAGAAATAATGAGTAAGAGAAGGATAGAGAAACATGATATTGCAGAGAATGCAGGACAAACAAGCACTGGCGTTGCCAATAGGTTTCGCATTTGGAAAGTTGGAGCTATTGGTTTTGTATTTGACATTTTATATTTATATATCGTTATTGGCATTGTCAATAACAATATATAAATATAAAATGTCATTTACAAAACCAATAGCTCCAACTTTCCAAATGCGAAACCTATTGGCAACGCCAGTGCTTGTTTTTAATGTTGAAGATTGCATGGAATGTAGAAGGGCTTCACTTGGGAGCAGAGAGGACATGACTGAGTGGCAGGGTGTAAGAACAGCTGAGGTAGGGAAACCGTGCCACTTGGGAAGTTTTGTGGTGGAAGGAAAGTCAGGAGGGGCTTTTTCGTGGCCTTTGCTGCACATTTAGAAGCAAAAGTTGCAGCTTTTCGAGTTGCATTTGAGCTTATAGTTGAATAGTTTTGTATTTTACTGCACAGCTGTTTTGAACAATACAGTAGAGAAGCTTGTTTGGCAGTTAACAAGAAAGGGTGTTTCCACTTAGATTACATTTAATCACAAGCATACTTCTCACTACACACATCTCACTATACTTTATTTCACATTAGCAACATTTGAAACGTCTGAACAGCAGAGAGTAACGCTGACTGGTTGCCGCAGGTAATCTCTGGGCCTCTGCTGTTCCTCAGGGATTATCATCTGGCCTCTTGGCTGCTCCTATTAAAATAACTGCAGAACTTGTCTTCTTTTTTGGGTTGCGCCTTTTAAACTAGCTGCAGAGTTTGACTTCTTTTGTTATTTTGCTACCTGGGCTCCGGGCATCTTTAGGCTGTAGAGCCTGATCTCGGAGATCGCCTATTACACTGGTCTAATTGACTGACCTCTGTTTTGCTCCTGGTACGTTGACTGCAGAGTCTTGCCTCCTCTTCTGTTATAGTGCTAATGACTGGTAGGCCTATTGGCCTTTTTCGTACCTGCTACAGCACCCATGAGTCCACATAATCTCTTTACCCTGTTTTCACAGTATGCTCGCTCCCCATGTCTGTCAAATGCCCCATGAATTAAGTTTTTGAATGATTTGTCCCTGATGTGTTTTATAGCTCATTTTTATGTGCAACCTTCCATTTTAAGTGTTGGGGTATTATGGTGTCCTCTCTCTGCCTGCAGAATTACTCTCTGCTTGTGCTAATGTGCTGCCTCTTCTCTTGGCTAGTTGGATGTACTGGACAGACTGGGAGGAGGACCCAAAAGACAGCAAGCGTGGGAAGATCGAGCGCGCCTGGATGGATGGCACCAACCGCGATGTATTCATCACCTCCAAGACCGTCTTGTGGCCCAACGGCCTTAGCTTGGATATCCCAGCCAAGGTGCTGTACTGGGTTGATGCCTTCTATGACCGGATTGAAATGATATTCCTGAATGGCACCGATCGAAAGGTAAAACTCCCCTGTTCATTCATATGTCATGTTTCAATCCGCTTTGCCCTCGAGTCAAAATTACTTCTCCTTACTGGCCCGAAATGGCAAGTATTGGTCTTTTCATTTAGTGATGAAACCGAAAGCCATGTTGGAGGTACGTGGGCACTCCGTGCTGGGTAAACACTTCATAACTTGTAAGATAATTTGTAGAGTTTAATTTCCACGGCAAAGAAACCTGTTAAAAACTGAGGTACGTTTTCCAATCTGTCCACTTCCTTGTTTGAAAGCCCTGAATGATCCTTGCTGTCAGACTACTTGGAGTGTACAAACAGAGGGGCTTTGGTAGTGGACTGAATCAGGTGTCTCAGAAGTGTTGGCCCCTCCCCCTCCTGCAGAATCTGTTACACCTTTGGGTTAGCCCTTTTATTGAGAAGTCCACAGCTGGCATTCACATTTTGCAAAAAGAACAATTGATGGACAGAATACAGAACAATGTCATACATTCACCCCAGTACAGAGATCTGGGCCTAAATCCACCTTTTTTTGCTCACCATGACTCTGTGCATGTGCTATGACACTTAAAATGGCATATGTTTAATTGGCTTACATCCAGTTGGCATAACTCAACTTACTTGTAAGTCCCTAGTAGATGGTACCAGGGGGACCTAGGGCCTATTAGTGCCACCACAAGTACAGCAAGGTAAAACATGTCTCCCAGACCGCCGCTGCAGACTGCTAGTGCAGATTTAAACAGCTAACTCGCCTTTGCTATTTAAGGTAACTGGAAAGCCCAACCTTCCCCTTTTAATATGTGTAAGTCACCCTTAATGTAGGCCTATCTAGTCCTAAGACAGGGTGCTGTATAGTAAAAGGTGGAGATGCCTTTTAGATGTTCCAGAAGTGAAACCCTAAATTGTTATTTTTGGTGTGGTAAAAGCTAATAGCCCCATTGGTGAGTGCAGAGTTACAGGCTGACACCTGAGCCTTTTTATCTTCTGACTGGGACTACTAAAGTTGGTACTGTACAGTATCAAAAGAATCAGTGTATTAAATCTGATATAATAGTTACATCAAAATAAATTTCACGGGTGGGCACAGTGCAACTTTAGTAATTGCCACTTTCGTTGGCCAGGCTATCCAGTGTCCATTAAGGGTTGCTCAAAAGGACTGTCCTCAAAGACGGCCTTCTGCCCTCCTGTGGAGAAGTGTGAATGACTCCCAAGTAAGGACACAATAGATGCTTGCTTGGGGGAGAGGTGTTACCTCTCCCTGACAGGAAGCCACATGGCTGTTACCCCAAAAAGGCGAGCATCAAAGGCAAAGCCGCCTTAGAAGGTGAATGGGAAACAATTGGGAGAGGGGCTCCTCTCTGTCCCACGTGCCTGGTTTAGGCTGGCACGAGGGACAGAGAGGAGAAACCAGTTATTAAACCACTTTTCTAGGGGCGTTTAGCCCCCTTTGTAGCTGCACCTCTGGGTTGGGTTGGTGAGCTCTGCACTCCAAGATAGGTGTTCTGCCATGTTGAAATTGGACAGAAGGGAGTCTTCTTTTATAGCTAGAATCCACATTTCCACAGGAAGTAGTCATCAGACAGGAGGGGACCTGGTATCCCATTGGCTAGTGATTGCAACCTCCCCCGAGGGCATTCCCTGGGCATTAAGGAATCGCACCTGGCTTCCAGAACTTGGATATTATTTGACTAGAGAAGAGGACTGATGGACCGCTCTGCTTCTCAACGGACACGACGAAGAGAGGGTGGACCGACATGGACTGCTCCTGCTGCACTTGGTGGCTAAGAAGGGAAGGGACTGTGCCAGCCCGAGCAAGAGACTCCAAGGGTCATCTGGCTGACCTCCTGTTCCTAACACAAAGTTACAGTAGCTGAAGAAACCTGCTGGAGTGAGTTGGTAGCCTAGATTCCTTGATCACTGTTCCTTGCTGCTGTGCAGCCCAGGGAACCAGGGCTACGAACACTCAAAAGTTGCCCCCAAATCTAGTGGACCCGGGAGAGCTGTCTAAATGGCCTGCAGAGCACTAGTGTAAAGCTTGTATTGCGTGAAACTAGTTCAAGTTCAGGAATTTGTATAGCGCACTACTCACCCAGAGGGTCTCAAGGCGCTTGGGGGAGGGGGTGCATTATTTATCGAATAGCCAGGTTTTAAGTTCCTTCCTGAAGGAAATGTGGTTCTGGGTAAGGTGGAGGTGAGTGGGGAGAGAATTCCAGGTTTTGGCCGCCAAGTAGGAGAAGGATCTTCCTCCCATGGTGGATCTATGGATGCGAGGGACTGCGGCGAGGGCTTGATTGGAGGATCTTAGTTGGCGGGTCGGTGTGTAGAAGGACAGTCGTGTGTTGAGGCATTCGGGTCCTAGTTTGTAGAGGGCCTTGTGTGGGTGGGTGAGGAGACGGAACGTTATTTTGCCCCAGTATTGGAACTTTCATAGATTCCCATGCTTTGTATCATTCCCCGTCGTCGGAATGGGAGCCTCTGTAAATAGAAAAAATACCTTAGTAGTAAGCACAAAGTGAAAAAATAGGCCTAGGCCTTATCTCATTTTGTAGCTTATCCACCTCTTTTTGTAAAAGAGACCAAACTTTTGCAGTAGCCAATCAGAGCAGCCTCACCCCATAGAACCTTCCTGAGAGAAGCTCAGAGCCTCAGATTTTCTACCGCACGTTGTGCAAGGGAGTCTCCATTGAGCTCTGCTCAGTTTCTTCAATTCTAAACTACTTTTTTCAACAACTTGGATTTCTTTGTCTTGTCTGACAAGGAGAAAAAAACCCTTTTTAGAGCCTGTGCTACGTGCTCCAAGAAGAGGTTGTTTGTCAAAGACAAACATATGGACTGTATATACTGCCTGTATCCGGACCATAAACCCACGAACTGACAGATTTGCAGAACCTTCTCCTCGAAGACCTTGAGGGACAGGGAAGGACGTCTCCTCACATGGCTTCAGAAGATGAAGGACTGAGGGCTCCTCGTCAATGGTGTCATCTAAGAAGTCTCAGAAGAGGGGTAGGTCTCCCCCTTCTACTTCAGGCGAGTCCCTTCCCAAGGCCTTACCAGGGACCTCTGATAGGTCTGACAGGCCTGCTTCCCAGAAATCTCCTCACCACGGTGAAAAGGAGAGGCAGGGTAAGCCTGAGGAGTCACAACCCTCAAAAAAGGTGAAAAAGGTTACTACTATCTCTTCACCTCCCTCTGCGAAGGATAGAGGGGTCAAGAAGCCTTCAACTTCAGCACAGGAGGTCATTTCGGACAAGAAACAGCGGTCGTCGACGGTGAAAACCACAGGTACGTCGACGACTTCTGTAAAAAAGGATGTCTCTGTGAAAGTAGCCTCGTCGACGGGCTCGTCGACGACGGCTACGACGCCTGCATCGTCAACGGTATTCAAGACACCTGATGCCTGTTCGTCGTCGACGAAGATCACCTTCTCCACGTCGATGACGATGACAACAAAGATGGCTTCGGCGATGACGACGAGGACGACGTCGACGACGACCGTGTCGACGACTCCTGTATCCATGATGCTGACGACGAGTTCGTCGACGATCCCGTCGACGCTCCTTCCATCGTCGACGATGAGTTTCTGCTAGTCGACGACGCAATCCTCGACGACGAGAGCAGTATCTTCGTCGGCGCTTCCGTCGACGACGCAGTCCTTTAAAGAGTTACCGTCGTCGACGACTACCTCGTCGACGATGTCGTCGACGACGGGCTCATCTGAAAAACCTGTTTTTTCGTGCAGAAGGAAGCAGATAACACCAGAGTTGACGTCTCCGCGACAGGTTCAAAAACTTCCACCTAGTCTTCTGTTGGATGACGACTCTGATGAAGAGACTTTTAGCGAGTTTGGACAAGCGTATAGCCCTTCTGACCTACAAGTTAAGGTTCAGGATGTTAGTTCGGAGGAAGGAGAGATGGAACACCAACACTATGTTCCTGATCATTACTATGGGGAAGAGGACACAACTACCAGGCAAATGCCTTTGCAGAAGCCTTCAAGTCAGTCGCAAGAAGGGATGGTGGCGATGCCATCCAGTTTGATTACGGATCTACAACTTATGTTGCAGGACTACCGGAAGCATTTCCCTACTCCCCAAGAAGCTCAACGAGTGCGTCCTCCGACGCCTCCGCCTCAATCGTTATAGCCTGTGGCAGTACACTCTTTGCCTCCAAAAGAGCGTACCACTGCGCCTGAAGAGCGCCTACAAGAAGTGGTGGAGGTGCATGATACAGATGATGATACTGCCTCTTCTGATGCGGACCAACAAGTGGATCCTGACCAAGACCAGCAAGTGGATTGGAATCCAAATGACCCTCGTGATCCAGACGTCGCTGATCCAGATAACGCTACCTCACCTCCAGCGGACGTTGAAGGTTTTCACAACCTGATGGAACGGGTTTCCAAGAGGTTTGGTCTCCCAGTGACCACGGTTCAGTCCGAATGTTTCTTATATGATTTCAAGGAACCATTCAGGAAATCAGTACGTTCCATACCAATCATTGAACATGTTTGGTCTGAGGGCCTGAAGGCTATGCATAACCCGGCCACAGTCCTCCCGGTGCTACCAAGACTGGAGAAAAAGTACAAAGCACCAGATGGCAGTCCGGCGTGTCTGCTGGGTCAACCAAAACCGGACTCAGTCATTTCTCAGGCCGCCCAGAGCAAATCTAAAAATCCATCCACGCCGCTAACTACACCACCAGATAAGGAGGGCAGGCGCCTTGACAATGTGGGTAAAAGATTCTCCGCAATGGCCAGTCTTCTTGTTAGGGCAGCTAATGCTTTAGCAATTCTGGGACGTTACGATCGCCAGATGTGGTGCAACCTTTCTCAGTTTGTGGAGGAATTACAGGATTCCTCTAAAGAAGAAGTAAAGAAGATATTGCTGGAGGGGGAGCGGGCCTCTTCGGAGGTCATTGATTGTGCTATGGGTATAGCGACCACAGCATTTCGAGCGCTAGCCGGTTCGGCTGTTCTGAGACGCCAAGGATGGTTAAAGGCCACATGGTTCAGACAGGAGGTGCAGAATAAAATTTTGGATCTGCCATACGACGGAGAAATGCTGTTTGGCAAACACGTTGATGACGCCCTACAGGGCATAAAAAAGGACACTGATACAGCCAAGTCCTTAGGAACATTGCAATATCGCAAAGTACCCTTCAGAGGAGCAAGAGGTAGAGGATTCTCCACCTATAGAGGAGGCAATCAGAATCGCTACTCTTCCGGCTCACAATCTAGCCAGACATATAAACCTCAATACACTCAGAGGGGTTCCTTCTCTCGCCAACAGCCCAGAGGACGACAAGGGCAGCAAAGGAGAGACAACACCAGGAAACAATAGCGGCCAGGTGGCTCTTTCCACTGTTCCGGTTCCCTCATTAACACCGGTGGGGGGCAGGATTGCCCATTGCCTCAACAACTGGATGGTCATTACATCGGACCAGTGGGTCCTACAGATCGTCAAAGAAGGACACACGTTGGAGTTTCAAGACCTTCCTCCAACAAGAGCGCCAGACGCCTTTCCTCCCAAACATCTCAAACTCCTTCATCTCGAAGCCCACCAACTCTTCACCAAGGGGGCGGTAGAGCCTGTACCCCTCTCTCAGTAGGGGAAAGGGTTCTATTCCAGGTTCTTCCTGGTTCGGAAGACAAAGGCCAAGTGGCGTCCAATTTTAGATCTACGGCAGCTCAACACTTATCTCGTCAAGTTGTCCTTCAGGATGGTCACTCTTCAGGACATCCTCCGCCTTCTCAATCCAGGGGACTACATGGCGACCCTAGATTTGGAAGACGCTTACTTCCACGTTCCTATTCATCCAGCTCACAGGCAATATCTTCGATTTACAGTGGGCAAGAGCCACTTTCAATTCAAAGTACTGCCGTTTGGTCTCCGGTCCGCTCCGCGGATCTTTACAAAGGTTCTGGCTCTGGTAGCAGCCTTTCTCAGGAGACAGGCTATACAAGTCTTTCCATATCTGGACGATTGGCTGCTGAAGGCTCCGTCTTCCCAGGAAGCGTCCAGGGCAGTCACGTCCTGCAGAGAACTGTTCGAGCAACTAGGTCTTCGGCTCAACAGGACAGCGAGGTTTCTAGGGGCCATCCTGGACACAGAGTGTTGCCTAGCCTTTCCTTCGGAGGAACGCCAAAGCAAGCTGATTTGTTCAGCCCGCCTTCTTCAAACTCGAAAGTCGCTGACAGTTCGCAAGTACAAATCGCTTCTCGGATCGATTTCATCCTGCATACCATTGGTTCCACACTGCAGGCTCAGAATGCGTCCACTGCAGGAACAGTTGGACAAACAATGGCGTCAGGTCACAGGCTCCTTCGACGACAGGATTGTCGTTACCCCAGAAATGAGAAAGGCAAGCGGCTGGTGGTTGCTGAAAGACCATCTTTCCAGGGGTTTATCGTTCCAACTTCCACCATCTCCCATAGTTTTGACAACAGATGCTTCCATGGAGGGATGGGGAGCGGTCCTCCAGGAGTTGAAGGTCAGTGGCCATTGGAGTCCAGTCCAAGTCAAGTTCGACATCAACCTCCTGGAACTTCTCGCTATCCGTCTGGATCTACAAGCTTTTCTTCCGAGGATCCGCAACCGTGCAGTGCTGGTTCGTACAGACAACACCACAGCCATGCACTACATAAACAAGCAAGGCGGAACGAGATCCTCCACCCTCTCGAGGGAAGCCCAGACACTTTGGAATTGGGTAATCCAGAACAATATCACCCTTTCAGCGGAACATCTAGCGGGGACACTCAATGTCAGGGTCGCCAAAGGACTATCTCACACAAGTGGGAACTGGACCAGACCATTCTGGAGGAACTCTTTGCACGCTGGCGGACACCATCCATCGACCTGTTTGCAACTCCCCAGTCCTTCGCAAGCAGGGTTCACCATCGGGAATCCTTGGGGAATGCGCTTTTGATTGCTTGGTTCGGCGCCTTTGTTTACGCCTTTCCTCCCATTCCGCTGATCCCGAGATTGATCAGCAAGCTCAAGGTAGAACCGTGCAAGATGATTCTGATCGCACCAGCATGGCCCAGACAGTTTTGGTACTCAGAACTTCTCCTCCTCTCCCAGGATCAGCCAGTTCTCCTGCATCCTGTTCCAACACTGTTGACAATGACTCACGGACAGGTTCTACATCCGGACTTGAAGTCTCTGCGATTGACAGCGTGGCTCCTGAGTTCCGAGAGTTCCAAGGTTTAAATCTCTCAGGAGAATGTAGGGACATTTTGGCCCAGGCCCGAGCGCCTAGTACCAACAAGACCTATCGGGCTAAGTGGAAAAGATTCTGTGTTTGGTGTCGGAAGGAAGGTCTACATCCATATACTTCTGCACCAACTCTTACCTTACATCCTTTCTCTGTTAAAATCTGGATTGGCTCCGTCTTCTGTAAAAGTACATTTTAGCGGCCATTTCTAGATTCAGACGTTCATCATCAGGTCCTTCCCTGTGGTCGGCAAGGATTATCAAACAATTCCTGAAGGGTCTATTCAGGGTTTTTCCTCCAGTCTGGCCTCCACCACCAGCCTGGCATTTGAATTTAGTCTTGTCATATCTCATGAAACCCCCCTTTGAGCCTATTCATAAGACTGACCTTAAGTTTCTCTCGGGGAAACTGGCTCTTCTCTTGGCCCTGACATCGGCTAGAAGAGTTAGTGAACTCCAGGCTTTCACAATTGAGGAACCTTTTCTACAGTTCAAGAATAATGTTCTCATCCTAAGTACAAATCCTAAATTTATCCCGAAGGTACAGTCAGAATTTCATCTAAATGAGCCAGTGGTCTTAAAATCTTTCTTTCCACAGCCTTCCACACCAGCGGAGAGAACTTTGCACTCTTTGGACATTCACAGATGCCTGAAATTCTATTTGGAGCGAACAAAACAGTTCAGAAAATCTTCACAGCTTTTTGTTTCATTCAGTGCTCCTAGAAAGGGGTGTCCAGTTTCTAAACCCTGTATTTCCTGCTGGATTTCCAGTGCTATACATTTTTGCCACCAGGCAGCTGGAAAACCACTTCAGCAAGCAGTTCGTGCTCTCTCTAAAAGATCAATGGCTTCATCGACGGCTCTGTTCGCAGGTGTCCCAATCAAGGACATATGTAGAGCGGCGACATGGAGCAGTGTCCACACCTTCACTCGCCACTACTGCTTGGATTCTTCTGTGAAAGAGGATGCGGCAGTGGGCCAGGCGGTTTTGAGGAACCTTTTCCAATAAGTCGGTGAGATTTCCTTACTATCCCGCCTTCCTGTTTGCATATTTTGTATTACTTGTTATTATTGTGCTTTAGGATTCTAATGTGTCTCTGGTTTTCTTATCAGAATTATGTATGACATTTTCAGGTACACAAATTACAAAATATGCTTTTTCTCTATTTACTGCTGGTTATTCTGATACAAAGCATGGGAATCTATGAAAGTTCCAATACTGGGGCAAGAAAACAAGTTACTTACCTGTAACTTTGGTTCCCCGTATTGGTAACTTTCATAGATTCCCATGCGCCCACCCGCCTCCCCTGGGAAAGCTCAGTCTTATTGTCTTGTGAGATAGCTGTTAACAACGGCTACAAAAATCTGAGGCTCTGAGCTTCTCTCAGGAAGGTTCTATGGGGTGAGGCTGCTCTGATTGGCTCCTGCAAAAGTTTGGTCTCTTTTACAAAAAGAGGTGGATAAGCTACAAAATGAGATGAGGCCTAGGCCTATTTTTTCACTTTGTGCTTACTACTAAGGTATTTTTTCTATTTACCGAGGCTCCCATTCCGACGACGGGGAATGATACAAAGCATGGGAATCTATGAAAGTTACCAATACTGGGGAATGAAAGTTACAGGTAAGTAACTTGTTTTCCTCTTGTTGACGGGAAGCCAGTGGAAGTCTTTCAGGTGACCGGTAATGTGAGCTTGGCGCAGGATGTCCAATATGAGTCTGGCTGATGCGTTTTGGATGCGCTGGAGTTTTTTCTGTAGTTTGGCTGTGGTTCCGGCGTAGAGGGTGTTTCCATAGTCCAGTCGGCTGGTGACCAGTGCGTGGGTGACAGTCTTTCTTGTTTCGGTGGGGATCCAACGAAAGATTTTTTTGAGCATACGAAGTACGTTGAAGCAAGAGGATGAGACGGCGTTGACTTGTCTAGTCATCGAGAGGGAGGAGTCTAGGATGAAGCCTAGGTTACTTGCGTGGTCTGTGGGTATGGGTGCCGTGCCCAGGGCCGATGGCCACCATGAGTCGTCCCAGGCAGAGGGGGATGATCCTAGGATGAGGACTTCCGTTTTGTCTGAGTTAAGTTTTAGGCGGCTGTTTTTCATCCATTCGGCTACTTCTTCCATGCCTTCATGAAGATTGGTTTTGGCGGTGTTACGGTCTTTGGTGAGGGAAAGGATCAGCTGGGTGTCGTCAGCGTAAGAGATGATGTTAAGGTTGTGTTGTCGCGCAATGGATGCGAGGGGACTCATGTAAACGTTGAAGAGGGTGGGACGGAGTGATGATCCTTGTGGTGCTCCGCAGATGACTTCAGTGGCCTCTGATTTGAATGGGGGGAGTCGGACTCTCTGGGTTCTCCCGGCGAGGAACTAGATGATCCAGTCCAAGGCTTTTCCTTATACGCCGATGTTGCTGAGGCGTTGTATGAGGGTGCTATGACAGACTGTGTCGAAGGCTGCGGAGAGGTCGAATAGGATGAGGGCAACTGTTTCTCCGTTGTCCAGTAGTGTTCGGATGTCGTCTGTTGCTGCAATAAGGGCGGTTTCGGTGCTGTTTGGCTCGAAAGCCGGACTGTGAGGAGTCGAGGGGGTTGTTGGATTCAAGGAAGGCGGCGAGCTGGCTATTGACGGCTTTCTCAATGACTTTGGCAGGGAATGGGAGGAGGGAGATGGGGCGGTAGTTCTTAAGTTCAGAGGGGTCCGCTGTGGGTTTCTTCAAGAGGGCGCTGAGTTCGGCGTGTTTCCAGCTTTCTGGGAAGGTAGCGGAGTTGAAGGAGCAGTTGATGACATCACGGAGATGGGGTGCGATGATGGAGTCTGCTTTGTTGAAGATGTGGTGGGGACAGGGGTCGGTTGACGAGCCTGAATGGATGGAGTTCATTAGGCGGATGGTGTCTTCAGTGGCGATTGGTTTCCAGGTGTTAAGGATGTTAGAGGGCGGTTTAGGTTCGGAGGTGGGTGGAGTGGACTGTTCTTTGGAAATGTTCTCAAAGCTGTTATGTATGTCGGCGATTTTGTTGTAGAAGAAAGAGGATAACGAGTCGCAGAGGTCTTGGGAGGGAGTAATGTCGTTTGACGATGTTGAATAGTTCCTTGCTGTTTTGGGCGTGGTTGTCGAGTCGATCCTTGAATGCTGATTTCTTGGTGGATCGGATCAATTTGTGGTGTTTGCGGGTGGCTGTCTTGAAGGTGGTCAGGTTGTCAGTGGTTGGGTTTTTTCTCCATGTTTTCTCGAGAGTACGGCATAGTTTCTTGGATTTCTTAAGGTCCTCGTTGAACCAGGGAGCCTTTTTGTTACCCTGTTTGGTTTAGTGGTTTTTCAAGGGTGCTAGTTCGTCAGCGCTGTGAGTGATCCATTGTTTGAGTTTGGTGGCCGCTTGGTTTGGGTCCGATAAGAGGGCGGGAGGGTTTTGTTTGAGCAATGTGAGGAGTTGGTCGATGGTGATTTTGTTCCAGTTTCTTTGTGGAATAGGTTGTGGGGGGGTTGTGGGTCGAGGTAGTTTTGTAGCTGAAGTGAACACAGCTGTGGTCCGTCCAATGGAGAGCTGTGGTGTGATCGAAGGAGATGTGCTTGCTGGAGGTGAAGATTGGGTCGAGCGTATGTCCGGCTACATGGGTGGGGGTGTCAACAAGTTGTTTGAGACCGAGATTGGTCAGGTTGTCCAGAAGGGTGGTGGTGTTGCTGTCGTTTTTTCTTTTCCAGGTGGAAGTTGCGGTCTCCCAGTAGAATGTAGTTCTCGGAGGTGAGGGCATGTGGGCAGATGAAGTCAGTGATGTCTTCGCTGAATTGTTTACGGGTTCCTGGTGGTCTGTAGATGAGGGTGCCTCTAAGTGTGGTCCTGGGGTCGGTGTGGATCTGAAAGTGGAGGTGTTCGGCGGTTGCAAGGTTATCGTCGAGGCTGGTCTTGATTCTGAAGGTGTTCTTATGGACGATGGCGATACCTCCTCCTGTTTGGTTGGTGCGATCTTTCCGGATGATCTTGAGTGTGTCCGGGATGGCTATGGCGATGTCGGGCGCTGAAGAGGCGTTCTGTAAGGAACGCAATGTCCGGTGAAGCAGTGTCGAGTAGGTCCCAGAGTTCAGTGGCGTGTCTGTGGACCGAGCAGGTGTTTAGCAGGATGCACTTCAGGTGGTTAGGGTCGGAGCTGTGTTTGGAGTTAGTGGATTTGGTGTGGGTCTTGATGCAGTCGAGCTTGCAGGAGTGGCAGGCGAAGGGACCGTGGGTACGTCCTGGGGCAGCTTCGTAGCATTGTGGTGTGCGTCCGGGGTTAAGGGCTAGGAGGGTGGCGGAGTCATACGTTATGCAGGATGAGTGCCGTTTGAGGGGGCCAAGAGGTCTGGCGCTGGGCGCGGTCCAGGCGCGTACGGGCGTAGACGGGCTTACCTTTGGCGCGCATGGGGCGCGATCGCTGCGCGTGAAAGCTGCGCGTAGAAGCGTCGGTCATATGTGGATAGTGGAAGGGGAGGGGCGAGGGAGGATCAGCTGGGAGGCGGGTGCGGGCTGGAGGGGACGGGCTCCGAGGCACAACAACAACAAAATGGCTACAGAAGCGAAACCGGAACCGGATTGGGGCCAACAACAGAGAAAGCTTTGTGGGCAGAGGCACAATCACAGTAATTCAGCAATTAATGCAACAGGTACACAATTAAAGCTAGCGTTACTCGAGGCGGGTAATTTATGCAGTAATGAGGCAATGCAGGCGCTACTATAAGAACAATGTTAAAACGAGCAGCACGTTACAAAATGCAGGCAGCAGAACGATACCAGATGCAGGCAGCAGTGAGGAGGAACATTCTTAGGCAATGGTGCAAAGTAAAAAGCAGAACGATCTCAGCAAGGGCCAGGGGCTGTGTGGAGCGACCGCTTCTGACGGAGTCAGGACGGTCACAGTGATTCCCAGGATGGGGCGAGCCTAGTGAGTCAGTGGGAGGGAGGATCAGCTGGGAGGCGAGTGCGGGCTGGAGGGGACGGGCTCCGAGGCACAACAACAACAAAATGGCTACAGAAGCAAAACCGGAGCCGGATTGGGGCCAATAACTGAGAAAGCTTCGTGGGCAGAGGCACAATCACAGTAATTCAGCAATTAATGCAACAGGTACACAATTAAAGCTAGCGTTACGCGAGGCGGGTCATTTATGCAGTAATGAGGCAATGCAGGCGCTACTATAAGAACAATGTTAAAACGAGCAGCACGTTACAAAATGCAGGCAGCAGTACGATACCAGATGCAGGAAGCAGTGAGGAGGAACAATCTTAGGCAATGGTGCAAAGTAAGAAGCAGAACGATCTCAGCAAGGGCCAGGGGCTCTGTGGAGCGACCGCTTCTGACGGAGTCACGACTTTTGTCCACCAACCTATGTCAGCGGGGTTGGGTGCTGAGCGCCAAGATGCTCCTCGGAGTGATAGTAGCGCTATATAAATGTGTGCTTACATTACATTACAATGTAGTTTGATTGTCCGGAATGCACCTTCCTGCTAAAAGAAGTGAACCGCAGAAACCACTGTACCGGGGAACTGGTACCCAGTGGCAACAGGCATCCGTAGCCAGGATCGCCTCACCTATCCTGTGGACTGAGGAATAACCCCAGGAAGACCCTTGTCACCACTCAGCATCTTAAGCATCCCATATGCCTTGCATCAGGACCACTCCATGGAAGTCTATGGAAAGGAGCCATTGACGCTGGAACTGGACTCCAGACTGCTTTTCTCGTTGAAGTAACTGTTTCTGTGGACTTTGCTGGCCCCCCTGACTGTCTCCCTGTTGGAAAAGTTCACCTTAAGTAACTCTAAGTAATCACAATACTTACCCAGGTTTTTCTTGAGAAGTTTTGAAGTGCCAAATTTGTTGAATTTGCCAATGGTTATTCAAAGTTGAGTGGAAAGCTGTGATTTACTATACCTTCTAAACGCTGTGTCTTTGGAACATTCTGGTGCGCGTTTTTCATCATGGTGCCTGAAAATACATACCATTTGAGTCTATTTTTATAAATTGGTGTCTGATTCCTTGAGTGTCATGTCTTCTCCTTCAGTTATTTTGGTACTATTTAAATGCTTTACACTTGTTTCTTTGTGTAAGACTGACTGATCAGAGGCACAGCTATTCAGGATTGCGCTAAGGTTTAACAAACCAACCCTGACTGATCCTAAATGTGTTGGTAGTGAATTACACTATGGTGCCACACAACCACACCATATAATGCAGCGAGGGTTAACTTGGTATGAGGCAGGCCGTATGTCCAGTTTGAGTAAGATCAACACCCCCATCCCTTTCATTCTAACTTAGGATAGTCTTTTGACCGTGTGACTTTGTCTGTTTCCACTTCCGCAGATAGTTTACGAGGGTACAGAGCTGAACCATGCCTTTGGTCTATGCCACTACAACAGCTTTCTATTCTGGACGGAATACCGCAGCGGCAGCATCTACCGCATGGACCAGACGTCCAAGTCAATCAAGCTGCTCCGTAATGAGAGGCCGCCGATTTTTGAGATACGAATGTACGATGCACAGCAGCAGCAAGGTAACCCATAGATTTAATTGATTGTGTGTACTTCATGGCAGATCTCTTAAGCGGGGGCCAAGAAAAGGGATGTGGCAATCCCAAATTACTTTAGGAAGTGTCTTTTTCTGGTTTGCTGTAATTTATATCCTGCAGGTTGCTTGATGAGAGAGTATTTTGTCACAGTCCTCCAGTCCTGGCTTACAAAAGGTTCATGTCCTACTCTTTGGTGGTTAGGACATGTGCTGGAACAGAATCTCCAGCTTGGACACTCTGGAGGCTACAGGAGGCTTAGACGCCCTCTTTTTCTTGTCTGTTTCACTGCATTGAATTGCTGTGAATGCCATGCATTGAGATTGTTATGCATCCTGCTAGTACTGAATGAGTATTTTGTTCCATTCCAGCAGCTAAAGTGCAGGTGCCCAATTTGACCCACACCTTCTCTCCTGCTGCCAACTCTCAGACTATAGATCCAGGATTGGTTTTGCCTTCTGCCCAAACTCCCTTTCCGACTGTGGTTGCCCGCCTGAAGAACGTGTTAACACGTGCTAAACTTAAAATATGATCAAATAGAAATGTTCTGAGAAAGTCAAAGGTTAAAGTGAGATTGTAGTTGGGGGATGGAATGAAACGAGAACAAGAGTTTAAAAAATAAAAAATAAACACTGAACTTTACTCTTTATGCGTTAGTCTAATGAAATGTTAAATGACATCACTAAAGGCATCTCAAATGACGACATTGATGATATCACTGAGGACTTCATCCATGATACTGTTAATTACATTTCTTCTTAAACTCATGCATCGTGGTAAAAAAGGGCATTGGTAGTAAAGGGCCTATCCTCATATACAACATAAGATTACTTTGTGTGCACTTGTGGATGCATAGAATGGTAATAGGGTAGGCCCTAGATGATAATAGGGTGTGCCCTAGAGCTACGTCTGGCTGTACATGGCAAAAGGTGTTTGGGCCATGGTTTGCCTCCCTACAAGGTTTCAGCTACAACAAGTACTTACTGCTAAACAAAGAAAAGGCTTAGTGCACCTGGTGTAGGTTGCAGAGTCACCTTTTATAGTAGGTTCTGATTTAAAGCCAAATCCTGTTGCCAAAAATCTGTGAGAGAAGCCAACACTTCTGTTCACAATAGACTATTTACTCATGGGCGGGACCCGTTTAGGGATGGTTTAATTCAGTATGGTTGTAAGGAGAGCTCTAAAGTAGCATGACTTTGTTCTCATCTCACGAATGTGTGTAATGTATTTGACCAAACTACTGATGGTTGTCCGTGGGGCCTGGCTGAAGGTGCCTTATTAGTGGCTCATGCATACTTGTTAACCTCTTGACTCAGTTTTTTTAAAAGGTGTTCAAGGTTTATAAAAAGGGTGACCACATTGTAAAGTCTGTGGGGACATTCCAGGTTAAGCATGTTAATGCCAGCAAAAGCAGGGTGACATTCACCAAATATGGGTGAGTTTACAAATCGGCTACATGTCATGAACGTTGTTAAAAGGGTATGTTCATTTTCTCTTTAGTGGCAATAGAAAATTGGGCACAGGTGTAGGTTGTTGAATAACTTATGATCCACGTAGCCTATAAAACAGTGTCATAATCATTGGATTAAGTCCTTTTAGATGTTATCTGCGATGCCATTTAACCTGTTATCTGTAATGTAATATGTGAGGTTAATAAGGACTGAATATCAAGGGCACAAGTTATAAATAGTTGACTAAACTATAATTCGCGATTTTCAGTAGTTTTCAAACGTTCTTTGATTAGTCCCTCTCCTATCATGATTTTAAACCTGCTTTTTTCAGAGAATGAATATATATATAAATGTGTGTGTGTTTATATGTACATGCACTTGTATATATACACACACACACACACACGCACACACACACTTATGTTTCCTTGAATCGTCCACATTCCAACTCTCACAATAACAGATGCTACTATCACCAAGTCTTTAGTGCCACATTGGGCAGATGACTTACTAAACTGTCCCCTCCTTGAGACACCTGCAAGTGCAGTGATAATTTCTGCAGCAGAGGAGTCAACACACCGAGCCATCCTATTGAATTCCCTAACTGACAGCATACCGCATATTTCAGCATTAAAGGCCTAACTAGTATTTGGATATTGACATTGAACTTAGGGGTTGAGAAATCTCTCGGAAATGATGATTTTCATGAGGAAAATAGCAATTAAGCAAACCTTTTTAGTATTCAAGTGCACCTTTTTGTTTTGCTCCATCCACATCGTGATACCTAGGTCGCGATATGTAGTAGTTGTGCGAGGTACATTTTAGCAGGAGGCACTGCTCCTGACTGAATTTCACATGGACAGGCCTGAACGTGAACAAAAGCTCGTGGTTTATTTGGCTAGTTCTCTGCATAATCTTGAGGGCCATGGTCTGCAGACTCCAAATGAATATGACCCGTGGAGGACTCTGCCTTCGGTGTTTTAGCAACGTTCAGAAAGATGCTTATTGTGTCTCCCAGAGTTTTCTTTCTGTCTCATTTAATAATCTAGCTACTCTGAAATGACCGAGACTCTACATGTTCAGCGCTGTGCTGAATCCCCAAAACTAAATGGACATGACCTGTGCTTCCACCTGATCATTGATTCAGCTAGGTTTGTCAGCATCTTTAACCAACACCATTCTACACCACCCTTTACAGGAGCAATCTTAGGTGCTAGAAAATACTTTTTTTTGCAACATGTCAATTGGATATTGTAATCAGGAGGCACATAACGTTTTTTTTTAACGTACCAAGCAACGTCTCCACAACTTCAGAGTTACTCTGAAACATTAATATGTATAAAGAACATTTGGCCTGCTTTAAGCATGCAAACTGCGATTCTTTTTTTCTTTAAAATAAGGAAAAATAGTTTCCGTTAAACTAATGAAAAAAACTTTTATTTGGTCATTTAGAGAACAGATCATAACACTTTTGTGTGCTTGAATTTGTCAGTGAGTTTCTACATGACAATGGCCTAAGTGAACTGCATCTATTTGCTCTGCAGGGAAGCCGCTCTTTCCCTGAGAAATTGGCCTTTAGCATAATCCCTTACGGCCAGATTCATGAAGCTTAATTGCGCTCGCAAAGGGCCAGATTCTCAGAATCTGGCCCTTTGCGAGCGCAATTTTTGCATTTGGGATTCATCATCCCAAATGCAAAAATCGGTAATAGCGAGTTTGCTAATTTGCGAGGAATTACATTTTAAGGAATCTCTATTTGAGATTCCTTAAATGCAATTCATCATCCATTTTTAAATAGCGAAATCGCAATTTCGGGCCGATATTTACCCCGAGGTCAAACCTCGTGGTAAATAGCGAAAACTTAGAAAAATGCTTTTAAAAGCATTTTTTTTAAGTTGCATGTTGCATACACACATGTCCTTTGGACATGTGTGTGCGCAACACCAATGTAGATTACCTTGCAGGGGTGCTACATGGTGTCCTTTGGACACCCCTAGCACCCTTGAAATCGCATCCTTATTTGCGATTAGCAAATTGCTAATCGCAAATAAGGAATAACTCCACATTCATTCCTATGGGCCTTAGGCCCATAGGAATGAATGGGGAGTTATTCCTTATTTGCGATTAGCAATTTGCTAATCGCAAATGAGGAATGTGTAGGAATCCCAATTTATTTTGCGATTCCTACATGAATCCCGTTTTGCGAGTCTGTAATAGCGATTCCTTATGATTCGCTATTACAGACTCGCAAAACGGGTCTTTGATGAATCTGGCAGTAAGTTTCCAAAGCTTCTCTTCTCAAGTCTAACTGAAGGCCGTAGCTTTCCAAGAGAAGACAAACATTTCCAGCTGGCGCAGTACGTCACGTGGGTGCGTCCATGTTGGACTGGTGAGGCCTAGGAACCTGACATTGGACATGTGTTCCTGAGGTTGTGCTGGAGATCAGTTGAGAAACAGCCGGCAGAGTGTCAGCAAAAACGGAGGGGGAAAATTTAAGATAGACCTCTCTGCTCTTGTATTTAGATTGTAAAGAAACTGGCCCTGCTGTTTCCCATGCTGATAATTTTATTGTAAAAATGTCGTCTTTTCAATTTTTGAAGAGAGGGTGCTGACAGGGTAACGCAGAATTGTATGCAATGTGCAGGCCATTCATTTGAATATCTGCGGGGGCCGACTAATCTTTTACAATTTCAGTTTAATGAAATTGCTGCCATTCAGATGGGTAATCTGCTATATAAGCCTTCAAACTCTATTATTGTTTTATTTAATAAAGTTAGGGTTATCATTAAAGGTTAGCTTTTAAACTCCTTTCAGTTCTAGTTAAACGAGGGTGATGCACTCTCCTGTGTTATGCCAGTTATTTACTGCTTGTTTCTTGCAGTGGCATTTGACGCTTTGCTTAACAGATTGGCACACAGTATGCATTATTTATTCCACCTTTTTGTTTGTGTCTCTTACTTGTGCAGTGGGATCCAATGCTTGTCGAGTAAACAATGGGGGCTGCAGTAGCCTATGTCTCGCGACCCCGGGCAGTAGGCAGTGCGCTTGTGCAGAAGACCAGATCTTAGATGTGGATGCTGTCACTTGCAAAGGTGAGACCAGGATTTAGATCGACTGAATCCACACATAGATCAGTTGCTTAAGAAGATGTCTTGTATGCAGCTACAGAATTCAGTGCAAGCAGCACCATGTTGACATTCTTCTGTCCAGACTGTCCTGGAAACTCCTTACCTTACACCCTTCAGCTCCTCCGCTGATGCTTTACCATTTTAACCTTGAAGATCTCTCTTGTTCCCTCCCTCTTTTCAGCCCCCAACTTAACTGCTGCACCATTCCCTCATAAGGCCCGCATTGACTTTTCCAGGTTTTTCAACCTAGAGCCAAATTCCATTTTGATTTACCCCCAGGCATTTCCTAATTTGTAAAAATATTAATCAAAAATATAAAGAACAGCAGTACTACAAAGTTTTTTTTAGGAGCCCATCAACGCCACTACTAATTGGTAGGGTTGATGAATATCAAGACTGCTTAGACTTTCTTCCACTTAATCCATGTGTTCTTCCACCATCCTACCCTTCATACTGCTTTATTCCACTTGTGCTAGCTTTTTTTTTTCTCCCTGATTTTTCTCGTGGCCACTGTGCTCCTAACTTCTTTGTTTGTTCCTTATTTGTCTTTCTCTTGCTCTCGGGAAAGAGTTTAATGATGAAAAGTAGCCTCTGCATCCCAAAAAAATGAGTGCAGTGCCCTGTAACTGCATGCACTAATTAAATACTGTGCAGACCACATCTAATCGAAGTGTGCAAATATATAGCTAAAAACGCACAAACCTCTTCCATGTTGTGATTTCCTGGTTTTGGATCAAAAATGCGATCACGTTGGATTACAGGTTTGGCAGCTTTTGTGGCTTTCCCATCCATTTTACTTTTCTTTTGATCTCTGACCCGTTTTTCTGGTTTGTCCGACTTATCACTCTTTATATTTTTGTATTAACAGCGAACCCGTCCTACATTCCACCGCCTCAGTGCCAGACTGGAGAGTTTGCCTGTAAGAACAGCCGGTGTATCCAGGAGCGTTGGAAGTGTGATGGTGACAACGACTGCCTAGACAACAGTGATGAAGCACCAGAGCTCTGCCGTACGTAATACTAGATCCTTCTCCAGATGCCCATGAGCTCTATCCCACAAGGGCACCTCCAACTGTGACGGCAGCGACTGAAATGTGACATGCATAGCTCCCCCCCTTTATTCTGTGAAGCTACTGAACTTTGCTCTATGTAGTAACCCTTCAATTTCTTCTTCTCTATCCTCATTGTATTTAAACCCGCTTATCACTGAAATCCAGAACTGTCCCAAATACTGTTATGCTTTTTGTGTCAATCTTTGAATTATGGCGTGTATTAAA
Source organism: Lissotriton vulgaris (assembly GCF_964263255.1). Lineage (NCBI taxonomy): Eukaryota > Metazoa > Chordata > Amphibia > Caudata > Salamandridae > Lissotriton > Lissotriton vulgaris. The sequence goes on along the minus strand of NC_141685.1, from coordinate 1,359,622,942 downwards.
GAGACTGACACATTTGTCCCCCTCTACAGACCAGCACACCTGCCCCTCAGACCGTTTCAAGTGTGAGAATAACCGTTGCATTCCTATCCGTTGGCTTTGTGATGGGGACAACGACTGTGGCAACAATGAGGACGAGTCCAACTCCACCTGCTCAGGTCAGTCCCCCGCACTTCCTATTATTTGTGATTTACTTTTATTCTTTCATAGGCCCAGGGGGTTCCAGAAGGAAATAACATATGAAAATAAACATTTAATTTTGTCTCTTCACTCCAAGCACTCACTCCAAGCACTCTGAATCCCTCACCCACATTTAATTTTATTTTCATGCAGTATACTGGGAACTGAGTTTGTGGTGGGGCGCCAGGGTTACCATACCTCATCCTTCTCCGGTCATGCATCTCTAGTTTGAAAGAAAGTCAACTAATGCTTTGCCTTTTGCCAAAATTAAGTCTTATGTCTGTGTGACAGCATACACATTTTCTAAGACCTTTTACTCATCCAATTTTCTATGCAGATTGTTTCTAGAACCAGTTTACAATACATATTTTCTTTTTATTTTGGGGACTGGCACATTAAGGCCACAATCACTATATGTACCACAGAATCTGGGATATGAACCAGGTTCCTTATGTTCCAAAGTTGTCAGTTCTAGGCACTAGGACACCTCTCCACCTACTGCTTAGTAGCCATACACTACCGAGTATTGTGGAAAACTCTTTGGTTACAGTTGCAATATACAAACATGTTCAGGAATAGAAAATTATAACAATCCTTTTTTGACCAAAAAGCACCACCTGAGATGATTTCCCAAACAATAAAATGTTTTGGAAAGTCTGTAGTGAAACTTTGTGGGTGAAGGGTAAAGAGGAGAGAGGATCAATTGAAAGCATACAATGTGGCACTTTAGAGCAATGAGGAAAAAGAGTTTATAATCCGAAATTTTGCTTAAAACTGTTTAAGTCTATTGTAATCCGCTTTAATTTACGCTTCTAGGCATTCTGAACAATGGTCCTGGAACTACTCATCCATTTGCTGAAATGTGGATTTTTTTCTCCTTTTGATTTATTCTCATCAGACAGATAAGCCCCCTTACTTAGATGAATAGCTACTAGTCAATTATGACAGCCTGGCTTTTACTTGGCTTCCGAGTTCTAAGCTTCTTTTTCTTATTAAGAGTAGTTTGTCAATCTAAAATCCTACTACACACTCCTAAGATCTCTTGGACCTCTAGGTTTAAATTGATTTATTATTACTACCCGCCTAGGGTATATATCACCTCTAAAATAATGTGTCTCCTTAGGTACATGTTGGTTGTCCTATATGTAACAAAGTCAGGGGCAAATTTTTTTTTTCATGATGTGGAGCCGTCTAGATTAGACTATGTATCGGAATACGGTGCTACAGTTCTTGTCCCAAATGCTCCAGTAGCATGCTTACTGGTTTTATGTTGCCAAGAACCAAACCTAACCAAGTGTCCAGTAGATTTCTAGATCTAGTGCTCGTATTGGCCAAATGAAATATCTATGAGCTGGAAAAGTGCAGCTTGTCCTAATGTGTAGAAATGATATAATGAAGTTTTCAAGTGGGTGTAGTGCAAGGAGGGAGGGAGCACTAAAAGAGGTCAAGAGGGAGATTACACCGCAAGATATGGTGAAAGCCTGGGGTGTTATTGTGCTGACAATGCTAACAATTGACAGTAATGGGAGCTTGGTTTTGCCTCGTGAATCTTTCTGGATTCACTATGCTGTTCATATTCTGCTATCTGGTGGTTGGGTCCGGAATCGTAGTGTTTTTTTTTTTTTTTGTAGCCCAGGTGGGCGTCGACGTCCCACCATTTGGTGTACCTTCGGTGACGTCGGCATGCTTCCGGCGGAAGCTCCCACCCTTGGGCGCCATCTTCAGATTCTTTTTTCCGCCGTTGGGTCTGGATCGTCGCGTGAAGCTCCAGAAGTTTTGGAGGAGAAAAGGAGAAAATACAGCAACTTTTCGATCGAACAGACCTAAGAAGATTAGGAGAAGGGAAAGAACCTCCAGATATAAGACTCCCTTCGGAAAATGCGCACACATGGGGCCCCCTGAGCGCAAGGATGTACAAGACATCCTTTAAATTCTGCAAAAACTGCCACCACAAATTCGCGCAGAAGGACCAGCACCTGGTCTGCAACCTTTGCCTGCCGATCGACCACGAGAGCAAAGACTGCAACGCCTGCTCCGTCTTCAAACCGAAGACACTCCGGGTTCGAGAGAAGCAGAGGATAGCTCACTACACGATGCAGGCAAAGGTCAAGCCCCGACTCTTTACAAACTGAGCCTCTCCACCGACGACAACATCGCCGAAAGTCCAGATGACTTCACGGTCGCAGAGACCGATAAGGAAACGTCTGACAAGGTAGGAGAGTCTACGACCCCGAGAACCTCGACAAGGCCTCGAAAGCCTGAGACAGACTCTCGAAAATCAGAGTTCAGAGCCTCGAAGGGAGCACCGGCGCCGAAAACTTCGACGACCGAAGCTGCATCCCCGATAATGGGCCCAGTGGATCCTTCGAGAAGGACTCCCGGGTGCCGAAGACCGGCGAAAAGCCAAGGTCGTCGAAGCAAGCCCCCGAAAAAGGGACTTCGACTTCGAAGGAGAAGGAGCCGAAAAAAGCTTCGACTTCGATGATGCTGTTGGAGAGCAGCCGAAACGCTGGACTACGAGCAGGCCGCACAGTTGGAGAGAAAGAAAAGAAGGCTCGAGGCCGAGATGGAAAACATCCTTAAAAGGAAGAAGGACTTCGAGGAAAAGATGAAAAGTTTCAGGATCCCCTCGAAGCCAGCGACAGCCGTCGCTGAAGTGCAGGAGCACGAGGAGTTCGATGTCTAAGAGCCGCCGAAAACTCCGGAGCCCTCGGAACACGAAGAGGACCTCTATTACACAGAGGGTGAATATGGGGAGCAGCAGTCCAGCTACGGCTCAGGATCCTCGACGGCCCAAGACCTGGAATGGCAGGACATCGAGGCCGAAAACCCGGATTAGCCTGTGGAGACATATCCTTCGAGGGGTTCACCGCCAGATGAAATTGGGGCATACAATGAGGTCGTCAGGAAGGGAGCAGCAGCTTATGGGGTTAAGCTGGAAGAGGAAAAGCCTAAAGCAGACTTCCTGCTGGAAACAGTGCTCCCCACACAGACAAGAAGCCAGTTCTTGCCCATGCTGAAAAGTATCACGGATCAGGGGAAGGAAGCGTTCAAGGACCCGGCTACATGCAGGTCAGTCACGCCGAGGACAGAGAAGAAATACAAATTCTCCTCCCAGGACCCTGCTTACATCAAGGGGTCCGTCACAGCAGATTCAATTATCGCTGCAACGGCCAGTAGAAGGCCCAACGTCCCAACAAAATCTGGGCCACCACCTGACAAGGAAAGCAGGAGAATGGACCTGACGGGCAGAAAAATTGAGCGGAACGCCGCAATGCACTGGTCGATGGCTAACTCCAACGCCCTCCTGAACAGGCACCAATACCAACATTGGGATGAGATCGGCCAATTGCTCAAGCACCTCCCATAGCAATACCTTCAGAGGGCAACGCACCTCGTGGAAGAAGGGAAAAGCATTGCTAACTCATGCCTGAAGACAGCCTTGGATGGGGCTGAAACATCCAGCAGACTGATGGCTATAGGCATCACAGAGAGAAGACAAGCCTGGCTCAGGAGCTCAGGCTTCAAAACAGAGGTTCAGAACAACATCATGAACACACCTTTCAATGGAGAAACACTGTTCGGAGCCCCAGTTGATGAGAAAGTCGCCCAACTGAAGAAAGACAACGAGACGTCCAGGTCCATGGGGGCCCTGCAATTCAGGGGGATGAGAAGAGGCACTCCTACGCGGAGGCCGAACGGAAGGGGTGCAAACCAGCAAGGACAATCACACCAGGCGTTGCACCAGGGTCAACAGCGTGACAACCAAGGTCACCAGGGCCAGCAGAAGCAAAACTGGAACGATCAGAACAGGAGCCAGTCCTTTCGAGGAAAATGAAACGGACGGGGCCATAGAAGGAGAGGCAGTGAACAACCCCCCTCTAAGTGACTTCACACGGAAAAAGGTGCTCACCCACTCATACCCTCCGGGGGAGGAGCACGGGAAAACAAAGAGGAGAGGGCTACACGGGCAAATCACAAAGGAACATGTAACAACAGTAGGAGGCAGGCTGAGATTTTTTCTCCAGGAGTGGAGAAAAATAACCACAGACAAGTGGATACTCAACATCATACAGTTCGGATACTGCATAGAGTTGGAAAAGAGACCACCAAACAGAAAGCCAAAGAAAAGAGAGCACTCAGGAAGAGAGCTGCAATTGCTCCAAGAGGAAGCTCAAGAACTCCTCCTCAAAGAGGCCATCGAACCGGTCCCATTCAAAGAACGGAACTGAGGAGTGTACTCCAACTACTTCCTGGTGCCAAAAGTGGATGAAAGCCTAAGACCCATCCTGGATCTACGGTTCCTAAACAAGTATGTAAAGACTAAAAAATTCAAAATGACGTCCCTTCAAGAGGTCATCCCACAGATAAAGGCCGGGGACTTCTTGTCCACCGTAGACCTCAAAGATGCGTACCTGCACATCCCCAGGAACAGGCAGCACAAGCACATGCTAAGATTCACAGTAAACAAGGATCACTACCAACTCACAACCCTGGCATTCGGTCTAAAGTCCGCACCAAGGGTATTTACCAAATGCCTCGGAGCAGTGGCCGCACATCTGCGAAGGGGATGCACGTGTACCCCTACCTCGACGACTGGCTCATAAAGGCAAGCTCTTACAGGACATGCAAGGTTCATGCAGAGCAGATCACAAGAACGCTAACAAGCCTGGGATTCTCCATACATTGGGGAAAATGCTCGATGGAACCGGAGCAAGTGAAGATCTTCCTGGGAGCTCAAATCAACACCGTCCAATGCAGGGTGTTACCCAGCGAAAAGAGGACACTCAGCCTACTGAGGGAGAAACGTCACTACCAGAAGGGGCGAGCTCTGACAGTGAGCAAGATCTTGGGAATGATGGCGTCATGCATTCACCTGGTCCCCAATGTACGCCTACAAATGAGACCACTCCAAGAGTAGCTGCAACAGCAATGGTCACAAGCTACAGGAAGTTGGGAGGATCTAGTGGTTGTAACGCACAAGGTGTAGGAAGAAATGAAGTGGTGGACCAAAGAGAGGATAACAATAGGGAAGCCTGTAACGCCACCGGACCCAACAGTGACCATCACCACAGACGCATCCCAGAAGGGATGGGGCGCATACATGAACAGGCTCAGAGTGAGGGGTCTGTGGAGCCCAGCGGATGCGGTCACACATCAATTACCTAGATCTGAAAACAGTGTTGCTTGCCCTCAAGGCCTTTCAGAAACAACTGTACAACGAAAAGGTGCTGATACAAACAGACAACACCATCACAATGTTTTACATCAACAAGCAGGGGGGGAACTCTATCATTCCCTCTGTCAAGCTTGGCACAGGATATCTGGAGATTGGCAATGCCACTCAAAATAAACCTGCTAGCTACACACTTGCCAGGGAAGGACAATGTAGACGCGGATTGGCTCAGCAGGCAGACTTCAGCATCCCACGAGTGGGAACTCAACATACAGGAAACAGAAAGACTATTCAGGAGGTGGGGCACTCCGACAATAGACCTGTTTGCAACACGCCAGAATGCAAAATGCCAGTACTTTGCATCCAGACAACCAGAGGCACTATCCCAGGGGAATGCCCTATGGATAAGCTGGTCAAAAACATTTGCCTACGCTTTTCCCCCGATACTACTGATCCCCAGGGTTCTCAACAAATGCATGACGAGCAACATGGTGCTCATCCTGCTGGCACCACAATGGGCCAGGCAGACCTGGTACTCACAGATAATGGAGATGGCGCAGGGCCCACCCCACAAGTTCTCAAAAAGAAGAGACCTACTCTCAATGGAAAATGGAGAAGCCCTACACCCAGAGCCGGAGAGCCTCAGCTTCTCAGCTTGGCTCCTGAGGACTTAGAGTTTGCACATCTAAAACTACCTGAGAGCACCCTGCGGGTGCTGCGGGAGGCAAGAAGGCCCAGCACACGCAAGTGCTATGGGGAAAAATTGAAAAGATTCACTCAATGGTGCTGCAAGAAAAAACTCCATAGAAAGCTGACCAGGGAATCAACGGTGCTAAGATACCTCACGCACCTAATAAAAGCTAAGCTAAGCTCATCCTCGCTGAGGGTACACCTGGCAGCGTTTGTGGCATACACAAGAGGAGAAACAGGGAGAAGCTTCTTTACATCTCAAGTAGTAAAAAGATTCCTGGAAGGGGCTAAAAGAATAGCACCACCAAAAAGGATGCTGCCGCCGGCTTGGAACCTGAATGTGGTACTGACAGAGCTCATGAAAACACCTTTCGAACCCATCCACAAGGCATCACTGCAAATGCTGACAATGAAAGCACCCTTTCTGGTAGCAATCACCTCGCTACGCAGGGTGAGCAAACTACAGGCACTAACACTGCAGGAAACCTACATCCAGATACACAGTGACAGGGTTGTGATGAGAACAGACCCGCACTTCATGCCAAAGGTGGTGTCAAGGTTCCACATGAATCAGAGTATTCAAATTCCTAGCTTCTTCCAGAATCCCACGACAAGCGCTGAGAGGGCGCTCCACACTCTAGACGCAAGAAGGGCAGTGATGCACTACAATGAAAGGACGAAGGAACACAGGAAGACAAAACAGTTCTTCGTATCCTTCGCAAACAGTTACCTGGGTAGACCAGTGACTAAGAACACCATAGCTCGATGGATCGAACAAACGATACAATTCTGCCACAAGCAAGCGGGCCAGGAGTTAACAGGAGGGGCACAGGCCCACTCGACCATAAAGAAAGAAGCAACAATTGCCTTTCTGGCCAACACACCAATTCAGGACATATGCCTGGCGGCAACATGGGCTTCAGTGCACACGTTCACTAAGCACTGTTGCGTGGATGTACAGATGAACAAGGAAGCACAAAGAGTGCTTCCACATATATTCAACAACCAACGCTCATCTTCCACCCAGCCGCCACAAAAGTAACAAAACCGCTACAAAATCGATGCACAGCATAGTGAATCCAGAAAGATTCACGCTGCAAAACGAATAGTTTCTTACCTGTCTGTGTAGTTTTGCAGCTTGAAGATCTTTCTGGATTCACTAGCGAACCCACCGCCTCCGCCAGAAAGATGAGGCTGGAGAAGAAGGTGGAAACACATGGAATAGAAAGCAAGTTGAAGCTTACAAGACACTTGAAAAGAATTACGTTGAAGAAAGGTTTAACAAACATAGCCATGGATTCACTACAAGGACACACAAGAGAAAAAAAAAAAAGAATGCGAAGATGGCACCCATGGGTGGGAGCTTCCGCCGGAAGCATGCCGACGTCACAGAAGGTACACCAAATGGTGGGACGTCGACGCCCACCTGAGCTAAAAAAAAAAGAGAGAAAAAAGACTATGATTCCGGACCCAACCACCAGATAGCGGAAAATGCACAGCATAGTAAATCCAGAAAGATCTTCAAGCTGCAAAACTACACCAACAGGTAAGAAACTATTCGTTATCACAGTTGATAATGATGAATGAGAAGTTGTTCAACTGCTTCCCCAGCCAGTCAATTAATAGTGCTTTGAACTGTGTAGCAGTGTTTTGAAATGTATAATATCCCACCCCCTCCAAGATTACATGTAATACCTTGGACACTAAGCTGGATCTATGCGATTCCCTTGTAAAACGTTTATATAATTATAAATGCTCCTGTGTATCTTGTGTGCCCAGAAGACATGTTATTAATGTATTTTGTTAGATAGAATGTAATATTGCTGGAGTATACATACTCGGGCTTGAAGTAGATACACTCCTACTGTGATGATACTACTGAAATTGGGGCTGTATGGTCCCCCATTATTGGTGTATTCTAGTTTAATTCAAAACCACTCACAGATAAACAAAACATCAAGCGCACACTAGGCATTATATCAATATATCTGAATACCTAATAAAATTGTATTCCAAATAAAGAGCTATGGAAGGTTTTGCTAGATTTAGGGCTGCCCACGTACATCCTTTCCCTTCTGGTAAAACTACACGATGGCAATTTTGCGCAGGTGCCCTGGGGTACGAAGGGTGAAAAAACCGAAAGGATCCACGTGGGAAGGGGCGTCGACAGGGATGTCTGCTAGCACCCACCCTGTTTTCTCTTTATGTAAACAGCGTGGTTGAACATCTGCTGAGAAATCCCTCGGACGCTCCTTCCTTGGCGGCAAACGGATCCCCACACTGCTCTTTGCAGATGATACTCTTCTTATCTCAAAGTCCCCTATGGGTCTCCGGAGCCTTTTGAACAGCTTCCAGGAGTTTTGTTTGTTGAGAGGGCTGGTAATTAACACCGATAAAACCAAGTTCCTGGTTATGAATCCCCCGAAGAAACTTGGTCGACCTCCGGCTCTGAACTCCAAGCCATTGGAGAGGGTCTCAGAGTTTGATTACCTAGGTATTCGCCTTAATGATTCCCTCTCCTGGAACCCGCACATCCACAAAATGCAACTGGGCCACAAAAGGGTAGGAGGCACTTTACTTAAGGAACAACGCTCCTCATCTAGCAAACCTCTAGCCCCAGTTGTGGAAATATACAAAGCCAGAGGGGTCAGTGCCGCACTATATGGGGCAGAGCTGTGGGGCACCTGCAACCTGGATGTACTAGCTAAATCAGAGAGCAAATTCTTGAAAGATCTGATGGCTCTCCCCTGGAGCACACCAACAGTTCCAGTGCTACTAGATTTAGGTTGCAGATCTATTAGGGACCAAGCGCAGCTTCGCCCCCTGCTCCTCTGGGCACGGTTGTGGCGGGTGCCCGAACTAGCTTCCTATGCGGAAGCATTATCTGAGGTTATGGCTATGGCAGGCTGGTCCAGGATCAAATGGTTGAGGGACGTCAAACGATTATTGGCGGAGATAGGGTTATCTGACGCATGGACTTTGAAAACTGCCCCACCTAAAGCTACGATTAAAAAGTTGTACTGGAACTGGGTCTCTGCAAAATTACATCTAGATTCACGACATTGCAACTCTACTGTAGCTTTTGTGAGAATCAAAGATGTGGTGGCCTATGAACCCTACTTAGATATTATCTCCATTCCGTTTGACCGTACCTTGTATTTCAAGTTTCGAGTGGAGATTCTTCCAGTAGGCGAGGTAGTCGCCCGCTGGAAACGGTCTTACCAACTTTCCCCTTTTTGTGCGTCCTGTCCCACTCGAGTAGAGTCTGTAGCTCATATTTTCTTTGAATGTCCGGACTATCGTGCTCCGAGGACCTGGTGGCTAAAACCTTTATTCAGACTCTTAGGCACCCGCCAGTGCACAGTGGGGATGCGTATTTTAATGACTGACACATCCTCTGTGATTGTTTGTGCTGTGTCAACATTTTTAAAATGGTCCTGGTTGATTCGTATTGATTTGTACAAGTAGGCTCTCCTTGTCAATTTAATCTGGTTTTAATCGTTTTTAACATTTCCCTCTCTGTTTTAAATCTTTGTGTGTAATCAGATTGTATTTGATAATTATTGTATCCTGCATTGCTGTACAAGCTTTTATGGTATTTTTTTACCGAAATAAAGCTTATCAATCAATAAAATTGTATTCCAAATAAAGATTTGTCAATTGCTTAATCAGGGTACTACATAGCTTTCTACGTCTACAATAGTCAGATTTTACTTTAAAAACTTTACACACATTCTTAACTGTCTCCCTTTGAACATTTGAAGGAAAATTAGTGAACTAGTTTGTCTGGTGATGTTCGTCAGTTCTTCATTCTTCACATTACCAATCCTGGTACTTAAGCTTACTTCAACCTGTTCTTTTCATAAAAACGTTCTGCTTTCTTTACCATTATGCTTGGTGGTTTCATCTCTGTACCCACTAAATGTTGTTTTTTTTGTGAAGGGAGTATTTCTCACATGCACTGCTCGCTGCATCACCAGCACATAAGAAATTGTCTTTTGTGCATCCATCCACCCCTCCTTCCTAACATCCGCCTTCCTTTTAAACTCTTAAGGGTCATGAAACCTAAAAGTTTTTTTAATGATTTGTAATTTCTTGGTAGGTAGGATCTCATGTCACTGCACAGGAAGCAGGCTAATGCTTCTTTAAATCTATTTTCTGCGTGGTACTGACATTGGCAAAAGGGTGAGGGGTTGTGCCTCTTTATAAAGACTGGTTTCCAGAAATTCCTTTTTTTTTTTTTTAACTGTTAAGCGCATTAATATCGTGTTTGGAGGCTAGATCCCATAATTTGTATCTGGTCTGCTAATACGAAGTAGTTGGTTTCTAAAGGTTAATTTTAAATCCTAATTTAGAATAACATTCTACACTAAGGAAAAAGTTAAACCAGGCCTGCAGCTATTCTATTTGGTATTTTAGTCACATTAGCCACATGCATCCCAGACTGCCCTCTTACTGTCCACAATTGCTGTCCTTAGCAAACTGACATATTTTCTCATGGTCACCCCCCGTTTTGTTTTATTTTTGGGGACATGCCTGCTGATAATCTTGAACTCTTAATACTGGTATGGTGCTATCCAGTGCTCAGTGTATGTGCTCTGATCCATAGAACATATTGACATTAGCTAAACACCAGATTGACACATTTAATTTTCCTATAAGACAATAGTATATGGTGCACAAATACAACACTGGCAGGGAAAGTTAAATGTCACTTGGTGTATTACAGCATCTATTGTGCCACCCACTGTAGTGTCAGTGAAAACATGGTTTCAATGCCTCCCCTGTGTAGCGTGACAGAAGCAGCTTGAACCTTGCTGCCCAGGCCTGTTGAAATCACCCTTAGGACTTGTAGGAAACCTTATTTTAAATATTAAAGAAGTTACCCCTTGCTGCATCTTACTGCCCACAAGGTAGGGCACATAATATTTGAGTGCAACATATGACATTAGAAATAGTGTGTTCCCGCAGTGACTAGTTTTTAAAATGACATTGTCACTGGTTAGGCTGTAGTCTATACTATAAATACGGAAAAATCGAAGGTGATGGTTTTTAATCAAAAATCAAAAAAGCAAGTATTTCGATGGTCTCTTCACGACCTTAAAATGGAAACCGTTAAAGAATACAAATATCTGGAGATAATTTTTGACTCCAATGGCTCATTCCAGCGACAAGAAACATCAATAAAGAACAGAGGGATCTCACTGGCCATTGCTTTAAAAAGCATTAAAAACAAAATAGCGGGCCCAAACTTAATCCCCTTGCTTGATTTATTTCGTGCAAAACTGCTTCCATCAATAACATACAGCAGTGAATGCATGAGAGGGAGAGATGAGAGCACCTTAGACAACGTGGTCAGTAAAAACACTCCGAATACTCTTTACACTCCCTCCGTACACCTCCCCAGCGCAGTTAAGGCTGAAGTTCGGCTTACAGAAGCAGCAAATTGTTCGCAAGGGAGCATACGCAAAATGTTGGCATAAAGTAAAGAACGCTGAAAGACTCCCTGAATGCCCACCTTTGGAAATAGCTGGAGACAAACAAGGGCTCCCCTGCAATGGTCTACCTCCAAACAGCTATAAAGTCCCTTGTACTAAAAGACCTCTGGGACTCGAGTTGTACTCACAAATGCTTTAAGCGCCTTGCTAACACATCCGTGAAAATAATTTCCTTGGAAGAAGACATGGCAGCACTAACTAGGAGGTCGCACGGGTGGTTCGTGATCCAAGGCTATACCAGCGCCTTACCTCAGTCATACCTCAGCACCTGCTTCCCAACCCTAAGTGTAGGCTTTGCGACAACCCAAAGGAGGATGTTCTGCACCTGTTATGTAGCTGCAAAGCTTTAGATAGAGCCCTAAGGGGCCAACTAACACAGCTCTGGAATCAAAGCAGTTTGCGAACTCGCAGACAAGCTCTGCTGATCAGCTTTAAGGGAGAAGACATCCAACTAGCCTGTAGACTAGTGCGCTTTATGAAAACAGTTAACACGACCCTAAACCCAGCTGCTCGTGATTGAACTTGATTTAAAAAGACCTGCTGTCGCACGTTAAGAATTCTCTTTTTATAACCAAAGACTCAGTAAATGTTAAAAGTTTTTGTAAAACATTTTTTTATATACAAATGCACTGTATTATACCTGTTTGCACGGGTCTTTCTTTTCAATTTTTTACTTTTCTACTGCTTTTACCCGTCTTTGTAAAACTCTTATGTATCTCCTTCACTTTTTTTTAAAGAGAAATTGCAAAGATTTTTATTAATCGTGCAATAAAGTTCATTATTATTATTTTTATTATACTATAAAAAATCGAAGTGTAGAATATACACTTTGATCTACAGCTTTCTTTTAAAATGTGCCAGCTGCAAACTGCATTAAAAGCCATTTTTTATATTTAAAATATCCAATTTAATGATGAACTCAGAGTTTTAGTAAATGTATTGGGAATCTAACTTTTAGAAAATTCTTTTTACTCTGCCTGAAGCTGCTGGAGGCTAATTTTCATTCTCTCTCCAGCACTTCCCAGCTGGTACTTGGTCTGAATTTGGTGTGAAAGAGGTGTGAAAACTGCTCCCAGAGCAGAGACAAGCGCTTGGGTTGGGAGGTGTTTTCTTCCCCTGGCAGAAACACCTGGTGGGGGTAGGCAGGGGAACTTAATTTACTTCAAATATCTTAAGGAAATTCAGGTGACATTTTGAAATGCCTCAACTTTTGTCCCCTACATCTGACTGGCACCAAACCCCAGCAGGAGGAAAGCTACCACCAGAACTGGGTTTGTGTGATGACAGAGGATAGTTCGATACCTTGGCCACACCTGTGGGTGGGCGTAAGGCATCAGCACAAGGGGAGAATTGTTTCCCCGTCTTGGATTCTCAAAGACAGGGGTACTATTGGAATGTTTGCAGTATAAGTGAGCAGGAATTGCTGACGAAGTGGGTAGTGTTCCCAGGGAATATTTACCCCATTGGCTAGGGAGTGCCCAGGAGTCACCCCAACCCAGTAGCTGGAGCCACACATAAAAAAATTAATAATAAAAACATTTATTAAGCGCCTGGTTACACTGGAAGACAGTGCGTCCCCGCGCTGTGGATGCATACCGACAGAACTCCGAAACAAAAGTCCAGCAACCCAGGTGGGAGAGGACACAAGGCAGCAAGGCAACTAGACCTTGGGGAATAAGCGAGTTTTCAGTTTCAACCTGAAACGCGATTCTGAAGGTTCCATCCGGAAATTGAACGGAAGTTCGTTCCAGTATTTGCTGGCAAGAAATCTAAAGGATCTCCCTCCCATCCGAGCACAACGGATGCGGGAGACCACCATCTGCATGCTCCCCATAGATCTCAGCGACCGTCTAGGACGGTATATGGTCATCATCTTCTGGAGGTAAGAGGGGCCACGGCCATGAGCAATGCGGTGGGTAATGCACAAGGTTTTAAACCGAATGCGTTCTTGCATGGGAAGCCAGTGCAAGGTATGAAGTGCCCGCTTACCAGATGACCTCCTAGGCAATTTTAATACTAGCCTGGCCGCCGCATTCTGGACACATTGCAGTTGGCTCAGGCCCTTTCTACTAAGCCCACATAGCAGTGAGTTCCCATAGTCGAGATGTGGGGTGACTTGGGCATGCACTAGGGATTTCCTAGCTTTGAACGGGAGAAGGTCTAAGATCTTGCGGAGCACCTTGAGTATGCCGTAACATTTCCCGACTACACTCCTCACATGTTGGGTATAAATCCCGACAAGGGGGTAGGGCCTTGTCAGTTGCTGGTCCAAAGCTCTGGAATAATCTCCCTCATGACATCAGAACCTGTAAGGAACATTTTCCTTTTAGGAAAAAATTAAAAACTTTCCTGTTCAATCATTAATCCTGATAGGGAATCTGTTATACATTGGATAGGGTCTCTGCTCATTGATGTTACCAAAGGCGCGGAGATACTACTCAGGGAGTCGAGTTCCTAGCGCGGTATAAGTCAGTAAATAAAATAAATAAATAAATAAGAGAGATTAGAATCTAAAATAACCCCCAGATTTTTTACCGTGCCAGATGGAGTGGGCATAGTACCCAAATCAGCTGGCCACCAGGCTGAGGCCCAGACGGACGGAGACAGACCGATAATAAGGAGTCCCATCTTGTTGCCATTGAGGCGCAAACAATTGCCCTTCATCCAGCCAGCGAGTGCAACAAGACAGGAAGAGAAATTCTCTGCTGCCCCAACTGGGTCATGAGATAACGTAATCACCAGTTGGGTATCATCTGCATACGAGACAATATCCACCCCATAGGACTCCACTAATCTTGCACTTAAATGTGGCATCCCATGGCACCTCCTCAGAGCAGTTACTGGACATGCTGTGTATGTGACCTGAGATTAGCCCTGAAGGACTAGACCTGCTCTCTTTTACCCAAAAGAAAGAAGCGGACTCAAAGGATCAGTTGGCTGCCCTTCTGTGTGGCTATAGGGAGACCACCATCTGCAAGGGGCTTGTTACTGGAAATTCCCAGTTGATGAGTGGCAACTGGTCCTTGACTGGACTTAGTTTTTTGCCACTGCCTGATGCCCTAAGAGTTATCCTATAAAGTCCTGGGCACCATTAGAAAGTGTGGAAACTTTGAAAAACTTCTCCTCCCGAGCTTCAGGGGGACCTGTAGGAAAAAGTATCTAACAGGCAATTCTACTGCCTTGGATTGAATTTCAGCTTCATACCAGTTAAGGCACCCACCACCTATGAAAAAACAAATAAGTCCCATTCTACATTGGGACTTACATTTTTTTTAACAGGAAATCTCCATAGCTCCAGAGAGCTTGGCCTGCTTCAGTATCCTGCCTTTGGTTCCACAGTGGAAATTACAAAATTAGCAGCAGCCTACTCGGAGCATTTTTTTCTTTTTTGTGTTTAGAAACCTTTCCTAACTTTATTTACTTCCAGTCTTTGACTTGGGACCAATCCAATTGGTGTATCTGACCATGGCTCCATTGCAGTTGACCTTAAATCGTGCCTAGGTCCTAGAATATCGTTTCCATAGACAATCATTGGTGCTTTGCTCTCTTTACCCCTATTTTCACGTAAATCTTCAAAAATTCGTATCTCTAGTTCCCCTGATTGGTTTTCCATTGTTTTGGTCTTATTTCACCCATAAAATGGCTTTTGATTTTAAAATTGGTTGTGGAATTATTTGAATTTTATGACTTTTACTTCCGTGGTCCACTGATTAAATACTTTGCACATTGACTTTGATTTATGCCTCTCTACTTTGAGTTACATTACCAGGGACTGAGCACGGGTTTATTTAATTTAATTTGTTTGCTATTCAGCAGGTCCTGACCTTATCATCTGAGGTGGAAACTTGTCATCCCCAAATAATAATCCTCTTTCCTGCACAGTACCATATGGAGTATTCACAATCCAACACTATATATCACTTTGTTTAAAGCTGACATTTTGCAGTGTTTTGACTCCCATGTGTAATGCAAAGTACCAACACTGCACGGTAGAGGTGTTCATTTTTCTCTTTCCTGTGGTCAAGTAAAATATTGTGAACACTCTTCCTGACTTTTGCTGTTGTGTGTCTTCAAAGATCTTTGTGCTGCCAGTCTTCAAACATATTTTATTGTCTAGTTAGTTAAAGCGTACTATACTTTCTCTATGATCGGGGCATAGCCCTGGTCACACTGTGTAATGTCTCTCTGTCTTTGTAGCACGGACTTGCCCTCCCAACCAGTTCTCATGTGCCAGTGGCCGATGCATTCCCATTTCCTGGACCTGCGACTTAGACGACGACTGTGGAGACCGGTCTGATGAATCTGCCTCATGCGGTGAGTTCCCTGTTTGAAGTATAGGTTCACTTGTCTCACTCTCTAGCAGGTAGGAAAAAAGTGGCACATACCAGGCAGACTCTGTGTGCTTAGCAGTTTAACACACCAGAGTCCTAAAGCAGTTTATATTGCCATAAATGCTTGACTCGACTAATGCAGTACTGTTTATGCAGGTGTAATAAAGTTGAATTTCATTATGCTTTTAGAGGGCCCTGAATGCTATTGGTTGCCACATAAATGGGCTGGCTTAAGCTGACTACATTAAAACCTCTGGGATGAATCTGCAGCTTTCCTAGTTAAAGCGAGCATTTGTTTAATCTGAATTGCGTAATTTTCTGAGACTGTAACAGTTGTTTGTAATTATTTAGTCCACATTCAGCAGTTTGATGATGAGTAAGTGCAGGGAGAGTCCAGTCAAATAGGTTGGTTTCTGTGTTGGATGTGCTTCGATGATGCTCTGTGCCTTGGAGGAAATAAATAAAAGTTATAGACTGTATTTTCAGAAGTTTCCTGAATCAGAAAGGATCCGTTTCTGATCTAATTTTGGGGTTGAGGGCATTGCACAGTGTAAGGCCCTTTACCTCCGGATTATCCCTCTGTGTCATCCTCTTGTATAGTTGTTGATTGATCATGGGGTGGGGTTTGGGGGTGTGTGTGGTTGGGGGTGGGGAAGGGTGGAAAATGATCGAAGCTTATTTGTTGAGCTGTGGTGTGGAGCCAATTTCTGCTTGCATACCAATAAGCTTTATGTACATTGCAGAGGGTCTTGAATATCATCCTGGAATCCAGTGGTGAACTTTCAAGGCAGACCCGATTTGATTGGTATTGTAGAGGTTTAGGCAGATCAATGCTTAATAGTTTTGTAGCGTTCATAGTCGGGCAGTAAGTTTCTCATGGAGACCAGTGTGGATGATGTGCCATGATACTGACGCTTGCCAACTTCACCCAATTCTTGGTTTTCGGTAACGAAACGATTTTTGTAACTAAAGCAAGCTGGAGATTGATGCCTTTGTTCACTGCATTGTCTGAAAGGATGAACGAAAGTTGAGTCAGAAAGGTTTTTAGCAATTTTTAGTGGTTGATGGTAAGGTTCCTAGATCGAATGTCAGTTTTGGCATTGCTCTCTTTTTTCATCCACTGCCAAGTACATGGTTCAACCACAAAGTGATACGTATTTTACTGTACCAAGGGCTGAGCATAGATATTTTTAAAAAGACAAGAGAAATATGTCTTAACCTCAAAGGACACTGGTGTAGGAAGCTGGCTCTTTATATAGTGGACCCGAAAGAGGTACACTGTGTAAAGAGTCCAAGCAAACCCCAAACGAATTAGAGACACACATGATGCTCTCTTTTGTGGTAATGTTGGTGACCAGTTAGGCGTATCAGAGCACAATTCTAAGCATTTATTGCACAGACAAAGGCAGTAAGTAAGACCACACTCAGTAAAGAAATGCAACACCTATTTTTAAAAATAACACCTACTTTTATATGAATTTAGATACCAAGATCGGAATCAGTTAAGTACTATTAGAGTTATGAATTTTTACAGTTTTGAAAATGGACACCGTGCATTTTCTGAAGCGATGATGTTCTCCTCTGGAGGAAAGACGTACACTGCACAGCGACTTACAAGACCAATCCCCTGGACTTAAGGTAAGTATGGGGCAAGGTCCAAGGCCACACCAACAGGTCACCTCGGGAGCCCTGGGGCATCCGGGTGCCGAGGTGTTTTTCAGCGTCCGTGTCCCATTCACTTTACTGGGTAACTGTCCAATTGCAAAGAGGCTGCAAGGTGGGACTGGGAGACCAGTCAGGCTGAACCAACAAGGGTGCTTAGGTCTCACAATGCTCGGGACGTGGGTACACCCCTGGTCCTCTTCTCCTCAGACCCAGGCAACCGGGTGCAGAGTTGTTCTGAGGTGTCAGCTTTTTGTCACCGAAGACACACGGTAGAGGGGGCCTGAACAAAGAGGCTGCATGTGGCGTCAGTAGGTCCATTGTGGGCAAACCCAAGGTGGTCTTTCTCTGGAGGGTCGGGGGACCACTCTGGTACCATTGGCCCACTTCCACTCAGGCTAGGGGCCATAGGTACAGTTGTGGTTTCCGGTGCTGGGAATGTGGCGGTTCTTTTGGACTGCCTCCAGGATGCAGGGAAGCAGCTGTGCTACTCCACTGGAAGTTCCTGGGTCTTTTTTGAAGGCAGGCAGTACTTCCAGGCTTTTGGGGGCACAGCAGCTGCAGGACTAGACAACTTTGGCGCTATCTAGCGGGAACAGCATACAGGCTGGCAGGGTTGACTCAAGTCAGTTGCTTCTCCACAGTCCTTGCTTCTCGCGGCCACACACACTATTGCATAGATCACCATCTGGTGGTTGGGCCCGGATGATTACACTTTGTTGTTGTCTTGGAAGAGTCTTCGTCTGTTGGATGACTGTAGTGCGCATGGGCATTGACTCCATCTTTAGATTGTTTTTTTCAGCCATCGGGCTCGGATGTGTTTATTGTTCGGTCCCGTTACCGATCTCTTCTCGACATCCAGTCCTACATCATACCATCGGTATCGTCTTTGACAGTAATTCCTGTTACCCGTGTTGAAGAAAGGCTTTCCCTTCTTGATTCCAGCGTTCGTCAGGCCCAACTGCGCCATTGGGCCTTTGGATAAAACACCCTTCAAGTGCCCTCCGTGTGGACACAAATGTCCTCACACTGATCTTCATGAGGTTTGCAATCTGTGCTTGTCTCCAGAGCACGAGAGTCGAGATTGTGAGGCCTGCGCTTTGTTCTGGTCCAAGAACACCATCAGGTACCGTCGAGCTCAAAGTCATGGCGCCGTCATCTTTGACACCAGACCTCATCATAGACAAGGCTCCGATTGAGATAGAGCACGAAGAACAACAGCAGGACAACATAGTTTCCAAAGCTGAGGATTCAGCTTCCGGAGCCGAGGATCGATCAGAAGACGACTATCTTCTTCCAGCTGGTCAACAGGTCGTGAGTACAAGCGTCGACCCTGTTCACCCCCCCCCATATCGGGACAGGCTTCGGTTCCACCTCCGGGTCCAGGTGCACACTGACCAAAACCTTCCGACACCCTGCCTATTGGCTCAGCAACAAAGACTCCAAAAAAGCCTCCAGTCGACTCTGGCTCGGGTCAGTCTTTTGGTCCCGACAAGCAGAAGGTCCTCAAACCAAAATTAACTCCGCCACCGAAGCAGCCCTCGATACCGAACCGGTCGAGCCAAAGTCAAGCTCAGCACCGAAAGACATTCCTAAGTCTACTGAACTGAAGACAACTCCGGTTCTAAAAAAAGTCGACCGGAAACCTGCTTAGGCACCGAAACACACTTCGGCTCCGATAGTCGATGATTTCAAACGTACTTCTGAAAAAAACAATTTCGGATCAAAAAAGCTCAGATCTGAGAAAGAAACATGATATCAAGTCCTCGGAACCGAAGCCAAAATCCGCTCCAAAGACAATAGACACTGTAAAACCTAAGCATTTCGGTCCCAAGCAGGATATTTCAGCCGAAGAGCTTTTCCAGCCAGATCCAAAGCAAAAGACTTTTCATATTGATCCGAAGACTGGACTGTCATTACAGTGTCTGAAAAGAGGAGAATGGACTCTCCCAAACCACCTCCAGTTCCTCTCAAAAAGCATGCTCAAACTTCTCCCATAAGAATTCCTTCACCATTGCTAGAGATACCAATAGATATTTCTCCTGTACACTCCCCATCCAGTACACATAGCCCTATACCACAGGATGATGAAGAGGATGAAGACCATTATTCACATGGGGTAGAAAGTGAGCAACACATAGATGACACAGATGACCCAGACAATATTCCTGGGCCATTAGTTGATCCCTGGGAAGATTATAATGCGCCTGATGCACCAGATCTACCACAAGATGACGCATACCTTTCTAGACCATCTCCCCCAGGTGACACTATTGGGTTTACACAGCTCATTCATAGAGCAGCCACTTTTCATGGAGTGGACTTACATACAGACCCAGTGGAAGAGGACTTCCTTATGGATACACTACTGTCATCACATAAAACCACAATCACTTTACCAATACTTAATGGAGTGGTGAAACATGCACCAGAGGTATTCCAAGACCCCGTCGGAGCCGGGGTAATTAACCCCAGACTAAAAAAAAAAGTATAAAGCAGCTCTAACTGACCAAGCATACATAAAGGGTCAGCTGCCATTGGATTCATTAGTAGTATCAAATGCGAGAAAAATAGCTAACTCGCAGACAACAGCGGATGCTCCACCCCTGATAAAGAGTCCAAGCTTTTAGATCTTCAGGAAAACGCACAATCTCACAAGCAGCCAATGTCTGGAGAATTGCTAACACTTAAGCTCTGTTAGCGAGATATGATTCAGCTCATTATGATGAGTTAGAATCGCTCATGCAACATTTACCAGAACAATATAAGACCAGGGCTTCTGACCTAATACAAGAAGGCAAGGTTATTACGAATACCTCAATCCGCTGTGCATTAGACTCTGCCGACACAGCCTCTAGAGCAATAAATACAGGAGTACTGTTGCGTAGACCTGCATGGTTACGCATCTCTGGGTTCAAACCAGAAGTACAGGCCAGTATCTTAAATCAACCCTTTGACCAGCAACATCTCTTTGGTCCAACAGTTGATAATGCACTAGAGAAAATGAAAAAAGATACGGATACAGCAAAATCTATGGGAACCTTACAAACTCAAACCCACCGAGTGTCCTTTCGTTGCTCCTCCTACAAGGGCGCCTCTAAAGGTTTTCAAACTGACATCACCTCCTCTTCTTATAAAGCGCCCACCCAAACCTCGCCCAGTAGAGGGTATTACAGAGGAGGATATAGAGGTAACAACAATAAGGGTAGAGGCAGAAGCAACAACAACCGCAATGCCTCTACTCCCAAACAGTGACTTCATTTCCATCCCCCCCAGACCATTCCACTCCTGTCGGGGGGGATTTACAACAGCTCCTACCTGTCTGGAACTCCATCACCACAGACAGGTGGGTAAGACAAATAGTCCAATCAGGTTATTGCCTGGAGCTCACTTCCACTCCTCCAACAATACCACCCAGACAACGCCCCATTTCACAGGAGCATCTCACACTCCTAAAACAAGAGGTTGCATCTCTACTGCAAAATAATGTAATAGAACTAGTCCCAAAACACCATCAAAACACAGAAGTTTACTCCCTATAATTTCTTATACCTAAAAAGGACGGGTCCCTAAGACCTATACTAGATCTAAGGCCCCTCAACCTTTACATACAATCTGACCACTTCCATATGGTCGCACTACGACACGTCCAGCCACTGTTAAAACAAGGCGACTTCCTTGCCACATTAGATCTCAAGGACGCCTACTTCCACATTCCTATCCATCAATCTCACAGAAAGTACCTTTGATTTGTACTAGAAGGTCAACATTACCAATTCAAAGTACTCCCTTTCGGAGTAACTACAGCACCTCCAGTGTTCACAAACTGTCTAGCAGTAGTAGCAGCTCACTTAAGAACGGACAACATTCATGTCTTCCGATATCTAGACAACTGGTTAATAAAATCCTAGTCATACCACCAATGTGTTCAGCATACTCATCAGACCATATGCCTGTTGCACAAGCTAGGGTTCACAGTAAATTAAAAGAAGTCACATCTCCAACCATCCCTGTCTCAACAGTGTCTAGGTGCCACAATAGATACCTCCAAAGCAATTGAATACCCTAATCCAACAAGGATACAAAGTATGCAAGCTCTTATACAAAAATTCCAGCCACAACACTCACTACCAGCACAAGTGTTCATGCAATTAATCGGAATGGTGTCATCTTGCATTTTTATAGTACCATACACAAGACTACAAATGCGCCCCATAGAAGAGTGCTTAGCAAGTCAGTGAAATCGGGCTCAGCAACAAATAACAGATCTGGTGGTGGTGGCCGATCGGACATATCGATCTCTGCCAGATGGAACACCAAAAACATTTTCAAGGGCAGGCCGTTCATAGAGCCTGCTCCACAAGTGGTGCTAACCACGGTCTCATCTCTCACAGGATGGGGAGCGCATTTGGAAAAACACACAGTTCAGGGTACATGGACACCGCAACAAACTACTCCACATAAATCATCTGGAGTGGCTAGCAATTTTTCTAGCTCTAAAATCGTTTCAACATTACCTATCAAGCAAGGTTGTACTAGTCCATACTGACAATATGACAGCCATGTATTACATCCAAAAACAAGGAGGAAGACACTCCTTACATCTCTCCCGTCTGGCGCAGAGCATATGGAGGTGGGCCATTCCTCAAAAAATCTTTGTTCGCAGAACACCTACCAGGAGTTCACAATCTAGTTGCAGATCTGTTAAGTCGTCAAAGACAACAGATACACGAGCGGGAACTTCCTCCTAAAGTTCTTCAACTTTTCTTTCACAGGTGGGGCCAACCAGAGATAGATCTGTTCGCCACACACCGCAACTCCAAATGCCCAAGCTTCGCTGCCAGATACCCACAACTATTGTCCAAAGGCAATGCAGTATGGATGAGTTGGTCTAACAAATTTGCGTACGCTTTCCACCTGTCCCACTAATTCCGTTAGTGGTACCAAGGTATGCAAGCTACAGCAACATTCTCTCATATTGATTCTCATAGCACCAACGTGGGCAAAACAACTGTGGTACACCACATTACTGGAGCTCTCACTAGTACCACATCAAAAATTAAAACTCTCTCCACATCTACTGACGGAGAACCATCGAGAGATCATGCATTCAGACCCAATGCTGCTCAATCCAGCGATTTGGCTCCTGATGTCTTTGAATTTGGATACCTCAATCTTCTGCCTGATTGTATGAATGTCATAAAAGAAGCGAGACGCCCCACCACTAGATCATGCTATGCAGCCAAATGGAAAAGGTTTGTTGTGTATTGCATAAATAACAGCATTAACCCATTAGATGTTTCCTTACAAAACATCATATGCTACCTGCTCCATCTACAAAGATGTAATTTAGCGTACTCCTCATTCAGGTTACATCTTGCTGCTATAGCAGCCTACCTTCAAAACAGACACCATTATTTAGAGTACCTGCCATCAAAGCGTTTATGGAAGGACTCAAAAGAATAATTCCTCCCAGAATACCATCCTCTCCCATACGGAATTTAAATATTGTTCTCACTAGACTTATGAGTCCTACATTTGAACCATTACATAAGTGTGAGTTACAGTTCCTTACATGGAAAGTTGCTTATTTAGTTGCGATTACCTCCCTCAGAAGAGTAAGTAAGATCCAGGCATTAACAATTCAAGAACCATTTATACAACTCCATCACAACAAAGTGGTTCTTAAAACAAACCAGAAATTCCTTCCAAAATTCATTTCACCGTTCCACCTCAACCAATCTATTGAGTTGCCAGTTTTCTTTTCTCAACCACAAACAGTTGCAGAAAGAGCTCTACATACATTAAATGTAAAAAGAGCACTACTTTACTACATTGATAAACAAAACAATTGTTTGTGTCTTTTCTCCTCCACACAAAGGTAATCCCATTTCAAAGCCGGGCATTGCAAGATGGATTGTTAAGTGCATTCAAATCTGTTACCAAAAAGCAAAACGCACTCTTACCATTCCCCTTAGGTCTCATTCCACCCGTAAATTAGGGGCATCCATGGCATTCCTAGGAAATATATCCCTAGATATCTGTAAAGCAGCTACATGTTCTACACCGCACACATTTACAAAACACTACTGTGTAGATGTGCAGGCAAAACAACAAGATACTGTTGGCCAGGCTGTACTCAAAACATTATTTCAAACTACTGCAACAGATACGGGTTGTTGCCGCTTAGGGAGAGAACTGCTATGCAATCGATGGAATAGTGTGTGGTCTGCAGCCCGTACGCATCGAACAGACCATGCTACTTGAGCAGTATGCATCTGTTCTTGGCATGTAGGGCTGCAGAACCACACACGCCCACCCGCCTCCCCGGCTGCCTATATCTGTTCCATTAATATCTTAATTAGATACAAATACATGGACATCCTTTTCTGTACTCATACAACTCCATCATTACCCCAAGGGCGAAAACAATCTAAAGATGGAGTCGATGCCCATGCGCACTACGATCTACGGAAGGAGTCATCCAACAGACAAAGACTCTTCCAACACAACAACAAAGTGTAATCATCCGGGCCCACCACCAGATGGTGATCTATGCAATAGTGTGTGGTTCTGCAGCCCTACATGCCAAGAACAGATGCATACTGGTAAGTAGCATTTTCCTTTCAGGGCGTCTCTTCGGGAGCAGTATCTTGTTCTTCTATTTGCAGCACCATTTCTTCCTCCTTTTCCCGATTCTGTCTGGCAGGAGCCAGAGCCATGGTGCCATCCCTCCTGTATTTCCACCCTGGGGGTGGCCGACAGAACCAGACTTCAATGAGGCCAGGCCATGACAGCTGAGGTCTACGTCCCATCGGGACCCCTAGACAGCTGCGTCCAGGTTGCCCCAGGTCTCCAAGTGGCTCTCTATGCACTTTATCCAACACCTCAAGCCAGCGCCAGACATCAGGTAAATAGAAAAAAATGGGACTTTCCCCCAGAGATGACCCGCAGGTGCGCCGGCTATAATAACATAAAGCGAAGTCCCATAGGGCACAACTTAGCCTTGACTTCAGGAATGTTTTACGGGCACCCTGCACCTTATTTGTGTAGTCTGGATAGATCGAGATCTTGTGGTTTTCAAGCTTGGCATTCAGTGTCTCCGGCTGCCCGGAGGATACTGTCACGATCTTTAAAGTTTAGTATACGCGCAATGAGAGCCCACGGGGGAGCCCCAGGCCGCTGCAGAGCCACCAAAGTGTGGTGCGCCCTTTCAATAATAAACCTAGGGGACAGCCTGTGGGGCTTCAATATTTTTTTGATCCATGCCTTGATGAACTGCTCAGGTTGCGCACCCTCCGCTCTCTCTGGGAATCCCATTAAGACGCACATTTTTGCGACGGGAGCCGCACTCCGTGTATTCTACCCTCACCTCCTGGACTCCGGACCTGGTTGTGACCTCAGGTACTTGTTTGCACAGGGATGCAACCTCCATCTGTAATTCCTCGATGGAGCCCTCTGCCAGTCACTCCTTATGGGACACCTTGCATAAGTCTGTGCGTAGGAGTTTGACATCCAGGGCAACAGTCTCCATTTTATATTCGTAAGCTAGGCGAGAACCCTGTATGGCCTGCAGCAATTACTCACTGGTATGCTCCCCAGCTGATTGGTCAGCATCTCCCTCAAGTCTGCCCGCCCTTGTGGAGCGCTGGGGGCTGGGGGCAGCGGTTGTATGGGGGCCCCCATCTGTTTATTCCTTTCCATGTGCGCCCCAAGGATCCAATGCCTCAACCCACACCCAGTGAGCAATAGATGAGTCCGCTGCGCACTTCCCGTCTTGCAAAAAGAGCAGGAATATCACCAACCCTCAATGTGGTACGTAGGCACTACAAGGACTCCCCCCGATCCCGGTAGGATGAGTGGCAGAGTGCACCTGTTCGATCCTGGCAAGTAAACAAAATCACAGGAGACCACCATTGGCCCTAAACCACATCAAATCCCCTTTCCAGCTAACCTCTCAGGAGTTCACCCACTTTCCAGGCATCCTGTGTACTTTCTGGCATCCAGTAGTAGGTGAGTGGTATCCCCCCTCTCCCCCGGCGCTTCACCTGCAGTTAGCAGACTGGCACACTAGAGGGCTGGTAGGTTTCAGGGGGTACCTCTGAGGTACCCTATGGGTGCATGTATTAATAAATCCATCACTGGAATCAGTGTGGGTTTAGTAATATGAGGCGTCTGATACCAAACACCATAGGTTTCAGTGAAGCCATTATGTAGCTGGACAAATTGTTTTGACGAGTGCCCAGTACGTACCTTAAGATGGTTTACCTGCTCACTTGTCTAGTTCTATTACTAGAATTACATCATAAGGGCATATCTCCTCACACGTCCTCACATAAAATATATTACACCCTGCCTTAGGGCTCAAAGACTAGCTGTAGAGGTGACCAGCATATATTAGATGCAGTGACTTAAGGATGGCACACAGGAGTGCCCTGTCATGTGTTCACTCATGGTTTGCACTATGTCACGCAGCCTGCAATGGAAGTCTGGGTGGAATTTGTGTGTGGGTCCCTTAGGGTGGCATAAGATATGCTGCAGCCCTTTGGGGCTCTCTTTGGCACTCATGCCCTAGGTACCTGGGATCATCATTTGATAGGGACTTGAGGGGTATTAAAGTTTCTTAGCCAATTGTAGCTCAATTAGACAACGCCTTTTTTTGGGGATGGAGCACTGCCGCTCTGAGGTCTGGTTAGCAGGCCTCAGTTAACTGTCCAAGTCGAAAATCATCATGTGGTTGCTAAAAAGGGGGCAAAAAGTGAGGTAGTAACCGCAACAAAAGCAGAGTTTCCTGCAACTTGAGTTGTGGAAGACTGGACAGCCCAAATCCTGATTTATTTTCTGTTGTTGGTCAGAAAAGATATGCTTGATGACAAAGCAGCTCCATCTATGCTTGACCATTGTTCCAGCATGTTTACCAGCATCGTCTGGTTGAGTGCAATAGGTTTCAGAAAGGTTGAGGAGCTGTTTTATTATCTTCATCAACAGAAAGGAAGAGCATGCCCCTTTTATTGGTCAGATAGGTTCAGTGTCAATTGAAAGATTAAACCGCTGGAAGTGTGGAAAATTATTCAGTAGTTGGCACCTTGGGGTTTGTGGATGTTTGTTTTTGTGGAGAGGATCATAATGGCTCTATACACAAGTACCAGTCACGCCCGTAGATCAGAGGGGGACACTAATCAGGATTTTTGCGCTTATTGTGATGAAAGGGATGAATTTTCTGAAGCGCAAGGTTGGGCAAGGATTTGGAGGAGATTTGAATGCTTTTATTTTCGTAGCCAAGCTGAGCTCTTGAACTGTCCACAAAGATTTGGAGGAGAAGCAACATTGTAGTACAGGAAAAGAATGGGTGAGAAAAAACATTGATCCTGTATGTACAATATTTAATCGCTGATTTTGGCACTGTTTGGATTTCAACAACTCAAGTAGGTCTTTGCATTGTTGTTTGTATGCACATAGGTTGCCTTCCAGACTGTCAGGCTTTGAGTGTTCATAGTAATTATTGGCAACTATTCAATCAATCAATCAAGAGTATTTGTAAAACGCGCTACTCACCCGCTAGGGTCTCAAAGCGCTGGGGGGCTGCTACTGCTCGAAAAGCCAGGTCTTGCGTTGCTTCCTGAAGGAGAGATGGTCCTGGGTGAGTCGTAGGTGGGTGGGGAGGATGTTCCAGGTCTTGGCCGCCAGGTAGGTGAAGGATATTCCTCCGGTGGTGTTCTGCGGATCCGTGGGACGGTGGCGAGGGCGAGGCTGGCGTAGCGGAGCTGGCATGTTGGCGTGTAGTATATGAGGCGGTTGTTGAGGTATTCGGGGCCCAAGTCGTGGAGAGCCTTGTGTGCATGGGTGAGGAGTCTGAACGTGATCCTTTTGCTGACGGGGAGTCAGTGCAGGTCCCTCAGGTGGGCGGAGATGTGGCTGTGTCATGGATGTCCAAGACTAGTCGTGCTGAGACGTTCTGGATGCGCTGGAGTCTTTTCTGTGGTTTGGCGGTGGTCCCAGCGTAGAGGGCGTTCCGTAGTCCAGACGGCTGGTGACGAGGGCCTGGGTGACCGTTTTCCTGGTTCCAGTGGGGATCCAGCGGAAGATCTTACGGAGCATGCGGAGAGTGTTGAAGCAGGAGGAGGTAACCATCGTGAGGGAGGAGTTCAGGATGAAGCCCAGGTTGCGTGCGTCGTCCGTGGGCTTGGGTGGGGGGCCCAGAGCAGGGGGCCACCAGGAGTCGTCCCAGGCGGAGATGGATGGGCCGAGGATGAGGACTTCCGTCTTGTCTGAGTTCAGTTTCAGGCGGCTGTCTGCGATGTCTTTCTTTCCGTCCTGGAAGCTGGCTCTGGCGGAGGTGGGGTCGTTGGTGAGGGAGAGGATCAGTTGGGTATCGTCGGCGTAGGAGATGATGTTGAGGTTGTGCTTGCGTGCGATGGCTGCGAGGGGGCTCATGTAGACTTTTAAGAGGGTGGGGCTGAGCGAGGAGCCTTGAGGTACACCGCAGATTATCAACTATTGATGATTAGTTATGCAATGAGTGTCTTAATCGCCAAAATGAATCCTTGTTTACTTGCAAGGAACCTCAACAGTCCTGATATCCATCATTGCCCATCCTAAACTCTTGCATAAAGGTTGGAGGATTTCTCATCAGAAGCATCCATGTTTTGGTACATTTTACCTCTTGATCTACAACTGCACCACTTATCAATTGTGTTCAGGAATCTAAAGAATTTTTATTTGAAGACACATTTAGTTTGATATGTGCCAAGATACCTTTCAAGGTAGTTTTGCATGTCAAAAATATTGGAAGTAGTTTATATTGTGGCTTCAAAGCTCACCGGTATTGATCACTGTTCATTAAACTTGGTTGCGGTCTCCAAATGAAACATGCAAACAAAAATGTAAATATTAGTTAGATTCATTTTCAAAATTTGACATTGATGACTTTTGATCGCTTGCAATCTACAGCCTATCCGACCTGTTTCCCGTTGACCCAGTTCACCTGCAGCAACGGACGGTGCATCAACATTAACTGGCGCTGTGATAATGGTAAGTCCCCCCTGACCAGGTCTCGGGCACAATTGTTTCGTTCTTTCACTGTCACTTTTCTGCCTCCTGGTCCTTGGAACAAAGCTAAATAAATTGCTAGTCTTATTTAGAGAGGGATATAATACATGATACATGATACATGATGCATTCTAGAGCCAACATACAGACGTGTTTAAACTGCCTAGCAAAATGTGGCAAGCCCCAATCAAGGAAGAGGACCATTGACAAATTATGTAGTAGAATGGGCAAAAACGATATTTCATTTTTTGCAATATGAACCATGTTAGATTCCGATGCAGTGCAGACTTCTGAGTTTGTTCATGATGTTTTACCGTATGGTCACTGTAATAAAAATAACACACCTTACAAAAAAATTAAAGGATGCCAAAGGCGAACTGTATTTGGAAGGATATTGTTCTAAAAATTGTGGTTTAGGATTTTTACTGCTGCTACTCTGTTCAATGTAGATGTAGGCAGGCCGGCCTTACTGAAATCTAAGTGTGCTAATAAACGTTTGAATAAAGTATATAGAGTGGATTTAAGTTCTGAACCAGACCCAGAAGATGCATGGTTCTGGCCTGGAAGTTTGCCATAGCCACACAGCAGAGAGGGTACTGTACTATCCTTTAGTTGAATATGTTGTCATGCAGACCGTCCTTCCAGTTGTGGGCCGTGAGTGTTTTTTTGCTGCAGTGACAGTTCTGCAGTCAGTGCTTCCGGGTCTATAGTAAGTGAGGCCCGCACGAGCTAAGTAAATTTACTAAGATCCACTTAAATTGAGATACTTCCCTTCAATTTGCTGATCTCTAAGCTGATAGGAACATCAGTGACAGCTGTATTAATACTATAGATTCAGGTGAAGGGTACCTAGTTTTGAAGCGAACATTTGTGAATATAATAATGTAGTAGCTACTATTATTATTAAATGAAACAATAATATTTTTGATCATTAAAGGGTAAAACCGTTATAATGGAGTACTGACTATTGAATACTAGTCCTATACCGCTAAAAACATGGCAGACTGTTACAGCAGAGATTTAAATCATAGTTATCTCTCATATTAAACAGATGCAATCTCACTACAGTGAGCCTTGTAATATTCTCGATCCTTGCATAAGTGATATACTTAATATTACACAGCCATTACTGACTCAGGCATTTGACAACAGGGCTGTCACACCGGATGTGGTCTTATTTAGCAGCTTTCGGCCTTTGCTTCATGTATATTACAGGTTTGAGTGTTCGGTGAGAAATCGAAGAGGCTTTAGCATTCCATGGCCGACTTTTCAACTCTGAGTACACTACCTTTTCAGGTGCAGGCCTTGAACCACAAAGTATCCTAAAGTTTACACCGATTTAACACCCACAATTTCAAAGGATGCAGATATCTCCTCTGCTACACAACACTTGCATGTTGTGCTTTTTTTTTTTTTTACAACCAAGCATGCTGTGCTTTTGATTGCACAGCGAACACATCGATGGTCAAGGCGAAGTGAACCTACACCTTTATCTCCGGTTCCTAACAGTAGTTCAATTTTGCTAGACTTGTTTATGTTATACAGATCTTCTAGCCAGTAGATATATCCTGTCAGTTGACCTTTAAGGTCTGCCTGCTTATGGTATGACAGATGAGCCGTTATTCAGGTTTTTCTTCTTCTGCTAACTCAGAACGCAGAAGGACCTCTATTTTTTTAGGTCGAGCCTAGCGGCAGTGCTCGTGCACTGCTCGCTCTCCAAGGCATGCTGTATTGGAGTAAGCCCTAGAGGCCCTGCCCAATCTCCATCCATATTTGTTATTGGCTTGTGTCATTGGCCTTTGTAAATGCTGACTTCTGTTTCGTAAATAGGCTTGTTAGTCCCTCCTTAGTACCTCCTTGTCTTCATTTGTAACCTTCCATGAGGACTGGTCCTTTTACTTCTGTTACGTGGCACGTCTTCTTTAGTCTGAAAGAACTATTTTATTTAATGCCTTTTTTCTGCTGCAGGCACCACATGCTTTCCTTTGCACCATGCGTGCTTTCACTTTAAAGCAGCCCGGGACAATCGCGGATGCTTCTTTTCAATGTAATAGGTCTCGATACAAATGTTAAGAGGCTTTACCTACTTTTTATCAACATCTCCGTTTCAGGTTTCCTTAGGTGAAGATGGGCATGCGTTGCTCAGAGGGTGGTGAGAAGATTTAAACAAAACCGGTAAAGCCACAACCCGAAACTCCTGTCCCGCTTATCAAAGCCTCGAAGTGAAATTACGAATTACATACTTTTACGTATGCTACTTTTTAATGTAGCAACAGCAGCTTCTCAAAACTGCTCACCAAGGACCTCTAAGAGCAGCTGGCGGTAATGTACCTAGACATGTAGTGCTGGTGCCTTGCTCACTAGGGACCTCTTGAAGCAGCCTGTGGTACTGTACGTAGACATGCATTACTGTTGCCTTGCTTAGTAGGGACCTCTAGGAGCAGCTTGCGGTACTACACCGAGAAATACACTGCTGGTTCCTGACTCACTATGCAAGCATTTGCAATGCACTAGGTCTGGCATTACTGAATGCATGAGCTTTTGGTGTTGCATTATAATTTGCAACACCAATACCTCAAACAATCAGTAATGCGAAACCTATTGCATTAAAAATGCTTGTTAAAATATTTTTTTAGTTACCTCAGATCAGAAACTCTGTGTTGGTCATCCGTTCCTAGAGGGTCACTGAGGTATCGATGGTGCTAAAACCAAATAGGTCGATCAGTAGCTCTATTTGTGTATAATTTCAGCTTTTTTGTATTATGTTCAGGATGGGCATTTCATCAGGACTAGTAAATTACATTTTCCTACAGATAGCTCCTGAGTGCATACTGGTCATGCCAATTTTAACAGAAATGCAGACATGTGAGCCCATGAAATCATTTGTTTAAAATATCAAAAGCTGTGGTCCTAAAATAGAAATTGGAGACTCATTCAAAATTGCCATTTGACCAGACTGAAAAAAAAAGTCTATAGTGTCGGATCTGCCAGTGAGTTAAATCCTTTTGGAATCCTATCTCCTGCCTCATAACGGGGAATATTTCAAAAGCATTTGAATATATAAAAGGTATTCATGACCGATGGCTTAAATACAGGTAAGAAACATGTTCATCTCTAGCTCTAGATCTTTCATAGATTGACATTCTTATGAAATGTTCTCTGTTCTTGCTAATATTCTCCTCCTGATCATTCTGAATATGTTTGGAGATTGTAAATCTTTGAAATAAATACATTCTAGATTCCAATATTTATATGCAAGTAACTGGTTTATTATAATCTGTGATCCCTACATCAGTGACCAAGTCATGTTTCATCTGCTCCTTCCTCACACTTGCTTTCACAGTTCTGGTTCTTAACTATTAGTTTTTTTTCAATACACAAATGTCCTTTTCATTTCTGTTATATATATATGTATATATATATATTCCCTGTCATTTTAGTCTGATGTTTTGCTGTTTGAAGCGGAAGCACTTCCCAGAATGTCTAAGACATTGAGGATGTACATGTTTTCACCTGATTTTCTTGATTCATTATCCCTGTATAGTTGTTTATTTGAAATCTAGCAATATATTTAACGAAGTAAAAATGAATGAACTATTAAGCAGGTTGAATAAAATGTGGTTAGTCATGGGTCCATTGTCAATCTGGGAAGTGCTGCAGCTTTGTGTGTTGTTTTTGTTGTTTTTAAGGCAGCAGTTCTCAATCTTTCTGGTTTAGTCCCTTCTTTGTGTCCAACATTGTTTGGGGTCAGAATTTCTTTTTCATTCAGTTGTTTCTGAATCTTACTTGACAGAATGTACTTAGAAAGGTCCATGCTGAATGAGGGCTTTTGACTAAATCCTAACTGTGTCGATAAGGAGACTACAAATTGGTGGTCAAGTGGGTTCATCACCTGCAGGGGAGGGGGACTTGGGACACTTTGACGGGGTGGTTTGCACAAGACATTTATTTTCCAGAAACTTGATCAATATGAAGAGGAGAGGGAAACACGCTTGTTAGTTTTAGGTCTAGGCTAACACTAGACTAAACATACATATGTATGTATGTATGTTTATACCTGTAAAAAAATATATATATCTTAAAGGGGCTTTCATCCTGCAGATTGATGAGGGCTCGGCATATTTGCTAACAGTAAAAGTTTTGCAAAACCATCACAAAATAAAACAGCATTGTTTAAGCCAAAAGGCTGGCTTCCAATGCCAGACCTATTGGCTTTGCCAGGGTTATCATTTTAGTGTAGTTGTATTTTTACAGTACTAAAATGTTTTCACAGACTAGCTCTGTACATTGTTTGTACATGAATAAAGTGGGTAGAACAGAAAGGCAGATTTATGTATGAGAGGGAATAGTCCGAATTCAACCATTAGAAGGGGTAATTTTCATTGACTTGTACCCTGATCTCCTCCCGTGACAGAAATACGTGTCCCAACCAGTTCTTATGGTAAGAAAATGCATAGTCGTTTCTATCTAGAGTATTTTTAAACCTATCTGAATGGGAAGGGGTTAATCTTGACATTTTGTGCCCATCAATGCATTCTTTGTAGCTTACTGTTTTGCATGTATCCTTCAAAAGCGTTCTTCAGGCCAAACGCAACAAAAGTAGAGGGGAAAACATGTATCAGTGGGTCATTACTCATTATATGAGGTATTGGATTTATTGTAGGGACTAAAACCCATTGGCATCTTTTTTAGCTGGATCTATGCCCAATATCATTGACTGAAAGCATGTTGTGGATCATCTGTATAAGGTGCCTGGTCTGTCCAAAGGGCTTTCCCTGGAGCCTGTAGGAATCCTAACACTTACTGTGTTTCATTCGCTACCCCCTACCCTAATATAGGCTGTGCACAATCCAGGGTTTACTCTGTATATTTTATTTTCACTGTAGTGTACAGTCACCCCACCCGAGAAGGTTGGAAGCTGCTGCCTTAATTTTCCTGTGTCCTGTTACCTGTTGCCTACTGTCTTGTCTTTGGTTGATTTCTGTGTTTCAGAAAAGGATTGTGCGGATGGCACCGACGAAATGAACTGTCCAAATGATACCGGTTAGTGCATAGGTCAACATGCACCCTCCCCTCTTAGGGTACCACAGGCTATTCATAAAAAGGTGCAGCTTTCCCCTGGAGTTCTCTAGATCTCACGGTCTTGTGAGCACTAAATTGAACCTCAGTTCATAAATGCTCAGTTTCATGGTGGTCAACTGATGTTTGTGGCAACATCTTGCTAGCCTACCAACTGAATCTGTTGTGTGCTTCTCAAGTGACGTTTTTTTGTTTTCAGACTATCTGGTTTCCCCTCGCAGGCTGGTGTCTGGGTAGTGTCAGTTGTATGTCATACAAGCTTGACGTGGCATACTATTCCGAACCTCGATGGCCTCCCCCTTCCTGTTTTTGTGGATCTCACATTGTGTTACTGGTTGGCAGTTTTTTGGACAGCTAATGGCACTTTGCTCTTAGAATAAAAATAGCTTGCTCTTGTACTTCTTTCAGGGAACTTAGCGCTTTGAAGTTTGATTCCTAAACATTTGCATTTTGATTCTGTTAATCGCACTTTGATTGCTGGAGACCATATTCGATTGCCCATTTATACACATGTGTAGTAATGTCACGATTCCTGCTGGTCGTTATTAATTGTAGGAAGCAGTGGTAAATTTTTATTTGAGTGATTGTGCAGTCGATGACTGTTTTTACGTACAGCAGTTTTTTGCACTTCCTTTTTAACTTTTATTCTGGTTTTTAAAATTTGTCATTGATGTATTTTGCAGCTTTTATGATTCACTTTGTGATTTCGAATAAAGCTTATTTTGATTGATTGCCCAAATAAATAGGAGTTCGAGGCATGTGGGCTGCTGAATTCATATCTGTGCATAGATCGCCGCCTAGTGTTGGGTCCGGATGATTGCACATTGTTGTCCTGGAAGAGTCTTCGAAGTATCACGAGATAGGTGGCTCCTCCCCTGGACTACAG
This sequence comes from Lissotriton vulgaris, assembly GCF_964263255.1. NCBI lineage: Eukaryota > Metazoa > Chordata > Amphibia > Caudata > Salamandridae > Lissotriton > Lissotriton vulgaris. The sequence goes on along the minus strand of NC_141685.1, from coordinate 1,359,588,394 downwards.
TGCGCATGGGCATCGCCTCCATCCCCAGATTTTTTTTTTCCGCCATTGGGTTCGGATGTGTTTCGGTTCCCTCTGTCGGAATCGATAGTTGTTTAACTTTCCTTACTTGAGACCAAAAGGTCTTTAGGACTCGCGTCGGTATTGTCCATCGTTCGGGTTGGTTTATTCATCGGCTCCGAACACTTGCTGCCCTTCCGCGTGCTGTCGGCGTGGACGGGCCTACACGACGCTCCAGACTACTTCAACATGGAACGAACTCCGTTTAAGAGGTGCCCAGTGTGTGCCTCAAAGTATTCACACCTCGACGTGCACCCAGTGTGCAACAGATGCTTGTCGCCGGACTACGACGAGGCCAGGTGTATGGCCTGCTCCAAGTTCCGGTCGAAGAAGACTCTCAAGCTACGTCGGGCCGCACGACTGCAGGCCCAGTTATCGGCACCCCCACCAACCAACATCTTTGAAGAAGACGTTGAAGACGACACCGTCCTACAAGTTTCGGACTCTAACCCGGCGTCGGAGGATGAAAACTATGACGCGGGAGATGAAGAGTTCGAGGAAGTCGTCGAGGAGGTAGGGGACGACGACGGGGCCATTGCCACCGTGGAGGATAGCTCGGAAGAAGAGCATCCTCATACTGACTCCAGGGCCGAACCCCAGCATAAGGCCCAGGTCGAGGGATCGCCTTCGGGCCTTACCCAAGACCTCAATACTCGTCCCACGGCCCCGCCTCCGGGCCCGGCCACGGACATTGGTGATGCGCCACTCCCGGTACAGAAACCGAAAGTGAAGCCATCAGGGTCCGCTCCATCCGTATCGAAACCGAAAGTGCAAGTCGCACTGGTGGGATCAAAGGCTCCAGAGGCCTCGGCGCCGAAGAAGTCCAAAATGGCCGCCGAGATCAAGAGCCACGCCAAAATGGCCGACCCGAAGACCCCAGTGTCGAAGCCGAAGGCGAAAACGCCCGACGCGGCTGCGTCGGCGCCGAAGCTGGTCGACGCTCTGAAGAGCCGCGTCGACGCCAAAAAGGTCGATGACCCTAAAAAAGCCTTGAAGAAGCGTCAGGATGACCCCAAGGCTCTGGCTGCACCGATCCCGGTCGACAAAGCCAAGGGCGGTGCTGTGTCGGCTCCGAAGACTGCGCCTTTGGTCACCGACCTGAATCCGGACTCGGAGGACTCGCCCGAGCCGGTCCAGCCCTCCCCGTCCTTTACCAAAAAGGTCACGGAGTCCCTTCAACGTATTCGGAAGGAAGCAGTGGCTCCCGAGCCGAAGGATGTGGCGCCGAAGCCTCCACAGAAACCGGCGAAGGCGCAGACGCCGATCCACTTCACGCTGCCGCCAAAGACGACGCCGATGGCTTTCGCTCCGAAACATGGGGCCGGGGTGCCCTTGAAGCTGGTGTCTACGCCTAAAGCATCCTTGGTGGTGCCGAAGCCACGGCTCCAACCACTAGCGGACGAGGAGCGTCGAGAGGTTGTCATCGACGCCAACACAGGCAAGCTCTCTCTCCTTGAAAGGAAGATCACCCCGGAGCCGGTGTTGGAGCATTTTCATATTCCACTTAAAAAGAAGTTGGACTCTGCGGGAACTTCTGCCCCTATGGAGCCTGCATCTCCACAAGGTCTGGAACTCTCACCCACTCACTCTAACGCTGGGGAGGGTGACGGAGACGAGGAGGAGGAGTACAATTATCCAGCGTACTCGGATCCAGAGGAGGTCAATGAGCCATGGTCTGCTGGAGGCGACCCTGAGGACCCTCAGTCAGGACACGAGCCGCAGCTTTTTGCTGCAAAAACTTCTCCAACAGAGGACTCTGCAGCCTTCAACGCTCTAATTGAGAGAGCTGCGGCCAATCATGATGTCGACCTCCATGCGGACCCGGTGGATGTCGATTTTCTGTTTGACACTTTCTCGGTGGCTGAAAAGACTGTCAAGACATTGCCAATGCTCAAAGGAGTGCTAAAGCACGCGCCTGAGGTTTTCAGGGAGCCCACCCGGGCGAGAGTCATCAATCCTCGTATTGACAAAAAATACAAGGCAGCGCCCACTGATCCAACGTACATCAAGGGACAATTGCCACTGGACTCTTTGGTTGTCTCCAACGCACGTAAGCGGGCGAACTCACAGACCACGGGTGATGCTCCTCCCCCAGACAAAGAATCGAAGGTCTTTGAAGCCTCAGGAAAACGTATTGCTGCGCAGGCAGCTAATATTTGGCGCATTTCAAACACGCAAGCCCTACTTGCACGCTACGATAGGGCACACTATGACACCCTAGAAACCCTTCTACAGCACTTACCTGATCAGTACAAAGAGGGAGCTGAAATGTTAATTCAGGAGGGGAAGCTTATCACCAATGCTTCAATTAAGTGCGCACTGGACGTAGCTGATACCGCCTCCAGAGCTATAAACACTAGCGTGCTCCTACGTAGGCATGCATGGCTTAGAATTTCAGGCTTTAAACCAGACATACAGACTACCATCTTAAACCAAACAGTTAATCCAGACCACCTGTTTGGGCCAGAAGTGGATGCAACCTTTGAAAAAATGAAAAAGGACACTGACACTGCTAAGTCTATGGGGGCCCTACAGTCCCAGCAGTTTCGGGGTGGTTCCTTTCGCCGCTCCAATAACAGAGGCACCTCAAGGGGTCAGGCATCACAATCCACGCAATACTATAAAAGCAACACCCAATCCTCATACACCAACAAGGGTAGAGGTGGTTACCGGGGCAACAACGTCAAAGGCAGGGGACGTGGAAACAGCTCCAGGTCCTCCACCACCAACAAGCAGTGACGCCTTGTCGCTGCCCCCTGACCACACAACTCCAGTCGGGGGGAGACTCCAGCAGTTCCTGCCCGCGTGGAAATCCATCACCACGGACAGGTGGGTCAAATCTCTTATCCAATACGGTTACTGTCTGGAACTCACTTCCACTCCACCAAACATACCTCCAAGGAACCGTCCTATGTCCGGCGAGCACTTGCACTTGTTGCAGCAGGAGGTCCAAGTCATGCTGCAAAAAGGGGCAATAGAGCTCGTTCCACTGCAGGAAAGGGGAACAGGGGTTTACTCTCTGTACTTTCTAATCCCCAAAAAAGGACGGATCCCTCAGGCCCATCCTGGACCTCAGGCCCCTCAACTGGTACATTCTGTCAGAGCATTTCCATATGCTCACGTTGCAGCAGGTTCTCCCTCTGCTTCAGCAGCGGGACTTCCTGGCTACTCTGCATCTCAAGGATGCATACTTTCACATTCCCCTGCATCCTTCTCACAGGAAGTACCTCAGGTTCACCACTCAAGACCAGCACTACCAGTTCAGGGTTCTGCCTTTTGGGGTCACCACAGCGCCCAGGGTCTTTACGAAGTGCCTGGCGACTGTGGCGGCGCATCTAAGACGCCAAAACATCCACGTCTACCCCTATCTGGACGACTGGCTCATTCAGGCAAAGTCGGAACAACAGTGCGCCGACCACGTGTCTCGCACCATTCATCTCCTGCACGATCTGGGATTCTCACTGAATTACCCAAAATCCCATCTCCAGCCCGCCCACATACGGCAGTATCTGGGCGCGACAATCAACACTCTGGCAGCCACTGCGCAGCCAAATTCAGTGAGAGTCGCCAGTATTCGGACGCTGATCCAACGATTCAGCCCTCAGCAATCGCTTCCAGCGAAGGTGTTCATGCAGTTGATAGGCAAGATGGCCTCCTGCATCTCCATTGTCCCGCACGCGAGGTTACATATGCGTCCGCTCCAGGAGTGCCTAGCACGTCAGTGGACTCAGGCTCACGGGCAACTAACAGACCTAGTGTTGGTGAGCGGTCGGGCGTACAACTCTCTGCATTGGTGGAATCCACAAAACCGTTGCAAGGGCCGACCGTTCCAAGAGCCTGTGCCACAGATTATCCTGACGACGGACGCTTCTCTCCAGGGATGGGGAGCGCATGTACTCCACTACACAGTGCAGGGACTATGGACACTACAGCAGAGGAAGATGCACATCAATGTATTGGAACTGATGGCAATCTTCATGGCCTTAAAGGCATTCAAAGTACATCTGTGCAACAAGGTCGTGTTGATCCGGACGGACAACATGACGGCCATGTACTACATTCAGAAACAGGGGGGCACCCACTCTCCGCAGCTGTCATCTGGCTCAGAGCATGTGGAAGTGGGCCATTCAAAGGAACATTTTCCTGATGGCAGAACATCTCCCAGGCAAAGACAATCAGATGGCGGACCTGCTCAGCAGGCACAGCCACCAAATGCACGAGTGGGAGATACATCCATCAGTACTCCAACCGTACTTCCAAAGGTGGGGTCATCCAGAGATAGACCTGTTCGCCACAAGGGAGAACGCAAAATGCCAAAGCTTCGCCGCCAGGTTCCCACACCCGCAATCGCAGGGCAATGCGATATGGATGAACTGGTCAGGCAGATTTGCGTACGCTTTTCCCCCAGCACCTCTGATACCGCTGGTGGCGCGCAAGCTCAGGCAGCACTCGATGACTCTCATCCTGGTTGCTCCAACGTGGGCTCGCCAACCATGGTACACCACGTTTCTGGAACTTTCCGTGGTACCGCATCAAAGGCTTCATCTCACACCCAGCCTTCTGACGCAGAGCCATGGCGACATTCAGCACCCAGATCCGCAACAGCTCAACCTGGCGATCTGGCTCCTGAAGTCCTAGAATTTGGCTACCTCAATCTTCCCCCGGATTGCATGGACATCATTCGGGAGGCAAGAAAGCCCACTACTAGAGCATGTTATGCGGCTAAATGGAAGCGGTTTGTCATTTATTGTGCGAACCACGACATTAACCCGCTGGATGCTTCCATTCAGGACATCATATGTTACCTGTTCCATCTGTACCAATGCAATTTGGCGTATTCTTCCATCCGCATTCACCTGTCTGCGATGGCCGCATACCTCCAGAATAGGCAACACCTATCACTTTTCAAGGTTCCTGCTATCAAGGCATTTCTGGAAGGACTCAAAAGGGTCATTCCACCACGGACACCACCAGCTCCAGAATGGAACCTCAATGTGGTTCTTACAAGGCTGATGGGTCCTCCTTTCGAGCCACTACACTCTTGTGAGCTTCAGTTTCTGACTTGGAAAGTGGCTTTCTTAGTAGCTATTACATCGCTACGGAGGGTTAGCAAGTTGCAGGCCCTCACCATCCAAGAGCCCTTTTTCCAAGTCCATGCTAACAGGGTGGTGCTCCGCACTAACCCTAAATTTCTACCCAAGGTTGTATCTCAATTCCACATAAACCAAACAATTGAGTTGCCAGTGTTTTTTCCAAACCCTGAGTCGCTGGCGGAGCGGATGCTCCACACCCTTGACGTTAAAAGGGCCCTAATGTATTACATTGACAGGACAAAGGATTTTCGAAAGACTAAGCAGCTTTTCGTTGCCTTTGCATCACACCACAAAGGTAACGCTATTTCCAAGGCTGGTATTGCTAGGTGGATCGTGAAATGTATTCAGATCGGTTACGCTAAGGCTAAACGCACTCTTACAATTCCACCAAGAGCCCACTCCACCAGAAAGTTGGGGGCCTCTATGGCTTTCCTTGGGAACATTCCCTTAGAGGATATATGTAGAGCAGCCACATGGTCTACCACACATACATTTACTAAACATTACTGTGTAGACGTGCACTCTAAACAGCAGGCAGCTGTTGGTCAGGCTGTTCTCAGGACACTTTTCCAAACTGCTGCAGCTGGCACGGGCGGCCGCCAATAATAGGGGGACTGCTATGTGTTCTATGCACAGATATGAATTCAGCAGCCCACATGCCTCGAACTGCAAATGCTACTTACCAGTATGCATCTGTTCTTGGCATGTAGGGCTGCTGACATTCATATCGCCCGCCCTCCTCCCCGGCGCCTGTAGCAGCTGCAGTATTCATGTATATGCTCATAGCATGGTCATCACTTACATATTTCACTTCATCTCGGCCACAATGGCTAAAAACAATCTGGGGATGGAGGCGATGCCCATGCGCACTGTAGTCCAGGGGAGGAGCCACCTATCTCGTGATACTTCGAAGACTCTTCCAGGACAACAATGTGCAATCATCCGGACCCAACACTAGGCGGCGATCTATGCACAGATATGAATGTCAGCAGCCCTACATGCCAAGAACAGATTCATACTGGTAAGTAGCATTTGCATTGTCTTTCACAACAGCCTATGCCTGCCTTGGTGTTTCCAGGATTTTATCCTATGGGTTGCTAGCATGAGGCCAAATTATGGCATGGTTCAGATTTTTTTCGATTCTCTGCAGAATCCGGTGGCGTTCTATTGCTCACTCTGTAGATCTGCCCTAATCACCTACAGCCACCATGTCGATTTCTAGAAGCTGATGCCTACTAATTGCCGATGGACAATTGTAATTTCAGGAGAACTGAAGAGCAATAAACGGTTCTGTACATACGCAAGCGCTGTTTGCAGGATACAGTGACCGCCTCTCCTCCCCTGTGTGACAAATTCCTTAGCTTCCATAACTTAAGCAGACCGGTTCAGGCATGCGTATTGAACACATACTTGTGAGGTTATGGCCCCAGGGAGAGTAAATCAAGCTGCACTTAACTCTTCTACATGTCTGCGTGATAAATATATTCCTACTTGCTACAGTGGTAGCATCTTAAAGCTGAAGTGGTGAGCTGCCCCTACCCCATCACTGCGGTGCATGTCTGATCTATGCAGTTTCTGTGTTTTTCATTCATATGTTATTGCTCCTTCGCCTGTAAAGATGGGCTGCATAGGCTTTAAGGTTGCATGTGTTACTTGGAGGTGAAAATGGGGCTGCCCTTTTCAGCAAGAAGTAAAATATGTTCCTGGGAACCGCAACAGCAGCAAGAGCCGGTGCCCTCGGATGCTGTTTCTCTGTGCTATATAATTGCAAGCTTGCTGAAAATGCAGACTAATCCCATGCCTGAGCTGCCATCTGCTGCCCTCATGATATGTTTGATGGCCTAATAATTTATTTGCAAAGAGAACGATACAGCTGTCAAGTAAGCTATGGTTCGTGTTGCTTGGGGTTGAGTTGCTTTGTGCGTGTGTACTCCTGAATTTATTTGACATTACACTTTTGTTGACCCTATGATGCAAAAAAAACCTTTTGTTAATTCCCCAGAGTGATACTTGAACTGGAGAGAGGCATGCTCAGTTATCCGTTCTCAAACACTCTTTCTGGGCCTACATAGCTGAAGTGAAACTTAAAAAACTGCAACTCGTACACATTAGCATCCACCATTTTGCCTTTGCTGTACTGAGTTTTGTTGCTTTTCACCTCGTTGGTCCAGTGGCCTTTCCAACCTCTCTTCAAAAATGTTGTCCCTTCTTTCAAATTATACTCTCAAATATCCCAACCCTCCGACAGTGAAATAAAGCTTGCTGTCACTGCAGGCTTGGTACCCCTTCCATCACCAAAGCGCGTTCACTGAAGTCAGCCATTGAGGCAGAAGTGTGTTGCCTCCTTCTCTTGTCACTTAGTGCCCCTGCGGAAGTTTCTTTGTATCAGACTGTATCTTCTGGCTAGATTGTACCACCGTTTCGCCACACAGCTACTGTCTGCTGACACTAAATGTGTCCAGGTAGAGATCGTTTTTTCTGTGAAGCTAAGTGGTGAATTCATTTGCAGCTCGTACTTCATTAACTCTTGCCTACATAGGAGGCTTTGGCTCACAATTCTGCACATTGTGGGTCGTTCGGCCCCCTAAGGAGGGCTTTAGCCCCCAGTGCTGAACACCTGCATATTTTTTTTGCAAACTCCAAATTTACGCCTTAAATCTCCTAAGTACTTAAATCAGTCACTGAGTGTGGGCATTTATGTAGTACTTAATGCAAGCCCAATTATCTATGAGGATTAATCAGTGTCGGGGGTCTTTTACTTTGGGATATTTATTTGAGGGAAAAAACTTTTCTTTTAGTTTTATTTTTGGGAAATATAAAGCTCTATTATTGGGATTGATCTAAATAACTGCAGTTTAATCAAAATTGAGAAACTTTTGTTCAGCCTTGGTAGGATAAAATGCAGAATAATCTCATTTCTGTTCAATAACTGTGAAATGCTGATCACCAGTACAGCTCAGTAGCAGCACAAACACCTGTATGGTTAAACATCAGTAGCATATGTAAGATAATGCATGGTGGTAATAAAATTAAATACGCGACACCTATTTGTCTTTTGTATTTTTTTAGTAAAACCTAGGTGGAAAAATAGAAACATTCTAAAAAAATATATATAGTTTTTCTTTTGGTATTGATATTTCTGGTGTATGCAGAATCTTCCTGCACATTAATCACCTTATGAGTACTCCCTTCAGGCTTCAGAATCGTCTGGAAAACGTTTTTCACAGCAATACTCTTCAGCACTGCCTGGTGGTGCTATTGAGCTCCTGCTGTGACTCCACCTCCCTGTGTGATGTCGTCAGAGAATATCTGATCGAGACTACTAGCTGCAGATTCCTGAACTTAGAATTATCCCCAGGCGAGAGACTGGATCTGGGAAACTTTTCTGCCACAGCACTCCTGCGCGCCTGGGGGGACAACACCATATGACTCCTCCCTGAAGTCGTCCGCGTTCGTGACGTCAGCGAGGATACAGAAGTCCCACTCCGGCGCATCTATGTCAGTTTTTTCTTTGCGCTTGCAACGCAGATCCGGATTGTGTCCTGGTCTGTTTTCAGGCCTTCTCTTCTTTTTCACGCTTTGGCGTTACATGGAACAGTGTGCGAATGCCTTCGGGCTTCAAGACGTGTACCTCCTGTGCACGTCCCATGTCGGCGACGGACCCTCACCCGATTTGCATGTGGTGCTTGGGTGAGCAACACGACTGAGTTGCGACGCCTGCCAACACCTTAAGCCTAAATCACGACAGGAGCGTCGGATGAAGTTGCTGTTGGCGCGCTTGTCCAGGTCGGTGTCATCCTAGCGTCCGTCGCCTACCTCGGAGGCAAGGAGCCGCCGGTTTTGACTACGGAATAGACTGTCGCCGCGGACCTTTGAGCGTGGCTCACCGGCTGGTAGGTCCTTCAGTTTGTCTCCGATGCCCTGTCCTCCTCCTGCGGTGGGCGCCAGCTCCCCCCGGGACAGGTGCCCCTGCCTGTCACCTCCCTACGCGCTGTTTCCCGGCGTGGAGACGACTAGGGACCAAATGACAGCCTACGCTATGGCGCTGCATGCTTCTTTGGTCCTTCCTCCACCTTCTGTGACGCCTGTGGATCCCTGGCCTTGCGCGGGGACTTCCGCAGAGTCGCCGGCGGCTCAGGCGCCAAAGGTTTCGGCTTTGTCCCCGGCGCCAAAGGTTTCGGCTTTGTCCCCGGCGCCAAAGGTTTTGGCTTTGTCCCCGGCGCCAAAGGTTTTGGCTTTGTCCCCGGCGCCAAAGGTTTTGGCTTCGTCCCCGGCGCCAAAGGTTTTGGCTTCGTCCCCGGCGCCAAAGGTTTTGGCTTCGTCCCCGGTGCCAAAGGTTTCGGCTTCGTCCCCTCTAAGAAACTGGAACAGTTTGGTAAGCGGTTGTTCTCTTCGGCCAGCTTGGGGCTGCGGTCGGTGAACACCGCCTGCTTGTTGGGCCACTACTCTCATGCAGTGTGGAATACCGTTGCTCAAGTGTTGCCTCAGTGTCCTGAGGAGGTCCAGGCTGTCTTTTCTCAGGTGATTGCTGAAGGTAAGGATGCAGCTAAGTTTGCCATTCGGTGTGGTTTGAAAACATCAGACTCATTGGGCAGCATTCCTTTCGTGGCCAGGGCAGAAGCACCCAGGCACGTTCCTTCAACAAGCCTGTTCAAAACCAGCCTCAGCGTGGCTGTTGTCGCGGCTTCCGCAAGGGCGGGTCTGGGAATCAGCATGCGTGTAAGTCCAGCTCCACCCCCCACTGCTCCTACCTCCAACCCTTCCTAGTTTGAGCTTCGTCGAGAACTCCACGCCGGTGGGTGGCAGGATCCGCCATCACCTCCCCCACTGGCGTGATATCACATCGGACAAGTAGGTGCTGCAGATAATCCGCAAGGGTTACTCCCTTCCCTTTCAGTCCTCCCCTCCAGCCATGCCACCTTGGTGCCACCGCATGTTGGGGGATCATTTGGTTCTTCTCCAACAGGAAGTCACTGTCCTCTTGGCCAAGGGGGTCATTGAGTGCGTTCCCGGGCAGGAAATCTTGTCCCCAAGAAGGAAAAGGTGGGCCTGCGCCCCATCTTGGACCTCGGGGACGTCAACCGCTTCCTCTGGAAGGAGAAGTTCAAAATGCCGACTCGTGGGATATTAATTATTAGGCATAAATGACAGAATGCTGTTTGTCAAGCACAAGAATTAACAAAAAATGACTGTTCTGTATCTGAATACAATTACACACTTTAATTAGTTTAGTTTGTAATCATCTATAAATAATGGTCATACTTTTGCAATTTATTTTTACAGCACATGTTAGTGTATTTTGACTCAATGAATTAAAAACACAATTTAGATTGTCATTTGAGATTAGAGACACAGGATGTGGGGTGAGGCTGGGGGTAGAACCCCCCCCCCCTTCACTCTAGTAGTTAACTCTGCTACTAAATGTAAGAGGTGAATCCATCTTTTTGCTCTTGGAATAGATGTTAGTTTATTTTCCCAACAGCTGTTAAATGTTTCAGAATACATTCATAAAGTGCTTTAAAAAGCAAGTGCTAATGTGGGAAAAAAATCACATGTACCCAAAATAGACGACTCTCATGATGCCATCAATTATCAGAAACCGCAAGCTACCTCCCTCCCAAAAAACGTACAAATACAAAAAATGTGTGCCTCAAAAAACTATTAACTCCACCCTGAACAACCATTGGATAGTTTCCAAAAGATAACAAATTGACAGTAATCCCTATAAGCATCCATAGTCGCCCTCTAAAATCGGGAATTTCCCTTGAATATCAAAAGCCAACAGATATCCTCTAAGTATCCTGAACTGCTTTTATATTTCCACCAATCTTCAAATGCCAACCAAAATACAATTGCACACGAAATGTCTCCCAAAATTGCAACTGAGCCTTTAATACCATCAGGTATCAGTTTCTTCATTATTCATGGTCTCTGATTTTGTCTAACCATTGTAGAACTTAAGTGGCCATTTGTGCCCAGAGTCCTTTCAGTTGAACCACCATCTTTTTGGTTCTGCTGTGTAGCCAGGAATGTTCCTTAGTAATTTTGGGGATGCCCCTGGTATTAAATGCACTTTTCTGCCACTTTCAGCTAATGATAGGTAATCTTTAACAGAGAAGGCAGGTACCAGTAGAACCAACAGTGCTCCAATTCTGTAATGAAGCTGTAATCTTTCTTCTTCAATGGCCGCCTGTGCCTGCCTCATTCTAATTTTGAACATTACAGGCTGTCTGAAACATCGAAGGCCAGAGCCACCTTTCTCTGAGCTCTTGAGACATGTTAGCAAAACTGTGGACAAGACATTTTGGTGTTCCGATTGATATAGTTATGTAGCCCTAGTATTTGGACTTGCCCACAGTTCAAACCTCTAACAAATATGCTTTTACCTCATAGATAATGATTGTGGTGATAACAGTGATGAGGCAGGCTGCAGCCACTCCTGCTCCAGTACCCAATTTAAGTGCAACAGTGGCCGTTGCATCCCTGAGCATTGGACCTGCGACGGGGACAACGACTGTGGGGACTACAGCGACGAAACTCATGCCAACTGTACTAATCAGGGTAAGGACAGGAGGCATGTGTTTGATACGGATTCTTCTCTGAGAACGAGTTTTGCCTAATTAATGGTGGTGTGATTGGGTATGATAAGAACATTTAGTTTACTCTTTTAGAGGGAAGGGTTCTAAATCTAATGTTCTATAAAGCAAATTGCAGCATACATTGATTTACTCATTAGCGCACAATTTATTAAGCTGTATGTGTTGTATGTTGAATTGCAAATATTTCGACCAAAAGCAGAAAATTACACCACTTTTTTTATATTACGGAAAAATCTTTTTGGAATTCTTTAAGAATGTTGAAGAAAACCTCATAATGATGTGGATATATCTCACTATTGCTATTATCAGAGGTGACAAGATAGGGACATTCTTTTAAAGAGATGGAGCTCTACCTAAAAAGAGATTAGGAAGGGACAGTATCATCTTTTGAAAAAACTAGATTCTTCATAGAAAGGAGCCATCCTTTGGCGATTACTAGCTACTATTAAAGGGCATGCCCCACCTAAGGAAGGAACACTACTTTGCTTTGGAAGGAATAGGACCTCCTTAGGAAGTCACTCCACTCTGCTTAGAAAGGGACAAGCACTTTGTTGGAAGGGACAGGACCTCCCTAGGTGAGGACAAACCCTTCCTTAGAAAATAAGATGCTCTTCATAAGTGGACAATATCCACATAAATATAGAAAGCTCTTAAGAAAGAGACAGGACAGTCCGTGGGTAAGGACCCCACCCTCTAGCCAGATACATGGCAAGATTGTATCTATAAATTAACGTGACCCTTCTTAGGAAGGTGCAGAGTTCTCCTTAAAAAGAGGTAAGAGACTCCTTATAACAGGGCAAAATACTTCTTATGCCCTCTGTTAAAAGGGACATGAGCTTCTCAAGGGAGGGGCTGGAGTAGATTTGAGACAGGGCCACTTGGCCCGCATTTCTAAACAGTATGCTTTTTAAGAAGAGTTGGGTCCCCTGAGAAAGGATCAAACTTCTCCATAGGAAAGAACAGGGTGTGGCCCACAATGAGTCAAGACTTTAATTAGGAGGGGACATAGCACTTTGAGAGAGGACATAATGGCCTCAATAGGAGTGTTAATGCATATTTGAAGACATTTAAAATGCCTCTTTTTGATGTATTTTTCTGATGTCACTTTTAGAAATCCATTTCCAGGTGTATATTGCTGGGAGTTTGAGAAGTCTCATTGTATGGCCTCAGTATATTGATTTTTGAACTCTTAGGATGCACGATTAATGTTCATTGCTAAAGCTCTGCAGAATAGTCTGAAAATGTTTTCAATTCCATTCCTCTGATAGCTACGCGTCCGCCAGGTGGCTGCCACACTGATGAGTTTCAATGCCGCCTGGATGGGCTCTGCATTCCTATGCGGTGGCGCTGTGATGGGGACACTGACTGCATGGACTCCAGTGATGAAAAGAACTGTGAGGGGGTTACTAACATCTGTGACCCAAATGTCAAGTTCGGATGCAAAGACTCTGGTAAGTCTATGTTGCATGAGACCTAGAATTATATTTGGTCATGTACAGAAGTGAGCAACTACTTTTTTCAATTGAGAGATTTTCTTTCCCCTCTCAAGGGGTCTCATTATACATTTGTTCAAGCCGTGCTTCTGGGGGTTTGTGTTAGGATCCAGGTTCCCAGGGTACTCCAGCAAATCAAGTGATCAGCATGCCCTCTTCTCTAGACAAAGCCGGATCCCACAGAAACATGTCGAGAGAATTGTTAAACAATTATGAATGCAAAACATTTAATTTTTTCCTCTAGTCTCCCACTTCTTTATTTCTTTCCCTTATTTCCAACCATCTCACTTCTACTTTTTCTCCTCCATTCATGATCTTCTGCCATACCTTCTTGTTCTATTTGGTTCTCATTCCTTTCTTGCATTCACTACCTTTCGTTCCCATCTCCATTTTAATTTTGATCTCTTATTTAACTTACTCTTTGACACATCTCCTGGTCCTGTTGTCCTTGCTCATTTTCAGCTCGGTGCATCAGTAAAACCTGGATCTGTGATGGTGACAGTGACTGTGAAGATAATTCTGATGAAGAGAACTGCGACACACGTGTGTGCAAGCCCCCATCCCACACCTGTGCAACTAACACGTCTGTCTGCCTGCCACCAGAGAAACTATGTGATGGCACACCGAACTGCATTGATGGCTCAGATGAGGGCGAGTTGTGTGGTAAGTGACATGGTTTTGGTGTGAACCTGCCTCATCACAAGGGTGATGGCCGCACTGTCAAAAAGGTTGTACAACAGCATGAGTTCAAAGGCACTACATTTGGGACTGTGTATTCTGCGATTCATGTGGGTAGGTAAAACTCATTTCACAATTTTGAAAAGCTTTTGTACTGCCCTCAGCAGCCATCGGTTTAATGGAAAGAGCACTCGTCTGTGCTTGTGTTAATATGATCCGTACTTATGCCAAACTTAACTTATTCAGGGAACATACACACACAGGTATTTAATGGAGACCTTTTAGAGTGTGACTCTGAAATGGCCTGAACAAATAGCATGTATATTATATTTCAATACAAAAGGGTATATCAAGGCTACCAAGGCATTGCATGTAGATCTAGTTGTAGTTCGAAGTGTGTGTAGGATGGTGAAACGCATTTTCAACTTTTGAAAAGCTCTTGAGCTACTCTTAGCATTCAAATGTTTAAACAAAAGACACTACTTTGCAGGAGGTAAGACCATCTGCGCTTATGCCAGCCCTAACATATACGTGGTAGAGACATGCACAAGAGATGAAAGGAGACCTTGCAGATGTGACCCTGAAATGGCCTGAACAAATGGTCTATACATTATATTCCAATAAAAAGTGGTCCATTAAGGAAGTAGAAGGAAGGTGCAGAAAATTATTGAGAACTCATCTTGGAACTAGGCAGTCTATAAACAGGCTCAGAGAATTTTTTTTTTTTATTTTGTGAAGAATTGTTGTTTTACTGCTATTTTAAGAGACTCCAGCTTTTCTTACCTCCACATCAACAAAAATATGCAGCTAAAGAAAACCTATAATTCGCTTAAAGGGACCATCTACTTTAATAAAACCAAAAAAATGTTTTTCCTTACTGTGAAAAATGAAATTCTCAATCTGGGGATCTCCATTGATAATCATAAACACTGAAAAGTCCCACTCATGTGTGGGTATCCCGGAGCACTTCTTTACAGTATGTTTTAAGTGTAGATGTTCGCCTTGCTTCAGTAAGGCTTGGAGAAGCACTTGAGATATTAATGTTTTGCAGCATATAAAGAAGGCTATATTGGCCAATTGCTTCAAAATTGCATTTGAGAAAGGGTTATGTAGACTTCAAAGGACCAGAACACTTTTATGGAATTGCATTATTTTTGATCATCTAAATCTCATTGACAAACCTTTTATAAAGGAAAAAGATGAAGAAGGAAGAGGACAATGTGGCTTCAAAGGTTGCAACGCTGCAGATATGAAAACAGTCTGTGCCTTTAAGGGCTCACAGCCCACCAGTATTCCACATACTCAGCAGGTGGTAGATATTTCAGTTTTTTTCTGGCTCCTGGTGACAGGATCTTGGAGCACTGAGCTCAGCCTTTTAGGCTTTTTTTCTTCAAAAATCACTAAAACATTTTGACAGCTACTTTACGATGGTTTTAATCTGTTCAGGTGTTTTTTCTGTCATTTTCTGACAGAAAAGTATTTTCCTTTATCAAATAAAATGCCGTCCTTATTTGTCAAGTGTCCTGCCTGTGGAAGAAAGAAGGCCAAGTCAGACCCACATGAGGTTTGTATTGGTTGCCGTACTGACAGCCATATTCCTGACTGATGTCCACAGTGTAGGACCTTTTCCAGACATATCCTGGGGGACTGAGAAGATTCGCCTCCATGGGGCATAAGAGAGATGCAGGCAGCAGCAGGCGCAGTCTGAAGGTGGGACGTCACAGGACCACATAAATCTCCTCAAGCTACAAGTGGTTCATCCAGCACTAAAGGCTTTCCTTCCATCCTTCAAGACGAAATCACTTCTTGTTAAGACAGACAATACAACATCAATGTACTAGTTGAAAAAACAAGGTGGAACAAGATACAGAGCATCTGCCTCGGGAACCTCAAACTATTTGGAATATGCTGATAGCCAGAGACCTGACATTCACTGCAATCCACCTTCCAGGGACGCAGCATTCTTTAGTAAAACCACAAGTGGGTTCTTCACGACGAGGTTGTGCAAAGTATCTTCTGCATGTGGGGTTGTTATCACAAAGATTTACTTGCAGCTGCAGAACATAAAATGCCCAAACTTCACCTCTGGGTACTAACAACAGAGACACTGGGGAGTGCCCTATGGACTAACTGATCTTGCAAATGTCTACGTTTTTCCTCCAATCCACCTGATTCCACCAGTAATCATCAAACTGTTTTACTTGAAGGCCAGAAGGATTTTGATGGCTCTGGATTGGCCCCGATAATGGTGGTACGCAAACATTCTTCACATTTCAGAGCATCCACACATTAAGCGGCTGTGCAGACCGGATCTTCGCATTTAGTTCGCGGGCATACGGTTCATCCCAGTCTCTCCTCTTTGAGTTTGGCAGCAGGACTCCTGAGCTAGTACAATATGGACATTTGAATCTTCCACAAAAATGCATGAACATTTTCAAGGAGGCTAAACAACCATTCACGCTAGGAGCTTATTCTTTAAAATTGAAGAGATTTTGTATCTGGTGTTCTGACAAAAACTTAGATCCAATGAAGCGCCAAGAAGCAGCTTTTCTTCTATATTGGCTTTATCTGACCAAATGAGGCTTACAGTTCTCTTCTATTAAAGTTAATTTGGTGGCAATTACTACCTTTAGAAAATGTCCTTCCAAACCTCTTCTTTAAAAATTCCTGGTACTAAAGACTTCTTAGAGGGTTTGAAAGTTTTCCCTGAACGACATGTTCTCATTCTACCTTCCCTGTTGCTGTGTTTGTTATGATTTGGTTTAGTATTTTCTGACCTTTTTTTCATCTCGCCTCTTCTGATATTGTTCTTTTAAGTATCACTGTCCCTGCCATTATTCCTCTGGAATTGGCAGGTCAATGAGGTTGTTGTATTTTTCATATTTTGGGGCTTGATGTATGTGGTGAAGTGTGTTGAGTGGGGTGAATGCATTTTCAATGATTTGTAAGATGGGGATGGTGATTCTTAGAGTGTGCTGGCTGGGGCCAGTTTTGTTATTGTTCGAGTAGTCCGAGCAAGATAAGCAGGTCTGGTGAACAGGGTGCAACATTCTTGAACCATCACTATCTAGCTAGAGATCGTTAGGCTGCCAAATTGGCACTGAACAAATCCAGATTTAAGTCTACTTCATGTACCTTGAAGGAGCTCCACTGGCTACCAGTTAAAGAACAAAGTAAGTTCAACGCCT
Organism: Lissotriton vulgaris; assembly: GCF_964263255.1. NCBI lineage: Eukaryota > Metazoa > Chordata > Amphibia > Caudata > Salamandridae > Lissotriton > Lissotriton vulgaris. Next base: position 1,359,571,286 of record NC_141685.1, on the reverse strand, counting down.
TGTGTATAGTTCATAACGCGATAAAAACAGGACTGAGTCCACTACAAAGGACATTTTGCCACTGTAGACTTTCGAGGCTCTTACGATCTTAGTCAGCCAACCTTGTTTGTGTGCTAAGCTTTAGCAAAACAAGGGTAGGCGGGTGAACTTTCCAAGTCAAAGCCGCTCAATTATGGAAACTCCCCCAGAGCTAATGGAAATCTGTTGGGCTTCGGGAAGAACCTAAAAACTTGTCTCTTCCCCAAGTAGAGGATGTAATCCACCATGCCTTCTGTTGCAACATTAAGAAAGGTTTATTTTGCATTGTTTGGTGGTTTGAAAGCACCATGATACTTGTCAGGTGAATGTTTGTGCTTTACAAATTGCTAATAGTAATAATAATAGTCACAGCTCTAGGATAGAAAAAAGATTTGCAATCATTATTTGCTTAGGGTACCTATTGTATATTTAGATTTGTTGCGTGTCTTCTAACCATCCAACAACTCAAGACAGTTTTTTATTTGAGCTCTCGCGTTTGCACTATTGAACACTGAGACAGAGCTGTTGTCTGTTATCTCAAGTATATGATGAATAAAGTCACTCCCCACAGCCTAAGAATGAATCCTATTACATTCACCATACCATAGAATATCACCCCTATAACATTCACCATATCATAAAATACCACTCCTGCTACCTAAGCTGGTCAGCACATCTAGGAAGCAGTCCCTGCTGGCTATGTCAAATAAGTCATGAATTCTCATTGTCCATGTAACATGTGAGAAAGTGCCATCTTTCTTGCATGGTATGCCCCCACTTTTTGCTGAATTGCTGATGTACTTTGATAGTGTGCCCTGGGCTCCTGCCATTCAGGTGCAGAGGACCTGTGTTCCTTCCCTAAAACTGTGTTGAAATCAAAACCCAATTGGCATCTATGGCCACCTGTCAGTCTCTGGTAAATGGTACCCTAGGTACCCAGGGCATTGTGACCAGAGAAGACCGCTAAGGGCTGCAGCACTTATTGTTCCACCCTTAGGGCCCAGTACCCTGACACACACACACACGATCATGAGACAGACACATGAGACAGATCCCGGGCACACACACAGCCGCACCCGAACGTTTCACAGGTCTTTAAAAGACCATTTGAATGTTAATTAGGCCTTACAGTTTCACCCCTTCTAAGAGTCCCTGCAACTCCACTCTGCCTACTGATTAAAAGGTTCAGCCCCCCCCCCTAAAAAAAATTCTTAGCCCCCCCCCCCCCCGAAATTTGGCTCTAGTTGCGCCCCTGGGAGGTGGGGTGTTGTACTGTTCGAGGTTTCTCCTTCATATTGGAGCACATGGTGTCCTACCCCGAGGCAGAGGGGACCAGTGTACAGTGATCCCAGACAGCGTCCGGAGCACAGGGGGCTCCAATAAGGGCGGGACCGAACTGAGGTGTGTCTGTGGGAGCATCATTTTACTGAATTGTGGGGTTTTAGATCTTTGGGTAGTGCACACCTAACTGTAAACAGCAGTTGAGCGCTTTATGGCGTTCATTTTATAGTAACCAGAGCATTTACACAGGAGGTGTAGAGATCAGACACTGCTGTGAGACCCCTAGGGCAATTGAAAGGGGGCGAAAGTCAAAGGGAGGGTACTAGCTAATGCATACACGTTTATTTTCTCATTGGCAATTCAAGGCACCTGTCAGTCAAATAATTTGATCAGAATCTCACATCTGATTAAATGAGTGCCATCAGCAGCTGCCAGCTCTCACCTTCCTAAAGCCAGCGGCTCACTTGAGATGCCTGTAGGAACACTTGGAACTAAATACAACGAACACAAAATCAACACGGGGAGGGGGAGGGGGAAGGGCAGTCTCAGCAAAATTCCCACAATGTACAGTGATCACAGGTGTGATGGGATTTGTGTTCTTGCCATATGATGTGCACATGAACTGTTTCTGTAGTAGGGGATCTCTGTGTATAGTCATAATCTAGTGAATAGTCCCGCCCATGTACGCGGACCCCGGAGTAATCAAAAATAATCTCTTAACCTCTTCAATGCTAATGACAAGGGTAACTCGTCATGCACTGCCCATTCATTTCAATGGAAATCTCATTATATGGGACTAATTCCCTTAGCGTCCAAGTGGTTAAGTTGTCAAAAAATGCAGAACTGCACAGACACTTAAGAGAGAATTTAAAGACCGATAATGCAGCCTATATCCACAGGCTACCCTGTCACAGCACAGCCTGTCCAGATTTCTCCACAGAGAAAAACTTTCCTTTTCCAGCAAAACCCTATGGAATGATAGAGAGGAAGGAATGAACAGACAAGCCCCATAGGCTTCTGGAAGGTTCTCTTAAAGGCACAGTATCCTGTTTTGAGCCACATAATGGCAGCCTATGGGGCTTGTCTGTCCATTCCTTCCTCTCTATCATTCCAGAGGGTTTTGCTGGAATAGGAAAGTTTTTCTCTTCGGAGAAATATCGACAGGCTGTGCTGTTGTGGATTTTTGGTGGAATTTCTAGTAGAAGTACTGGACAGTGTAGCCTGTGGATATAGGCTGCATTATCTGTCTTTAAATTCTCGTGTCTGTGCAGTTCTGCATTTTTTGACAACTTAAGAAATTATTTTTGATGGCTCCGGGGTCCGCGCACATGGGCGGGACTATTCACTAGATTATGACTATAACAGAGATACCCCTACTACAGAACTGGAGTTACAGGACAGAAACTACTCCTTCTCTTTCGCACTAGTACATTTATTTTCTCACTTCATTTGCTATTTGCATTTACTGTGTGCAGAGACAACCCTCTCCTGGGAGGCTTGGGCTAAAGTGACAGAGGAAAACAAGCATGTAAAAATGCAATAGGTCTCGCCTTTCATTAAGTTAAAGCCATTTTCTTTGCTATACAATACCATTAGCGAAGCAAATGGCTTTAACTTAATCAAAGGCGACACCTATTGCATTTTCAATGTGTGTGTGTGTGTGGCTCTCTGTGTGTGTGTGTGTGTGTGTGTGTGTGTGTGTGTGTGTGTGTGTGTGTGTGTGTAAGTGTCTGTGTGTGTGGGGGATGGCTGTGTGTGTGTGTGTGTGTCTGTCTTTGTGTGTGGCATTTGCAAGTGATTAAGCTATTGGCATTGTAAATGACAATGCCATTTATTTATCTGTTTTCAAAACAAACACATAAATAAAAATGTCATTTACAATGCTAATAGCTCTAACTTTTGCAATGGCGAGACCGTTTCATTGTAAATGCTTGTTTAAGGATGGTTAACATGTAACATTGAGGTGGTGAGTGCCCAGCCATGTTGACCGCTAAGGGTGGTAGAGGTTGTATCTAATGTGTACTGTTGGCGAAGTGCAAGTATAACCTTATGTAGATGTGCCATTGAGGTGTCAAATGCGTAGCAAACTGGATGGTTTGGAGCCATTTTGTGTGCATGATTATGGCACAAGTTGTGTGTAATGTATACTATTGTAAGGCTAAGAGTGAAAAGTGAAACGTGATCTAAATGTTTGATGTGGCTTTGAGGGGGTAAGCGCTTAGCGAACTACACATATTGGAGGAATGTTCTGCAGTTGATGTTACAATGAGTTGTGTCTATTGAGAACTATTCGTGTGACCAAGTTGTTTTGTTTGCTTTGGCCTTTTTGATGGAGCATTGTCCTCTGGGAGAGAAACACAAAGGAGAGACAATGCAGGGATCTCAGACATGCAGATCACAAAATATTTCTCTAGATCATTCTTATGACTTCAGTGGAAGGCAATAATAAGTGTTGAATAGGTAAATGTGGCATTCCTTTTGGCAGAGGTACACTTAAAGTAAGAAGGACAGTCCAATAGGAGATAAAAGATGGGAGGGCTTGCTAGAACACTCTAATACAAGAGGAAGAAATATGCAGAAACTAATGGAATCAGTGGTCTAGCCCTTGTGGTAGAGGTGAAAACTCTGGAATACACGACTTTCAGCGTAGTTGCTCACTATGCTCGTAGTCCTCCTGGAAGAAGGAGCAGCCATGATATTCAGGTGATTATAGTCCTGTATGAATCTCATTGAATGAAGTCGTGTTCCATTCGAAAGTCTTACTGCTTACATGCCTGGTGTCCCCTACACTCTGATTCCAATGGACTTGAATTAGAGCCAGCACCACCCCAGTACAACCAGCAGGTCTCCATTAACCTGTGACGTCTGCCGTTCCATGTCCAGATTGCCATAACTGGTTTTCTGTGGCTGATTTATAAAGTGGGCTGCTGGTTTCTGGAACTTAAGCTTACATAGTTCTCAGAGGCCTCTTACTGCTTTGCGATTTTACAAAGAAAAGATACCACACTTGGCACGTGTACGATTACCAACAACCCCATGTAAGCTACAGTGTTTTATTGAAAATCATGCCTCCTAGCTGCTACTGGAATTGCTGAAACTGCCTGATTAAGATTAAAGGATGGTGATTTCAATCAGGTCTCATTTATATATATCATATCACTATATCTCATACTGTCAACCTGGATCAGTAATTGTACAGTCATGTCTGTGGATTCTAGATCTCAATTTTGTGATTTCTTGTGATGTAATTGTTGGGTTAATGTAATGCAACGCTGTATCTTGTGGGGTCACTAATATTCTAATTAGTTGCATTGAAATTATCAGACTATTGGCAAGTATGCAAAATCTGGGCAGACTACAGCCTTCCCCTTCTCTCCCAATTGCCCCCTGCCACCCATGGCAAACACTTTTATTCAGCCCTGTCCTACCTCACTGTTTTATCCGAGGCTCTTACTCTTCGGCCAGTCCTGATGTCTCAGTAGCTAGCACACACAAAAAGAAAATATATAAATAAAATGCACAAATCATTGGGGTTCGGTCTTTGACTGTCCACTGTCTTTTCACAGATGAGTGCCTGCTGAATGGCGGTGGCTGCAGCCACAACTGTTCAGCTGTTCCTGGGGAAGGGATGGTCTGTTCTTGCCCACTTGGCATGGAGCTGGGTGTTGACAACAAGACATGCCAAATCCAGAGCTACTGCGCCAAGCACCTGAAGTGCAGTCAGCGGTGTGAGCAAGAGAAGTACAGCGTCAAGTGCTCCTGCTATCCAGACTGGGTTTTGGAAGCTGATGGCGAGAGCTGTAGAAGCCTGGGTAAGAAGGTGGTGTTGGGCAGACAACTGGTTAAAGCTTGTCTTTTGTTCAGAACAATTAAAAAATGTGTTCTTTTTATACATTAGGCAGTATTACTGTCAATGCAGATTTACTTATTACTTTCTGCTCCTCTGCAAACCCCATTTCCAGACATCTTTGTTCATATCTAGGATGCTGCAAAATGTTGGGTCATAAACATGGCTCTACAGGTCAGACATAGAAAAGCAAGCAGACATGCTTACTAAAACTTAATGGTCCCCATATTTGGCAAGAACAAATGAAATATGAGGGTAGAGATATATGTTAACTTCAGCCGTCTTTTTAGAAAGTGAAATATAGAGATTGATTTGCCTAAACTTCTAATAGTCATTATTATGTTTATGTGAGCAAGCTCACTTCCACTCACTTATTTTTTAGTTCCATCTCCAACATATACTTTGAACCTTTATGAATTTTAAACTGATGTAAAACACTCCATATATAATGAAAGTTCATCTAAAATTATGGAAATCATTCATAGATTCAGTTTTTTACTGCTGTAAGTCATACTTGTCAATAGACTAGGTACACAGATATATTCATAAACGAGGCATTGGTATAATAAAATGAGTTTCTCTTAATTCCTTGAATATTCTGTTTGATTTTTTTTTCTCTAAGTAAGCTATGGCGCAGAAAGCTCAACATCTTTCTGAAGAATTATTTATGAATGTCTGTAGATTTATCCTGCATCAGAATGACAACATGTAACCATAGTCTGCTTACTTAAACCGGTGATATTATGATTCACCTTGACTGTTTAGTTTGTGTGGCTTGCTGAATCAGTGCGGTCTGTTCCAAGAAGTTACAGATCTTCCCACCAGGGGTGGTCGATGAAAAAGGATGTGGAAATGGTTGTAAGCATATGATATGGTGGCTTCTAATTTTACACCAGTATCCATATTGTTAATTATTCCCACAAACTGCCTGCATAAGAGGCAGGAGTTTCTCTCAGGTCTTTGTTTAGTAACACTGAATAGTTTTCTTTCACTCCCTCAAGATTGTTACAGCCTTTCCATTCCAAATTTGACTTTCCGTAAGTTTTACCACTTCCTGTTCAGTACTTATGATTATTTTGTGACACATATTAAAGAGCGTGTAAGCTGCCTGACTGCATTCTGCTCCTTCCATATCTTTGAAAGCAGTTTGTGATGTATCAAATCTACTTTTCTAGCCTGTTCGCTCCATGGCTAATAGTCTAGCCAATCACTCATGCTGCTGCATTGTGTTGATTGTAATTCTGTTGTTGACTGGTCTAGTCTCACTTTCACGGGGTCCACTTACTTTACTGTGCGTCCGTTCCACTGATTCCGATGTTTCCCTTACCTTTCCACCTTTGGGTAGAGATTAATATGCCTTGGTATGCTAAAAAGGATACAAGGACGCCAGGGTGTTGTGTATCTTCTCGTCATGATTTGCACAGACATATGCCATGGTGACACAACTGACAGAAAATCCAGAATGTTGTTGTACAAATACATTGCCTAACATTTTAAAATGCCTTTAAAATAGAATGTTGCAAAGCTTTGGGGATTTGTCAAATTAATCTAGTTGGTTTTTTGTTTGTTCTGCTATTTAAAATGATTAGGGGGAGGGGCAAGATTTTAATGTATAAGCCACTTACTTCTGATGAATAATTCTAAACATATATTTCTTAGCTTGATAATATTCCTCAGGGGACAGACAGGATCCAGAAACTTTTCATAACAAGGCTCCCGTGTGCATCTGCGTTGCGTGTTGTGGCTTATAGTAGACTTTGTGCTATCCCAGAAGTGACAGAGGGGCGCCACATATAAGCGCCACCACTGTTGGCCGCCTCCAGTTCCTTTCTTTCATCTAATTGGAATGTGGTTCTGGAGCTCCGCTCCCACTTTTGTCAGTCTTTGACTCCCAAAATGAAATTCAATGTGCAAAGGACCAGAGCCTTATCCTAAAACAGGTTTCCAACCATGCTGTGAGTGCAGAAAACAAATGAGGCTTCATTGTCTTTTTCGCTCCGACCTCGGCCAGAGCTTGCTGCCGCTAAGAGAAGATGATGGTGGGGATGTAGATGATTTACCCTCTGTCCTCCCATTGTGATGATGAGTCTTTACATGGACTTAGAGGAGGCCAGTGGGTTTAATACTTACCATGATACAGGGTTGAAGTCCCCTCTTGGGCTACTAGTGGAAGAGAGTTCTTCCTTTACTGTGGTAATTCGGTGAGCAGCAGGTCCTGAACCTACGCCTGCCTTCAGTTGAAGTCAAAACAAATGCACATACACATATTTTACAACCTAGGTCAACCTCATTTGAACCCTTGCGTCCATTTAACAACCCTATCTGACACCCTAATGGGCACTTGGTACAAACCTTGGTCTTGCCTGCCGGTGAATAGGCAGGTGGCCAGCTACCATAGCCTTGTTCCTGGCTACTCCGATTTCCTTACACAGCATCCTATTTCAGAGATGCTGGTAGATCAGGCCTCCATTTTCAAAATGAACCACAATAGCTTCCCTATGAGCCCCAGGACAGGAATTAAAAAATGATTAAGGTATTAAGAAAATGAATGTTCTCTTCGACTAGCTTAACTTTGAGGTCAGTCACTGCTGTTTGTTTTTTGGAGCTGGTATACTCCTGCCCTCTGTCTGGGAGATAGCCAGTAATTTTGCCAGCGGTACCTCAACTATGCCCTCCATGGCTGAGACCATTCAAGATGGTAAAGGTTCTGCCAAATACTGTTTTGTACTGGTGGTAATACTACGAATTGTCTTGAGCTAGGGAGTGGCACTAGTGTGGTGCTCTGTCTCCATGCGTGGATATGATCCACACATTCCTCAGGAGTTTGTAGAGGCCTGCCTTAAGGATATGCCTTTCAATAGCTCCTACCTATGCAGCAATAAAGCTGATCTGTCTTAGAACTCTTTAAAGAGAGAAGAGGCATGGCATGCTCTCTGGGATTTTCCAACCACTGCCATACAGTTTCCTCACCTGTTAAGGAAATTCCAAGACTACTCAAGTGGATTGGTATACAGGCAATGCCAGTCTCCCAACCATTTCAGCAGTCACTCCAGTTCTATTGAGTATTTTGATCTGGCAGCCAACTCGCAGGTAACCATGGGCTTCAGTCCTCCCAAACCCCCTCCCACGTCTCTAAGCCACTTTTGCTTGCCACTAGTGGCGCACACCCACCACCCTGTGGCAGGATGGATCCAGCAGTTTTTCTCAGAGTGGTAATCTATCACATCAGACCGATGGGTCCTCCAAATCATTCAGTATGGCTATGCCCTACCTTTTCTTTTTCCCTCACTACACCTTCCTTCCACACCAGAGAAGCTCTTGGAGAAGTACTGATCCATTATAATGCAGGAGTGCAAGCCTTACTCTCAAAGAAGCCATCTCAAGGGTTGTGGATTTGGAAATTAAAACGGGTTGTTACTCTTGCTATTTTCTTATGCTGAAGGAGGATGAAATTAAAAATGGGCATGTTGGATCCGTTTCTGTCTGCACTGGAACCCGGTTAGTAGTGGCCTAGGACCGTAGGGCATGTGTTTTCATATACCCATTTTGCAGTCCCACAGACTTAAACTGCAGTTCCAATGTGAATGGGGTGCTTTCTAGATCTTTCACTACTGTTGAAAACTTACAATGTCCACTTGTGTGTTGGAGTACTCGCGAAGAGACTTGCTTGAAGGTGCATTCGGTCTGGAACGGAAAATGTGACTCCTGTATTCCTTCCCCCCTCTGCCTCGAGTTCTAAAGATCAGGAGCAACCAAGCCCAATTGATCCTATTGGATCCCGACTTGGCCAGGAGAGTGTTGTACCTCGAACCTCTGTGCATGAGCATCAGGTTACCACTCCAGGCAGATATTCTGTTGAAGCAGCAAGACAGGGTTATGAACTGGCGCAATCTCCACCTCCTTGTGTGGAGAATTAGAGGTTGCAATTGACTGCATTCGATCTACCACCTGAGTTTTCGGTTGTCATCCTCGCTACCAGGAGTCCATCTGCGAAGTCCATTTACACCAATTGCTGGCCTGGCGTGGTGTCCACAGACTGACAGTTTACAAGGCAAACTGTCAGATGCCTAGCTCATTTAAACATTACATGTATTTGTCCGTCCTTTCGGCCTGCTTAAGTTTGCCAGACCAACCATGCTGAAATGCCACCTGTTGAAATGTGCTTTATTAAGAGTTTAACATGCATTTTTCCCTTCCAAACTGTTCGTGATGCCACAATGAGACCGTAATCTGTCTTCTCATATGCACTCTTTGTTGAAATTTCTCATATGTACTCTCTTCGAGCCAATGCACAGCTGCATGTGGCCTTAGAGTGTCTTCCTCACTGTAATCATGTCAGCTTGTCACGCGAGTAAACTCCTGGCTCTATTGGTACAAACAAACTACACCACCTTTTTCAGCCAAACTGGTGCTGAGGACTCAGGTGGCCTTTGTACCAAAAGTCAGGACTCTTTTCCACTTTCTGCAATTCATCATCCTCTCAGTGTATTTTGCCCTGCATCACCTCTCGAAAGAGGAGGATAGGCTGCATTGGTTGACCCTAAGAGAGCTTTAAGCTTCTTCATTGATTGTACCAAAGATCATCAGGTGCACAATCAGGTTTTTTGTACATTTCTCGAAGGCGAAAAAAGGAAAAACCTGAGGAAAGTCAGAAGCAGGTTTGCCATGGTTGCAAAACCATCATGGATCTTCTAGATAACTTCCCTCACAAACTATATGGGGCTTTTGCTCATGCTCGTCTCCACCTGGACTACAGCAGCTGGCTTCATCTGGTATTGTGCTAAAAGAAAATCCTCAAACTCCAAGTTCTTCTCCGAGGAATCTTTATTAATGGTCATAAGCACTGAATTTTAACAGCCAGCCCACCTTGTAAAGGCAGAGCCCACATGCTACATATAATTGTTTTCGATAGGTTAGCAGCTTTCTGTTTTGTCTGTTCTGCTGTTCCTGAATCTCTATCGATAGACCTCCAAAGGAACTAATGATCCACTGTAGGTTTGTACTTTGTACCTTCATCAAACAGTTATGAAAGGTCTCGTTGATGGGAAGGCATGGATTTCTTTGCCGTTCCCCTGACAACATTTCCTCCATCAATTAAACTTTGGGAAACCTTGTTTATCAAGCCTTCCCCATACTTATCCTCCTTGTCTTTTGGGTTGTTGATTTAACTTGGTGATCGACACTGACTGTAATGGCATTTGGACTATTCAGGTGACCGTGTGCACTTGTCTTACTTTTCCTTTTGTCACTTTTTTCACTTTATCATTTATTCACGTTGTGCAGTAGCCTTAGCATTGTAGCCCTGGTCCTGATGAAAGCAAGGACGCAATAGTCCATGTTTGCTGAAACATGTCGACCTACCCTACCTCAGGCAGTCTACATAACCAGACTACTTAAGGTCACATATATTTTTAACCTTGATATTGAGAGCATACATAGAATAAATATCGTTCTGTGCTCTTCTTAACCAATTTTAACACACTCTTTTGTCTTGGTTTCTTCTTTTTTCACTCACATTTATTTGCACTGCACACCCCAGTCCCATGTCTTTTCCCACTCATTAATATCGAGTGGTAGACCACACTGTAGTCAAACACCACCAAAGGGACCTCCTTACCACCGGGTCATCCTTTGATCGTGGCTCTGATTTTCTCAGATGGGTGGTCCGGATAAAATCCCAAATGATGAAGGGCGGATCCGTATGGTGACTGATGGGTATTTTCCTCATCCCTTGAGAGCCTTTTGTGCCGAATCAATTTTGATCTATGGGTGATTAGGATATTGTGGTGGATTGGGCAACTAGCGTACACCTCTGGGCGGTGTTTGGTTTGAGACCCTCTGGTACCTTTTGTTGTGTTTAGGTTCTTTGGGGACTGTATCCAGAGCCAGGTCTATAAATTTCCCCGAGGTCCTACCCCACCGTAGTGTTTTCTGTGATTTAACTTGGTGCCTTGTCTCCCTTCACCATCACCCTTATTTGATGTTTCATGAGTATATCTGTTTGGGCTAAGCTGGCACTGTACAGATTCTTCATAACATAACGGACCAAAGCATACCAACGACCAGGATGCTAGTCTGATGCATATATTTCTCCGACACTGAAGTGAGATCTCCTAGAGACAGGTTGCCTTTCATGGTTTTAATTTAGTTTTTTAAAACATACTTTAGTGAATGTTATTAAAAATATAGCCAGAGTGGGCTTCTCCTCCGTTTAGAGGCAAATTAATTAGTTGAGAGGCCAGTTCAAGCCACATGTTTAGATACTGAATGAAAATTACTTCTTGGGCATTGGTATGTGAAATTAGTCCCTCCTGTAGTTAAGGCACCAGTTTATGGTATGATCGTTGTTTACTTTTGCTATTTATTTGACTCACACATTTCAAAATGCTATCAAGACTGCCAAGTAGTTGTTGAAGGTACAACGAGAGCCTGTAGGTTTTGATGAAAGGATCAGGCCCTTTTTGAAGCACTACTGGTCATTAGTTAACTTATGTGCCTCTTCTGTTTGAGTTTAGGGCTGCATAGAGTATTTTGTATGGCAAAGATATAAGACACACTCATATTTCTACTTGAATTAGATTATCTCTCTATTATTGTGCTGGCACATGCATACTCGTGCCTCAGTATATTATACTGCTCCTTTTGGTGAAGGCTCTCTGTATCAGGTTGGCAGAAGTTAACTCGAAACTACTAATTTCCGAATCCATTGTGGCTTTTCATACTTTGACCAAAATGCCCATCCTTATAATGTAATGAGTAGATGTAAAACTGGTTTCATTTTTATTACACAAATTTGGAAATCACCTTGTACGGATTAAGTGGGCAGGTTTGTGTGCGCCCAGCACTCCCCTGGCTCTACTGCCCTGGTCTGGACTGGTTAAAAAACTAAAACCAAGATTGGTCCAAATACTATTAAACACAGGATCAATGGCTAGAGGAAGAATGTTTGTAGGTTGGTATTAATGTCCACTTAGTAGCGCATGGTGTTTCCAGTGCTGAAGATGAGATCTGCAGCATGCTTTTAATTTCTGGTGGCCACTTATGGAGCTTCCGGAGAAGTTTTAGTAGGGGGTTCTGGAGACCTTACCCCCGGGTATTGTGCTTATTTCTGAAGACCATGTCTGGAGAAGGATAAAGAAGTCGGGACACGGAACTGAGCTAAAAAACACAAATGCATGCTTTGAACCGTAAAGGCTACAAAGAGGTTAAAGATCCAAGTATATGTAAACTGAGTAGGATGGAGATGAAAGAAATTGAAGGATAGTATAAGCAAAGTATATAGGAGATGATGTGAAAGGAGGTCTGTGGCAAATGGGCCACAGTTAATAATATCTCTCAAAGTGACAGGATAGTGCTACCTCCCTAGCAGTTGCTAGGCAACACACCTGAGGGTAAAGATGGAGACCATGTTGGTTGTGGGTGAAAATTGTGTATGATGGCCAATCCTATCAGCCCGTAACCAGTAGCTGGTGCAATGTTTCTGTAAGTTCACAAACATCTTCCCAGGACAGTGGTTCGTATATATTGCCTGTGCTTGTAGAGTGTTTTTTGTTTTTGGAGGTATGATCATTGATGCAAGGGTGTTACGATCCAGGCAAGCTTTTTACTAATGTGGAGGAGAACAGTCAGTTTAAGCTAACTGCTTTTTATTTGTTTTAACTTGTAAAACAGTATACACTCTCAGAATATACAAGGAAAACAGCCTTTGCGGGTGCCCACCATCTGCTAAAGCTTACAGCTTTGAACAGTGTTTTGCATTAGAAGTGTACTGTCTAGCATGGCCTACTTGGTTTAAAATAAAACTGTGCAATTGAGTCTAGGTATCTCCTATTCCATTGGGTATAGAGCTATTCCATATCTGATTGAGAATTGACTTATACATTGTTTATGACCATGCTTCCACAGGATTGGGCCGTTGATCCAACACAACTTTTTGACAAATTACATTTACAAATATCCCTAACAGTTACTGTTTGGTATCATTATTAGATACTGATGGAAACCTTTTGCAAAACATCTACTATCCTTTTTTAGCAGAATGGGCAGAAGGAGTGAACTAACATTCAGTCAAAGTATTTATATCTAAATGCTCAACTGTCTTTAATTGTGATGCTTTAACAACTTTAGCACAAAGGGCTTGTGCATCAAAGACAAAAAAGCAGTTTGTATGTTGCATCAACTATTCAGCTGCATTCGATAAAGTAGATAGACGACTTTGATCTAAACTAGCTTTGTGGGACATTGAATCAAGGCCTAGTGCACGGAATAGTTGAACTACACAGTGAAACATGTTTACAGATAAAGCTATCTAATAGGAGGGTCTGACTCCCACGATAAGAATGACTATTGGTTTGAAACAAAGATATGTTTTAATCCATTCACCTGTCTCTTTATCTAGCATACATATCAGATGAATTAAAACAAAATCACAGAGATGTTCAAAACCTGGCCGACAATGCTGACAATTTAGTTATTCTTTTCACCAGTGGAACCGCCTGCAGCTACAACTGAATTGATTGCATGCTTGCCACTCGGAAAATAAACTTCAGATCAATCATAAGAAAAAGATCATAATACATTTTTGATGTACTTGCCCAAAGTTGTATATAATATTTAATTATGAATGTAGAACTGGACCTTTACTATTAGAAAGTTTGAGAGAGCCTCATTTGGCCTGTGAAGAATTCTATGTATGATTGGGCCTTGACTTATTGTTTTAGATTTAGTCAATACCCGTAGAGACTTTGGCTTGACCAGGCCCTTGTATGACTGGGCTTTTAGTTGTATGTTGTTTCTCCAGGCCCTTGAATTGCTGGCATTGGTTTCTACATGGTTTGGCACAAGCCAAACTATGATAGGGTCCTACACAGTTTGATACCAAACCATTAACAATTCAGTATGGTCATCTGCATGGCTAAGAATCGCACATGTTTGAGTGGGCCTTGGCTTCCCCATTGTTTAGGGCTATTTACCATACTATTGAGCCCTGGTTTCTGAATATTCAGGACCACCGCATTACAGTTGGGTTTTAGATTCCACTCATTTCATGATCCATGTGTTTGATTAAATTGTGGTTTCTACACAGTTTAGATTCTGACCCTCTTCAAAGTGTACTGGCCTGCTCATGGTTTAGGACAAGCCTAATTAAGATTGTGACTTGATTTTTATACATTTTAGCACATTGCCCCATATGATTTGGTCTTGGCTACTATGGAGTTTCGAAGAAGCTTTGTCCGATTATTCTAAATAAACAGTTACTACGACTGTCCCCATATTTCTTTTAGGCTGAGCTTCGGTGCGTTCTGCATTAGGTCCCTTTACAGTTAAGTGTATGATACAGTGTGGTATGGACTGCAACTACACTACTTGAGCCTGACATCCTGCACTATTCAGTGCCATGTCCTCAAATTGTTGTGTTTGTGCCTTAGTACCGTTTTTAACCAGGTACATGTATGATTGTCTTTTGATTGATTTGGGTTCGGTGTCTGTGCATTTTTGATTCTTGAATTCCCAGTTTTCATGCTTTGGTGACATTAGAGTTGCTTCAGCCAAAAACATATCTAAGATTAGAAAGCAAAATGTGAATATGTTCAGAAAGGGGATATGAAGCAGCTTTGTTTGACCTTTTTTTCTACCTCTGCAGGGGAAAAGAGCTATGTAGGTTTGGAGAATCGTATTGCCAATTGCACTGATAAGATTTATTCTTTTTGTTTTTCTTTCCACTAGACACCTTTAAGCCATTCATCATCTTTTCCAACCGCCACGAGATCCGCCGTATTGACCTGAATAAAGGAGACTACAGCGTGCTAGTGCCGGGACTGAGGAACACCATCGCCCTCGACTTCCACTTGAACCAGAGTTCCCTTTACTGGACAGATGTGGTGGAGGATAAGATTTATAGGGGGAAGCTCTCGGAGAGTGGAGGTAGGAGCAGAACCTCCAGTGAGATATATATTCACCAACCTTCTTTGTCTTTTCATCTCTTGTGTTTGTATCAGTACTGTTTTCTTCTGTCCTTTACTCTTCCTTGCTCACTTCTGAAATCATTGTCTGGAGCAGAATAAAGAAAGTCACGACACTCTCCAGAACTGAGCTCACTAAAAGGTGCATGGTTTGAACCACAACGGGTATAAAGATATTCAAGAATCTAAGTATATGTACACTAACAAGGACAGAGATGGGAGAAATGTAAGGATGGTATACGAAAGTACCTTTGTCATAATGTAAAGTTAGGTCTGTGGAGACATTGCCACAATTGAACAGCATTTTTTAAAATATTGTCTTTCCTCTGCCACTCTTGTTTTTTTTTTTTGTTATTTGTGTTTTTGGTATTCGTCTATATCTTCTCCCTTTCATCACAATTCTTTCCTTCTCTCAATCTTCATCTTTATGATCTCTTTCTCATTGTTTGTGTCTCTCATACCCCTTCTGGACTTGTTCTTCATTCTTGGCCCGTTTCGCATCTGTGTGCTTAAGTCCTATTTTCATTTATTGCTGGCTGTGTAATTTCACCTTCCTCTTTGTTTCTTTAACCCCAAATTTGCCTCTCCTTTCATGCCTTCTTTACATTATTGTGCTTTAATTTTGTTAGTGTGTCTGTCTTGTTCTCTGCTCTTTTGTTCATCCTCAAAAGTAAACATCTGGCAAAATATAAGACCTGATGTTTGACCTATTGGAGACTTTTTAGGTCTGCCCGCCAAGGGCAGTCATATGCAATCAGCTCAAAACTGTGTATGTAGGAAGCTGGCTCTTTATATAGTGTACCAAAATGAGGTACTCTGTGTAAACAGTCTAGGCGAACCCCAATTGGCTGATAGAAGAGGCACAAATGATAACCCAAATGCTCTCTTTTGTGGTAGTGTGGGCGAGCAGTTCGCCTTATTAGAGGGTTGGTTCTAAGCATTTATTGCACATACAAAGACAATAAGTGAGACACACTCAATAAAAAAAATCCAACATCAGTTCATTAAAATACCACTTCTTTTTTTATGAATTCAGATACCAAGATCATCAGACTCGTAGGTACATTTCTAGTTACAAATTTTTATGCGTTTCAAAAGCTGTCACTTAGTGCAATTTCTGGAGCAGTAATTTTATCCTATGGGGGAAAACATGCATTGCATTTGGGCACATAACAGGGACTTACGGGACCCTTCTCACGGACTTAAGGTGAGTATTGAGGAAGGTCCAAGGCTACACCAGCAGGTCACCTCGGGAGGCCTAGGGGCGTTGGGGTGCAGAGGTGGGTTACAGCGTTGGTTGCCCCATTCACTTTAATGGAGCTCGGTACAGTCAGAGGCTGCAACCAAGGACTGGGGTGGGGTGAACCCACCCGGCGTTTAAAATCTTGAGGTGCTCGGTCACGTAGGGACACCGTTAGTCCACTTCTCAACATGCTGTGGGGCTTGGGTGCAGTGGGGTCTATTGGTGTCAGGAAGCGTGATGGAGTCACTCAATGTTGGAGGAGGCCTACATAAAGAGGCTGCAGGCAGCGACTGGAAGTCCAGTCTTGGCAAACCCAAGGATGGTTTCATCCATCGAGGATTGCAGGATCCCGTTGTCCCCATCACCTCCCTCAGACTCATACTCTGGGGTGCAGGTACAAGAGGCACTTTGAGGTGTTGGGTGGCGGTGGTCGGCAGCTCTCTTGGTCTTTTTTCTGCTGAAGAAGTGCAAATAGGACAGCTGGGCCACTCACAATGTGGGTCTAACTGTCCCTGAAGTTCCTTGACATGCAGGTCGGTTATCCGTGGCGTTTGTGTCCAGATTGGACACAAAAAACCTTTGTTGCGGCAAGGGTCCAGTACCCCAGGTATTGGTACTCTGCCACTCCGGTCAGTCCTGGTGTCCTCACACTTAAAGGGAGGACGGATCAGACCAGTAGGAGCACTGTGGCCTCTTCTTGCGTGGCTGCAGCATCAGTAGTCCTGGTGAGCAGGAGGACATTGAACCGGTCCTTGATTCTTTTGGTGCCTGCGGCTGCAGGGAATAGCTGCTCTAAGGGAGTTCTCTGGTGATTTGCAAAGCACTGGCAGCCCTCCGGGTTTCTTGGGAGTCTGGACAGCGCTAGGACAAGTTGATTTCTCCATGAGGCTCGGATGCAGTAGGCAGGTAGGCAGGGTTGGTTCCAAGATGGTTACAGTCCTCTGTTCTCTGGTCAGCAAACTTCTCAGTCCACTTCTTCTTTTGGTCTGTCGAATCTGAGATCCTGGCATCAGGGATGCCACTTAAATATTGTATTCATGGGTGTTACAGGGAGTGTCGGGTAGTAGCCAATTGTCTACCTACCTTTACGGTGACTATGTTCTCTATATGACCACTTCCTTTAGGAAGTAGTTGTAGCCCTGAACTAGAGGCCCTTATTACAACAAAAATCAAGATGATGGAATTTTCCTAGTCATGGTCACTTTAGGTAACCCACCTTAGGGGGTGGGGCTAGCCTGAGGTTGAACATGCCTTCTGACTAGCCAATTTTCCCACCTGTCCTGGTGTCAAATGGGTCCTGGGCACGGGGGTTTGTTTACCCTATCTGGGGGAAGCCAGGGTTGCATATCACAGGTGGTGGAGGCCTTTGAAGCCTCCTGCCTTTATATGCAGTTTACTAGTCCTCCTGCCTGGAGGAGGTGACAACCTCTCTTGCCTATGCAGGATTTGTTACTGGCCTCAGAGAGCATGAGCTCCCACCTCCAGGGGGCCAGAAACATGTCTGTGGTGGCAAGCTGGACAGGACCAGTCAGCCAACACACTAGAGGTCGGTAGGTTTTCAAGGGTTGCGGCTAAGGTGCCCTCTGGGTTCATGTATTATTAAATCCATCCCTGGATTCATTGAGGGTTTATTAATATGAGGTGTTTGATACCAAACACCATAGGTTTCAGCGAAGCCATTTTGTAGCTGGGAAACTCGTTTTGACCAGTGCCCACGAACTATCTTAAGATGGCTTCCCTGTTCACTAGGACAGTCGGTAATTGAACTGGTGAGCACAGGAGCACATCTGCCCATGCAAATATGTCCTCAAATGTACTGTAATGCACCCTGACTTAGGGCTGTAAGGCCTGCTGTAGGGATGACTTAAACATATTACATGCAGTGTTAAGGGACATGACACACAGGGGGAGTGCAATTTTGTGCTTTCACTTTTTAGAGCACCTTGTCTGCATGAGTTTGGTACTGGGTGCCTTGGGGTGGCACAATATATGCTGCAGCTCTAAGGGACCCTTTTTAGTACCTATGTCCTAGAATGCACTTCAAAGTTGCATCAAATACCAGGCAAAGTTGGAGGTGTTTTGGGGGGGGGGTGGACTACTGCAACAAATATTCAATTGCCTACAGTGTACTTTTGGGAAAAGCAATTTGAAAAGTACTGTATTATGGACCAATGGAAACAATCTTATGCTGACTTGTGTAATTCCAAGGCGTCTTTTTACCTACTCTCCTATTTAGTTCTAATGTGTTCCCTCTTCAAAACCTCTGAGTTCTCATACTGTGTATTAACTGTTGCAAAACTAATATCCAGATTGGCCCAGAATCCCCAACAAAAAACATCAGCCCTAACCAAAATAGTTTGGCAAGTGCCCTTCCTGCTTACCTGTTCCCTTCCGATTTGCCACCATCATAGGGACACCCTTCCCTTTTGTAAACCCTGCTATATAGTTTAACCTGTTTTCACCGAGACCCCCTCGAAAGCGCATACTCCCATCCTTACCAAAGGGGCTTAGCCATTGCTCGCCAAAGGAGCCTTAAATGGAATCCTGTGGAGTGATTGGTGCAACAGGTGGTACATCCATTATTTTTTGGTACCTAATAGGGGCACTGGTCTCAGATACATTTTAGATCTTTAGGTTTTGAACCTCCCTTGGAAAGAATCGTTTTAGATGCAGACTCTAGTCCATCTCCTCTCCACCTTCGATCCTGGGATTTGCATGGTGTCCTTGGACTTACAAAAAGTGTACTTTCTTGGATCCATTATGCAATACCACAGGTGTTGGCTCTGTTGTTGGGATGAAAACTTTCAGTTCACTGCCCCCCTTAGCTCTTCCCGGGTATTTAAGAAGGTGATGTGATGGCTACAGCCCATTTTTGCAACTCAGGAGTACGTGAATATCTGTACCTCGACAGCTAGCTGTGGAAGGCAGGTTTGTCGCAGTCTGTTGCAGTTCACCTGGGTAGGACCATCTCACTCCGATCTTCCCTTGAGTTACCTATCAGCAAGTTAATACTACCTTTTGCCAGTGAAAAGGATTTCCTTCTTTGGCACCTGTGGACAGTGCAGTGATTTTGTTTATAGGGGCTGTTCTGAACACAGTGGTGTCATAATCTTTCCTGCCCCTGTAGCCCGTCCTGGACATTCAGGATATGACCCTGATTCTGTGTTGCAGTCAGGGTGGTACTTAGGCTTCTTGACCTGGTCTACCCTACTGGCATATCTTGCCTGTTGGCATTTGCAGGCTCTGGAGTGGAACCTCATGTCTCCAATGGGCTCATCACTGGTGGCACCTCTCAGAAAACATCCATATGTCAGAAAAGGAGGTCTGGGACCTTCGTTGTGGATTCAAGTTTGACTTGAGGCAGGCCTTCTTCCTCTCCCATCCAGAACTTAGTTATGATTGTAGGCAGCTGGATCTTTATATAGTATATGAAAAAGAGGTATACTGTGCAAAGAGTCCAAGTATTTATTATAAGTGGACAGGGGTCTGCACTAGCAATCACAGGGTGCTCTCTTAAAGGGTAGTGTGGTTAAGCAGCGTTCGGCTTATCTGAGAGGAGTGTTAGACCTCTGCAAATACACACACAGGCAATAAATGATGCACATGACTCAATAAGGAATTTGTATAAATAACCCATATCTTTATATAATGTTAGACACCATAATCATCAAAATTGGGTAAGTACATTTCATTTTTGGAAATATTTGCTGGTTTTAAAAGTAGTCACTTGGTGCAATTTCTGGAGCGGTAATATTATCCTTTGGAGGAAAGACACATACTGCATCAAGGTACTTAACAGCGAGTTACAAGACCCTTCCGGACTATCTGTGCGTATCGGACAGGTTCCAAGGCTGAACCAACATGCCACCTCCGGCAGCACTGGGGCGGCTTGGTTCAGAGGTGCTCAGGTCTCACAATGCTCGGGTCGTACGGACACCTATGGTCCTCATCTCCGTGGTCAGGGTAGTCTGGTGCAGAGATGATCACTGGTGTCTTGTTTTCATGACTGGAGACCCTCTCAGTAGAGGGTGCCTGCACATAGTCTGCAGGCGGCTTCAGGAAGTCCACTGTTGGCAAACATAAGGTGGGCTTAATCTCTGAAGGGTCTAGGGACCATGCAGGCATGGATGCCTCACTTTGACCAAGCCTAGGAGACAAAGGTGGAATGGTGCTGTTCGAGGCATATGAGATGCAGAGTGTACACTTAGCATTAGATCGCCACCTGGTGTTGGGCTCGGATGATTGCAGGTTCTTGCCTTCTTGGAAGAAGTCTTTGTATTCACGAGATAGGTGACTCCTCCCTTGGACAATACTGCACATGGTCATCGACTCCATCCTCAGATTGTTTTTTTCCGGCATTTTACCAACAACTTCAAAGCGTAAAAACTTTATACAAACCATATCGACATCGAATAGACTACTTTCCACACTGTGAGAAGTTGGCCTGATATTCAGTGTTCACTATTCTAGTGATCACTATGTATCAGCCCAAACAACCCTATGGTGATTGGTTGTAAGTCAACCGATAGACCAGCTATCCTAGTAGCATGGACAAGAGCAGTCTTCGGGCTAAATTATAGAGGGCGTGTTAAGCCAGCTGTTATACCATCACATATACCCCTTGAACACCAAGTGGAAGGACACCACACAAGTGTTATGAAAATAAACAGTGTATTTATTTAGATCACAACAGCCCTGTACTCTTTATGAGGACAGGGTACTAAGCACACAACAAAACTCTTACGAAAATACTTTAAGTTGCACAATTTACACAAATGCCCGAGGGGCACGAAAAACCATATACTATGAAAGTGGAATGCGAAATTACTAGCAGGTAAGTACTGGTCTAATAGGCTTTGGAATCGCTAGGATTACGTTACCGAACCTTCAGATTACTAGTAGGAGGCCTAGGGGACTCGGGTGCAGAGTGTGCACTCTCACGCGGGACAAAGTCTATGGAGGCTAGTAAAAGCAAAGTTAGTGTTCTCGGGCGAACCCGACTAGGTAGGTCAAAAACGAAAGTGGATCTGGACCCTTGGATAGTGAGGCTATGCTGGGGCACCGAAATGCCGAAGTTACCTAGCCCAGGGGCTGCGGCTGCATAGGTCTGAAAAGACGTCGGGAATCCTCGTTGACGAACCAGGAGCCTGAAAGAAGGAGTTGCTGGCAGAGGACCAGTGAAGATTGTTCGGTGGATCCAAGCCTGGATCGAAGATGGAAGACACCTGAAAGCAGAGGGGACCAAGTTCTTAATCACTAGCCAGTGATTGTGTGGGCACCAGGATGGCACCGGGCGAAGTCACCTCGACCAGGTGAGTGGGCGACGCTGGGCTCTGCAGTCTCACGGACCAGGAGGCGTTGTCGGCGACCAGGATGGAGGGGCGAGCTGTCCCAGGATGGTTGATGCTGTCGACGTCGCTGGACCCAGGATTGGGGCAACAAGTCTCGGCAAATTCAAGCCCACGCGGTGGACCTAAAATGGCGTCTGGAGTGGACCAGGAGGGTCCGGGGTGCTTCTCTTTTGGAAGGGAGCAAGGGCCAGTCTGGAGCAACCAGACTAGCAGTGGTGATGTCGTCGTCGGGAAGGCCACAAGCCAGCGGTCTATTAGCCAGACAACGCGGTGAGCAGCCAAAAAGCAGAAGGGCTCCACGCAGATCTCGTGGATGCTGGGGGCTGGACCTCGGTGCTGGAGCTGCTCAGGGTCGGGGCTTCTCGGACCCCAAAGCACTCACCAGAGGATCCCTCGGCGGTCGTGCTGGATAGAAGTCGTGCAGTTCTGATGATGGCCGGTCCCTCGAGGTCTCGTCGCACCTACGGTTCTCAGCTTAGCTGTAGAGGTAGGTAGAGGTCAGAGGTGCCAGGGAAGCCGGGTCTCGTCGAGCTGGTCAGTCGGATTCCGGAGGAAGGACGTGCAGCAAATCGCAGAGTTCTTAGATGGTGCCTGCGGATGCAGGGTGACTACTCCTTAGCCACAAGGGAGAAATCTTGAGAAGAAGTCGAGAGTTCCTTTCCTAGAAAGTAGTTTCTTGATTCAAAGATGATCTAATTTGGAAGGGCCCCCGCTCCTGCCTTTCTCCTAAAGAAAGGGGTGGGTACGCGACTAGGTCCTGCCCTAGGGATGGGACCAGGAAGGGGGGTGGTTACACCCCTCTCCCATGCCGGACTTTCCCCAGCTCAGGGGCTGGTGTGCCCCTGGAACTGGTTCTAACCGGCAGATGCGTAGTGAGCACCGGGGTGCCACTTGCAGTCACCTTCCTGTAAAGCCCTGCCTACCCAGGATACACAAAACCCTGTCTGGGATGGTGCTAGCACCGCCCCTGACAGGAAACCCTTTGTCCAAGCTCCCCTCGCTGGAAGGACTCCCAGCTGCAGGGGGTCAGACTTGTGTCTGTGGTGGCAGCATCCATTTTGTGATGCTGAGGCTTGAATTAACTTTAACCGGGGTTCACAGTTACATACATGTCGTGTCCCTCTAGAAGGGTGGAATGCTAACCCCGTCGCCAGAATTGGCGAGGGGTTAGTATTCCAATTCGTATGACACCTCACTCGACATGTCTTGATAAAGCGATACCAAAGATAGCATTTAACCGCGAGGATTATAATGCACTTAAGAGTATATGGTATGCGTTATCATGGAACAGCTATTAGGACTTGGTTCCGCAAGCTGCAAACGGGCTCAGCTCATGCCAGAGCACCATCTCGCACGATTCCAAGCACTCTGCCTTCAGGATTGTCAAGGCCTGCCATAGGAGTGACTGATAGGAATCTGTGTGTCCATTTTTAGGGTTAGATATAGGTATACTATATCGAAAGCTAAGGGTGATTACACCACCTTGCCCCAGCTGTCGTGCAGCCAGTTGTGTCAGATTTAGATGGCCATCCAGGGGTGGCATAATACATGCTTCAGCTCCTGGTAGGCCCTGGGTACACCTATGCCCTGAGTTACAGGGTCTGATAAGGTGGCCCAGTACCAATTGGATAATGCACCTAGGGTACACATGTCAATTTAGTGAGAGAACAGCTAGGCAGTGGGTCTGATTAGCAGGCCCACAGCCAGAGAAAGTCGTAAACCAGTGAAACAAAAGCAAAAAATCTGAGTGATCATAGGATTGCAGACCCTTCTCTCCTACACACACCATCAGCTACATTCCGGTGCGTCGACGCGGGCCGTTGGGCCTATCGGCGCCGTACGGCCTACGCCTCATGGACAGGACTCCATTCAAGAGATGCCCGGTATGTCGAGCAAAATTCCCTCATAGCGACCACCACGAGGTCTGCAACCTCTGTCTATCGCCAGACCACGACGAGTCAACCTGCACAGCTTGTGCATCCTTCCGATCAAAGAAGACCATTCGGGATCGGAGGGCACGTCTACACGAGATGAGATCAGCCCCGGCACCGGAGGTCATCTTCGAGGAGGAGATCGTCGAAGAACACCTCTCCGGAGGCGAGGATCCACTTGAAGACATCTCCGAGGACGAGGCTCCACTCGTCGCCGAGGAAGACTCGCCTGATCTCCAGATCATATCAGAGGCAGAGGACTCGGATGACTCGATTCCCACTCGTCAACCCGTGAGTACTCACGCCCCTGCACAAAAGACACAGCCCAAGCCAAAGGCAACGGTCAGCACTCCGCCCATGGGGCCCAGTCGGGACCAAAATATCCCCTCAAACGCCCCACCTTTCGGTGCCTCGGCACTGACCAAGCCACACTTGCCAATTTCACCTCTTCCATCTGCACCGAAGCACACACATCCTTCGACACCGAAGCCAAAAGGCTTCAAAATGCCCAAAGACAAAGACCCTTCGGCACCGAAACCTAAAGCTGCACCGGTGCCAAAGCCAAAAACTGTACCGGATCCGCAAAAAGCTCCGGCTCCGAAACCTTCCAGTTCCAAAAATAAAGATGGAAAGCCAGCGTCCGATGCCTCCAAGCCAACGAGACCTGCTTCCATTCCAGAGACTCCAACCTCAGTACCAAAGACTCCAAGGCCTGATTCAGAGACACCTAAACCCTCTAACAAGCCTGCCAAGCCAAAACTACCGTTGGCGCCAAAAGATTTGCCACGGGACTCTGTAACGACTCCTACAGCAAAAAAACCAAAACCACCCCTATCTGCACCGAAGAAATTGACGCCGAGGAAGGTTGTAGAGGAAGAAGAACTGTTTAGACCCGATCCTAAACAAAAGAAAGTCCATATCAACCCAAAAACTGGACATGTAGAAGCTATTCCTTACAAAAAGAGACCAGCAGACACACCACTTCTACCCGTGGTTCCTGCCAAAAAGGATTGTGCAACTTCGCCAATACACCCTTCCTCTCCTTCACCTTCTTCCTCACCTATTCCTCCTTACTTTTCACCAAGAGTTTCTCCTGTTCAATCTCCTGCATCATCACACCACACTGATGAATAGTATGATATAGGTGGTGAGAGTGACACACCAGACCCACACACATACCCTGTAGATGAAGGTATCAACCCAGATACATATCCTACAGATGAGGATATATATGAGTACCCAGCAACTAATGTGCTTGACATTCCTGATCCTCAGTTCTACCCAACGAAACCTTCCCCTCCAGAAGATAGCATTAGGTTTAATCCCTTCTTAAATAGAGCTGCCCTTTGCCACAGGGTTAAAATGCACTCTGATGCCATTGAGGAGGATTTTTTATTAGACACATTTGAGCAGTCACAAAGATCTACACAAATACTACCCATGATCAAAGGAGACATTAAACATGCTCTGGAAATATTTAAAGACCCTGTGCGTTGTAGAGTGTTAAATCCAAGAATAGAAAATAAATATAGACCAGCACCATCTGATCCAGTCTATATTAAGGGACATCTGGCACTAGACTCACTAGTAGTGTCCAATGCACGGAAGAGAGCTAATTCCCAGACTTCTGGTCACACGCCCCCTCCTGACAAGGAATCCAAGGTTATCGATGCGTCAGGGAAACGGATTGCTGCGCAGGCTACAAATATATGGCGCATAGCAAATACACAAGCCCTGCTCTCACGCTATGACAGGGCTCACTACGATAAATTAGAAAAATTGTTAGAGCACCTCCCAGATCAATACAAAGATCAGGCAACAGAGCTCATACAAGAACGCAAATTAATATCTAATGCCTCAATTAAATGTGCACTAGATATAGCTGACACAGCATCCAGAACAGTCAATACTAGTGTCCTACTCAGACGACATGCGTGGTTACGCATTTCATGGTTTAAGACGGAGGTGCAGACTACCATCTTGAACCAGCCCTTCAATCAAAACCAATTGTTTGGGCCGGAAGTACACTACACTAGAGAAAATGAAAAAGGACACAGACACAGCTAAGTCTATGGGAGCACTACAATCCACACAGACTAGAAGTTCTTTTCGCCGCTCCTTTTATAGAGGAGGCTCCAAGCAAACCGGCGCAGATACATCATCTTTTAAGACGCACACACAGACCTCCTCTAACAAAGGCTACTTTAGAGGAGGATACAGAGGCAATAATAACAAGGGAAGAGGTAGAGGTAATAACAACCGCTCCTCTTCCTCTCCCAAACAGTGACGTCCCTCTGCTTCCCCTACAGCATTCCACTCCTGTGGGGGGCAGATTATCACAGTTCCTACATGTCTGGAATTCCATCACAACAGATAGGTGGGTGAGACAGATTATCCAACATGGCCACTGCCTAGAACTCACAGCAACCCCCCCAAACATACCACCCAGGCAGCGTCCAATGTCTACAGACCACTTGACTCTGCTTCAACAGGAAGTTCTAGCACTTCTACAAAAGGATGCTATTCAATTAGTTCCTTTAGAAGAACAGGGAACAGGAGTTTGCTCCCTGTACTTTCTAATCCCCAAGGACGGGACATTACAGCCAATTCTCGACCTCAGACCCCTCAACCATTACATACAATCAGATCATTTTCACATGATGACTCTGCAACACGTACTCCCACTACTACAACAAGGCAATTTTCTTTCAACACTAGACCTAAAGGACTCCTACTTTCACATCCCTATAAATCCTGCTCACAGGAAGTATTTAAGGTTTGTCATACAAGGACAGCACTATCAGTTCAAAGTCCTTCCATTCGGGGTCGCAACAGCACCACGAGTGTTTACAAAGTGCTTATCAGTAGTAGCAGTGATAGAGCGCGTAGGTCACCCGGGTCACTAGATTACCAATTTTCCACGCACTGGGCCCTGGCGTGCTTGTAATGACAATGTTTTGCATAAACCGGATGTAACCTTTACCACGCTACTATGAGTAATTCGGGGGGCGTCACTTACACCACTTACTATACATGTACCTGACTTACCCCAGGCACATTACTCCTGATGGATCAGGAGCTAGCAGTGGACAGGTAACAAGATTCCTAAAAGGGGAGAAAACCTTTCACGTCTAGTACTTTAATGACATTTACCTTGTAAAATGACCACAGACACCTGATGAGGTTTAAAGTTTTATATAGGAAATTTCAGAATGAATATGCCAGTATAATGAGGCAAATACAAATCAACACATCAATTATTAGTATTAAAGCCACAATGTAACTATGAATTAGGGCAAGTACCATTAGAATATTTAGGGAACACTATAGAGTATGAGTATCAGGGAACACACTATTCAGCATAGGCTTAAAACTAGGGCATGGGACATGAGAAGGACCTAATATGTGCACTAATATTCTTGAACCTAATCCCTAGATCTTATGCTATTCTTACTAAGTTCACGGCAATCATGCTAAGGGAAGGGTAAAATGGAACATACTAAAATAATATGACAGTTTTAATAATATCCTATAGGAAGGGGAGAGATGTGGAACATCACTAATAACCAGTTGCATATAAATTGCTTTCAGAGGTGATAGAGCAATATCACAGGCAAGAGAGCTTTATTAAGAAGAGGAAAAAGAGTATAGTCAGATAGACACCCACAGAGGATATTTACCTAGAACGAGAATGATGACTAACCCTGGCCACGGGTCAGTTGGGACAAGACGGGGACAAGGACCCTCAAGGATTGAAATACCAGAAAACGAGCAGGTACAGCTCGGGGATAGTCAGGACAGGATACCCCTCAGGTTTGGATCAGGACTGGGCTCACCAAGGTACGACCAACACCCACAGCTTCGGATGCAACGCCTGTGTTACCCCCTCTCGGCAAGTAATCCGCCAGTAACCCCGATTGGGTTGTCGAATTTCCCAGCAAAGTGCTCCGCCAGCACATAAGAATATTTCCACCCCTTCTAGTTTGTGGAAGTACGGGCAGAATGCTCCGCAGCACTCTGTATCAATCACCTATAGAGTTCGTAGGGTCAGTGACAGGTCTGCTACTCGGACAAATCGGACAATTTTTCTAAGCTATGCGAAGCTAGTTACACTGTTTTGGGACCCCTAGACCACCCACAAATGTTGCAAGTGACACAATTCCCACGTTATGATTGGTCAGGAGAGGTGACTTTGTCATTGTCACCTCCTATAATTCAGGGTTCTCACAATGAATGTTCAATTTTGCATACCCGCCCCTTGGGTTCACGTTCCCAGGCATAGGAATATAGAAGACAAAGAGAGTGCAGTATATAGATACATTGTTGCATAGTCAAGGTAAACTGTGGCATCTTCTAGGTAGGTTCTCAGGCGCATCGAGCTTCGGGAGCCAACTGGCTGGGTTCAGCTTCTGCGCAGTGGGGTTTCTCCCATGTCACGTGACAGGGTTCAGGAGAGCTTCAAATATGGTGCAGCTCCCATTCCCCCGGCCCACAGATACGCGGTACATGAAAAGTAAGCGAAAACAAATTAGAATCATACGTAAAAATTATTACACTGTATACCGTTATAAGCTTCACTGCACCCCATACTTTATAATATCTATAGCATTAAGGTTTAGTGCAAAAAGACAGATAGGCAGAAGCAGCGGTGGCAAGCAGAGAGCGTGATGAGACAAGCGGCCATGTTTGCAACAATGCGCATGAGCAATACAATCCCTCCAAAATGCGAGTGCGTCACATCACATGGGTATGACCGATGCATGCGCAGACTGGATTTCTGCGAAGCAGCCATTTCCGTAGTGCAAGCATGGTTAAGATGAAAAGACACACAGGCAAGCCTCCTAGGGACACCCGCGTGTTGGGGAAACCGCTAAATAAATGACGGACAGGTTGAATTAATATGATTACAAGTTAGGCGAGGTTCTTGATTGAGAGCAAGTCGCTTTACGTGCGAATCCTTGCTCCATCAATCCCCTCTTTGATGATATTTACTATCATCACTAAAAAGGAAACAGATGCCAACTTCATTCTTCCATTTCTTCCATCTCAATTTCCACAGACTTATTGTTTAATTTTCTTTCGGCTTCTCTATGAGAGTGGCGATTCTTAGCCTTTTTGTAGATTTGGTTCCTTAATTCTTCTAATTCTAACTCATCAATATTTCGCTTCACTCCTTTCTTATTCACAGTGTACTTTTTGTATTTTTGACATTTACAACAGATAAAGATGATCAGTACAACCACACCTATTCCAGCTATTGGCATCAGTATTTTCCACAGAAGATTTTTACCTAAGTTAGAAAACCAACTACCTATAGAAGAGAGACCTCCAGTCAGTCTCGTCCAGGCACTGTCAACCTCTAATGGTTTGAGTTCTTTTTCCAAACTGGTTATGTTCCTTACATATTTCTTAAGTTCGATACTTTTGTCAGGTATGTAGGTGCAACAATGTTGCGCCTTCAGCATCCTGCAGACTCCGCCCTCTTTTGCCAATAAGGTGTCAAGAGCAAGGCGATTCTGCAAAACCATTGATCTGATCGCAACCATTTCAGTATTGACCAGCAGGAATCCAGCAGCAGTGTCAGTTGATAACCGATTCACTACTGTAGACAATTTGCAGATTCTGTGAGTATTCAGAACTACCCCCATTCCAGGTATCAGTGCACTAAAAATATCACCTATAATTTCTCCTACACTTTCTCTTTTTCTACGCGCTGAGCCATTAGTTTCTTCATTGCTTCCAGCAGCGTTATTCACATGGTATACTTTCGGGAAAACAATGCCAAAGTAGCAGCTCCCATACCAGTGATCCGGCAATTTGAAATAAGCCTTGTTCCCACATATATAATAAATTCCGGGAAACACAGGTTCTGACCCATTTTTGAAACCCCAACCTCCAATTACCTTATAATTATGTTCACACTCGCTGGAACCAATGAATACATTGTTATAATAATCTGTCCTTTCTCTATGGAGACAAAGTTTCCCTTTCTGTTCAAAATCCAGCAACAAAGCAGGAGTAGCTTCACCTTGTGAGGTGTTATCCATGTGTTCTGCCCACCTAGGGATTCTATCTTTTTCGTCATTTGCCTTTTTCTGAAACTTTTCTCTCCTTCTGTCTGCCATTTTTATAAACATCTTTTCCTGCTCTTGCAAAGAACAGTAGATATGAATGGGGTAGGGTGCTGCACTCGTGTTTGTTGCTGCGGTTTAATCCTATATGACGGTATGTGTGCTGTACCAGATTAGTGCCTGCCAACTGGTATTAGAACAATGAATATGGCCTAGTGTCAAAAGTCACTAGGACTCTAGTACGCACTACTATGAAATGAATTCTGAAAGATTTATATCATTTACTTTATTTTAAACCTTTTTTCTCAAAATCATCAAACCTGTAATTTTCTCATTATTTTCATCAATTAGTGTTTTATGACACAAATTTTTCAAACATCAAACAAATTAATGAATTGTAGGCAACAAAGACATCATTTTGTCAATATACAGATTCACTGTTAGACAATAACCAAGGAAAATACAAAAGAAAAGACCCAATGCATTTCGGGGCAATTGCCCCTTCGTCGGGGGTCTAGTGAATAAATGTTGAGGTGTAACCTGTATGTGGTTGTTCCTATTTTGCCAAACAATTTCTGCCTTTTAATCAAGTTTACATCTGTATATGGAGCTTTTAAGCATACAGAAAACCTGCGTGTTTACATGTTGATGTCTCAATCACGCAAAAGGTTTTCTCGACGAAGCGCTGGGAATTTTGGTGTTGACTCAAGGTAGCAACATCATCTAGACCGCCGCCAGCCGGTTTTCTAGATGATGTTGCTACCTTGATGAGTCAACACCAAAATTCCGAGTGATTGAGACATCAACATGTAAACACGCAGGTTTTCTGTATGCTTAAAAGCTCCATATACAGATGTAAACTTGATTAAAAGGCAGAAATTGTTTGGCAAAATAGGAACAACCACATACAGGTTACACCTCAACATTTATTCACTAGACCCCCGACGAAGGGGCAATTGCCCCGAAATGCATTGGGTTTTTTCTTTTGTATTTTCCTTGGTTATTGTCTAACAGTGAATCTGTATATTGACAAAATGATGTCTTTGTTGCCTACAATTTATTCATTTGTTTGATGTTTGAAAAATTTGTGTCATAAAACACTAATTGATGAAAATAATGAGAAAATTACAGGTTTGATGATTTTGAGAAAAAAGGTTTAAAATAAAGTAAATGATATAAATCTTTCAGAATTCATTTCATAGTAGTGCGCACTAGAGTCCTAGTGACTTTTGACACTAGGCCATATTCATTGTTCTTGCAAAGAACAGGTCAGATTAGCTTGTCTTGCTTCATTTAAGTCTATTTCACCTATGGTCAGGAAATATTCTCCCATGTATCGGGTGACCTCACTTCTTATATGTACAAGGTTCTGGTTTCCTCGAATAGGAAGTTCTGAAAAGATTACGTCAGTGTTTGAGTAGTAGTACTGTAAAGTGCTTCTATAAAACAAGCTAGCTAATATACTGCAGGAAATTCGATAGGTTAGGGGTAAATGGTGATAGGTCACACCTTCAGCTACAGAAGTGGGTAGCTTCATGCAGACATAACAGTCTTCTATTTCCGTAGCCTCTACATAATGCACTAAAAGGTTAGCGAAAACATTTAAATGTGTCCTGTTTCTCATCTTGTGAAAATGTAGTCCACCCTCATCTGATGCTTCTAATTTAGGTCGTGTGTGTCTCATACTAACTGTATTGTCACGTTTTTCTAAACTTCGCGGTGTTTCTTCAGTCTGTACAACTTCTGTGTCTAACGTCTCTGGTTCAGTAGGGTACAAGTTAGGATCTTTACTTATCATAAAGGGTATAAAGACTGTTAGTCCTATCCATATCACTATCAACATGGCTACACTACATAAGCATATTTTACAGCAGGTTTTGCAACACCTAAATTTGGATCTTCCATTGACACTTGGATCAGACATTGTAGCTTACAGGTGGCTTTTCAACCCCTCTTTGCTTCTTTACACCAGTGGCTCACTCAGGTGTGCTTCAGGGAGGGTCTTCGTCAGAACTCCGATCTGCAATGGACTCTTCGTCACTTTTGCCACTGTGGTTGGGCTCGTCAATTTCTTCCAACACCAAGTAAGTCCATTCAGGGCTCCGATACAACCTGTTCTGTTTCTTTACTCTGTCGCTTTTTCTGAGAGACTTGCCTCGGGCTTCCTTCCTTTCACTTTCAGCCCTTTTTTCGGTCTTTCAGTTTTTCTTCAACTGTTTTTATTCGGAGTCTCAGTCTTTTGATGTATCGGGGTTCACCCTTATTTTTGTGGCTTTCAGTGGTCGAGGAAACTTGGCCTTCCTCATGCACTCTTTTGGTTTCTGTTCGTTGTGGCACTTTTGTTTCGGCAGTGTCTATTTCCCTTCCTGTCTGACTAGTTCCAGGTCTTTCATCTATTTCTTCTGCCTGGTTTCTAAGCTGGCCTTGTTCAGGTTGGAGTTGTATTTGCTCTTTACTTTCAGGCGATCTGGATTCTGCTTCCTGAACACGTTCGTCTACATCTATCTGTTCCTGTTCATGCACTTCGTTCCCTTGATTTTCTTCCGCATGAACTTCAACTTTGATCACTATCTGTCCCTTTCCAGACTCCGGAGTTTCAGGAGGAGTGTCGATGACTTGATCTGTCCCTACTTGGCCTATTTCCTGATCAGGTTTGGTGTGAGTTTCGGTTACCTGACCTTTGTCCTCTAGTTCTGTCTCACCCTCACTATCCCACTCACTATCTAGGTAAGAATATTTTCTTGTTCTTATGGGATCAAGAACTTGATCGTTGGCAGGGAACCATTCGACATCTTGACTTGTGCTCGGTAGTTCGATATCAGCGAGATCTGGACCCTCTTCTGGAGTCTCCTCAGCTGTGCTACCTTCAGCTCCAGTCGCGTCTTCTCCGGTCACCCACTTCGTGTGGCTGGCATGGATCCACTTCGGTACACCAGCACACTTTACAGCAGTGGTGGTGACAAGGATCACTTGTCTTGGCTTTCCCCACTTTGGTCCAAGGCAGCTCTTCCGGGTGTGTTTCTTTAACACCACCCAATCACCTGGTTGCAGTTAATGTGCTGGAGTCTTGGGCCAGTCGTCAGCTGTCTCTCCAATCTGGTGAGAGATAGAACGCACTTGGTCACCCAGCTGCTTGCAGTATTCTAGCACCAAATCATCAGAAATGCTTAGCAGTTTGTGTCCAGGTACCCAGGCCTGTCGCATCACTCTCCCCATTAGTACTTCATGGGGGCTCAGGCCAGTTTTTCGGTTTGGGATGCTTCTCAGACTCATCAGCACTAGGGGCAAAGCGTCTATCCAGTTCATTTTGGTGGAATCACACATTTTCGCCAGTCTGGACTTTATCGTGCCATTTATCTGCTCAACTATTCCAGAAGCCTCTGGATGATATGCACAGTGTAGCCTTTGCTCCATTTTAAATGCTGTACAGAGTTCCTTTAGGATTTCGTTTGAAAAATGCCCACCTTGGTCTGTTTCAATGGTCTCTGGAATTCCGTACCTAGGTATCAGTTCCCTCAGTAATAGTTTAGCTACAGTTATGGCATCATTTTTCTTTGCTGGGTAAGCCTCCACCCACCTGGAAAACAGGCAAACTATGACCAGGACATATCTATATCCCTTGCATGTGGGTAATGTTATGAAGTCTGCCTGCATCCTAACAAAGGGACCTTCTGCCTTTCCAATTGTACTTTGCTCGACTACAGTCCTCTTTCCTGCGTTAAATTGCTGGCACACTAGGCACCTCTGGCAGAGCCTTTCCGCTTGGTTCCTGAATTTTGAATTATAGAACACCTTGTCACACACCCGACACATTGCATCCCTTCCCATATGTGTTGGTTCATGTATCATTCTGACCATGG
Source organism: Lissotriton vulgaris (assembly GCF_964263255.1). NCBI lineage: Eukaryota > Metazoa > Chordata > Amphibia > Caudata > Salamandridae > Lissotriton > Lissotriton vulgaris. The sequence goes on along the minus strand of NC_141685.1, from coordinate 1,359,537,722 downwards.
GGTCTATCAGGCTGTCTGGCAGCACAGGCATACCGGTTTGGCTCACCACCACACCATCATTCCTTATTCTGCATTCGTTCGCCCTCCACCGGCCCTTTTCTTCCCTGTCTGTTGCCTGTTGTAAGTCTCTCAGTTCTTCCCATGTAGACACACTTGCAAACAACATCAGTTGGCAGCTGTTTCCACCACCCCATAATCCAATTTGGAGGGACATTTTGTGACGGGCACAAAACTGGGCAATTTGGTCAGCGTATTTATTTCCGGCTGTCACATCATCATTTCCAGATCTGTGAGCCGCACACTTGACCACGGCCAATTCTTTGGGCAATTGAATTGCTTCCAGTAAGTTCTGTACCACCTTTCCATTTCTGATAGGGGTACCTGAGGAAGTCATGAATTCTCTTTGTAACTATAGCTGGCCGAAGTCATGAACAACCCCATAACAGTACTGGCTGTCGGTAAAAACAGTTATTCTTTTATTTTTCCCTCGCTTACAGGCTCTAGTCAGTGCGATTAGTTCTGCTACTTGGGCAGATTTCACTTCGCATAGGTAAGATGCTTCCAGGGTGGTGGTCAATGTGACTACGGCATAGGCAGCACTCAGACCTCCATCCTCATGTCTTAAACATGAGCCATCCACAAACAACATAACATCCTCATCAAGTAAGGCTATTTCTCGGATATCAGGACGTGGCTTGGTGCTAAATTCTGTTAAATCTACGCAGTTATGCTCCATTTCATCCTCGGCCTCTACATCCAGGGGAATAGGCAACAGGGTAGCAGGGTTCAGGATATTGCACCGAGAAATAATTACATTCTCGGCACTGTTGGACAGGCCCCATGAAGGGCCGCTCTCCCCCGGCCCAACCAGGCCCGAGTCCGGGCCCGCAAGGACCACACACCACCGTTGCACGTCCTCTGTCCCCTCAGGGACCCCTGCCCTCGAGCATGTCAACCTCGTGGGTCCGATCCACTGCCGGCCCTCGCGCCCATCCTGGGGCGCCATCTTGGACACTCCACCACGAGGCCGCCTGGCCCCCGATCGACCTCAACCCCGGGCCTGGCCAGGCCTCAGACATCCCGGCACCACCATCCACCCAGGAGGTGAGCGGGCTACTTGGCAAGTCAATGGGAGAAGGAGGTGTCGATGGCTCTCCCCCGCCAAGTACCGCTCGCCCATCGCCTCCCCGGGCGCCGGCTCCACCCCCCTGCTGGGTGTCTGGACTCACTCATCCCGGACCTCCCGACCTCCAAGTGCGAGAGTCCGGACATCAAAGCACACCAGCCCTATAACTGGGGCAGCTCCAGAGCAGGAAGGCAGTTGTATCTTGGAGTCGAGAGACGTAAAGAGGAACTCATCCTTGACGGACTACTGGCGCTGCCGTAGCTCTGTCTTGTGCACCATCGTCCTGCCTGTTGGCGCTGCCACAGCCTTCGCAACCTTCATATCCTTCATCGTCGTCGGGACCTGCTGGCGTGGCCGCGGACCGTTGTAACCGTCATCTTCACCGGGACCTGCAGGCTCCGCCGCGGACCGTCGTTTTTCCTTCGTCCATCTCGGGACCTGCTGGCTCCGCCGCGGCCCGATCATCTAGAACGCCGAGCTCGAGGATTGAGAGCTATTTTCCACTCATTGGTAACAAAGACTGTCCCGCTACCCCTTTCCTAAGCCAGAGACTAGAACCGAGGGGACCCCTGAGTCCAGACCTCCTTGTATCACATCATCGTAACCTAAGAATTGCATATAAAGTCTCGTTAACCTTCAACCTTGTGTGGTGTCCGTCTGTGGGGGGGGAAGTTACTTGTCTGTACAGTCGTTGGAGACGGCTCTCCCCGGAGACCTCTCCCCGTAGTCTCGGCCGACCCTCCCGGTCCGTCTAACATTGGTGGCCAGCGGCGCGATCCGAATCACCGCATAACGTACAGAGAGTAGCTCACCCCACGACGAAATCACAATGACAACCAAAGAAAGCGGATCAACCGAGAAGTTCCAAATGGAGAAACTGGAGGAGTACAGCCATCGTGAACTAAAACAATTCTGCATCGAACTGGGTATCGCTACCACCGGACTAAGCACCAAAGACGATTTTAAACATGCCCTAGAATCTTGGGCAGAGACCGGGGCTGCCGGAACCCCCGATCAAAACACCGCAGAAAAAACCACCACGGCCCCTGAAGGGCAAAGAACGGGTCTCTCGCAAGACGAGATCCAGGAAAGAGAAAGAACCCGACTACACGAGCTAGAAATGGCCCGACTCAAGATGGACGTTGAACTCAAGTTGGCCGAACCAAAAATCAACTTAGAGCACCTGCGTCTCCGAGAAGAAAGAGAGGAGAAACAGAGACAAAGGGAGCTCGAGGAAAAGAAACTGGCGTACGAACACGAACGGAACCTAGCCGAGATCAACCTGCGCAAACAGAATAAAGAAGTAGGGGTGCCCGAGCGACCCCACACCTCAGGGGCCACAGACAAAAAGGTACACATCCCCAAGGATGTTGTCCGAGAATATTTCCGAGAGGACGACATCCAGCAATGGTTTAAGGCCTATGAAATCGCTATGACTGCACACCGGATCGATAGAAGCGACTGGGGAGCCGGTCTATGGGGGAGATTCCTCAATGAGGGCCGCGATACCCTGCTACAGCTCCCGGACCACCAGATGACCTCCTATGACCATATGAAAGCGGCACTCCTCACCCGCTATGGCCTCACACCCGAGATGTACCGTCAGAGGTTCCGAGACTGCACCCGCATCCCGGGTACAACTTGGGTGGACTATGTAACGTACTTTAGCCGAGCTTTCGAGGGCTGGATCAGAGGAAGCAACGTCACGACCTACGAACAACTGTTCAATCTGATAGTATGGGAGCATCTGTCGAACAATTGCTTCATTGAGCTCCGCCAGCACCTCCTCGACAGTAAGTTAACGGATCCCCGGCAGCTCGCGGCCGAAGCTGACCGGTGGGAGATCACCAGAGTGGGCCGGAATGGGTCCCACGAACAGAACCGGAACAACAATGGTCAGCACCGACCAAGAGGAGGAGGAGGGGGCCAAGGACGAGGAAGAGACAACGCTCCGGTCGCCCCCGCTACCAGCACCACCCCCCCGGCCAACCGGGGCGGCACCCCGGCGCGACCGGGGTACAGAGCCAATGTCACGTGTCACCGATGCCAACGAGTAGGCCACTATGCAAACGACCCAAACTGCCCGCAGTACCAGAGCCCAAGACCCCGCCAAGTGGCCGCTGCGGCCCTAGGGGAAGAACAGATCTCCGAGGAGCAGGAAGAATACGAACAAGAGCATCAAGAGTGGGAGCCAGCCGCCATGGCTCTAGCATGCTTAGGGGGGAAAGACATGGTCCCGCGGGTCCCCCTACCCGCTAACACCCAGAAGTACAGCCAATGGGTGAGCATCAATGGACGCCGGGCCGAAGCCCTTCGTGACACCGGGGCCAGTGTAACAGCCATCCGCTGTCACCTGGTGACCCCAGAACAGTATCTACCGAACATTCTCTGCCCTGTACGATCAGCCGATAACTCGGAAAGTCTGTGTCGGATGGCCTGCGTCCCTTTCGAATGGGGAGGGGTCTCCGGCATGTTGAAAGTAACGGTCCGAGACGATGCCCCCGTAGACTGCCTCCTTGGAAATGACCTTGAGAGCTCTCCGTGGGCCGCCGTGGAGCGAAGAGAACACCTAGGGATGTTAGGCGTCCCGGACTGGGCGTGCGTCACCACCCGGTCCATGGCCGCCCGTGCCAACCACCGCCCAGAAGAACCCGAATGGCCGGCGCCACCGCCTCCGGTCGCCCCAGCCGAAACCACCGACCATGACATTCCCCCCGAACCAGCTCAACCTTCCGACCTCGCTAACCTCGACCAGTGGCCTCTAGAGGGGGGGCCCACGCAAGAACAATTTCGCCAAGAACAGAAGACCTGTCCCTCCCTCGAGGGACTCCGCCAGCAAGCGCTCGCCCAGAGCGCAGGGGATACCCCCGGAACTCATTGGGTCTACTGGGACAATGATCTGCTGTACAGCGAGCAAAGAATCGCTGAGCTGGGGGCCAACCGAGTATTAGTGGTGCCCCTCCGTTTTAGAGACTTCCTGCTAAACCTGGCCCACGATGTCCCCCTAGCAGGACACCTGGGACAAGATAAAACCTACAGTCGCCTAGTGACCCACTTCTTCTGGCCCAAAATGAGGAACGATGTGCACCAGCATTGCCGATCTTGCCCCACGTGCCAAGCCAGTGGGAAGAGCGGCCGCAAACTAAAGGCCCCCCTGCAACCGTTTCCTGTGGTCACTACCCCATTTGAGAGGGTCGGAATAGACATTGTGGGGCCCCTGGACCCGCGCACAAAACAAGGCCATCGATTCATCTTGGTGCTAGTGGACCACGCCACCCGCTACCCTGAGGCTGTTCCTCTGCGGACTGTGACAGCCCCGGTAGTCGGCCGGGCTCTGATGGGGATCTTCTCCCGTGTGGACTTCCCCCGAGAAGTCGTCAGCGACAGAGGCACGAACTTTATTTCTAAATACATGAAATCCCTCTGGCAACAGTGCGGGGTCACCTACCGATTCACGACCCCCTATCACCCTCAAGGGAACGGACTTGTTGAGCGGTTCAACCGCACGCTAAAGGGGATGATCGGGGGGTTGGAAGAGCCCCTCCGTCGCCAATGGGATGTGCTGCTGCCGTGCCTCCTCTTCGCCTACCGAGAGGTCCCCCAGAAATCCCTGGGCTTCAGCCCATTTGAACTGCTATATGGACACCCAGTGCGGGGGCCGCTCAGCCTAGTCAAAGAAGGCTGGGAGATGCCTCCGTTAAAGAACCCTCCAGATGTCTTCCGGTACCTCCACCACCTCCGAGCAGTGCTGCAAGCCCTTCAGCGAGCTGGCCTCACGATCAAGGCCAGCAAGTGTCAAATTGGGCAAGGGTCTGTAACCTACCTCGGGCACCAGGTGGGAAGCGGCCTGGTGGCCCCTCTGCAGCTAAAAATTGCCGCCATCCAGTCCTGGCAGCCCCCCATCACTCAGACCGAGGTACGAGCCTTCCTGGGCCTCACAGGATATTATCGAAGGTTCGTGAAGGACTACGGTACCATAGTAGGGCCCCTCACAGAACTCACGTCAAAAAACCAGCCCAAGAACGTCAACTGGACCCCGGAGTGCCAAGCTGCATTTGAACAACTTAAAGCCGCCATGTGTTCTGCCCCTGTGCTCCAGGCCCCCGACTACAGCCGGGAGTTCGTTGTCCAGACGGATGCCTCCGACCATGGCATTGGGGCAGTCCTGTCCCAAGTAAACACCGACGGCCTTGATCAACCGGTGGCCTTTATCAGCCGGCGACTCCTACCACGGGAACAACGCTGGAGCACCATAGAGAGGGAGGCCTTCGCTGTGGTATGGGCCCTCAAGAAACTCCGGCCCTACCTTTTTGGCACCCACTTTCGGGTGCAGACTGACCACAGGCCCCTGCAGTGGCTGATGCAGATGCGGGGGGAGAACCCGAAGTTACTACGCTGGTCCATCTCCCTGCAGGGTATGGACTTCACAGTTGAACACCGGCCTGGGCCAGATCACGCCAACGCGGATGGCCTGTCCCGCTTCTTCCGCCTCGACGAGGAGAGTCCCCAAGAGGATGGGTGACTCTCCCCGCCTTCAGCTGGGGGGGACGCATGTTGGACAGGCCCCATGAAGGGCCGCTCTCCCCCGGCCCAACCAGGCCCGAGTCCGGGCCCGCAAGGACCACACACCACCGTTGCACGTCCTCTGTCCCCTCAGGGACCCCTGCCCTCGAGCATGTCAACCTCGTGGGTCCGATCCACTGCCGGCCCTCGCGCCCATCCTGGGGCGCCATCTTGGACACTCCACCACGAGGCCGCCTGGCCCCCGATCGACCTCAACCCTGGGCCTGGCCAGGCCTCAGACATCCCGGCACCACCATCCACCCAGGAGGTGAGCGGGCTACTTGGCAAGTCAATGGGAGAAGGAGGTGTCGATGGCTCTCCCCCGCCAAGTACCGCTCGCCCATCGCCTCCCCGGGCGCCGGCTCCACCCCCCTGCTGGGTGTCTGGACTCACTCATCCCGGACCTCCCGACCTCCAAGTGCGAGAGTCCGGACATCAAAGCACACCAGCCCTATAACTGGTGCAGCTCCAGAGCAGGTAGGCAGTTGTATCTTGGAGTCGAGAGACGTAAAGAGGAACTCATCCTTGACGGACTACTGGCGCTGCCGTAGCTCTGTCTTGTGCACCATCGTCCTGCCTGTTGGCGCTGCCACAGCCTTCGCAACCTTCATATCCTTCATCGTCGTCGGGACCTGCTGGCGTGGCCGCGGACCGTTGTAACCGTCATCTTCACCGGGACCTGCAGGCTCCGCCGCGGACCGTCGTTTTTCCTTCGTCCATCTCGGGACCTGCTGGCTCCGCCGCGGCCCGATCATCTAGAACGCCGAGCTCGAGGATTGAGAGCTATTTTCCACTCATTGGTAACAAAGACTGTCCCGCTACCCCTTTCCTAAGCCAGAGACTAGAACCGAGGGGACCCCTGAGTCCAGACCTCCTTGTATCACATCATCGTAACCTAAGAATTGCATATAAAGTCTCGTTAACCTTCAACCTTGTGTGGTGTCCGTCTGTGGGGGGGGGGAAGTTACTTGTCTGTACAGTCGTTGGAGACGGCTCTCCCCGGAGACCTCTCCCCGTAGTCTCGGCCGACCCTCCCGGTCCGTCTAACAGGCACCAACTAGGATTCTCTCATATTTAGTCCGCCGACTAGGGGTGAGATACTGGGTTTTGGTTCTGGTCAGTAAGATCACAACAGAATGGGGAACATATACAGTGACAGGATGTCCCATGACAATGTTCTCACTCTGTTCTAGACTTACACAAGTAGCAGCTACTGCTTTCAGACATCCTGGCAATCAAGCAGCCACTGGATCCAACGTGGCCGAGAAATAGGCCACGGGACGCCTGATCAGCCCATGTTCCTGGATTAGGACTGAGAGCGCACAATTGTCTCTTGTGTCACAGAACAATTCGAAGTTCTTGGAATAGTCAGGCATTCCTAATGCAGGAGCTGAGCACAGACAATTTCGCAATTTTACCCAAGCGGACATGCTTTCATCATCCCACTTCACTGGATCTTCCATTCCTTTCTTGGTCATGTTTATCAGAGCTTTGGCTAGAGCTGCGAATCCTACAATCCATTGTCTGCAGTACCCTACAACTCCTAGGAACATTCTCACTTCTTTCTGGGTCACGGGTAGGCCCATATTTTTAATTATCTTGATCCTTTCTGTAGTGACTCTTCGAATTCCTTTCTCTATCTGGTGCCCCAGATATTTTACTGAGTTTCTGCAGTACTGCAATTTGTCAGGCGATACCTCATGACCTCCCTTTCCTAGGTGATTCAGTAGGGCAATAGTATCAGTTACACAGTCAGATTGACTTTTAGACGCCACCAGAAGGTCGTCTATGTACTGTACCAGAACAGACTCTCTTGGCAGTACTAAAGATTCAAGGCATCTTTTTAGGATCTGGTTGAAAATCGATGGACTTTCGGTGTACCCTTGGGGGACACGATTCCAGACATAGATATGGCTGTCAAATTCAAAACTAAAAAGGAACTTGCTTTCAGGATGCAATGGGATGGAGAAGAATGCATGGCACAGGTCAATGACAGTGAACCATTCTGCATCCCAAGGAATTTGGTATAGTATCACTGCGGGGTTGGGCACAATGGGACAGCAAGGCACAACAATTTGGTTTACCTTGCGCAAATCCTGCACTACCCTGTACTTTCCGCTAGGCTTTTTAATTCCAATTATGGGTGAATGACAGGGACTGCTCATTACTTCCTGTATTATGTTTGCTTCGAGCAACCGTTTTATTTCTGTCGCGACTCCATCCTTCACTTCTGCACTCATCTTGTACTGCCGGATTTTTGGATAAACAGCATTTGTTTTTATTGCTATTTTAACTGGGTCTACATTTGCCATTAAGCCTACATCTCTTCCAGTGAAATCCCAAACTTCAGGTACCACTTTTGACTGTAATTCTTCAGGAAGGTCTTCAATGGACAGGGGTCTAACTTCGGTATCTGGCCTTAGCAACATCAACTTGTACAGGCCATCTTCCTATTTGGTCTGAATTTCGACGCCATTTGGTGTGCAAAATATGGTGCAATTCATTTTGCACAGCAAATCTCGTCCTAGCAGATTTACAGGACTGGAGTCACAGACCACGAATCTATGCATGTCCTTGAAGTTCCCTATAGAAATCTCTATTGGTTCAGTTACTGGAGTACTGATTATCTGATTTGAAACACCCACTACTTGGATTGCTTCTCCCGAGAGGGGTAGGTTAGGAACATCCACTGTTCTCACAGTAGAACGGGTAGCACCAGTGTCCAACAGAAAGGTGACGTCTTTTCCCTCAACCTTTCCTTCAATATATGGTCCAGTCTGGTCTACCGGTAAGGAGGCGCCAAGCACGCACTCCTTGTCCTCCCCTCTCAGGCCCCGTCAATCTCGATCTTCACAGAGGAAGGAATCATTTAACAAATACTGTGGAATCGCTGCATTTCTTTCATTCTCTCCCTCCCATATCTCGGCCCTTTCATTCTGCTGACCCTGATTCTTATAATTCGGTCTAGGAGCGCGAGGCACTGAAGGTAGCTTTACCTGTTGCTGGTTCTTTCGTATCCCCTCTTTCTGCACCTGTGGATTTAAACCATGTTCGAGGCATGTGGGCTGCTGAATTCATATCTGTGCATAGATCGCCGCCTAGTGTTGGGTCCGGATGATTGCACATTGTTGTCCTGGAAGAGTCTTCGAAGTATCACGAGATAGGTGGCTCCTCCCCTGGACTACAGTGCGCATGGGCATCGCCTCCATCCCCAGATTGTTTTTTTCCGCCATTGGGTTCGGATGTGTTTCGGTTCCCTCTGTCGGAATCGATAGTTGTTTAACTTTCCTAACTTGAGACCAAAAGGTCTTTAGGCTGGGCGTCGGTATTGTTCTTTCGTTCGGGTTTGTCTATTCTTCAGCTCCGAACTCTTGCTGCCCTTCCGCGTGCTGTCGGCGCGGACGGGCCTACACGACGCTCCAGACATGGAACGAACTCCGTTTAAGAGGTGCCCGGTGTGCACCTCAAACTATTCACACCTCGACGTGCACCCGGTGTGCAACAAATGTTTGTCGCCGGACCATGATGAGGCCAGGTGTATGGCCTGCTCAAAGTTCCGGTGTAAGAAGACTCAAGCTTCGTTGGGCCGCTAGGCTCCAGGCCCAGTTATCGGCGCCCCCGCCAGACAACATCTTCGAAGAAGACGTTGGAGACGATCAAGTTTCGGACTCTAGCCCGGTGTCGGAGGAAGAAAACTACGACGCGGGAGACGAGGAGTTTGATGAAGTCGTCGGTGAGGTAGGGGACGACGATGGGGCCATTGCCACCGTGGAGGATAGCTCAGAGGAGGAGCATCCTCAAACTGACTCAGGTGTCAACCCCCACTATACGGCCCAGGTCGAGGGATCGCCTTCGGGCCTTACCCAAGACCTCATTAATCGTCCCACGGCCTCGCCTCCGGGCCCGGCCACGGACATTTCTGATGCGCCACTCCCGTTAAAGAAAACGAAAGTGAAGCCATCGGGGTCCACACCAAAGGTTTCGAAACCGAAAGTGAAAGTCGCACTGGTGGGACAGAAGGCTCCAGAGGCCTCAATGTCTAAGAAATTCACAATGGCCGACGTCAAGAGCCACGCCAAGATGGCCGACCCGAAGACCCCGGTGTCGAAGCCGAAGGCGAAGACGACCGACGCGGCCGCGTCGGCGCCGAAGGTGGTCGAGGTCGATGACCCGAAGAACGCTCCGAAGAAGCGTCAGGACGACTCCAAAGCTCTGGCTGCGCCGACTCCGGCCGTCAAGGCCAAGGATGGTGATGTGTCGGCTCCGAAGACCGTGCCTTTCGCCGACCCGACTCCGGACTCGGGGAAATCGCTCGAGCCGGTCCAGCCCTCCCCGGCCTTAACAAAGAAGGTCGTCGAGTCCCTGCAGCGGATTCGGAAGGACGCTGTGGCTCCCGAACCGAAGGATGTGGTGCCGAAGCCTACACCAAAGCCGGCAAAGGCGCAGACGCCTATACGCTACACGCTGCCGCCGAAGACAACGCCGAAGGCTTTCGCTCCGATGCATGGGGCCGGGGTGCCTTTGAAGGTGGTGTCAACGCCCAAGGCGTCATTGGTGGTGCCGAAGCCTCGGCTCCAGCCACTCGCAGATGAGGAGCGTCGAGAGGTTCTCATCGACGCCAACACCGGGAAGCTCTCTCTCCTTAAAAGGAAGATCACCACGGAGCCGGTGTTGGAACATTTCCGTATTCCACTCAAGAACAAAAAGGACTCTGCGGGTACTTCTGCCCCTATAGAGCCTGCATCTCCACGTAATTTGGAACTTTCACCGACGCATTCTAATGCTGGGGAAGGTGACGGAGATGAGGAGGACGAGTACAACTATCCAGCATACTCGGATCCGGAGGAGGTACATGAACCTTGGTCTGCTGGAGGCGACCCTGAGGACCCTCAATCGGGTCATGAACCGCAGCTTTTTGCAGCGAAGACTTCTCCAACAGAGGACTCTGCAGCCTTCAACGCTCCGATTGCGAGAGCTGCAGCTAATCATGATGTCGACCTACATACAGATCCTGTGGATGTCGATTTTCTGTTTGACACTTTCTCAGTGGCCGAAAAGTCAGTCAAGACTTTGCCTATGCTCAAGGGGGTGCTGAAGCACGCGCCAGAGGTTTTCAGAGAGCCCACTCGGGCGCGAGTCATCAATCCTCGTATTGACAAAAAATACAAGGCAGCGCCCTCGGATCCAACCTACATCAAGGGACACTTGCCACTGGATTCTTTGGTTGTATCCAACGCACGTAAGCGGGCGAACTCGCAGACCACGGGTGACGCTCCTCCCCCAGACAAGGAGTCAAAAATATTTGAGGCCTCAGGGAAACGCATTGCTGCGCAGGCGGCTAATATTTGGCGCATTTCGAACACGCAGGCCCTCCTTGCACGCTACGATAGGGCGCACTATGACACCCTAGAAACACTTCTGCAGCACCTACCTGATCAGTACAAGGAGGCAGGTGAAATGTTGATTCAGGAGGGGAAGCTGATCACCAACGCTTCCATCAAATGTGCGCTGGACGTGGCTGATACCGCCTCCAGGGCGATAAACACTAGCGTGTTGCTGCGGAGGCATGCATGGCTTAGAATATCAGGCTTCAAACCAGATATACAGACAACCATATTGAACCAAACAGTTAATCCAGACCACCTGTTTGGCCCCGAGGTGGATGCGACCCTTGAAAAGATGAAAAAAGACACGGACACTGTTAAGTCTATGGGGGCCCTCCAGTCTCAGCAGTTTCGGGGTCGTTCCTTTCGCCGCTCCAATAACAAAGGCACCTCAAGGGGTCAGGCATCACAATCCACGCAGTACTATAAGAGCAACACCCAAACCTCATACACCAACAAGGGTAGAGGTGGTTACAGGGGCAACAACGTCAAAGGCAGGGGACGTGGAAACAACAGCTCCAGGTCCTCCTCCACCAACAAACAGTGACGCCTTGTCACTGCCCCCCGACCACACAACACCGGTCGGGGGGAGACTCCAGCAGTTCCTGCCCGCGTGGAAATCCATCACCACGGACAGGTGGGTCAAATCTCTTATCCAGTACGGTTACTGTCTGGAACTTACTTCCACTCCACCAAACATACCTCCAAGAAGCCGTCCTATGTCCGGCAAGCACTTGCACTTGTTGCAGCAGGAAGTTCAAGTCATGCTGCAAAAAGGAGCAATAGAGCTCGTTCCACTGCAAGAAAGGGGAACAGTAGTTTACTCTCTGTACTTTATCATCCCCAAAAAGAATGGATCACTCAGGCCCATCCTGGACCTCAGGCCCCTCAACTGGTACATCCTGTCGGAGCACTTCCATATGCTCACGTTGCAGCAGGTCCTCCCTCTGCTTCAACAGGGGGACTTCCTGGCTACGCTGGATCTCAAGGATGCATACTTTCATATCCCCCTGCATCCTTCCCACAGGAAGTACCTCAGATTCACGATTCAAGACCAGCACTACCAGTTCAGGGTTCTGCCTTTCGGTGTCACCACAGCGCCAAGAGTCTTTACAAAGTGCCTGGCGACTGTGGCGGCGCATCTACGACGCCAGAACGTCCACGTCTATCCCTATCTGGACGACTGGCTCATTCAGGCAAAGTCAGAACAGCAGTGCGCCGACCACGTGTCCCGCACCATTCATCTCCTGCACGATCTGGGATTCTCGCTGAACTATCCAAAATCCCATCTCCAACCCGCCCATATACGGCAGTATCTGGGCGCGACAATAGACACTCTGGCAGCCACTGCGCAGCCAAATTCAGTAAGAATCGCCAGTATCCAAACGCTGATCCAACGATTCAGGCCTCCACACTCGCTTCCAGCGAAGGTGTTCATGCAGTTGATAGGCATGATGGCCTCCTGCATCTCCATCGTCCCGCACGCGAGACTACATATGCGTCCGCTTCAGGAGTGCCTAGCACGTCAGTGGACTCAGGCTCATGGGCAACTAACAGACCTAGTGTTGGTGAGCGGTCGGGCATACAACTCTCTGCATTGGTGGAATCCACAAAACCTTTGCAAGGGCCGACCGTTCCAGGAGCCTGTGCCACAGATTATCCTGACAACGGACGCTTCTCTCCAGGGATGGGGAGCGCATGTACTCCACTACACAGTGCAGGGACTATGGACACTACAGCAAAGGAAGATGCACATCAACGTTTTGGAACTGATGGCAATCTTCATGGCCTTGAAGGCATTCAAAGTACATCTGTGCAACAAGGTCGTGTTGATCCGGACGGACAACATGACAGCCATGTACTACATTCAGAAGCAGGGGGGCACACACTCTCCGCAGCTGTCTCATCTGGCTCAGAGCATGTGGAAGTGGGCCATTCAGAGGAACATCTTCCTCATGGCAGAGCATCTCCCGGGCAAGGACAACCAGATGGCGGACCTGCTCAGCAGGCACAGCCACCAAATGCACGAGTGGGAGATACATCCATCAGTACTCCAACCGTACTTCCAAAGGTGGGGTCATCCAGAGATAGACCTGTTCGCCACAAAGGAGAACGCAAAATGCCAAAGCTTCGCCGCCAGGTTCCCACACCCGCAATCGCAGGGCAATGCGATGTGGATGAACTGGTCAGGCAGATTTGCGTACGCTTTTCCCCCAGCACCTCTGATTCCGCTGGTGGCACGCAAACTCAGGCAGCACTCGATGACTCTCATCCTGGTTGCTCCAACGTGGGCTCGCCAACCATGGTACACCACGTTTCTGGAACTCTCCGTGGTACCGCATCAAAGGCTTCATCTCACACCCAGCCTTCTGACGCAGAGCCATGGCGACATTCAGCACCCAGATCCCCAACAGCTCAACCTGGCGATCTGGCTCCTGAAGTCTGAGTTTGGCTACCTCAATCTTCCCCCCGATTGCATGGACATCATTCGGGAGGCAAGGAAGCCCACTACTAGAGCTTGTTACGCGGCTAAATGGAAGCGGTTTGTCATTTACTGTGTAAACCACGATATTGACCCGCTCGATGCTTCCATTCAGAACATCATTTGTTACCTGTTCCACCTGTACCAATGCAATTTAGCGTATTCTTCCATCCGCATTCACTTGTCTGCAATGGCAGCATACCTCCAGAATAGGCAACACCTATCACTTTTTAAGGTCCCTGCTATCAAGGCTTTTCTGGAAGGACTCAAAAGGGTCATTCCACCACGGACACCACCAGCTCCGGAATGGAACCTCAATGTGGTTCTTACAAGGCTGATGGGTCCTCCCTTTGAGCCACTGCACTCTTGTGAGCTTCAGTTTCTGACTTGGAAGGTGGCTTTCTTAGTAGCAATTACATCGCTACGGAGGGTTAGTGAGTTGCAGGCGCTCACCATCCAAGAACCTTTCTTCCAAGTACACGCTAACAGGGTGGTGCTCCGCACTAACCCTAAATTCTTACCCAAGGTTGTATCTCAATTCCACATGAACCAGACAATTGAGTTGCCAGTGTTTTTTCAAAACCCAGAGTCGCTGGCGGAGCGAATGCTCCACACCCTTGACGTTAAAAGAGCCTTAATGTACTACATTGACAGGACAAAGGATTTTCGTAAGACCAAGCAACTTTTCGTTGCATTTGCCTCACACCACAAAGGAAACGCTATCTCAAAAGCTGGTATCGCTAGGTGGATCGTGAAATGCATTCAAATCTGTTACGCTAAGGCTAAACGCACTCTCACAATTCCACCAAGAGCCCACTCCACCAGAAAGTTGGGGGCCTCTATGGCTTTCCTAGGTAACATTCCCTTAGAAGATATTTGTAGAGCAGCCACATGGTCTACCACACATACTTTTACTAAACATTACTGTGTAGACGTGCACTCCAAACAGCAGGCAGCTGTTGGTCAGGCTGTTCTCAAAACACTTTTTCAGACTGCTGCAGCTGGCACGGGCGGCCGCCAATAATGGGAGGACTGCTATGTATTCTATGCACAGATATGAATTCAGCAGCCCACATGCCTCGAACTGCAAATGCTACTTACCAGTATGCATCTGTTCTTGGCATGTAGGGCTGCTGACATTCATATCGCCCACCCTCCACCCCGGCGCCTGTAGCAGCTGCAGTATTCATATATATATATATATATATATATATATATATATATATATGCTCATAGCGCATAGCATGGTCATCACTCACATACTTCACTCCAACGCTGCCAATGGCTAAAAACAATCTGGGGATGGAGGCCATGCCCATGCGCACTGTAGTCCAGGGGAGGAGCCACCTATCTCGTGATACTTCGAAGACTCTTCCAGGACAACAATGTGCAATCATCCGGACCCAACACTAGGCGGCGATCTATGCACAGATATGAATGTCAGCAGCCCTACATGCCAAGAACAGATGCATACTGGTAAGTAGCATTTGCATTACAGGGGCATTACCAGCCTGCAGATGTGGACACTCGTCTCTCCAATGCCCTATCTGACCGCACCCGTGGCAGGGGAACTTCTTCATAGCCTCTTCCCGACTCATTTTCACCCGGGGTTTCCCTCCTCCCCCAGCATTTGGATTTTGGGCATTATTAGCATTATTCATTTTACTTAATTGTTTTTCTTGCTGTTCAGCCAATTTCACTTGTGCCCACATCACTTTTTCTTTTAGGGCTTTCTTCTTATTTTCTATCTCATCTTCACAGTACTTGGCATACTTGAGGACATCGTCTATGGGCTTGCCTTGCCAACTGATTTTATTATCTCGAATCCACTGGGATATTTCAGGCCTTAATCCTAACACGAATCTATAACTGAAATGGGTCATGTCTTTCATGTCCACATTGTCAATTCCACTGTAAGTTTTGAATACCTGCAGTAACCTCTCATAAAAGGAGTGAACAGTTTCATCGCGCTCTTGGGTAGTTCTATCTATCCGAGTCCAATCAGTTTCCTTTGCGGGCACCTTTTTCTTTAAGTATTGTATGACTTGCTCATATTTCCTCATTACTTCAGCTGAGGGAGCTCCGGTTCTAGGGTCTCTTGCATATTCATCAGTGGGCCAATCAATTTCAATTTTGCAATCGGTCCACAAATCTACAGGCACCACTATGTCAAAAAACCCATCCAGGTCTTTCAAAAGGCATTTCTGAACTTTAATGAAGCGCTCAACCTGTCTGTACCAGTCAACTGGTTTCTCCCGCAATTTTGGAAAGTCATTTGTAAATGACACAATGTCTTGTCGGGACCAAGGGACGTGGACATATTTCCCTCCCGGTACCTCTCTCATGGGACACAATTTTTCTGCTGGTTCTACCTCTTTCAGTAAGTATTCTGAACCTTTTGGATTAGCCTTACTCTCTTCTTTCTTTTTCGCCCATCGGGTTTTCTATTTATTTCCCCAATTCTGGAGGACTTTCAGTAATTCTTTTATCTGGATCTGTTTTCCTACCATGTTCATGTTCTCTAGGTCTTTGTCAGAAAAGTCTGCTCTATAGGGTTTCTTAAGGACTTTGGATCTACTAATATCTATTCCCATATCAGTGGCTGTGTCCATCAATCTCTCATGTAGCAATCTAGTGCTTCGGGTAAGGTTCTTGCTGATAAACAGTAATTCGTCTTCACTAAAGGAGTTTAACCGATCTAATCCTACATTACCAGCCACCAGTTCCTCTATTTCTATCCTTAGCCTATAGATTTCTAAGGGTTTCGGTTGGGGTGTGGTTTCCTTTTCCAACTCTTTGGTCCATCTGTCCAATTCCTCTGGGGATACTACTGTGGCACTCCTGACCCCAGAGGTGCTTTCAATCATTACCTCTTTTGTCCTATTCTGATTTCTTGCCCTTGGCACACTGGTTCTAGGTTCCCTTATGGGCAGATCCATTAAGACCACTGACTCGCATTCGCTTTCTTGATCATCATCTATGAGCGTCTCTTTTCTCGGGAGTGGAGCACTGGGAGTTTGCATATTCGGGGTTATAACAGGAGTCTGAGGACTGGCCTGTCTATCCCCGTAAAAAGGAATGGCTGGACCTATAGTTACTGGGATAGTCAGTGAATCTGGATGGGGATGTATTTGGGCTATGGTCCGAATTAAATCATCTCGCTGCCTGGCTAGGGCTTCCTTCTCTCGCTCACGCAAAGCCCTTTCTGCGGAGTTGTCATGCACTACTTGGGGTACCAAGGGAGGGTAAATATTCGGGGCTGTTGGAGTAACCAACCGTGGTGGGTGTTCTCCAAACGGACGGTAATTCGGGACTGTAGAACTAGGTCTGCAAAACCCGTCCCCATCACTGATTTTACTATCCGTACCTGTTCCGTCGGTTTCACTATCCCTCCGACATCTAGGATATTTAGCAAACGGGTTTGTTGAACTCAAAGGCTCTGATTCTGCAACATAGGGAGGGGGGTTTTTCATTAACAAATCTTCTAGGTGTTCATCTTCAGAGTCCCCCACGGCCATTAAGTGATGGGTTTTCTTTACTTTTTCCTTTCCCTTGTTCCAGTACCCCCATCATTGGAAACAACCCCTCAACCATCATATTCTGCCTCCACTGTTTCATTTTCTGCTCTTTGGTTTCTTTTGGCAATTTTGGATACCATCTACTCAAACCCTTATCCATTCTGGGCCTGTCTCTGTCCATGGCCTCAATCTCCCATTCCTCTAGTGCCTCATACTGTGTTAATCTGGGTCTGGGGTGTAATTCATTCATTCGACTCCTCAGGTTAAACAGGATTCTGCCATTAAAGGAACCATTAATAGGAAATGCTAAAACTCTGTCATCTGCAGTATACTTTACCCAATTTTCTAACCACACGCAAGTATGATATCCTTTATCAAACATCATAAAAGAGGCAGGAGTATCTGGCGGAGGAATGATCACACCCTCCCTAGTCCTAATAGGTTGGTCTTTCTTGAAATAATTCTTAATCTTGTCAGCAAGAGACATCTTCCTCTTAACTCCGTACATTTTGTGTGGTCTACCTCGTAAAATCTGTTCCTTATAGAAGCCTAAGTGCTGTGGATTAGGTATAAACTCAGGATACCACATACACCTTTCCAAACTCTTCTCAAGCTCCTGTTGATTAATTTTGTTTACCTTGGTGCTTCCAATGCTAATGCGACTTCTATCTTGCTGTAACCAATCAACGCGGTGACTACAAAAAATCCTTGTCCAATGGGTGCGCGGCCTTTCGCGAGACGAGGTCTCACGCTCCGGCACTCACCCCTCCCTTACAATTTCAGCTCCACTACACGACCGCTGTCTCGACCAATACCAGCGCGGCACGAAGTGACGTCAGGGCAGTCCTTCGACCGACTCCCTCCTTCACAAGGTAACGGAAACTTTGAATCTTTCCTAAAGTGCGAGTGCAAATTTTAGTTACTAACACACAACGTTCGCCGCAGTGTCTGAGTGTTCTAAATAGAAAGAAAAATGTTCTCTTGCTGCAAGTAAACCACTTCTGTCTACTTTTCATTCACTCCGGATAGACTTCTCTGTCTAACCTCACAAACGCGCAATATAGAACCTGCTATTCCCCTGACTCATCCACTTCTTTCCGGGATATATACTAAGTCAGGCTTTCACCAGCGGACTACCTTGCTTATCATTCGAGCTTTGGAGACCCTATTACTCCTTCCCAAGGTTACCCTTACTAGGTGATATCACAATGGAAGTTTTATTTCAGGACTCGCTAGCTATCAATCACTCAGATACAAAAGAAAAATCCTAATTAGTGCTTCCGGTCCTTCCTAACCATGCACTAATGACTCACAACATGCGACCTCTTCAGCTAACCGGATTCTGCTCACCGTTAGCTATAGACTTCCCCGGGGATTCGGACTACACTGAACACTTACAAACAATTTCTGTTAATGTAACATGTAACACTTATAGCAGCAATGCAAAATTCATATATATATCAAAACCCTTTAAAACATTTGCGCAATATTTGAAGACACACAATCAATAAAAAGATTTTAGCAGCACATTTTATTTTCACGGTTTGTTTCTTAACTATCTTGTCTACCTATCTTAACTAGTCCTAACCATAGCTCTGCTAGCAGAAAATTACTGATAGAGCGCGTAGGTCACCCGGGTCACTAGATTACCAATTTTCCACGCACTGGGCCCTGGCGTGCTTGTAATGACAATGTTTTGCATAAACCGGATGTAACCTTTACCACGCTACTATGAGTAATTCGGGGGGCGTCACTTACACCACTTACTATACATGTACCTGACTTACCCCAGGCACATTACTCCTGATGGATCAGGAGCTAGCAGTGGACAGGTAACAAGATTCCTAAAAGGGGAGAAAACCTTTCACGTCTAGTACTTTAATGACATTTACCTTGTAAAATGACCACAGACACCTGATGAGGTTTAAAGTTTTATATAGGAAATTTCAGAATGAATATGCCAGTATAATGAGGCAAATACAAATCAACACATCAATTATTAGTATTAAAGCCACAATGTAACTATGAATTAGGGCAAGTACCATTAGAATATTTAGGGAACACTATAGAGTATGAGTATCAGGGAACACACTATTCAGCATAGGCTTAAAACTAGGGCATGGGACATGAGAAGGACCTAATATGTGCACTAATATTCTTGAACCTAATCCCTAGATCTTATGCTATTCTTACTAAGTTCACGGCAATCATGCTAAGGGAAGGGTAAAATGGAACATACTGAAATAATATGACAGTTTTAATAATATCCTATAGGAAGGGGAGAGATGTGGAACATCACTAATAACCAGTTGCATATAAATTGCTTTCAGAGGTGATAGAGCAATATCACAGGCAAGAGAGCTTTATTAAGAAGAGGAAAAAGAGTATAGTCAGATAGACACCCACAGAGGATATTTACCTAGAACGAGAATGATGACTAACCCTGGCCACGGGTCAGTTGGGACAAGACGGGGACAAGGACCCTCAAGGATTGGAATACCAGAAAACGAGCAGGTACAGCTCGGGGACAGTCAGGACAGGATACCCCTCAGGTTTGGATCAGGACTGGGCTCACCAAGGTACGACCAACACCCACAGCTTCGGATGCAACGCCTGCGTTACCCCCTCTCTGCAAGTAATCCGCCAGTAACCCCAATTGGGTTGTCGAATTTCCCAGCAAAGTGCTCCGCCAGCACTTAAGAATATTTCCACCCCTTCTAGTTTGTGGAAGTACGGGCAGAAGGCTCCGCAGCACTCTGTATCAATCACCTATAGAGTTCGTAGGGTCAGTGACAGGTCTGCTACTCGGACAAGTCGGACAATTTCTCTAAGCTATGCTAAGCTAGTTACACTGTTTTGGGACCCCTAGACCACCCACAAATGTTGCAAGTGACACAATTCCCACGTTATGATTGGTCAGGAGAGGTGACTTTGTCATTGCACCTCCTATAATTCAGGGTTCTCACAATGAATATTCAATTTTGCATACCCGCCCCTTGGGTTCACGTTCCCAGGCATAGGAATATAGAAGACAATGAGAGAGTGCAGTATATAGATACATTGTTGCATAGTCAAGGTAAACTGTGGCATCTTCTAGGTAGGTTCTCAGGCGCATCGAGCTTCGGGAGCCAACTGGCTGGTTTCAGCTTCTGCGCAGTGGGGTTTCTCCCATGTCACGTGACAGGGTTCAGAAGAGCTTCAAATATGGTGCAGCTCCCGTTCCCCCGGCCCACAGATACGCGGTACATGAAAAGTAAGCGAAAACAAATTAGAATCATACGTAAAAATGATTACACTGTATACCGTTATAAGCTTCACTGCACCCCATACTTTATAATATCTATAGCATTAAGGTTTAGTGCAAAAAGACAGATAGGCAGAAGCAGCGGTGGCAAGCAGAGAGCGTGATGAGAGACAAGCGGCCATGTTTGCAACAATGCGCATGAGCAATACAATCCCTCCAAAATGCGAGTGCGTCACATCACATGGGTATGACCGACGCATGCGCAGACTGGATTTCTGCGAAGCAGCCATTTCCGTAGTGCAAGCATGGTTAAGATGAAAAGACACACAGGCAAGCCTCCTAGGGACACCCGCGTGTTGGGGAAACCGCTAAATAAATGACGGACAGGTTGAATTAATATGATTACAAGTTAGGCGAGGTTCTTGATTGAGAGCAAGTCGCTTTACGTGCGAATCCTTGCTCCATCAGCAGCACGTCTCAGAAGACAACAGATACATGTCTTCCCTTACCTGGACGATTGGCTCATAAAAGCCAAATCGTTCCACCAATGTGTACAACACACTCAGCAGACAATTCAACTGTTGCACTACTTAGGGTTTACAATCAACTACACAAAGTCGCACCTAGAGCCTTCGCACGTGCATCAGTATCTAGGAGCTACCATAGACACATCTACAGCTCTAGCGTATCCCAATCCAGCCAGGATACAGAGCATTCAGGCCTTGGTCCCCATTTTTCAACACCAGCAGTCTCTCCAAGCCAGAGTGAACATGAGACTAATGGGCATGATTGCATCTTGCATCTTCATAGTTCCACATGCAAGACTGCAAATGCGCCCATTGCAAGAATGTCTAGCACAACAGTGGAATCAGGTTCAAGGTCAGCTCACAGACCTGGTGTTGGTAGACAGCCGTACATATCGCTCTCTGCAATGGTGGAACACCAAAAACTTGACAAGAGGACGGCCGTTCCTAGAGCCTGTTCCACAGATAGAGCTCACAACGGACGCATCACTCACAGGATGGGGAGCCCATCTTACACTATACCACACAAGGGCAATGGAACAACCAGCAAAGAATGTTCCATATCAACCATCAAGAGCTGCTAGCAATTTTCCTAGCACTCAAGACGTTTCAATTACAAGTACAAAAAACGCTGTCTTAATCCGGACGGACAATATGACAGCCATGTACTATATACAAAAACAGGGGGGGGGACACACTCTCTACAACTGTCCCAGCTCGCGCAGAACATTTGGAGAGGGGCCATTCCTCAAAACATATAACTGACAGTAGAACACCTTCCAGGAATTCTCAATCCGATAGCAGATCTGTTGAGTCGACAGTCACAACAGATTCACGAATGGGAAATACATCCACAAGTTCTTCAACTGTTCTTCCAAATGTGGGGGCATCCACAGATAGATCTGTTTCCACCTACAAAAATGCAAAATGCCCAACCTTCGCCGCCAGGTTTCCACACCCACGGTCGGAAGGGAATGTGATATGGATGAACTGGTCAGGCAGATTTGCGTACGCTTTTCCGCCTCTCACACTTATTCCACTAGTAGTGGGCAAACTCAGACAACAGTCTCTCAAACTAATACTAGTAGCTCCCACATGGGCACGTCAACCGTGGTTCACCACACTACTAGATCTCTCACTGGTTCCACATCAAAAGTTACAGCTCACACCCTCCCTGTTAACACAGAACCATGGAGAAATAAGACACCCAGAACAAAGCCAATTGAATTTGGCGATCTGGCTCCTGAAGTCTTAGAGTTTGGTTACTTAAACCTGCCACCAGACTGTATGAACATAATTAAAGAAGCTAGGAAACCCACTAGCAGAGCGTGTTATGCTGCTAAGTGGAAAAGATTTGCAATATATTGTAACAATAATCACATTGATCCACTGGATGCTTCCATCCAAAATATCATTTGTTATCTTTTACATCTACAAAGGTCCAATTTGGCTTATTCTTCCATACGCCTGCATCTGGCAGCAATTTGCTGCCTATTTCAAAATAGGCAACATCTATCTCTCTTCAGAGTACCTGCAATCAAAGCATTCATGGAAGGATTAAAACGCATAACCCCACCTACTACCTGCTCCGGTATGGAACCTGAACATTGTCCTTACAAGACTCATGAGACCCCCTTTCGAGCCTTTACACAAGTGTGAATTGCAATTCCTAACATGGAAAACTGCTTTCCTTGTGCCATCACCTCTCTCAGAAGAGTTAGTGAAATACAAGCATTCACAATACAAGAACCATTTTTTCAAATACATCCTAATAAAGTGGTTCTTAAGCCAAATCCAGAATTTCTGCCAAAGGTTATCACTCCTTTTCACCTTAACCAATCGGTAGAGCTACCTGTGTTTTTCCAAAACCCAGACTATGTTGCAGAAAGGGCTTTACACACCTTAGATGTTAGAAGAGCTCTGTTATACTACATAGATAGGACTAAATTCTTTAGAAAAAGATATAACAATTATTTGTATCTTTCTCTCCCCCACTCAAAGACAACCTCATCTCTAAAGGGGGGGATTTCCAGATGGATTGTAAAGTGTATACAAATATGCTATCAAAAAGCTAAATGTACACTGACAGTTCCTCCTAGAGCGCACTCCACTCGCAAACTAGGAGCCTCTATGGCTTTCTTAGGAAATATACCACTAGAGGACATATGCAAGGCAGCAACATGGTCTACACTACACAACTTCACTAAACACTATTGTGTTGATGTGCAGGCCAAGCAGCAAGCTGCAGTGGACCAAGCTGTCCTTCAAACACGGTTTCAAAATACTGCAACGGATACAAGCGACCACCGCTAGGGGAGACACTGCTGCACAATCAATGCTAAGTGTACACTCTGCAGCTCATATGCCTCGAACGGAAATGCTACTTACCAGTATGCATCTGTTCTTGGCATGTAGAGCTGCAGAGTCGTACCCGCCCTCCCACCTCCCCGGGACTTGTATCCGTTCCAGTTCTCATCCTAGTTAGATGCACACGCATGGACATCCTTTCTCTTTACTTCTACTAACTCCATCATTTCCCATCATGGCCAAAAACAGTCTGAGGATGGAGTTGATGACCATGCTCAGTATTGTCCAAGGGAGGATTCACCTATCTCGTGACTACAAAGACTTCTTCCAAGAAGACCACAGCCTGCAATCATCCGAGCCCAACACCAGGTGGCGATCTAATGCTAAGTGTACGACTGCAGCTCTACATACCAAGAACAGATGCATCATGGTAAGTAGCATTTTCCTTCTGGTGTCAAGTTTTGGTAGTCCGGAGTTCTCACAGGTCCTCTGAGGTGCCTGCAGGATGCAGGGGAGCAGGTTTACTACTCCACAGGAGTTCCTGGGCCTTGAGTGAAGGGCTCGCAGTCTTCTCAGGCATTTTGGGGCACAGCAGCTGCAGGATGAGATGTCTTTGGTGCAATTGTTGGTGACAGCAGGCAGGCCGGCAGGGCTGGCACTGAGTCAGTTGCTGGTCCTCTGTTCTTGCTTTTGCAGCTCTTCAGTGTCCTTATTCTTCTTATATGTCAGCAGGCTCTAATTTCCTGATGCCAGGGGCTCCCCTACATACTACATTTAGAGGCGTCAGGGGAGTGTAGGGTAGTAGCCAATGGGCTCCTTACCCCTGGGGTCACCACACCCCTTATATGACCACTTCATGTAAAAAGTGGGCACAACCAAGTTCAGAGTTCCTAATTTTACCATCAGCATGATGGTAGACTTTGAATTGAATTTTCATGGCCTCGTCAAGTACACCACTTAAGGGGTGGAACTAGCCTAAGGGTGAACACGGCTCTCTGACTACTAATTTTTCCCCCCTTTTGTACCGCTTTGTTCGCCATAAGTTGGCAGGGTATGCTCAGACGTGAATCCCTTGCTCACTTTGCCACTGGATTCAAGCAAGCCTGGCTGAAGACAGCTGTAATGCCAGAAACCGGTCCTAGGAAGCTTGTTTCCGGTCCAGGGAAGGCATGGCTTGGCAGTTCGGGCTGGACTGTTCCCATGAGGCACAGGGTCAAGGCTGATTTGCATATGGCCATGTCTGAACTGGGGTGGCGGAGTGAGCTAAAGAACGGTGATGGATTAAACCCAGATCAGTTGACTGGGGGTGAGTGTTTGTATTGTCAACGCTCCGTCCATCACCCCCTTTGGTATTTCTTTGTTCGCCCTAAGTTGGCAGGGTATGCTCAGATGTGAGTCCCTTGCTCACTTTGCCACTGGATTCAAGCAAGCCCGGCTGAAGACGGCTGGAATGCCAGAAACCGGTCCTGGGAAGCTTGATTCCGGTCCAGGGAAGACATTGGCAGTTCGGTCTGGACTGTTCCCATGAGGCACAGGGTCAGACTGATTTGCATATGGCCATGTCTGAACTGGGGTGGCGGAGCGAGCTAAAGAACGGTGATGGATTAAACCCAGATCAGTTGACTTTATGTAAGTGTTTGTATTGTCAACGCTCCATCCATCACCCCCCCCCAATTTGGTATTACTCATTTTTCTTGCCTGTCCAGCCGCCAGATGGGCCCTTGTCAGAGTGGGTTGCCATTCCCTCATTTCTGAGGGAAGCCAGATTTGCATCTAAAGGCAATGGGTTCTTTCAAGCTCTCTGCCTTGGAATACTAATTTACAGGTCATCTTGCTGGAGGGGGTGTAATAATCCCTCTGCTGGAGGAGTCTTTGTTCCTGATATCCTAAGAGTGCGGGCTCTCACCCCTGGGAGTCAAAAATGTGTCTGTGGTGGTAGGCTGGTCAGAACCAGGCGGTCAGCAAACTAGTAGTTAGGTTTTCAGGGGGCACCTCTAAGGTGCCCTCTGGGTGCATACATTAATAAACCCATCACTGGAATCAGTGTAGGTTTATTAATACAAAGTGTTTGGTACCAAACCACATGCATTTCAGTGAAACCATCATGTAGCTAGGGAACCTGTTTTTATCAGTGTCCACCACATATATTTTAAATGGTTTCCCTGTTCACTTGTGACATCCAAGAATTGACTTAGAAATCACAGGGACATATCTGCTCATGCAGATATGTTCAGACATGTAGTATGGTGCACCCTGCTTTACAGCTCTAAGACCTGCTGTAGGAGTGGCTTACCAATACTGCTTGCAGTGTCTGCTGGCTTGGAACTCAGGGATGTGTGCCATGTCATGTTTTCACTTTTGTCTGCACCAAGGCACACAGCCTGCAATGACCGTCTGCATCAACTAGGTCAGGGGTCCCTTAGGGTGGCATAATACCTGCTGCAGCCCTTAAGAACCCCCTTTGGCACCTATGCCCTAGGTACCTGGGGTAACATTTATTAGAGACTTACAGGAGTGCCAAATGTGTTGCCAATTGGGGGAACAGTTGTACAGTTTTAGGAAAAGAGATATGGCATTTTGGACCTGGATAGCAGGAACCCATTGCACTTTCTGTCAAAATTGCATCGAATACCATGCCACTAAGGGTCACTTTCCTACATGGATTGATTCTTTGGCTTTAGGCTGGGGGATTCAGAAGATGATGTATCTGTGGTTAGGTAGCATATCCTCCACAAAAACCATTAACTAAAGTAAATAACTTGTTCATATATGTATCTATAAAATATTCTATTACACAGTATGTGCCTCCCAGAGACGGCGTCAGAACAAGAGTTGTTACTCTGGATTTAGGAATGAAGTTGTTTGTGATAGGAGGAAACACATGGACTATTGAAGTTATTTTCTCTAGTATGCTTTTCAATCCATCTATGAAGTGTTGCCATTTTGCAACGTGCAGGACCCATCTATATGAATTAATACCCCGAATTGCAAATGAAAGTGTTGTTTTTAAATTCTTTACTGTCTGCTCTTAATCACAAATGCTGCATTTCTCATACATGCCACCCTCTAATGATACCTTTCAGTGGAAATAGTCATCATTATGCGAAAGTTAATTAGCTTTCTGCAAGGCTTCTCTAATGTTAATTATAAGCTGTCTTCTCGTGGCACGCACAAAGAATCCCTAACGTGATTAGACTTCTTAAAATATAAGGTCTGAAATCTCAATGGTCCCTCTGGTGTTATGTTCAAAGGGAGGGAATATCTTTACCTCTGTGTTTTAGCATTAATCTCCACACTCTAGGCCTGTCACACTTCGGTGCTTGTGATGGCGAAGTAGTTAAATATGGAGATCAAATCTGGTGTCTCATTAACTGAAATGAGTGCATATCCCCTTTTTGACCTTGATTGTTTTGGAATTCTGTATTGTAATGGCATACATTTGGTAATTTTGTCATTGTTTTTGCATCACAAAGTTGATCAATTTGCTTTTCGTGCTTTTACCTAGCACTTTAGTGTATCTTTTATGTGTTGGTTTTCATTTCCAAAGTCAACCCTTCTCTGGGATCATTTTCCCTCTATATAATATCGCTTAGCCTGCGAGCTCCTGCATCTAAGAGGTAGCCTGATGCTTACAGAACCCGATTCTTGGGAACGAAATGTGCATTCCTGTACCATACTTAAACCTGATGCTTTAAGCTCCACTATTATCAGTTTAAAGCTCCACGATTGTAAGCCACAATAGTCTTGAGTATCAGGGCTGACGTGGGGTGCCACACTAGGTAACCCTGCTGCTCCAGTGTATGTACAGTTACTCGGTCCTCAGCCACATCCACTTTTAAATTCGGATAGGTGTCAGTTGTGTCAGAGTTGGATTTCATTGTCCATGAGACCTAATCCAGTGCCTGACTCCAGACTGATTGCTAGGCTTCCTCATCCTAGATCTGGAAGTGGTCACAGAAATAGAAAATCTGTGATAGTATAGGTTATTACTACCCAGCTGCTAATGTGTCCGAGGTTCCAGTTTTCAGTGCTGATGGGATCACTGCGAGTGAACTACATGGCCTTTAAATAAGCATCTTTTAACACATTCTTTATTGTATTTTTATTGACACCCACTGATTGGCTGATCAAGAGTTCAAGCAGACATTTGCCTGCAAGGTGCACAGACCACCATTAACCTTTTGTACAGATCGGGGTTCACAATAAATGTCACCAAATACCATTACAGCCTCTCCAAATACAACCCTGTTTGGGATCAATCCTCTGTTCGATCTCTACTACAGCATCCCCCAATTCACAGGGGGGTTCTCAATCTCCAGAACCAACCTGCTCTTTTTTCAGCCACATCATTGCCTGCCAGTCAGAACGGTCATGCGCCTTCTGGACATGATGGCCACATACAGCAATAGTTCCTCATGCTAGGTTACATGTGCTGCCTTTACAAAAGTGTCCAGCATCTCGGTGGTCACAAGTGGGGTGCGATTTTGAGGTTCTAGTGTTTTTACCCAGGGTCCATCAATATCTGAACTAGAGGGGCTCAAAGAACATCCTCAAAGGCAGACTTCTTTTGGACCCAGTACCACAAGTGTCTTTCACCACTGATGAAACACTCATAGGGTGAGGCGCTCACATGGAGGATATCACAGTCCAGGGTCTTTGGACTTCTCCTCAACAAAAACTTCACATGAGCGACCTGGAGCGTATCGCAATTCATATGGCTTTGAAATTCTCTTCCCCAACAACCGAAAAGAGCATTCTTCTTGGGACAATCAATGTGACGTCTGTGAACTACATCCAGAAGCAAGGAGGGACACACTCACTACAGCTGTCTCAGCTCACACAGACCATTTGGCACTGGCCTATTCAACATCAAATCCACCTCCTGGCGGAGTATCTTCTGGGAGTCGAAATGGTGGTGGACTTGGTAAGCATGACACAGCAAAACGTCCACGAGTGGGTACTCCAGCCCGAGTCCTCCGCTATTATTACCAGCATTGGGGTACTCCGGACATAGATCTATTTGTCACTGTAGAAAACGCAAAATACCAAACCTTCACCTATAGGTGCCAAAATTCAGAGTCAATGGTCCATGCTCTTTTGCTGAACTGATCAGGGATATGTGCTTATGCTTTTCCACCTCTCCCACTCATTCCATATCTCGTCCAGAAACTCAAACAAACATCTGTCAAAATGATTCTCATTGCTCCCAGTTGGGCATATCAGCTTTGGTTCACAATGCTATTAGAGTTGTCCCTAGTATCTCACGAGAAACTTCCCAACATACCAGATCTTCTCACTCACAGCATGGGCAGAGTCTGGCATCCAAACCCCAAACGACCCATGCTGGCAATCTGTCTCCTGAAGTCGTGGAGTTTGGCTATTTATAATTGCCTCCCTAACATATGGACATTCTAAAGGACCCAAGATGTCCAACTGCAATAGCTTGCTAAGAAGCCAAGTGGAAGCGTTTTGTAAATTACGCTTACATACCAGCATATAGACCCATGCGCGCCTACCGTTCAGCAGATAGTTTGCTACTTACTACACCTTCAGAAGTCACGAATAGCTTACACTTCCATATATCTGCACTTTGCAGCAATTGTAGCTTACCTGCAAAGCAGCAAACTGTCACTTTTTCATACACCAGTCGTCAAGGCTTTTATGGAAGGGTTAACACTAACAATTCCACCACAGACACCCGTGGTACATTTGTGGAATTTAAATGTTCTTACAAGACTGATGTCCACAGCTTTGGACCACTGCATTCTTGTCCTCTGCTTTTCCTCTCTTGGAAGGTAGCTTTATTTGTAGCTTTCACTTCCTTAGGAAAAGTTGGCAAAATTCATGCTCAAACTATATAAAGAGCCTTACTTTCAGGTTTTCCAGGATAAGGTACGTCTTTGTCTAAATCCTAAATTCCTACCAAAGGTTATCTCTCCCTTCTGTTGAATCAAACCCTTGACTTACCAGTTTTATTTCCTAAGCCAGACACTGTGGCGGAATGTAATGTAAATGTAAATTGATACTAGTATAGTGCACTACTCACCCACAAGGGTCTCAAGGCGCTTGTACGAATACCGCTGTGGAACCCGTCCTGGCTTTCCCTGTGAGGAGTCCACTCCTGGGCACCCCCAGGGTGAAGGCCAGGCATCCTTAGCGGTGTGGGGGCCGTTGTGGAGATTAAGCAAGCTATTGCCCTGAGTTGCAGAGTGGGACTCTATGATTAGAATAGGCACCGAGATGAGAATTATCAGGTCCGTGGAATTTTGAGCCCAAGACCCGCCGAGGCGGGGAATTGAACCCTGGTCCCGGGCTAGACCTCTGCATCAGGGTCTGCCGCCCTAACCATTGAGCCACACTTCTCCCCTATTGATACACTTGATGTTAAGAGTACTCGTGCATTACTTTGAGAGAATAACATTTTTAGAAAAACACAACTGCTTTTGTGGCTTTCTTAAACCCAAGAAAAGGTGAAGTCCGCTCTAAAGCAGGAATTGAAAGATGGATTGGGAAATGTATTCAAATTTGTTATGTAAAAGGCCAAAAGAACATTACGTTCGAGGCATATGGGCTGCAGACCACACACTATTGCATTAGATCACCACCTGGTGGGGGGCCCGGATAATTACACTTTGCCCCAGTATAGGAACTTTCATAGATTTCCATGATTTGTATCATTCCCCGTCGTCTGAATGGGAGCTTCGGTAGTATCACAACCATAGAAACAAAAGAGAAAAAATAGGCCTAGGCCTCATCTCCTTTTGTATCCTATCACCCTCTTTGTGCAAAAGAGACCAAACTTTTGTCAGGACCAATCGGAGCAGCCTCACCCCCTAGAACCTTCCTGAGAGAGCTCAGAGCCTCAGATTTTTCTACAGCACGTTGTGCTAGGGAGTCTCCACTGAGCTCTGCTCAGTTTTTCACATTCTAACTGTTTATTTCTTCAAGTTTTCTACTTCAATCAGGACATGTCTGACAAGGAGAAGAAAGCCTTATTCAGGTCTTGTGCGTCTTGTGGAAAAAAGCGTCTTTTTGTGGAGGATAAGCATGAAAGCTGTATCTATTGCTTATACCCTGACCACAAGGCCACAGACTGCAAAATGCTGAGAACCTTCTCTACTAAGACACTTCGTGACAGAGAGGGACGGCTTTTGACCTGGCTTCAAAAAATGAAGACTCAGAAGGAGGTTCTCTCATCGGATGAAGAGGATTAGACATCTCTGACTTCCTCTCACAGATCCAAGAAGATGGGTAGGTCTCCTCCTGGTTCTTCTTCAGCTGAGCCCCCTTCTAAGGCCCCTCATAAGATCTCAGACAGGTCTGAGAGGGCTAGTCCCCTTCAATCTCCTCACGGAAGTGAAAAGGAGAGGCAGGGACAGGCTGCTGGATTACTTACAGCCTCTAAGGACAAAAAGGAGGTTTCTATTACTTCTCCTCCGTCCAAAAAGGAAAGAACTGGTGACAAACACTCTACAGGCACTCCAGGGACCGTGCCTGAGAAAAAACAGCGTCCGTCGACTACAAAAACATCAGGTACGTCGACGACGATTACTTCTGGCAAAATTCCCGCTGCTTCCTTGGCTCCGTCGACGGGCTCGTCGTCGGTAGTGGTTTCAGCATCGACGACTTAGTCGTCGTTCAAGGTTCCTGGTTCGTCGACGATGGTGGTCTCCGGAAAACTGCTGTCGACGGCATCGTTGACGACAAACTACGTCGACAACGACGACCATGATGGTGATGACGACGAGTTCGTCTACGAGACCGTCGACTATCATCCCGTCGACGACGACCAAGACTCCGTCGACGAGGTCTTCTGTGCCGTCGACGATTCCGTCGACAATACCGTCGAGGACCTCCGCACCGACGACGACTGCTCCGTCGACAAAGCCGTCGACGGGTAAAAAACTGAAATTTCCTCTGCATAGAATGAAAATTACACCTGAGATGACGTCTCCTTGACGAGTTTCGACAGATCTACCGACATTGCTTCTAGATGACGATTCGGAGGAGGATGAGGAGAATGAAGGCCATTTTGGGGATGCCTACAGTCCCTCAGACTTAAATGTAAAACTGCCGGAGACTGACACGGAGGAATACTATGAGCAATGTGACCAACGGGTGCATCAATATGTTCCACAAGGACTACATCCACCTGGTTTAGGGCAGGACATGGTGGCCATGCCCGCCTCTTTGATTTCTGACCTGCAGTTGATGCTGCAGGACTATAGGAACAGGTTTCCTTCGGAACAGTCAATGCAGTCTACGCAACCTCCACCTCAGGCGTTGCCGCAAGCGCAGCCAGTGGTCGAACTTCCTCCGTCACAAGTGGTGTCTCTCACACCACCAACGGTCATTCCTAGGGTCCTTTCCCAGACACCGGATCCCGGACCCTCAACTCCTATTCAGCAGGATACCTCTTCGGATGATGAGGTACAGGTGGATCCCTTGACTGATCCATTGCAGGACCCAGACTTGGATCAAGGAGACAGTGGGTTTCAAGATCCAGACGCCACTGGTCGGGATACTTCTATTTCCTCTCCAGTTGATATAGGGGGTTCCATAACCTCATGGAGAGAGCTGCAAAGAGGTTTGGACTACCAATTTCGAAGGAAGAGTCTGAATGTTTCCTGTATGACTTTAAGGATAAGTACAGAATTACTGTCAAATCCATTCCTATTATTGAGCATGTGTGGGAGGAAGGTATGAAGATAATGCAAAATCCAGCCACTGTGATTCCGGTTCTCCCCAGGTTGGAAAAGAAGTATAAGGCTCCAGATGGCAGTCCAGCTTGTCTTCTTGGGCAGCCGAAGCCTGATTCGGTGATATCACAGGCTGCTCAAAGCAAGTCCAAGAACCCATCAACACCTTTGACTACGCCTCCGGACAAGGACGGTAGGCGCCTGGATAACGTGGGGAAGAGGTTTTCTTCCATGGCCAGCTTACTGGTTCGAGCAGCAAATGCTCTCGCCATTCTAGGCAAATATGATCGCCAGATGTGGTGTGACATGGAGTCGTTTGTGGAACAACTGCCAGACTCCGCGAGGGAAGAGGCAAAGAGTTCTGATGGAGGGAGAAAAATCATCCTCTGAAGTTATCGACTGTGCTATGGACATAGCGTCCACGGCTTTTCGAGCATTGGCAGGGTCAGCTGTGCTTCGTCGCCAAGGTTGGTTGAGAGCCACCTGGTTTCGTCAGGAGGTCCAAAATAAGATCCTGGACCTCCCATTTGATGGAGAGATGCTCTTTGGTAAGCATGTTGATGATGCCCTGCAGAGTATAAAAAAGGATACGGACACGGCGAAGTCTTTGGGATCACTCAACTACCGTAAGGTCCCATTTAAAGGCGCTCGTGGCAGAGGTTTCTCTTCATACAGAGGCAACACCCAACAGAGATATTCCTCTCCGTCTTCGCAATCTTATAAGACTAAGTATTCAAATCAACGGCAGGGACAATCGGCGTCTTACTCTCGCCAACCTCCGTGAGGTAGTCAGAACAATCAGGGACGCGACAACACCAAGAGACAATAGCGGCCTCCTGGCTCTACCTACTGTTCCTCCCCTCCCAGTCACATCAGTGGGGGGCAGGATATCATTTTGCATGACCAGCTGGAAGTGTATAACATCGGACTAGTGGGTCCTGAATATTGTTCTGAATGGCCATACGTTGGAGTTCCAAGACCTTCCTCCAACGAGAGCTCCGGGCGCCACCCTCACGAAACATCTGGGACTGCTCCACCTCGAAGCCCACCAATTGTTCCTCAAGGGGGCAATAGAACCGGTACCTCTCTCTCAGAGGGGCAGAGGTTTTTATTCCAGGTTCTTCCTGGTTCGGAAGACGGCAGAGACTTGGCGCCCCATACTAGACCTACGAGAGCTCAACACCTATCTCATCAAGCTCTCTTTCAGGATGGTCACTCTCCAAGAAATTCTTCCTCTTTGGAACCCAGGCGACTATTTGGTGTCTCTGGATTTAGAAGATGCGTATTTCCACATTCCAATACACCCAGCTCACAGACAATATCTGCGATTCACAGTGGGAAAGCCATTTCCAATTCAAGGTGCTTCCGTTTGGCCTTCGGTCTGCACCTCGAGTATTCACCAGTGTTGGCACCAGTAGCAGCTTTTCTACGAAAACAATCCCTGAAGGTTTTCCCTTATTTGGACGACTGGCTCGTCAAGGATCCATCTTTCAAGGACACCTCTCAAGCTGTTTCGGCTTGCATTCAGTTGTTCAATCACCTGGGCCTTCAATTGAACAAACACAAGTCAGTTCTACAGCCCTCCAGCTCCACAAGGTTCCTTGGGGCCATTTTAGACATGACGCAATGCACAGCTCGTCCTTCAGAAGAACGTCAACAGAAGTTGATCATATCGGCTCGCCAACTGTTCCACAAGAAATGTCTTTCAGTCAGACAATACAAGTCCCTGCTCGGGTCGATGTCATCCTGCATACCATTAATACCTCATTGCAGGCTGCGAATGCGTCCTCTGCAGGAAGAGCTAGACAAACAATGGTGCCAAGCAGAGGGATCATTCAACGACAAGGTGTTGGTGACACCAAAAATGAAAGGCATGCGAATTGTGGCTAGTGCAGGACAACATCGCACAGGGTCTGACGTTCAGAGTATCACCATCCCCTCTGATCATGACAACGGATGCCTCTTTGGAAGGCTGGGGAGCGGTGCTCCGTGAGCTTCAAGTCAGCGGGCACTGGAGTCCAGAACAGCGTCAGTGCCATATACATTTTTTGGAGCTAGCGGCCATTCGTTTGGCTTTGCAGGCTTTCCTTCCCAGGGTCCGAAATCATACAGTGCTGGTCCGGACGGACAATACGACGGCCATGCACTACGTCAACAAGCAAGGAGAAACGAGATCGCAAACTATGTCCAAAGAAGCTCAGAGGATCTGGGATTACGCGATTCTACACAACATCAGCTTGAGAGCCGAACATCTGGCAGGCTCTCTCAATGTCAAGGCGGATGCTTTGAGTCGCCAGACGGAGGTGAATCACGAATGGGAGTTGAATCAGTCCATTCTGGAGAGTGTGTTTTCGGTCTGGGGACACCAACCATCGACCTTTTTGGCTCTCCGGTTAACGCAAAATTCCGGTTTTACGCAAGCAAAGTTCCCCATCAGGGATCTCTGGGGAACGCCCTTTCGATGGCCTGGTACAGCGCATTCTTTTACGCTTTTCCGCCAAGTCCCCTCATTCCTCGAATACTCAGGAAAATGAAAGCGGAGCCATGCAAGATGATTCTCATTGCACTAGCGTGGCCCCGGCAATTTTGGTACACAGAACTCATTCTACTCTCCCAAGCTTACGACCAATTCCTTCCCTATTGTCGAGGAATCCAGGACAAGTTTACCATCCGGATCCGAAATCACTGCACTTGACAGCGTGGCTCCTGAACACAGAGAGTTCCGTCATCTGAATCTCTCCCAGGAATGTAGAGACGTTTTGTCCCAAGCTCGAGCACTAATAAGACTTACAAGGCTAAATGGAAGAGGTTCTGGGTGTGGTGTCAGAGACAAGATCTCCATCCTTACAAATCTCTACCTCATCAACTTTGCCATATATACTATCATTGGCAAAGTCTGGATTGGCACATTCATCTGTTAAGGTACATCTTGCAGCCGTATCGAGGTTTAGGCGCAGTTCTTCAGGCCCTTCCTTATGGTCCTCTAGGATTATTAAACAATTCTTAAAAGGCTTGTTATGAATGTATCCTCCAGTTCGCCCTCCTCCACCAGTTAGGCAACTCAATCTTGTCCTGGCTCAACTCATGAAAGCTCTGTTTGAGCCGGTGCACAAGGCGGACTTGAAATTCTTGTCTTGGAAACTTGCCCTCCTCTTAGCTCTAACATCAGCGAGAAGAGTGAGTGAGCTTCAAGCCCTCTCCATAGTGCATCCATTCCTGCAATTCAAAAAAGATGTGCTTATCCTTCGCACCAATCCGAAATTTATTCCAAAGGTGCCGTCTGAGTTCCACTTGAATGAACCTTTGGTTTTAAAGTATTTCTTTCCGCGCCCTTCAATGCCTGGGGAACGCACATTACATTCTGTGGACGTTCAAAGATGCTTAAAATTCTACTTAGAGCGCACACAACCCTTTCTGTTTGTGTCCTACAGCGCACCACGGAAGGGTTTCCTTTGGCAAAGAGTGGCATTTCCCGCTGGATCCCCAGTGCGATTCAATTCTGCCATCAGGAGGCGGGCAAGCCTTTGGACAGAAAAGTCTGTGCACATTCCACAAGGTCTGTGGCATAGTAGATGGCTCTTTTCTCTGGAGTCGCCATTAAGGACATATGCAGGGCAGCAACGCGGAGCAGTACCCATACCTTCACGAAGCACTACTGCCTGGAGTCTGCAGGACGAGACGACGCGGCTGTTGGTCAAGCAGTTCTGCGGAATCTTTTCCATTGAGAGGTGAGCTTTCCCCACAAACCCTCCATCCTGGGGAGCACATTTTGTTTCTTGTTTGCTATGCTAGAAGTTTATATGCTTTATGGTTATGTGATGCCATGTAGCTACAAAATGTGTCTTGGTTATTACTGCTAGCTACTCTGATACAAAGCATGGGAATCTATGAAAGTTCCAATACTGGGGCAAGAAAACAAGTTACTTACCTGTAACTTTGGTTCCCCAGTAATGGTAACTTTCCCAGATTACCATGCGCCCACCCTCCTCCCCTGGGAAAGCTCAGTTTTTTGACAGAGATAGTGGCGGTTTGCACAACGGCTACGAAAATCTGAGGCACTGAGCTCTCAGGAAGGTTCTAGGGGGGTGAGGCTGCTCTGATTGGTCCTGTCAAAAGTTTGGTCTCTTTTGCACAAAGAGGGTGATAGGATACAAAAGGAGATGAGGCCTAGGCCTATTTTATCTCTTTTGTTTCTATGGTTGTGATACTACAGAGGCTCCCATTCAGACGACGGGGAATGATACAAAGCATGGGAATCTATGAAAGTTACCAATACTGGGGAACCAAAGTTACAGGTAAGTAACTTGTTTCCTTGTTGTTGTCTTGGAAGAGTCTTTGTCTGTTGGATGACTCCTACCTTAGATCGTAATGCGCATGGGCATCGACTCCATCTTCAGATTGTTTTTTTCCGCCATCGGCTCGGATGTATTCATCGTTCGGTCCAGTTACTGATCTCTTTTCCAATCCATTTCCGAATCCATAACTAAGCCAAAATACCATCGGCATCGTCGTCGACATTGATTCCGGTTACTAACGTCGAACAGACTTCACTTCTCAAATCCAGCATTAGTCTGGGCCGTCAGGCCCAACTGCCCCATTGGGCCTTTGGCTCCTGGAAAGAACACCCTTCAAGAAGTGCCCTTATGTGGACACAAATTCCCTCACACCGATCTTCATGAGGTTTGCAATCTCTGCTTATCTCCAGAGCACAAGAGTCGAGACTGTGAGGCCTGCGCTTCGTTCCGGTCCAAGAAAACAATCAGGGTCCGTCGAGCTCGAAGAGTAATGGCGCAGTCATCCTCGTCGACACCAGACCTCATCATAAACGAGGCTCCGATTGAAGTAGATGTCGAAGAACAGCAGCACGAAGACATCGCTTCCGAAGCAGAGGATTCAACTTCTGGAGTTGAGAGATCGATCCGAAGATGACGATCTTCCAGCTGGTCAACAGGTCGTGAGTACAGATGTCAAACCTGTTCATCCCACCATACCGGGACAGGCTTTGGTTCCACCTCCACCTTTGGGTCCAAGTGCACACCGACCAAAACCTTCCGACTCCCATCCTTCGGACTCGGCAGTAAAGAATACAAAAAAACCTCCAGTCGACTCGGGCTCGAGTCAGTCTGTCGGTCCCGAAAAGCAGAAGGTCCTTAAGCCCAAATTAACACCGGCACCAAAGCAACCTTCGGCACTGAAAGAGGTTCCCAAAGCTACCAAACCAAAAACCACCCTGGTTCAGAAAAAAAGTGGACCCGAAGAAGGTTTCGGTACCGAAACATACTTCGACTCCAAAGATAGATGAGTCGAAAGTGCCATCTTTCTTGCATTGGTATGCCCCCACTTTTTTTCTGACTGCTGATGTGCTTTGACTGAGTGTGCCCTGGGCTCCTGCCAACCAGGTACCCAGGGCCTGTGTTCCTTCCCTAAAAACTGTGTTGAAACAAAACCCAATTGGCATCTCTGGCCACTTATCAACCCCTAGTAAATGATACCCTAGGTACCCAGGGCATGGTGACCAAAGAAGACCCCTAAGGGCTGCACCACTTATTGTGCCACCCTTAGGAGCCCTGTACCTGGGTACCCACACACTGCCTTTGGCAGGGTGAGTGCCTAGGTGTACAGAACTAAACAAAGAGTCGACATGGCACACATCCCTGTATGCCATACCCACAAACCCACTGCTCTGGCATATCTCAGTCACCCCTCTAGCTGGGTGCCCTATGCCAGTGGTGTGGGCCCAGGTGCATGAGCCCTGTGCCCCTACAGTACCGAGGGCCATTCCTGGGCACTGTAAGTGCAGTGATGTCATTAAGAGTATATGGTGCTGGGAGGTTGTCATTACGAATTCCGCAGTACCATAATGGCTACACTGAAGACTGACAAGTTTGGCACCAAACTTCTTAGCACATTAAACCCACACGGATGCCAGTGTTTGATTTAATGTAAAATGCACCAGAGGGCATCTTGGAGATGCCCCCTGAAAAATCTAACCTACAATCCACGTCTGGCTGAGTGGCTGCAGAGGCTGCCACACGGCAGACATGTTGCTGGACTCCTGGGTAGGAGAGCCCCCGCTCTCCTGGGCCTGCAACAATGCACATCCTTGGCGAGGTGCTAGATCTCTTCCCCCAGGATGGGCAGGGGGAAGCTTCAAAGGCATACCACCTCTGTGAGATTCTCCAGACCATTTGCTGTACCCAGCAACCAGCCCCCACCAGTCCCCGTCCCCCCCCCCCACTCTGGCAGGAAAAACTACATCAGGAAGGGGGGTGTGCCAACCTGTGCCAATCCCACCCCATCAGGCGGGCGAGACGAGGTGAAGCACGACCCCTGGCTCCCGCCATCTTGAAGATGGGGGGCCCTGCCCAATCACAACTAGGCTCCGGCCCCCCTCCCACAGGAGAGGAGCAGGCCAGGGGGTGTACTCACCCCAGGACAGGGACCCATTGGTCCCTGTTCTTGCCCTACCTGTAACGCCCCTAAATTCAGTATTTAGGGGCTCCCTGAACCTTCCTTCCTCAGATCCCGATATGAAAAGAAGAAAGAAGATCAAGAAGAAGACCCGCAGTGCAGCTGCTAACAGGTCGACAACAACTGACTTGGCCCCAGCCCTACCGGCCTGTCGATCCTGGAACCTGCTCCTGCTTAATCCCGGCGACTCCTGTGG
Organism: Lissotriton vulgaris; assembly: GCF_964263255.1. Classification (NCBI taxonomy): domain Eukaryota; kingdom Metazoa; phylum Chordata; class Amphibia; order Caudata; family Salamandridae; genus Lissotriton; species Lissotriton vulgaris. The sequence continues at coordinate 1,359,499,208 of NC_141685.1, read as the reverse complement.
ACAGCAACCTTGGGACACCCGGAGGACCTGCCTGCCTTGATCCTCTTGAAGACTGGGACTCCCATCAGCAGAGGCTCTGCTGAAACAACCCACCTGGTGCCAACCAGGAAGCTCCGGACCAGCCCACTCTGCACCCGCCGAGTACCGGGCCGGGCACAACTGAACCAAGACCACGAGGACGTCCCCCGGCGACTGGGACCCGAGGTCCAGTGCCCAAAGACCCTCCTCGACGAACCAGCCGACACCTGCAGAGTCAGAACCAGGGGCTACCCCAACCGCGACCAACCGAGGGTAAGCTTTTCGGACACCAAAGACACCCCTGGCGCCCTACAGCCCCCTGTGCGTCCCTTTGAGGTGCCTACCTGTGGTCCAAGATCCCAACTTACCTCTCGAAGTGCTGGTCGCCCCTGGAGAGTCTCTGTCCCCGAGCCTGCAACCTTTGTTCCCTTTCGACATTTCCCATTGGATAACATTGAGCACCCGATGGCTCAAAAGCACCCTGCACCCAGCCGCCCGAGTGCCGCTGGCTGTGACCCCTGTCCTGTCCTACTCCCCCCCCCCCCCCCCCCCCCCCCCCTGCCCTGAGCAAGTGACCAGGAGCCCAGCTCCCACAGCCGTGTGGCCTGCTAGCCAGCAGCCACCAACTGAAGGCCCCCTTCCCTCATTGGATACCATTGGGCCTACCTACCTCTGCACCCGGCCACCCCTGTGCCTCTGGGAGTGAACTAACTGTACTGACCTGACCCTGGAAGACCCCTGAGTCTATGCCCAGAACCTTAACTTCACAAACCAAGTACTCACCTGGAAACCGGTAATTTACTTACCTGCCACTGGATAACATTGACTAATTTTCACTCGAAAATGTTCGAAGTGTGAAGTTTTGAAATCCTGAAAATATTCAGATAAAATCAGCCAAAGTTCGAATTCCGAAGTACTCACCTGTGATCAGGGGAGAAGCCAGTACTGTACGTTTCAGCCCAGTACTGAACCGCAAAAGTAATCCCTAGCGGGGTTACTAGTAATCTGTATTCTCTCCATAGGAACCCTTTGTCTGCTTTTGTATGAAATTTCTTCTGTCTACTTTAGAAAACTTGAAATATTCTTAAAAAATCACACGAAATACTGAAACGCAATTACCTACCTGTTTTGAGTTAAGACCCCAGTGCTGGTCCTAGGAGACCAATGCTGGCTTACAAAAGTAACGCAATCGTACTTTACCTGCAACCTGAATTTTCTCCCATTGAATAACATTGTCAGATTTCCATTGAAAAGTTTCTAAGTGTGAACTTTTAAAACAGCTTTATATTCATGAAAATTCACTACAGTAACTAAAACGTTTTTGCTAATCTGGTTTCAGCTTAGACCCCCAGACTGAATCTGATATCTAGTCCTGGGACTACCAAAGTAATCTATATAGTAATCCACTGTACTTACATGTGAAAAACCCATTGAGCTCAATGCTATAGTGTGTTTTAGGATTGTGTTGCTTACTGTCAATACTGTATTAATTGTGTGCATGAACTTTATTGCTCCTTGGCAAAGTAATTACATGAGAGAACTCATAACAAGAAAAGTATATTTTTATAACTGTTGGTTCTAAAAATAAAACGCCTATATCTGTGGATATAAAAACAATTGGACTGGAGTTCATTCCTTGAGTGTGTGAAACCTTTTGCTGACTGAGTGTGTACATAAAATGCTTTACACTGCCCTCTGGTACTACCTTACTGCTCGACCAAGCTACCACTTTGGAGAGTAAGGTCAGTTCTGACTTTAACCTCGGTTATACCTCTGGGGTTGGTGGACTCTATACACACACTGTACTTCATTCTAGTCCAGTATATATAGAGCCACTTTCTCACATACTACGGGAACAAAAACTCTGTCCAAATAGCACGGATCCTAGGAAAAAGTCTTCGAAACCAAACCCTGCTCCAAAGACAATGGACACTGTTAAACCTAAGCATTTCGGCCCGATACCATAGGAATTGGCGCCGAAAAAAGATTTGCCAGTAAAAGAGCTATTTAAACCTGATCCAGAGCAAAAAACTCTTCATATTAATCCAAAGACTGGACATATCACTTCAGTGCCTGAAAAGAGGAAAATGGACTACCCTAAAACACCGCCAGTTCCTCTAAAAAGCATGCTCAAACTTCACCAATGAGGATCCCTTCACCAGAAAGAGAAGTACCAGTAGATATTACTCCTGTACATTCACCATCTTATACCACAAGATGAGGATGATGGGGATAGTTACTCACAGGACATAGAGAGTGAACCTCACAACAATGACATTAATGATCCAGATGATATTCCTGGGCCATCAGGGGACCCATGGGAAGATTATAATGCACCAGATGCACCAGATCTACCTCAAGATGATGTATACCCATCTAGACCATCTCCCCCAGATGACACTATTGGGTTTACGCAGCTCATTCATAGAGCAGCCACTTTCCATGGGGTAGACCTACACACAGATACAATGGAAGAAGACTTCCTAATGGACACTTAAATTTCATCACATAAAACCACATCCACACTTCCAATACTTAGTGGAGTGGTAAGACCTGCACCCGAAAAATTTGAAGACCCAGTCAGAGCAAGGATAATTAATCACAGACTAGAAAAAAAGTACAAAGCGGCTCCAACTGATCCAGCATACATTAAAGGACAGTTGCCATTAGACTCACTAGTAATGTCAAATGCGAGAAAAAGAGCTCATTCGCAGACAACAGGGGATGCTCCACCCCCTGACAAAGAGTCTAAGCTTTTAGATGCCTCAGGAAAACACACCATTTCACAAGCTGCTAATATCTGGAGGATTGCTAACACTCAAGCCTTGTTCGCAAGATACGATAGAGCTCATTATGATGAGTTCGAGTCACTCATGCAACACTTGCCAGAGCAATACAAGACCAGGGCTTCTGACCTAATACAGGAAGGCAGAGTCATTACAAATACCTCCATAATAAGATGTGCACTAGACACAGCAGACACAGCTTCTGGAGTAATAAATACAGGGGTATTGTTGTGTAGACATGCATGGTTATGCATCTCTTGGTTTAAACCTGAAGTACAAGCCAGTATCCTAAACCAGCCATTTGACCAACAAGATCTTTTAGGTCCATCAGTGGACAGTGCACTAGAAAAGGTGAAAAAAGATACTGACACGTCAAAATCCATGGGAGTTTTACAAACACAAGCCCATAGACCTTCCTTTCGTCGCCCCTCTTATAGGGGCGCCTCTAAAGGTTTCCAAACTGACAATACCTCCTCTTCTTTTAAAGCGCCCAACCAAACCTCGCCTAATAAAGGATGTTATAGAGGAGGTTATAGAGGAAGCAACAATTAGGGTAGAGGTAGAGTCAACCGCAACACCTCTACTCCCAAACAGTGACTTCCCTTCCATCCCCCCAGACCATTCCACTCCTGTCGGGGGGAGGTAACAACAGTTCCTACCTGTCTGGAACTCCATCACCACAGACAGGTGGGTCAGACAAATAATTCATTCAGGTTATTGTCTGGAGCTCACTTCCACTCCTCCAACAATACCACTCAGTCAGTGTCCCATGTCACAGGAACACCTCGTACTGCTAAGACTAGAGGTGGAATCTCTACTGCAAAAGAACGCAATAGAACCAGTCCCAAAACATCAAAACACAGGAGTTCGCATACTTCTCATACCCAAAAAGGATGGGTCCCTCAGACCTATTTTAGATCTAAGGCCCCTAACCCTGTACAGACAATCAGACCATTTTCACATGGTCACACTACAACAGGTTCTACCGTTGCTAAAGAAGGGAGACTTCCTTGCCACATTAGATCTCAAGGACGCCTACTTCCACATTACCATACATCTATCGCACAGAAAGTACCTAAGGTTCATTATAGAAGGTCAACACTACCAATTCAAGGTACTCCCTTTCGGAGTAACTACAGCACCTTGAGTTTTCACAGTGTCAAGCAGTAGTAGCAGCATACTTAAGAAGGGACAACATTCATGTCTTCCCATATCTGGACGATTGGTTAATAAAATCCAAGTCATACAACCAATGTGTACAGCACACGCATCAAACAATATGTCTGCTACACAAAATGGGATTCACAGTAAATCAAAAGAAATCCCATCTCCAAGCATCCCTGTCTCAGCAGTATCTGGGGGCTACAATAGCTACCACCAAGGCAATAGCATACCCCAACCCAGCAAGAATGCAAACTATGCAGCATCTTATCAAAAGATTCCAACCACAACACTCACTACCAGCTCAAGTGTTTATGCAACTAATAGAAATGATGGCTTCTTGCATTTTCATACTGCCGTATGCAAGACTACAAATGCGCCCCATTTAAGAGTGCTTAGCAAGTCAGTGGAATCAGGCTCAGCAACAAATAACCAATCTGGTGGTGATAGACGACCGGACATATATCTCTCTGCAATGGTGGAACACCAAGAACCTTTCCAAGGGCCGGCCGTTTATAGAACCTGTTAGCAGATAATACTAACCACAGACTCATCTCTAACAGGATGAGGATCGCATTTACAAAAGCACACAGTACAGGGTACATGGACAATGCAACAAAAACTACTCCACATAAATCATCTGGAATTACTACCGATTTTTCTAGCTCTCAGATAGTTTCAGCATTACCTGTCAAACAAAGCTGTACTAGTCCGAACGGACAATATGACAGCAATGTATTACATTAAAAAACAAGGAGGAACACACTCCCTACAGCTCTCCTGGCTGGCACAGAGCTTATGGAGATGGGCCATTCCTCCAAACATTTTTTTAATAGCAGAACATCTACCAGGAGTTCACTATCAAGTTGCAGATCTATTAAGTCGTCGGAGACGACAGATACACGAATGGGAACTTCATCATCAAGTTTTTCAGCCGTTTTTCGAGTGTGGTCAACCAGAGATAGATCTGTTTGCTACAAACCACAACTCCAAATGCCCTAGCTTCGCCGCCAGATACCCACACCCATTATCCAAAGGCAATGCAGTATGGATGAACTGGTCAAACATATTTGCGTACGCTTTTCCACCTCTCCCACTAATTCCATTAGTGGTTCGCAAGCTACAGCAACATTCTCTCACATTGATTCTCATAGCACCAACGTGGGCAAGACAACCTTGGTACACCACACTACTAGAGATGTCAGTATTACCACATCGCAAACTAAAACTCTCTCCACATCTACTAACACAGAACCATGGAGAGATTATGCATCCAGACCCAATGCAGCTCATTCTAGCAATTTGGCTCCTGATGTCTTAGAATTTGGATATCTAAATGTATCACCCGATTGTATGAACGTCATAAAAGAAGCAAGACGCCCTACCACTAGAGCATGTTATGCAGCAAAGTGGAAAAGGTTTGTTGTATATTGTACAAATAACATCAATCCTTTAGATGTTTCCATACAAAACATATGCTATCTGTTATATCTGCAAATATTTAACTTCTCTTATTCCTCAATCAGGTTACATCTTGCTGCTATAGCAGCATATCTTCAAAACAGACAACATTTGTCATTGTTTAGAGTACCTGCAATCAAAGCGTTTATGGAGCATGTAGTCTCAGATAATGAGCAGTGTGTGTAAGGAAACGGGGTGTATTATATGGAGTTGGTGTGTGACCTCCCATGTAATACACTTACCAACCCCTTTAGGCCAGCAGGTTTTGTCTTTAAAACACTCAGCTCAATCCTGGGTAGCTGTGGCACTTAGCAGCAAGACTTACACAGCTACCAGAGCGTTTCGGAAATATAGATTTTACAAGCAATAATACATCAGAGAAAATTCACTCAACTGTGAACAAGCCTTGGCAAAGTCAACAAATTGGACACTTGGAAGCTTTTGCAACGAAAACCTAAGTAAGTGTAAATGCGGTTGATTAGAAGTACTTGGGGTGACCGACTCCAGCATGGAGCTAATCAAGGGGTCCAGAAAGGTCTCCAAGAGCAGTTACCTACACAAAAGAAGCAGTGCTCCAGCAGTTCCAGGCACTTTATACATGTTGAAATGGATTCCTAGGAGTGGCCCTGATGCAAGTGATGAAGGATGCTGAAAATACTCTAAGGATGCAGTTGATGGGTGTCTTTTTGCAGGGATATCTCAGTCCACAAAGTTGGTGAGGGGGTAGTGGTTGCAGGGTTGACGTCCCACAAATTCCTTCCTGGTCTGGCCGAAGTCCAGTTGCCTGCTGTCAGTCACAGGCAAATACTTCTGCGTCATTAACTCGTGCTTCTGTGGGTCCCAGCAACTCTACGACAGCACTACCAGATTCAGAGAACGCTGGTGCAACTCTGTGTATTGGGTCTTGGTTCTCGGTGCTGCACGGCTGCGGTGGTAGCAGCTTGAAGACTTTGGGTTACCAACTTGTCCCAGCAGGTTTCTCCCAGTTGTTGTCACTGTGCTGTGAACAGGAGGCCAGTCAGTTGGCCCTTGGAGTTCTCTGGATTGGGCTGGGCTCTGGAGACAGCTGTTCGCAGAGCAGGACACAAGAGGTGCAGTCCTTGCCAGTGCAGCCCCTGTTTCCTGGTCCCTCGGTGCAGCAGGGCAGTCTTTGTTTGATCTTTCTTCCAATGCCATCTTATGATCAGAAGATGCCCTCTGGACAGGATGCAGTTGGTAGCCTCCCACCTAGTGACCACTTCCTTTGGAGTGTGGCATTTGGTTATCCCAGGATGCACCATTGTACCCAATTCCAAAATGACTAGACCCTCTCCTGGTTGTCAAACCTCCCTAGCCCACCCCAGAGTGTTGCTACCTCTAGGCTACACACTCCTGGGGAAACCTGTTTGGCAATTTGTTTTCCCTCTCTGCTCCCCATGCCAGTCTGTCTACTTCGCCAATGGGGCAGCCCTCCCCCTGGTATCCCAAATCTCCCCTCCAAAGGTGGTTTTACCTTTAAAGCCTGCCTTTTGGAGCCAATACCCAAGTTTCCTGCAGAAGGTGACACCTCCCTCACCTGCTAGCCCTCATTATTCTTGGTTAGGAGATCTCCAGTGATGGTTATAAGTATTTGAATTATTCCTCCCACATGTGCGAATCCCGGAGCACTTCTTCATAGATTATCTCTTAAGGGTAGACTGTCACCTTTCTTCAGAAAGTCTTTCAGAAACACTTAAGAAGGAGCATAATATGCAGCCTAGAAAACTGGAGAAAATCTTCAGATTGTACCATATAAATGCATAATTTGAGGTAAATGTTTTTACAAAACAGATCCAATCACTCTTACACACCCATTTCTGTAAAAGTAAGAGATGAAGGATAGTAGGACAGTACAACAGTGTAGCATCATAGGCTGCTATTATGGGAGTTTTAAACGGTATCTGTGCCTTTCAGGATCCAGATACTAGCAGTATCCCATCACGCCCAGCAGGTGGCAGTTGCATCAGTTCTTTTTTCTGGGACCTGGTGACAGGATCCTGGAGCACTGAGCTCTGCATTTCAGGATTTTTTTTCTTCAAACTTTACCTTTGGAGTTTTGTTAAAACGGATTCACTCAATGTCATTCATCATTCCCTCACTATTTCAGGCTTTTTCCGGCAGAAAATTGTGGAATTGTTTTCATTTAATATGCCTTCTGTGATAAGAGCCCTGCCTGTGGGAAAAAGAACAACAATTAAGACCCTCACAAACTTCTGTATACTCTGCCTTCCATCTAGTCATGGTCCAGAGCAGTGGCAGCACAGCAAGAAATGTTTGTCGCACCTTGTGAGAGAGTCACTAAGGAACGGCGCAGACTGCAAGTGCATTCCCAAGATGAGGCCTCAGAGCAAAGAGAGGGTCAGTCCTCCACCAGGGCTCCTACAGCTACCTCTGAGGGATGTGGAAGATTAAAAAAGGGGGTCCGGTCCAAAAAGAGGGCTCCAGACCAAAAGCAATATCTTTTCTGGTCGATGTTGAAACCCGGTACAGCACCGACTAGCTCGCCGTCCAGGGCTAGTTCGTCTTCGAGGAAGGTGCATAGAACTAATACGCCTACAACGCACACTGTAAGATTGCCATTGAGATGTCTGAGGAAATTGACGTCAAGACATCGAAGAGCATTTTGACGTCGAGGACACAAGATAAGAAGAGAAAAAGGAGGAAAATCTATTCTTCTCCGGATTCGGAGTACTCATGGGCATACTCCCCCTCTTAAGTGATAGTACTACCGGACTCTTCACCACCACTGCCTATTATACCTGGGCCTACTCCGTCAGCGCCAATTCCTCCGCCTGTGGAATCACTAAGGCTTAGATCGCGTTCCGGAACCATCGTGCACGCCACCACAGGCATTTTCAAGGCGTTCGTCTTCCAGGTGCTCTTGCCATCGAATGCACAAATCTTGTTCAAGAACCAGGACACGTACAACCTCCAGGCATCTGTCAAGACACACAACACCATCATCTGTGACTTCAGGGCAATATTCGTCGACATTGTCAGATTCTCCACCACCTCGCATCTCTCCGGTGGATGGCATCACCACTTTTCAGAAGGTCCTGTTGAGAGTAGCAGCAAAACTTTATACACAGATGCCGGTCCCCACATCTGTTATTTTTTAGACTTTGTATCTGTGGTCTGCATCAAGACCACTGCTTCCATTGGTGCCAGGACTTTTAGAGCCAGCAGTGAAACTTTTTCTGACCCCAGCTTCAACTAAAACTGTCTTTCGTGCCTACAAACACATATAGACCTCCTGGGCAAGAGCCTCTCTTCCTCCGATCTGATCCATCTCCTGACTCTGGGGTTATATTAGCAGCCATTAAGCATCATGCTACCATTCCTGCTTCCTCAGTTCTACCTGATAAGGCAAGTAAAAAGCTGGGTTCTTTTGGTTGCAAAGTTGGATACACTGCTGCAATCATCTTGAAAGCGGCCAGTGCTGCTGCCCTCCTTGGAAGATACGATAGTGTTTTGGGACTCTAGCCAACAATTTGTGGAGATCTTTCCAGGGACAGAAGGGAAGACTTCCTAGAAATAATCAATGAAGGCCTCATGGTATCCACCAAGTTGATGGTGACACATCAGACTCTTCCTTATTGTTGGCACATAAATAATGTCATGTGATAGCCTCGAGAAGGCATTCTTGGCTCCACTTTACATTTCTCAAATCATTCTCAACAAATTGTTTCTCAGTCTTCCTTTTTCAGGTTCTACCCTCTTCAACAGCCACACAGGTGAATAGATAGCTTCCATTAAATCAGAGATGGGGACTCTGTTCTTTTGGCCTTTCTAGGCCGACAGCCTTAAAAGGTGTTCATTCAGGCCCTACCAGTGCCGGTTTACCCTCTGAGGGTTTAACACCTTGGCTGCTAGAGATATTTTTCTCCTGTGCTGCATTCCCTGATTTCCCATTGTTCATGACGAGCTCAGCTGAGCTCGTCATGAGCATTGAAGGGGTTAAACTCATTTGTATCAAGGTTGCCAGCAAACACAACAGCAAAGACCTTCCCATCAGCAGCAGCAACGGCAGTCTAGAGGGCAATCCTCCTAACAGTCATCCCAAGAGTCTAATCCCACAACTGGTGCCAAGCCATGAATGTCTCCCCCACCCCCTCTTGCTTTTCTTGGGAGACCTCCACAGTGGCTCTATCAGTGCTGCAAGCCGTGGTGTACCCCTCTAACTTACATGCCCTGGGTACCAGGGTACCATTTACTAGGAACTTACAGGTAAGTTAGCCATTTCCAATTGGGTACAGCTAATTTGACATACACTTTTAGGGTCAGGGCACTGAGGTCTGATTAGTATACATCAGTGCACTCTCAGGGTAAAAAAAACAGCAGCATCATTCGAAAAACTTGGGGGGTTTGCCATTCAAAAAGAGGCATTTCCTTACAGAATGTTTTTCTCTTTTCAGCCCTCACCAGCTTTGAAGTGGTCATCCAATATGGGCTGGCGACACCGGAGGGGCTGGCCGTGGACTGGATTGCAGGGAACATTTACTGGGTGGAAAGTAACCTGGATCAGATTGAGGTGGCCAAGTTGGATGGTACGATGCGAACAACACTGCTGGCCGGTGACATCGAGCACCCCAGAGCCATTGCTCTAGATCCACGAGATGGGTTTGTACAGAATTCTTTAATTGCATCCTAGGCTTGGGAGGGTGAAGTCATCACCATGGTTCCCCATTGTTTGGTCGTAGGCAAAGCTGAGGCACAGTTATCGATCAGCAGTTTCGCAGGTTATGGCTAAGGCATGAATCATTGATATTTTATTCATGTAGATGGTCCTGTAGGAGATGTTATGGACTGTGTGCCTAGTAAGATTCCTCAATGTTTTCAGTGGAAGTTTACATATTTAAGACCGTTGATTATTTAGACACATACTCACATGCCCTCACAAAACCCTCTCCTCCCATACACCCAGATGTCTTCTTTACCATGTATACTGTGACTGTGAAATGTAAGAGAGTGCAAAACACATTGTTAAAAAATAATACTAAAGCAAAGAGGATTGTGCAGAACATTGCGAATCAGTTAAGGCAGTAAACATCTCAATGGATTAGTAATGTAGACTGGGTGTGGCTTGGCCTGGTCCGATGGTGATTGAAGCATGGATTGGATCCCAAAGTTGGGCCACATTGACTGATGTAAGGAGGGCTTGGTATGATCAGTCCAATCCCATGTGAGGGCTGGTAGATTAGGTCAAGATTAACAGGGAACTTCTTAGACTTTAAGACTCACTAGATTCCATAAGGGGCATGCTGTATTTACTCTGATTCATTACAGGGCTTGATTGGTCAGATTACAAAGTTGTGCTTGGTATTGTTGGCCAATTCCAATGGGCTGAATGCTTAGGCAATTGGGGAGATCTCATGTGAACTGTGTAAACGTTTCAGATTGAAGTAAATCGTTGTAGATGTTTTAACATCTAATGGAGGTAGGGAAGTTGTGCCCATTTCAAGTGGAGAGGGTTGTCACCAGACAACAGTTGACTGGCTTACCAGTAACTGCTTCCACTGGCCTTCCGAGTGCTAACTGCAGGACAGTGTGTGCCCAAAATAGGTTCCCTGGTGGTAGCAACATTTTCAGGATTTTATCTCACAAATGTCTTATCACAACTGAAATTTTAAATTAGCAGAAGCACTCGTCGGACCCAGGACAGCCCTTGGTTCAGTGCTGGAGAAAAGTTACTTTGACATCCCTTAAATTGGGCATCCAGGAGTAGCAGCAGAAAGGGAATTGAGTCGCGAGAGGTTGAGTCATGAGAAGCGGAGTCTGACGGTCAATGTACACATTTATTTTTTTAAATCTCCGGCAGTCAAAAATTGGCAACAATGACTTGATAGTAAATCTGTTCTGGTTTAATTAGTCATGGATATACTGCATTTTAAAAGTATCTTAGGGGGTAATGTATCTGCAGTAGCGATCTTTGGGTATCCAGAAATTCCCAGGATGTACAACCAGTAAGATAACTAGGGTGGTTAATGCTTTTGCTGGATAATTGTATGTGTAGTCTATTCACAGGTTTGACTCATCATAAAATAGCATAGATAGGTAGGGCGACTGCTGCAAAGCACAATGTGTCACATGCAGGTCAGAGTTGTATTTTATGTAGCCAGTTTAGTGGGTTACTGCTTTTGCTGCAGGAATCTTTGTATTACCTGTAGGTCACACATTATAATCCAACTATGTAGCTCATAGAGTTATGATCTGGCATCAAGGAGCTGAATGCAAACTCCAAGGCATAATTATAGAATCTTACTATTTTTCTCTCAATTGTTTTCTATTCTCATCTGAATGCTATGAAATGGTTAAAGATATAATCACTCATATAGACCGGTATATCTGACCTTGCAACGCATGCTAATCTCTTACATGCAGAGTTTCAAAAACTCATTAATCATCCTCCCAGTTATCGTTTATCCTAAGCAGTTGTGAAGTGTCTAGTTGAATGCCTTTCTTTCTTGAGTGACATTAGCATTAAGGTGTTGAAGCTCCAGGTAGTGTCCAGCTAGGATGAGACTTGACCTGGGTGCGGCTTGGTAGGATTGGTCTGGCCAAATTACTGTTCGAAGCATGGGTCGGATAGCACAAACGGTCTTCATAGACGTGTGTTGGACCCAACTGAAAAGTATGAGCCCTCCCTCACCTCCAGCAGGTTGTTTCTCAGGACACAAGTAGGCAGAACGCTGACGCAGTTGACTTTGCTTTAATGTTGGCAAATTGCACTGAGCCTGCTGGATCCAGGATCCAGGTTAGTTTCCTTCATTCCCAACACTCCCCTGGTTCCCAGCAACAACTTGGTCTTTGCATATTTCTCTTATAATCTCTTTAGAAGTGTTAGGGCTAAAGAAATGGATTAGATGGTTTAACATTCTGGACAATCAATCTGTGAATAGGTCACCACTTTAAGGCCTAGGGTGGAGCGGAAAGACAGTCTGTCTCTCCATAGCTGGAAGGTGATCGATGTGGGCTTGGACAAAGTCAGGGATAGTGCAGAGTGGCCCACATTGGTTCAGGATCACCAACACTCCTGCAATCCTGAAATGTCTCCTGTAGGACCCCAATCACGTTGTAAATCAGATGCCTTTAGGTTTAGTTCTTACCTTCTGGGCTCTTAGCCACACATAGCTCTTGAGCAGCTTACTTCCTGCAGATGATCTCCATGCAGACTTAGGGCTGCTGGAACTTGCCTTCCAGGTGAGGGACCTGCTACCCTTCCACACTTGTGGTACATCTTCCTCACCTAAGATGGCAGATCACTGCATTATAATTTCCTCCTTAGCAAGGGTTGTCCCCAACTATGATGGAAAGGCCAGCTGCAGTTTCCTGTTTACCACCTCTATGTGCTTGTGCAGCCGAGTAGGCATTAGGACAAGTCAGGGTTGTGCAATGCTTTAGAAAATCATAATCCCAGTCAACAAAAGATGAAACAGCCACTGTGACTACCAGTGTGGACTGTCAGAAAAAGGAGGCAGAGCAGCCTTGAAGTCGTTAGAGAAATGTGGATTCTCAGGAAGACAGCAGAGTTTTCTTTGGTGGGTGCCTCAGAGATTTGTAGGCGGTGATGGCAGATCATTTGGAGGAGGCCCAGGTGACATAGGGTGGGTTTGGCCTCATATAAGTCAGACAAACCGAACAGGGCAGCAGAATCTGATGCAGTGAACACCATGGAATGGAAGGTAGTAATTCATTGTTGTCAAGTCATTTCCGGGTAAGTTGCCTATGAAGTAGGGTGTGACTCATAATTAGGGTATCCTAAAACTTCTTGCCTGCCTTCTTTCTAGAATCCTTTTCTGGACAGACTGGGATGCCAGCTTGCCCCGTATTGAAGCGGCTTCCATGAGTGGTGAGGGACGTCGCACCATTCACAAGGAGACTGGGTCAGGCGGATGGCCAAATGGCCTAACTGTGGACTATCTAGAGCGGAGAATCCTCTGGATTGATGCGAGGTAAGGCTGCGGTCACACTAGAACCTTGGATGGGGGAAATACCCACAGCCTTTAACATAGCAAGGAGACAGGTAGACATACATATTGAACGCAGATTTAGAAGACTGAGGTCCCATAAAATGATCAGCCTTGATCAGTTTTATTATCAGTAAACCGTCAATGTGATGCGAATGGGCAGATGACTGGGAAACATAGAGAAGAACCTGGCCTGCAATATTCTGATCATCCGAATGTTAGAAGGTGACTTAAATTACATACTTCATCTTAATGACTTTTGAATGGCTTTGCATCTACATCCTTAAAGAGTAAAAGGCTTCTGTCTTTCTATGCCCTAAAATGTTAGGAAGTAACTGACATTTTTATTTTTATCTCCTTCATATCAGACGAGATGCCTGGCTCTGTGCATTTTCTTTAATATACTGAGAAGTGACTAGCTTTGCATGTATCTTAGTGAGTTAGCTCTTGACCTATTACTGCATTTCTAGATCTGTCCCTGATGGGTTTCCTGCCTGTTCTTGTTTATCCATGTGTGAAATCTGGCTTGGTTGGTAACCTTTTAGAGAAATTGGAAGGGGCAGCCTTGTCTGTTTTGTTCTTCTGTGCTGTGAAGGAGAAAAAAATACTGAAAATGTGTATAACCCTTTGTTGTCCCCTTCCCGCATCTGTTTCTAATTTTAGGTCTGATGCCATCTATTCAGCATTGTATGATGGCTCGGGGCACATTGAAGTACTCCGTGGACACGAATACCTGTCCCACCCTTTTGCTGTGACACTTTACGGCGGCGAGGTGTATTGGACTGACTGGAGGACCAACACACTGGCCAAAGCCAATAAATGGACCGGCCATAAAGTGACGGTAGTGCAGCGCACCAACACTCAACCCTTCGACCTACAAGTGTACCACCCATCCAGGCAGCCATCGGGTAAGGCGATTGCACTGAGGTCCTTTATCTGCACTCAGCCTGTGGCTATATGTGCGCGTATGCAAGTTCACTTAGTCTCATTTGAATTTGTTATCCTATTGTTTGTGCCCTGTGAATGTTCCCTCTTTGAGCGTTTCCTAACTCACAGTTGTCCTCTTTGTGCATGCGTCAGGGCTTGTGTATTTCACCTGTGTGATTAATGGCTCATTGGAGTATTATGTGGACCATACTTAAGGTTTTTGTGTGCATCATGCCCTTCCTGTGTTCTCAAAGTAGTTAAATTTGTCCTTTCTGTGTGTGATTAGGAGGGTTATCTGTCCATGCACTATGTGCTTTAGACACACATTTTCATCACTTTGTATGTATCAAGGGCAGGTGTCTGATCTGTCTGTTTCAAGTGCAAATCAGTCTTGTCTGTGTGTTTTTTCTCTTTCTGCTTTCTAGTTTGTCTTTGCCTTTCATCGGTCTGTTTAGGTAGAATAATTTCTCATTTAGGGTGCTTCACCAGACTTGAGCATTAAGTGTGTTTAGAAACGCCTAGTTCGTACAACTCGCACAGTTCCTGGAATCCTCTGCGCATTGGCTTTCTCGGTCTTCTATGCACCCACCTTATTAATTGTCTTCATTGTGTTTTGGTATAAATAGCTCCGAACCCTTGTGAAGGAAATGGCGGTCGAGGACCCTGCAGCCACCTTTGCCTCATCAACTACAACCAGAAGTACTCCTGTGCCTGCCCGCATCTTATGAAGCTTGCGCCGGATAAGAAAACTTGCCTGGGTGCGTACTACACCATCCTTTCGCCTCCCTGTTCATTGCATTGATGTTGATAATGCCTGAGTTATATGGTGATTTGGATTTCAGAAAGTCACAGTAAGGGCTGAAGCGTCCCCAGTGAAGATTCCAGAGTGGTAGCTTTGTAACCACTCTTAATATCCATAATAATTGAAGGTCTTCACATTTGTGCAGGATTTGCTAAATTTTTATTTTAACAAGATATTTTTATGTGAAGAAAAGTATATCTTAGCCAGGTCTGGTGGTTTAATGGACTATATGTCCACTGTGGGGTACTGTTTGACCTCATGGTCACAGGTTCAAATCCCTGCGTGTCCACTCAGCCTTTCATCCTTCTCAGGTCCGTAAAATGAGTACCATTGAATTGGGTAACAATAAACATCTGTTATTTAGCTCTAAGATGCCTATGGGTGAACGTGCACTTTACAAATAAACGTTATGTTATGATATGTAGAAGAGGTAACTTTAGCTGATCTATTTTTAGTTTTAAAAGATATACTCACTAAGCAAAATTAGTCAAGCATCAATCAATCAATCAATCAGGGGTTATTAAGCATGCTACAAAGGTCTCAAAGCGATGGGGGGGGGGTCTTGAGGGCCTTCCTGAAGGTCTTCAGGGAGGGGGCAAGTCTGATGTTTAATCAGCTTTACATTTGATCACTGTTATTAGATAATTTTTTTTAACCCCTCCTGTGCTCATGACGAGCTGAGCTCGTCATAACTGCTCCAACGCACACACTTGGGCTAATTCCCCCGCTGTGCTGAGCGTTCCAAAGAAGCGGGTGTGGCAGCGACGATGTCAGCTCGTCATGAGCACACGGCCACCGTGGCTCATGACGAGACCGGGGCACTGTGCGCGCCCCGCCCACCAGCACGGCGGGGCAATTACCCCTGCGGCCAAGGGGTTAAATAAAAGCTGAGGCAAAACAGAACCTTCCTATAGGCTTTCTACAAACACACTATATCTCTCCTTCTCAGTGTCTTTCCCTCTATCACGGTATCTCACTCTTTCTCTCTATTTATCTCTTTCTCTCTCTTGCCCCCTCTCTCTCATCCAATCTTGAAGATAAGCTGACAGCCTTACCGTCAGAAAGGAGCTTGGTATTATTAATAATTATCAGTTAAGGTTTTTGACAAACGTCGCTCATTAGACAATCTGAATGGTTAACTAGTTTCACTTTAGCTGTCGAATGGACCTGTAATCCATGGGACAGTTACTGCTTCAATAAACATAAGCGCTACTGTTTAAAAACCATTCATCAGGTGGGCGGGCATTTTGTGTTTTATGTTACAGGGTAGAAAATGTCCAGTTAACAAATGTTTGAAGCATTTCCAATCAGCAAAGTCATGGTCTGGGGTGCATAGATGCATTCTTTACATGATGATTTCTTGATTAATAGGGTTGAAGTGTTGGACGTTGGACACATTCATCCTCCAATAATAAACAGCTAAATCCTTTTCTCTCTCTCTATTAATTTACCTGCCAATATTACAAGTATTTGGGAAGTTTCTAACACCAGTGTTAAGTGCTAAATAAAACTTGGACCTTTATGTTCATTTACCATTATTGTGACTCTGCACGTGTACCTTATAGGTTTGAGCCCAGGACAACTGTCCGGATCTGCTGTTGAAGCCCCTGAGTCCTCCATTTGTTGTAATCCTGTATGAATTACTTTTAGGCTTAAGCCCGTTGAAAGTGCCTGATCTCCACCCAGTATTTAACTGCCAGTGGCTGGTAAACACTACTGTTTTGTAGTTACATTTTGTCTAGTTACATTGGTACCTAATTCAATATATTTTGATTCACATTAGGAGCTTTTACAGCAAGATAAAAATACTAATAGAGATTTAGTATCACTCTATTCACTTTTAATATTGCCCTCTAGATTTTAAGAACTTCCTGCTGTACGCCAGGCAGATGGAGATACGCGGGGTGGACATCCACAATCCCTATTACAACTACATCATCTCCTTCACTGTCCCAGACATCGACAATGTCACAGTGGTGGACTTTGATGCACAGGAGCAAAGGATCTACTGGTCGGATGTCCGCACACAAGCCATCAAGAGAGCGTTCATCAATGGCACCATGGTGGAAAGTGTGGTGTCGGCAGGTACGGGTTACTCTTTTCTCCATTAAGCCTCTCCTTGCTCCCTGTAACCTTTTTTCTTTTGTGTTATTCATTGTAGCTCTCATGAAGAATAGAACGTTTCATGGATCCATATACTTTCTTGCTTCTTGTGGCTCAGTCAACTGTGGCCTGCCACATTATGCTGGTTATGTGTAGGCCCAAACATTGCTTCTTTTATTTGTGACCATTCTTTTTTTTTTTTTACTGATGGATATTTGTACTTGCGGATTCCTTACTATTTGAATGTCCCAGGCATCAGACTGAATCCAGAAACTTTTCAATAGCTTTCCACTCCAGTAGGGACCATTGCTCCACTTAGGTGCCGAAACGACCGACCTGTGATTCATAAAGCGCTCACACCAGCACCCTAATGTCAGTTCCCTTTTTTCAGTGTGATTGATTAGAATTAAAAGCCTAATGCTCTTCTCAAGGATTTTTCTCCAAAAACGTTTTAATGTTCAAAACTTAAGTTAATATTGCGGCGCATTATATTTATTTATTTGACAGGTTTTATATAGCGCTGGTTAGACCCGGGGTATCAGAGCTCTTTACATGAGCAAAAACAGTTCAGGAAAAAAAAACAGTAGTTCAATAGCATAAAACACACAGACAAGACTAAAAAACAATTAATTAACAAATTGGCAAAAAGCTATTTACATGAATAGAGGTTATTGAGAAAGCTATTTTACACGGTAATAAGAATGCAGGTACAGCTCAGAAATAAAGTAAAAGAGGGTAAAGAATAGTTAGAATAATGTAGATGGGTGAGAACAAATTAAGGGAAAGAAGATAGTATCGATGGAGAGAGATTCTATCAGGATCTGGGGGGTAGGGAAGCAGATGGGGGAGGGGAAAGAAGGGGGTGGCAGCATGTAGGGTCAAAGGCGAGGTTATGGACCCCAATATTTGTTGAGAAGGTGATATTTTAGGTCTTTTTTTAAAGCTGAGGTAGGAGGGGTTACAGCGCAGGTCCCTAGGGCGAGCATTCCAGATGTTCAGGACATTCCCGGAGAAGGAGCGAGATTTGGTGTTTTTCTTTTTTAGCAGGGGGGGGGGACAAGGAGGAGTGCATTAGTGCTTCTCATCGGTCGAGAGCATCCCGCTTTTTTGTTCGTAAGGTACAACGGGTTTGTTGGTTTAAGAGCTATGTGCGTAATGCATCCTGTCTTGTAGGAGGATCGCCCTTCAACGGGTAGGCAATTAAGGGCTGGGGAGATGTGGTCAAAACGTTTACAGTCAGTGAGGAGCCTGGCTACAAGTTGAGCACAGATCTAAGGGGGGCCTAGGTGTATTTTGGGGGTTCCGGACAGGATAGCATTACCATGGTCAATTTTCGAGAGGACTAGTGATTGGACAACCCATTTGAAGTTGTCAGATGGAATGAAGGGTTTGATTTATTTGAGGTGTCGGAGAGTGAAGAGAGCTCCTTTAGCCAAGTTTTTTATCTGGTAGTTAAGAGTTAGGTTTCTGTCAATAGTGAAACCAAGTCATTTCACAGAGTTGGATAAGGAGAGCAAACAATTGAGGGCATTATGGTCCGAGATTCAGCCATGGATGGGGAACCGGTTGTTTTTTGGAGAGAATAGAAGGATTTCAGTTTTTTTAGGGATTAATTTGAGAAGAGCCAGGATTGGATCTCACTCTGTATTGTTTAGATTCGTACATCAGAGTGGGATCTAATCTTATAGTAAAGTTGAGTGTCATCAGCATAGAGGGGATAGTTGATTCCAGCTTGTTTCAGAATGAGGGTAAGGGGTTCCATAAAGAGGTTAAAGACAGAGGGGAGAGAATAGAACCCTGAGGGACACCTAGGGAGACAGGTGTAGGGTTTGAGAGGCAGTGATTGATTTTGATTTGTTGTGTTCTGTGTGGAGATAAGAGGCGAACCATTTGAGGACCAGACTATTAAGGCCAAAGCGAGCATTAAGCGAGTTAAGTAAGGAGGAATGGTTAACTGTATCAAAGGCAGCAGAGAGATCGAGGAGAATAAGTACGCAGGTATCACCATTGTCAAGGGAACAATGGATGTCATCCACTATGTTTAGCATGGCGGTTTCTGTGTTGCAGCCTTTTCTGAAGCCGGATTGCAAGAAATCGAGGAGGTTGAAATCGCTAATGTGTTTATCCAATTGGAGCAGAGCACATTTTTCAAGGGCTTTAGAAAGAAGTGGGAGGTTGGAGATAGGGCGGAGATTGTTGGGGTCGGTGGTAACGTTTTTAAGACTGGGAGGGATTTGTCATAGTTGGAAGGAGTCGGGCACACATCCTGTGGCAAGGGAGGTGTTAATGATAGTAGTCCAGTAAGGGGCAATGATGTGGTTTAGGTCTTGGACAAGGTTTGAAGGGAGAAGGTCTTTGTTGTGTGAGGTCTGCTTTAGTTTGGCAATGATGTTAAAGACTTTGTGCTCAGTCACAGGGAGGAAATTATGCCAGGAGGCATTGTTTTTCAGCTGTAAGTTGGAAAGGTTGACTTCAGAAGAAGTTGTAATGGGTCGGTGAGTGGGAGGATTAGGCGGTAGGGGAGGAGTCAACAAGGGAGGTAAGTCTATGGCAACGTCCACGGCAAATTGAGGGCTGGGCGGGACCAAAGTTAGATGGAAGGATTGATCTATTTTGGCGATTTTATCCGAGAAGAAGTTAGCAATTTCCTCACATCTCTGTTGAGGCAGTCAGCTCAGGGGGGCAGTAGATGTTTAGTTTTCTAACAATGTTAAACAGTTCTCTGGACCCATTTTTGGCCCAATCGAGTTGTGCCCGAAAGAAGATTGCCTTTTCATTGAAAATGTGTTTCTTGTAAGTTGATCTCATGGATCTGAGGAGGGTGAATGAGAGAGAGAGGGGTGTTGTCTCAATGTTTTTTCAGTTAGTCTGAGTGAGCGTCTTTCGTTATTGAGATCTGAATTGAACCAAGATTTGGATGGAATTGATCTTTTTTTTTTTAGTTCAGTGAGCTCATTGGCATTTTGGGAGAGGGGTGAGAAGTTGTGCTTAGAGTGTGGACTCAAGTTGACCAGGGGGGGATTTGTTTAAGATTTCTGGTCCATTTCATGGGTTTGAAGATTTTTGTAGGGGGAAGTAGGGCACTGGTTGCAATCTTAAATAGAATGAGGTGGTGATCAGACCATTCGATGTGGATGATGCTGGAAAGGGAGTTCAGGTCATTGTTCGAAATGATGGCGTCGAGAGTGACCCCTTTGGTGTGGGTTGGTTTTTGACATAGTTGCTTACGGTTGTTTATCTCTAGAAGGATTATGAGGCGCATGACTGTGAGATCCTCCTCATTATTCCAGTGGATGTTATAATCTCCTAAGAAGAGATTATTCAATTCAGAAGGTGAGGATTGTGTAAGAAGGTCGGACAATTCCTCAGCGAAGAGAATAGGTTCACCCGGAGGGTGGTAGATGTTATGTAGTTGAATCGGGGAAGAGCCCTGCACAGTGAGTTCGGCACCAAGGTATTCAAAGGTTAAGTGGTCTGTGTTCTTTAAAAGGGTGAATTGAATTTTATTTTGATCGAATACAGTTAGTCCACCCCCTTTTCTGTCGGGTCTATCTTTCCTAATCTAAGTCCAGAATAGCCATCGAGTGGTCATTGAGCCAGGTTTCCGTAAGGAAGGCAATATCAGTAGCTTCACTAAGGATGGTTTCTGATATTTCCGTTGCAGGTCGGACAGCCCATCAGCAGTTCGCAAGCATGCATAGTATAGGGAATGTCACCGCCCACATTTTCAGGCTTCAAACCCTGTAGGGACAAATGTCCATCACAGACCCACACACCATTTGCCTCTGGTGCCCGGGGTTGGATCACGACACCAAGTTTTGCGAATTTTGCCGAAGAATGCACCCCAGGGCAATAAAGTTGTGGTGTGCCAAGATAAGAATGGGCATTGAGCCAAGAGGAAGCGAAGGCAAGGTCTCTAGAGTCACCATCAAAGTAATCTCGAGAAAACACAAGAATTAGCAACTCCAAGGCTTTGAGCTGTACCGCTGTATGTGGTTGCCAAGATACTACGACCCCCCCCCCCTTTCCCCCCTCCTCTTTTCCCAGGAGTTTTCGTTGGTGCCGCCAAAGTTTGACCTTCCCCAAGAGGACCAGATGCCTACGGCTTCCTTGGACCTGGAGGCAATCCTAGATGTGCTACCACCTTCCCATCACGGTCGCCCACTCCCTACCTCAATCCGCAGTATCCCACATTTACTGCCCCTGGAACAGAACCTTCCTTATTTTTTAATGCAATGTTTGATGTCTATTGCAGGGCTATGGTCCCCATAAATCCTATGGTCTATGCCTAAGGTGCAATGCTGAAGGCCAATACCTCTGCTCATTTCGCCCAGTTCTTCCCGCTTCCTTCAATGATTTTAGCTCTGACCCCACTCACATCAATGATTTCATATTTAGATGACTAATATAATTGCTCAGGGTTGGGATGTTTTTGGGATATTTTACTTTAGCTGTTGTTTTTCTTTGTTGTTCAGACTTACCCAATGCTCATGGCCTGGCAGTGGACTGGGTGTCTCGAAACCTTTTCTGGACGAGTTACGATGCCAACAAGAAACAGATCAACGTAGCCCAACTGGATGGCTCCTTCAAAAATGCAGTGATCCAGGGTCTGGATAAGCCCCATTGTCTGGTGGTGAATCCACTGAAGGGGTGAGTGGTAACATAAGAAACATCACACATGTGGCAGTTTTATGTTTCCAGAGTAGCTTAAGCATGCTATGTTCTTGATACTTTGTCCCAGAGGGTAAGAGTTCAAGGCATGTGGGCTGCTGAATTCATATCTGTGCATAGATCGCCGCCTAGTGTTGGGTCCGGATGATTGCACATTGTTGTCCTGGAAGAGTCTTCGAAGTATCACGAGATAGGTGGCTCCTCCCCTGGACTACAGTGCGCATGGGCATCGCCTCCATCCCCAGATTGTTTTTTTCCGCCATTGGGTTCGGATGTGTTTCGGTTCCCTCTGTCGGAATCGATAGTTGTTAAACTTTTCTACTCGAGACCAAAAGGTCTTTAGGCTGAGCGTCGGTATCGTTTCGTTCGGGTTTCTTGTCTGTCTCTCAGCTCCGAACTCTTGCTACCCATCCGCGTGCTCTCGGCGCGGACGGGCCTACTCTACGCTCCGGCTATGGAACGAACTCCGTTCAAGAGGTGCCCGGTGTGTACCTCCAAGTATTCACACCTCGACGTGCACCCTGTGTGCAACAAATGTTTGTCACCGGACCATGACGAAGACAGATGTATGGCATGTTCGAAGTTCCGGTGCAAGAAAACTCTCAAGATTCGTCGGGCCGCTAGACTCCAGGCCCAGTTATCGGCTACCCCGGCGCCCCCACCAGACAACATCTTCGAAGAATTTGTTGAAGACGACGACGCCATACAAGTTTCGGACTCTAGTCCCGCGTCCGAGGGGGATGCCTACGACGCGGGTGATGAGGACTTTGACGAAGCCGGCGACGAGGTAGGGGACGACGATAGGGCCATTGCCACCGTGGGGGATAGCTCGGAGGAAGAGCATCCCCAAACAGACTCAGGGGTCAACCCCCTTCATGCGGCCCAGGTCGAGGGATCGCCTTCGGGCCTTACCCAAGACCTCGTTACTAGTCCAACAGCCCGCCTCCGGGCCCGGTCACGGACATTTCTGAGGCGCCACTCCCGTTACCGAAAACGAAAGTGAAGCCATCGGGATCCACTCCCCCGGTTTCGAAACCGAAAGTGAAAGTTGCGCTGGTGCAGAAGGCTCTGGAGGCGTCAACTTCCAAACAATTCAAAATGGCCGACTTGAAGAGCCACGCCAAAATGGCCGACCCGAAGCCCTCGGGGTCGACGCCGAAGGCGAAGTCGACCGACGCGGCCGCGTCGGCGCCGAAGATGGTCGTGGTCGATGACCCGAAGACGGCTCCGAAGAAGCATCAGGGCGACGCCGCGGCCCAGGCTCAGCCGGCGACGGCCCTCGGGGACAAAGGACGTGAGGTGTTGGCTCCGAAGAAGGTGCCTTTCGTCGATCCGACTCCCGACTCAGGAAGATCGCTCGAGCCAGTCAAGCCCTCTCCAGCCTTAACCAAAAAGGTCGCAGAATCCCTGCAGCGGATTCGGAAGGACGCTATGGTTCCAGAACCAGGAAACGTGGCGCCGAAGCACACGCCTAAGCCTGCGAAGGCGCAAACGCCTATCCGCTTTACCCTGCCGCCAAAGTAGACGCCGAAGGCTTTCGCTCCGAAGCATGGGGCAGGCGGGCCCTCGAAGGAGGTATCAACGCCCAAAGCGGCATTAGTGGTGTCGAAGCCTCGGCTCCAGCCACTTGCAGAAGAAGAGCGTCGGGAGGTCATCATCGACGCCAATACTGGGAAACTGTCTCTCCTCAAAAGGAAAATCACCACGGAGCCGGTGTTAGAACATTTTCGGATTCCTCTCAAGAATAAGAGGGACTCTGCGGGGACTTCGGCCCCGATAGAGCCTATGTCTCCACGAGCCTTAGAACACTCGCCAACGCGTTCCAATGCAGGGGATGCTGACGAGGAGGACGTCGAGTACAACTATCCGGCGTACTCGGATCCGGAGGAGGAGCATGAACCTTGGTCTGCCGGAGGCGACCCAGAGGACCCGCAGTCGGGCCACGAACCGCAGCTTTTTGCGGCCAAGACTTCACCGACGGAGGACTGGGCAGCCTTCAACGCTTTGATTGAGAGAGCTGCAGCTAACCATGATGTCGAGCTGCACTCAGACCCTGTGGATATGGACTTTTTATTTGACACTTTCTCAGTGGCTGAAAAGTCAGTCAAAACACTGCCAATGCTTAAGGGAGTGCTGAAGCACGCAACGGAGGTCTTCAAAGAGCCCACCCGGGCGCGTGTCATTAACCCTCGCATTGATAAGAAATATAAGGCAGCGCCCTCGGATCCAACATACATCAAGGGACACTTGCCACTGGACTCGTTGGTTGTATCCAACGCTCGGAAGAGGGCGAACTCGCAGACCACTGGTGACGCTCCTCCCCCAGACAAAGAGTCTAAAATATTTGAGGCCTCAGGGAAACGGATTGCTGCACAGGCAGCTAACATTTGGCGAATCTCAAACACACAGGCCCTACTTGCACGCTACGATAGGGCTCATTATGACACCTTAGAATCACTACTGCAACACTTGCCTGACCAGTACAAGGAGGCAGGTGAAATGTTAATTCAGGAGGGAAAGCTCATCACAAACGCTTCCATCAAATGTGCGCTGGACGTGGCTGATACGGCCTCCAGGGCCATCAACACTAGCGTCTTGCTTAGAAGGCATGCTTGGCTTAGGATATCAGGGTTCAAACCGGATATACAAACGACAATCCTGAACCAAACAGTTAATCCTAACCACCTGTTCGGCCCAGAGGTGGATGCGACACTGGAAAAAATGAAAAAAGATACAGACACTGCCAAGTCTATGGGGGCCCTCCAGTCTCAGCAGTTTCGGAGTGGTTCCTTTCGCCGCTCCAATTCCAGAGGCACCTCAAGGGGTCAGGCATCGCAGTCCACACAGTATTATAAAAGTAACACCCAAACCTCATACACCAACAAAGGTAGAGGTGGCTACAGAGGCAACAACGTCAAGGGCAGGGGACGTGGAAACAACAGCTCCAGGTCCACCACCGCCAACAAGCAGTGACGTCTTGTCACTGCCCCCCGACCATACAACACCGGTCGGGGGGAGACTCCAGCAGTTCCTGCCCGCGTGGAAATCCATCACCACGGACAGGTGGGTCAAGTCTCTTATCCAGTACGGTTACTGTCTGGAACTTACTTCCACTCCACCAAACATACCCCCAAGGAGCCGTCCTATGTCCGGCGAGCACTTGCACTTGTTGCAGCAGGAAGTTCAAGTCATGCTGCAAAAAGGGGCAATAGAGCTCGTTCCATTGCAAGAAAGGGGAAAAGGGGTTTACTCCCTGTATTTTCTAATCCCCAAAAAGGACGGATCCCTCAGGCCCATCCTGGACCTCAGGCCCCTCAACTGGTACATTCTCTCGGAGCACTTCCATATGCTCACATTACAGCAAGTACTCTCTCTGCTTCAACAGGGGGACTTCCTGGCTACGCTGGATCTGAAAGATGCATATTTTCATATCCCCCTGCATCCTTCCCACAGGAAGTATCTCAGATTTACGATTCAAGACCAGCATTACCAGTTCAGGGTTCTGCCGTTCGGGGTCACCACGGCACCAAGGGTATTTACAAAGTGCCTGGCGACTGTGGCGGCGCATCTCCGACGCCAAAACGTCCACGTCTACCCTTACCTGGACGACTGGCTCATTCAAGCAAGAACAGAACAGCAGTGCGTCGACCACGTGTCCCGCACCATTCATCTCCTGCACGATCTGGGATTCTCTCTGAACTACCCGAAATCCCATCTCCAGCCCGCCCATGTGCGACAGTATCTGGGCGCGACAATAAACACTCTGGCAGCCACTGCGCAGCCAAATTCAGTGAGAATCGCCAGTATCCAGACGCTGATCCAACGATTCAGACCCCAACACTCGCTTCCAGCGAAGGTGTTCATGCAGTTGATAGGCATGATGGCCTCCTGCATCTCCATTGTCCCGCACGCGAGACTACATATGCGTCCGCTTCAGGAGTGCCTAGCACGTCAGTGGACTCAGGCTCATGGGCAACTGACAGACCTAGTGTTGGTGAGCGGTCGGGCATACAACTCTCTGCATTGGTGGAATCCACAAAACCTTTGCAAGGGCCGACCATTCCAAGAGCCTGTGCCACAGATTATCCTGACGACAGACGCTTCTCTCCAGGGATGGGGAGCGCATGTACTCCACTACACAGTGCAGGGACTATGGACACTACAGCAAAGGAAGATGCACATCAATGCGTTGGAACTGATGGCAATCTTCATGGCCTTAAAAGCGTTCAAAGTACATCTGTGCAACAAAGTCGTGTTGATCCGGACGGACAACATGACGGGCATGTACTACATTCAGAAGCAGGGAGGCACACACTCTCCGCAGCTGTCTCATCTGGCTCAGAGCATGTGGAAGTGGGCCATTCAGAGGAACATCTTCCTCATGGCAGAGCATCTCCCGGGCAAGGACAACCAGATGGCGGACCTGCTCAGCAGGCACAGCCATCAGATGCACGAGTGGGAGATACATCCATCAGTACTCCAACCGTACTTCCAAAGGTGGGGTCATCCCGAGATAGACCTGTTCGCCACAAAGGAGAACGCAAAATGCCAAAGCTTCGCCGCCAGGTTCCCACACCCGCAATCACAGGGCAATGCGATGTGGATGAACTGGTCAGGCAGATTTGCGTACGCTTTTCCCTCAGCACCTCTGATACTGCTGGTGGCACGCAAGCTCAGGCAGCACTCGATGACTCTCATCCTGGTTGCTCCAACGTGGGCTCGCCAACCGTGGTACACCACGTTTCTGGAACTCTCCGTGGTACCGCATCAAAGGCTTCATCTCACTCCCAGCCTTCTGACGCAGAGCCATGGCGACATTCAGCACCCAGATCCGCAACAGCTCAACCTGGCGATCTGGCTCCTGAAGTCCTAGAGTTTGGCTACCTCAATCTTCCTCCCGATTGCATGAACATCATTCGGGAGGCAAGGAAGCCCACTACTAGAGCTTGTTATGCGGCTAAATGGAAGAGGTTTGTCATTTACTGTGTTAACCACGATATTGACCCGCTAGATGCTTCCATTCAAAACATCATTTGTTACCTGTTCCACCTGTATCAATGCAATTTGGCGTACTCTTCCATCCGCATTCACCTGTCTGCTATGGCAGCATACCTCCAGAATAGGCAACACCTGTCACTTTTTAAGGTCCCTGCTATCAAGGCTTTTCTGGAGGGACTCAAAAGAGTCATTCCACCAAGGACCCCACCAGCTCCAGAATGGAACCTCAATTTGGTTCTTACAAGACTGATGGGTCCTCCCTTCGAGCCACTGCACTCTTGTGTGCTTCAGTTTCTGACTTGGAAGGTTGCGTTCTTAGTAGCAATTACATCGCTACGGAGGGTTAGCGAGCTGCAGGCGCTCACCATCCAAGAACCTTTCTTCCAAGTGCATGCTAACAGGGTTGTGCTCCGCACTAACCCTAAATTCTTACCCAAGGTTGTATCTCAATTCCATATAAACCAAACAATTGAGTTGCCGGTGTTTTTCCAAAACCCAGAGACGCTGGCGGAGCGGATGCTCCACACCCTTGACGTTAAAAGGGCCCTAATGTATTACATTGACAGGACAAAGAATTTTCGAAAGACTAAGCAGCTTTTCGTTGCTTTTGCCACACACCACAAGGGAAACGCTATCTCCAAAGCTGGGATCGCTAGGTGGATCGTGAAATGCATTCAAATCTGTTACGCTAAAGCTAAACGCACTCTCACTATCCCACCAAGGGCCCACTCCACCAGGAAGTTGGGGGCCTCTATGGCCTTCCTAGGTAACATTCCCTTAGAAGATATTTGTAGAGCAGCCACATGGTCTACCACACATACTTTCACTAAACATTACTGTGTAGACGTGCACTCCAAACAGCAGGCAGCTGTTGGTCAGGCTGTTCTCAAAACACTTTTTCAGACTGCTGCAGCTGGCACGGGCGGCCGCCGCTAATGGAGGGACTGCTATGTATTCTATGCACAGATATGAATTCAGCAGCCCACATGCCTCAAACTGCAAATGCTACTTACCAGTATGCATCTGTTCTTGGCATGTAGGGCTGCTGACATTCATATCGCCCACCCTCCTCCCCGGCGCCTGTAGCAGCTGCAGTATTCATATATATATATATGCTCATAGCATGGTCATCACTCACATACTTCACTCCATCTCTGCCAATGGCTAAAAACAATCTGGGGATGGAGGCGATGCCCATGCGCACTGTAGTCCAGGGGAGGAGCCACCTATCTCGTGATACTTCGAAGACTCTTCCAGGACAACAATGTGCAATCATCCGGACCCAACACTAGGCGGCGATCTATGCACAGATATGAATGTCAGCAGCCCTACATGCCAAGAACAGATGCATACTGGTAAGTAGCATTTGCAATCTTACCATAGTGGTGGTTTGTGTAATGCAAGTGGGATTGGAACTGAACTGTTTGGAAATCGCAGTAAACAAGAGGATGGAATTAAAGATTATAAGGAGAGGCCCAGCCTTGTGCAATAAACAGGAGCAGAGACATAGGCATAAACAAATGTAATACATATTTAAGCCTGATGGGTTGTATAGTGTAGATGATGTAGTGTTCAAATGTGCGATAATATATTTATATGAATATTTACAAGTACTGAGTGCCAAAGGCTCAAAACATTTATTCCACCTAGAAAAATAATCATGTCAACAACTGTGCCCTAGGTATTCTAAAGGAATCAATCTAAAGTCATCCAGCAATATGGTGTCAACATTTCGGCCCGCAGTAATTACACAGGTCTCATCAGGACAATGACGATCTGTCTATGCAACGGAGTGAATCATCCATAATCATACGCCTCTAAATAGCTTCAAGTAGTTAGACTAAGTGTCTCCTTCTACCTTCCAGTAATAACTCAAGGATGTCAGTAAATACCTTCTGCAACAGTGTATCTCTGGTTCATATCAGGGGACAATAAATAATTCAGCTGAAAGAAAAGCTAATAGTCATATAACCGTGCTCAGTTGGGATTGTAGTGGAGCAGTCCTATAATGTGTGGAGAACTGCTTTTGGCCGCATAGAGTAAAGAATTTGTAGATTCCTGATATTTACCCGATTAATATCCTCGGAGATCTCAGTATTCTCATGCTGATCTATTTCGAGAAAGCATTCAAACCTCTCAGATGGTCTTTCTTTTTTTGAGTGCTGGTATGGATGGTATTTGGGTCATCATTTCTGTCACATGTCAGACTAAGCCAGTCATGAAAAGTTAAACAGAGTTTTGTTGCCACCATTTGTGATCCTCACAGTACCCGACAGGGGTGCCAACTGTCTCCTCTTCTCTTTGCTTTGGTAAAAGAACCACTCTCAACCTGGGTCAGGTTTGATGCCCAATTGGGGGGGCATTACTGGGAGGGGAAATGAAGACCGCATTGCTTTCTGTGCAGATGATGATCTGATAAAGGCTCGAGCTGCAGATGCCTTACCTTTGAATTTCCCAGGCATCAGTCTGGATCTGGAAGATTTTTGGTGAGCATTACCCCTGCCTTACTGTAGGTGGTGGTGTTTGGCTCCACGTGCTTCGTCGACGTCCGCCACACCTACATAGGCGCTAGCTAGTTGCGCAGAGGTCAGTTCTTTTATTTGCGTACCAGCCAGCACTGATCAGGAGAAGAACTACCCTTTCAGTCACTGTTTAAATGGATTTTTTGACTTTGTCAACTCTTTTAGAGTTTTTTTCTGTCGTTGTGTGGCAGGGATGTTCTCCAGGAAAGTTGCCCTCAATGACTGTGGAGCCTGTCATCGACTGACGATGGTGACGGATCTACATCTTGTATGCCTGTGGTGTTTCGAGCACGACCATGAATCAGTCGTGCTCAGACTGCCTCACCGTGAATCATAAGGCCTTGCGGCAGCGGTCCTACAAGCTCATGGCGGGTTGGGGGGGTGACGCAACGTCACAGCCCTCAAGGACTCGGAAGGTCCCAGGACCAGCCGCTGACTCAGAGATCCTCGCCTCACTCCAAATCCTCTGGACATTCGGGTACGTCTTGACACTAGAAGAATGACAAGTTGAAGAGGTCTTCGGCTGCTCCCCATCCGTTGGTTGACAAGACTAGGGGAGAGTCGTCATTCAAGGCCTGGCTCCACGGTAGAGCCTGGGCCTACTCCACGCCTCCCCGCATTTCCAGGATCTGGAGTGATCCTCGCACAACTAAGAGTCCTATGAGGTCTCTTATTTGGACAGCCTGACCCCACTGGTGTCCCTTCGGGCTCTGCGTGGTCGGAAGGAGCTTCATCTGCCTCCGTGCTGGCAGCTCCGGTTCCAGTCAGGCTTCAAGAATCTGTTCTTGGATTTGGACTGGTGCCTGTCTTCTACCATCTTGACCTTCCCCAATGCCGGTCCCAATGCTAACCCTCCTGGCGCCAACCCCATTCTGTTCCCCGTCTTGGATACAGTGCCGGAGAGACGTCGCCCCTGGAACCTACCCTCCTAGATTGGAGCCTGAGCCCTATTCCCTTGGGTTAGGACTTACGGAGGAATGGAAGGGGTCACTGGACCATGAGGCATACAAACCACATGAAGAAAGCCCTGAGTCCTCCCCTCCGAACCACTACTCCTATTCAATGATGCCTTCATTGACGTCCTTTTGGGGACTTGTTCCAAACCCTACATGGGCTTCTGTAATTAGGACTATCGCCCGCCACCACAGTCCCTCAACCCAAATTTCCTCACCTAACACCCTACCCCAGAAAACTTAGTGGTCCAAGTCTCGACATCACAGAACGCATTCCCTACTAATCTAAGAGGCTGGTCTCTTCGAGGAAGAAGATGATTTGTTCTGCCACCCTGGCATAGCAGTCTGTGAACACTGCATTCCTTTTGGTCTGTTATTCTCATGCTCTGTGTGACATGGTTGCTCAGGTGCTGCCAACGGTTTCAGAGGGGACCTGTTAGCCACGTATGCTGCCCAGCCTCTACATGTCGGAGGATGCGGTTACTCCAGGCCATGTGGGTCAGGCTGCCAGCGATCTGGTCAGTCCACCACCCCCCTGGCGGCTGCAGCCTCTAAACCCTCCTAATCTGCCCCATTACCAGCATAGGCATCCAGTTACCGCCAGAATTAAGCATCATCCGCCCCTTTGGCAGTCCCTAACAACGGACAGGTGTGTTTTGCAAATCGTCCAAAGGGGTTACTTCCTCCCCTTCATGACAACCTCTCCCTCAATGCCACCATCTCACGACCGGCTGATGGAGGATCATTTATCCCTTCTCTGCAAGGAAGTCATGGCTCTCTTGGCCAAGGGAGCCATAGAGAGGGTACCAACGCCAGAAGTAGGTTGGGGTTGCTATTCCCACTATTTTCTGGTCCTCCAACATGACAAAGCTTACATCCTGTCCTAGACCTGTGGTGCCTCAACGACTTCCTCGAGATGGAGAAATTCAGAATGCTTACCTTAGCTCAGGTCCTGTCTGCTCTGGACACAGGAAACTGGATGGCAGCATTGGACTTGCAGAACACTTATTTCTGCATCTCCTTCCTGCCTTGCCACCGGCGTCACCTGCGGTTTACTGTGGGCCATGAGCACTTTCAGTTCACTGTGCTCCCTTTTGACCTTACCAGGGACCTGAGGTTGTTCACCAAGGTGATGACACTGGTTACAGCTCTTCTGCGTAGATCAGAGGTACGACTCTTTCCCTATCTCGATGACTAGCTGCCGAAGGTGGGCTCACCCCAGGCTGTCTTTTCTCACCTCCGCTTATGGTGAACCTCCTGCACTCCCTGTGGTTCACTATCAACATGCCAGAGTCACACCTGGCTCCCTCTCGGATGCTCCCTTTGATTGTAGCTGTTCTGGACACAGTGCAGTTTCTGGCTTTTCCTTCTAAGCCGGTAGTCCAGGATATTCATGCTATGATACCAATGTTTCAGCCTCTATCCTGGATTTTGGTGAGGCAGACCCTGAGGCTGTTGGGACTCATGGCCTCCTGCAACTTGCTGGTAACTCGTCCCCAATGGCATATGAGGGCTGTGCAGTGGGACCTGAAGTTTCAATAGGCACAGCATCAGGGACACTTTTTCAACATGGTCCAGATCTCCGCTGGAACTGCAAAAGATCTGCAGTGGTGTCTCCCAAACTTTGATTGGGTCAGAGGCAGACCCCTCACCCAACCAGATCTCACAGTAGTGACAGATGTGTCACTCCTGGGATGGGGCGGACATCGGGGAGAGGTGGAGATCAGAGTACTCCGGTCCCAGGCCGAATCTGGACTCCGCATAAACCTGCTGGAGCTCCATGCGATCCAGCTGGCATTGAAAGCCTTTCTACCCTCCGTCACGGGAGGGCTAATGCAGACAATACCACCGCCATGTTGTACTGCATCAAACTCTGGACCCTTTGTCAAGAAGCCCTGCTTTTATGGACATGTCTGCAACAGCAGGGTATATACCTGGTGGTTCAGTACCTGGCAGACTCTCTGAACGCCAGAGTGGACAAACTCAGCCTTTGATGCCTAGCCGATCACAAGTTTCATCTTGAACTGGAGGTGGCTCTAGTTCTCTTTCAACAGTGTGGAGAGCCTTGGTTAGATCTGTTTGCCTCCGCTGAGAACGTGCAATGCCAACAGTTTTGCGCATTGGAGTTTCCAAAGCGGCTCTCGGAGACCGTTCTCGTCTCTAGTGGAGCACAGTTCTCCAATATGCCTTTCAGCTCATACTCCTGCCCTAAGTACTCAGAAAGGTCCAAAACTACAAACCCCAAATCATCATTGTGGCTCTGAATTGGCACAGAGTCTGGTATCTTGAGCTACTGAGCACGACTATCTTGGCAGCCAGGTGTCCCTTCCAAAGACAGCATACTTCTTCTGTTGAAAACAATTTGTGGCATGGTGTGCAGAAAAAGCCATTGATCCCCTTTCTGCCTCCCTTTCTGAAGTTTTACACTTCATTTGTCCCCTTGCCCAGCAGGGCTTTGCTCTGGACACTTAAGGAATATCTATCTACTCTTTCTGCCTTTTTGTGGCTGTCTGACCAATCTTATCTGTTCAAATACCCCATTGTACATACGTTTCTGAAAGGTCTTGTTCGTCTCTTCCCTCCTTCACCATTTCTCGTCCCTCAGCAGGACCTTAATTTGGTGTTTAGCTTTCTTGAGGTGTGCTCTTTTCGAGCCTCTCCTTAATTGTCCCCTGCGACTTCTGAGAATTAAAACAGCCGTCCTTGTGGCTAATACGTCTGCCTGTAGAGTAAGTGAGCTGCAGGCCTAGTCATTTATGCCGCCTTACCTACTAGTCTATCCTGACAAACTGGTGCTTCCTGCAAGGGCCTCCTTTTTTTGCTGAAAGTGGTCACTTCATTTCACGTATGATAATCCATCACTCTGCCTACCTTTTATGCTCCTCCACATCCCTCTAAAGAAGTGAAGCGACTCCACTGTCTGGGCCTGAAAACAGCGTTGTCATTTCACCTTGACAGCACACCAAGAGTTCTGGGTGGACGACCAGCTCTATGTCTGGTATTTTTGGTGCGAAGAAAGGCCAGGGTGTGCAGAAGTGAACCATCTCTAGATAGGTCATGCTCTGCAATAAAATCTGCTAAACACTGACCAAGAAACAACCTCCAGAATGTTTGCCAACTCATTCCACCAGAGCTTTAGCTGCACCACTGTGTTAGCTCGTGGAGTTCCGGTCCTGGACATCTGCCAGGTAGCAACATGGACTTCCCTGCTCACGTTCCCCAAACATTACTGTCTGGACAGTCAGGTCCTTAGGAATAGGCACTATTACCGATTGATCTAGTGGGACTTCCTTCTTTTAGATTGGTCCGCAGACCCACCACTGTGGATGGTGTTGCTTGGGTATCTCTTCAAAAGTCAAAAATCTGCGACTAGAAGTCTCTATCAGATGAACAAATTACTTACCTGTGGTAATGCCTTATCTGGTAGAGACTATATTTAGGTGCAGATTCCTCTCTCTCTCTCTCTCTCTCTTTGTCACGGCGCTCTCTCCTGCTTGTGCCTCCGGGCGGGCTCTCGCCTTGGCTTTCAAGGTGGTTCCACGGAGTGGTGCTTTACGCTTTCCTTGCTATGTCTTGCTGCTCTGGCCTTCTAGTGTTTTACTGCCACTTGGTGCTCTCGTCTTGATTGCACCAGCTGTTCCTCACAGTGGTGCTCTGCCTTTTTTCTTGCTCTGGCCTGCTGTTATTGCCTTCTGCTGCCTTTGTGCCACCTGGCGGTGTTTTTCACCTTTTGTTTCTCTTTTTTTTTTCTATCTGTTTTTTTTGCACACTGTTCTCATGCTCTCCTCAGTTTTGTTGTGATGGCTCCGCGTTGTGGCGCGAAAAAGTTCTCTGAAGCAAACTGATGTCAGTGCGTCGGGAAGGGGCTTATGTGACCTCGTTGATGTCACGCCCACTGAGGACGTCGGGCGGAGTCGCTTGGCACCGCCGCCCCCGGCGCGCAGGGATTCTGGGCAAGAAAGTTTTCCTGGTCCAGTCTCACGCCTTGGGGATATTCTACGTTAAGGAATCTGCAGCTAGAATTGTCTCTACCAGATACATCGTTACCGAAGGTAAGTAACTCGTACGTTCATAGCGTATCCTGCGGGGCGGTTCAAGGCCGGTATAGCTACAGAATACTCAGAGAGCCACGTCTCCGTAAGGAATAAAATATCTGTGGAAATCTCTTGAAGGAGGTCCGACACCTCCGCATGATGTTTGACTAGGGAACTGCAGTTTAAGCTGCAAATAATATATTCCTTCAGCACAGAGGCTAGGGGCTCCGCTCGGAGGTGGGGGTTCACCTTAAAGTTGCATAGATTGGAATGTGAGGGACAGGAATCAGGGTGCCAGCTGTGAAACCCACAATCGGCTGTAGATTGCAGAGCAAATAGAGCTTCCCTTGTATAGACTAACCAATGAGGTGGGCAAGGGGCAGGGTCCTTGGCTCCTGACGACGTCAAGGCTGGACCGGATTGGATACATCTGGACAGTTGGGTCGCGGCACAACCTGACTCAAAAATACAGTAAGCAAAGTGCAATGGAGCAACAAACAATGTGCAAATTAGCTTTTTTATGCAGGGTTGCAAGATTAGGCTAAAGAACAACCAGCAATTCCCTGCTTGAACCACTCGTCCTATAGGCACGTCCACGCTGCAGTGTGCATTTAGTACCTGGCGGGCACAACTAGCTTCTCCCAGGCTGGACAGGATTCGATAAAACTGGCCAATCTGGTCGCGGCACTACCGGACTCAAAAATACAGTAAGCAAAGTGCACTGGAGCAACGAACAATGTGCAACTTTGCTTTTTTATGCAGAGTTACAAGATTAGGCTGAAAACCAACCATCAGTTCCCTCGCTAGAACCACTCATCCTAAAAGGGCGTCCGGGCTTCGATGTGCATTTTGTACACGGGGGGCACAACTGGCTCCTCCCAGACTGGACCGGATTGGATCAAATTGGCCAATCTGGTCGCGTCACTACCGGACTTCAAAATACTGTAAGCAAAGGGCAATGGGGCAACGAACAATGTGCAAATTAGCTTTTTTTATGCAGAGTTACAAGATTAGGCTTAAAACCATCCAGCAGTTCCCTTACAAGAACCACTTGTACGTCTACAAAACATTGTGTGGGTGTGCTGGCTCGCCAACAAGCCAATGTTGGCCAGGAAGTTCTCTGTACACTTTTTCAATCTACTGCAACTTCCACAGGCTAGCCACCACTTTCTGGGAGGACTGCTACAGAGTCTGTGCATGGCATGGGTACAGCCACTCATACCTCGACCAGAAAATGTTACTTTGTAGACATCTGTTCGTGGCATGTTGGGCTGTAGATTCACATGCACCCACCCTCCTCCCTGGATACCTGTTGCCATACATGGCAGTCATCTTTATATGTTGTTTTTTTCCCCTCATTCTTTGCATGAACATCTCTCTTTACATTGCTTCATACACATTCCATCCTCACTCGCTGAGCGGGAAACCAATCTAACAATGGAGTTGATAGCCATGCACATTACCAGCAAGAGGAGGAGTCTCAGTACCTTGAGACTCGAAAGACCTATTTGAAGAAAAATAACTTGCACATATCCGAGCCCAATACTAGATAGCCTTAGTATGCACAGCATGTGAATGTACAACACTACATGCCACGAACAGATGATAACTGGGTAAGTAACATTTTCCTTCTGGTGGATACTCTTATCTAACCACAGATTTCTCAACTTGAGAATACCCCCAGATGCCACACTGGATCTAGAAATATTTCTTAGCATTGTTTCTGTGTACCTAGAGGAGGCACCATGCAGCTCCACTTCAGCTTTGTCCCACCCCTGAAGATGCGCAAAAGCCAAATCTACGTGCCACCTTTGAGCGCTGACATCAGTGTCTTTCTTGACTTCGTCCTTGCCGTCGTACTTATGAACTTATTGGATATGCAAGTTTGTAGATCTCTAATCTGTAATCATTATGGACAGTGAAAGGAATCCATTGCACAGAACATTAAGAAGGGAGGGCTGTGAAGAATCTGCAGTTATATGGTATCCACCAGAAAGAGGGTTACTGTAACTTTTTCTTCTGATTGGAACTTCCAACTGCAGATTCCTAACCTTGTGAATAGACACCAAAGCAATAACTCTTCAGGCTGTGGGTCTGTGGAGGGTCTCAACCAAGAAAACCATACAGGACCGAATGAGCGAAGTGCCCCTCCTACTGGATGTGGTTATCAAAGCAGGAGTGATTCATGAACATATGGGTTGACGCCCACATCATGGCCTGGCAGATGCCCAGAACGGGCTCCTAGATTGCCAATATGGTGGTAGCAGCCTTGGCTCTGGTCAAGTGAGCCTCCAGCCTTTCTGGTGGCTGCTTCTTAGTCAAAGCAAACACAAGGAGATGATGGACGGAGTGCTGAAACTTTTCAGACACTCACCCCCAGTCACAGATCTTAGTTGAATCCATCATCGTTCTTTAGCTCACTTTGCCACCCCAGTTCAGACACCGCTATATGTAAATCAGTCTTGACCCTGTGCCTCAAGGGAACAGTCCAACCAGAACTGCCAAGCCATGTCTTCCCTGGACCGGAAACAAGTATCATGGGACCGGTTTTGGGCTAACAGCCCACATCAGCCAGGCTAGCTCGAATCCAGTGGCAAAGTGAGCAAGGGACAAACATCTGGGCATACCCTGCCAACTTAGTCAATACACAGCAAATCTTTATACAGAGGACTAGAGTCGATTGTCCATCTGATGGTGTTTGATGTGATTGATGTAAAAACTAAAAGCTCTTTTGAGATCGAAACCATGGACTCTCTCCCTCTTTTGACAGGTAAGCCAGGGCAAAGATTGCAGGAAGGGGTGATAAACAGTCAGACGTGAAAGAGCATCACAACTTTAGGCAAAGCTGCTGCTGTAGTACGCAACATCAGTTTGTCCCAAAAACAAAGTGCACTATTGTGGGTGAACATATGCTGCTTGTAGCTCACTCGTATGGTGAGCTGAGTTTCTGGCTATGAGAGACTGTTTTGAGAGTCAAGCCTTAAAGCACATCTGTGCACCATCTCAAATAGAGTACACATGAGGAAGAAGAACACCAAATTAAGGCTTCTGTTTTTTGACTGAGTGCACTGAGGCTTGCTAATCAGACCTCAGTGCCAGTGCCCTGACCTTGAACTGTATGGCGAATTAGTCGAACCAATTGGAAATGGCTAACCTACCTATAAGTTCCTAACTAGTATGTGGTACCCAGGGCATGTAAGTTAGAGGGGTACCCCAAGGCTTGAAGCTCTTGTTGTCCCACCCTGGAGATCCCCCAAGTAAACTAAAGTCCCCCAACCCGCCACTGCAGACTGGCAGAGCAGTTGTGCACTTTCTAGCCCAACTTTGCCATTAAATGCAAAGGTAAAGCCACTACTTCCCCTGTACATCTATGTAAGCTACCCCTCTGGCAGGCGTACCGAGTCCTTGGGCAGAGTGCAACATACGCTTGGATTCCCTATTAAGAAGCAAACTTGAAAATAAGTTAGGGGTGAGTCTGCTTGTCAACGCCTGGGTCACCAAAAGTTACGGCATAGGGTGTTGAACAAGGAAGGGCAGGTCGCCAGGAGGATCCGTCTCTTCTTGCAACCTGTCTGTTAACCGATAAGCAAGAGCCAGTCTAGCCCCAAGTGCGCTTCACAATGTCCGTCAGGGCTTCATTAAAAGGACAAAGTGGTTCTGTGGGAGTCTATCCAGGTGGCAGGTTGTCCAACAGGTTATTAGTCTTGACTTCTACAGATGGAAGTTAGAGATCTAACAGGCCTCCTTATTTTAACAGCAAACAAAGCAGATTCATTTGAGAGGTGCATGGGGTAGAGTTCAGCCCAGTGTTCGGGGAAGTGTCTAATTCAATGGCGCCTTGAAGGTCCATGAACAAATTTTCCTCGTTCTAATAGTGGCATACTTTCTCCCCATCATCATATTGATTGTGCTGAAAATTAGCTGGAAAATGTATGTGGAGTGCTCTGGGCAAAAAGTTTAATCTTAGTCAAAGTGAGGTTGAACTGATAGTAAAGGGCCCGACTTTTGTCAAGGTTGTGTTGGATTTTCTTCCACCTAGTAAAGTAATGAATTCTTACGGTGCATCAGCACAGACACTTGGAGGACCAGCGACGACTATAGTTCAGGGCTCCACGTTGGGTTGAGCATCAGCCCCGGAGTCTGGGCAGGCCCCATAGTGGGGGTCAAGCGGTACAGATGGCATTGAAGATGTGGCTGCTAATGTTAATCGGACTGTAGGGCTCCTCAGAAACTTGATAGTCCAAAGGCATGCCAGAGGGAGTGGGAAGGATGTCACAGATGTGCAACCCTTAAACTTGTGTGTCACAATAAACATTGAAATTTGGGTTGGATGAGTATAAGCTGTGGGATAGCTTCTGCAGTAGGAGACTGGGACCAAGATCTGGATTCCTCTTGACATCTGTACAACTTTGCTTGATGACAATGGCAGAAAGAGGGGGGAAGAGTTGCACTTTAACTTCTCATGCCTCTTTTTCGATTTGGATTAGCCATATTGATTTGTAATGGGAAGAGGACCTTTCACTGGGCTGGTCCACGTCCTTGACTGAGACCAGCCCTTGAATACCTTCCAATGGCATAAAGCTCGTCTTTACCATCGAAGTTCACTTTGGGATTCATCCTGGCACAGTCCCTGCTAGCTTTGGAGTTAGTGGGTGGCAGATCGTTCTCCTACATTGCTGCCAAGACCTGGAACAAACTCACCTTCCACATCAGACGAAGTACGACACTTCACCTATTCAGAAAGGATCTCAAGACCTGGCTTTTCGGATGACAACGGAGCTGCTTGACCCCTCCCCTCCCAACAGCGCCTTAAGACCCTCATGGGTGAGTAGAGCGCTTCAAAAACCCTGATTGATTGATTAATTGATTGATTGATTAAAAAACCCTAGGCACCAGAGACCTACCTGTTGGGGATCTGTCACCGATATGTTTCTGACAGTCCTTGCAAAGTTAAAGCCCTGTATTCTTCAGAGGGGGCATTGTCCCTTGCACACACAAAAACACATCCGAAGGCAAATAAAGAAAGAAACTGATGCAATCACGTTAGGGTTTTGCACGTATGTGGCTCAGGGATCACTCCGGGGCAGTGCGAAGCGGACACTGATCTGCACACCTCCCCTGCCAGCGAGTTGGAGCAGTGCTAAGAAAAATCTCTATCCAGTCTAGCACCTGGGGGTAATAACAGGGTGAGAAATCTGCTTTTAGAAGTAGGGAATTGAAGTTGTCATTAAGGAAAACAAGGTCATAAGAGCACTTCGTTTGAGGCATATGAGCTGCAGATTGTACACTATGCATAGATCACCTTCTGGTGTTGGGCTCGGTTGTCTGCATGTTGTTTTTGTCTTCGAAGATGTGTTGCAGTCACAAGACTGGAGATTCCTCCTTTGGTGGACAATGCGCGAGGGCATCAGCTCCATCATTAGATAGTTTTTTCCGCCATCGGGTTCGGATGGGACTAGCTGCGCTCTGGGTCGGTGTCGTTATAGAGCCCCCTTTCGACGCGCAATCACACTTAACCGACGGTATTGTCTCAATTGCGTGCCTTTGACTCACACCCTTGACAACTTACGAATAAACTTCGACACCTGCGGACTTTGACGCCGGCCGCTGGGCCTACGCACGCCGGTAAAGACGGACGTCGATGGAACAGACTCCCTTTAAAAAATTTCCCCAGTTTGGTGCTAAGTTTCCACACTCGGGCCTCCATCCTGTTTGCAATCTGTGCCTCTCTCCAGAGAGGTCGATAGTGAGGCTTGTTCTTTAAGTCCAAGAAGACCATCCAGGATCGTCAAGCTTGACGCCGCGAGATGTCCTGAGGCACAGGTTCCATTCCGAACATCTTCCATCCAGGTCCTGATAGCCTTCTGGAGCCAGAAGAGGAGAAAAGGACCCGGACTCCAAAGCAGACTTCTCCGACGCCGAAGATGACATCACCCCGGCTCAAAGGGACATGAGTACTGAGACCCCCGCCCCACCCAAACCCATACCAATGGCTCCAGTAACACCTTTGTGCTCAGGTCCACACCGTACAAAAACTTTGAGCACCCCGACTCCGGGCCCGGCACTCATGGACAAACCAAAGCCATCCGGCTAATAACCAATACATCCATCACATGTGCGCTTGGCGCAGCAGACACAGTGTCCCGTTCAATAAATACCAGTGTTTTGCTACGCAGACACGCCTGGCTCAGGGTATCTGGAATTAAACAATAGGTACAAAATACCATCCTAAATCAACCCTTTGATCAGGAGCACCTCTTTGGCCCTGCAGTTGACGCATATTTGGAAATGATTAAAAAGGACACAGAGACCGCAAAGTCTATGGGAGCCTTACAGTCCCCATCTGCCAGAGGCTTCTTTCGCCGCTCTTTGTATAGAGCAGGTTCCAAGACAAATACATCAGAACACCCGTCCTCATCCTATGAAAGTCCTAACCAGAGCTCCTTTCCCAGGGGATACAATAGGGGAAGTTACAGAGGGAACAACAAGGGTAGAGACGGGTTAACAACTCCCCTAATAGCAAACAGTGACTTCCCCACGCTTCCCTCCGATCATCCCACTCCTGTCAGGGGATGCCTTTCACAGTTCCTTCCTTTCTGGAATTCCATCACAACAGACAAGTGGGTAAGACAAATTATCCAGAATGGTTATTGCCTGGAACTCACTTCTACGCCTCTCAACATTCCTCCAAAACAGCGTCAAATGTCATTAGAACACCTGACGCTCCTCAAACAGGAGGTCTTAGCAATGTTACAAAAACATGCAGTAGAACCAGTTCCTGTGCCTCATCAGGGCACAGGGGTCTATTCCCTTTATTTTCTAATCCCAAAAAAGGACGGCTCTCTCAGGCCAAATACTGGACCTCAGACCGCTCAACTTTTACATTGTCAGACCACTTCCACATGGTCACTTTACAACACGTGATTCTACTACTACAGCAAGGCAACTTTCTCTCCACGCTAGATCTAAAGGACGCCTACTTCCACATTCCCATACATCCTGCTCACAGGAAATATCTCAGGTTTGTGGTAGATGGTCAACACTACCAGTTCAAAGTTCTTCCATTCGGAGTCACTACAGCAAACAGAGTGTTCACCCAGTGCCTCGCAGTGGTTGCAGCCCATCTGAGAAGACAACAAATTCATGTCTTCCCTATCTGGACGATTGGCTCATAAACACAAACTCCAACAACAGCTGTGTTCAACACACACTCTGTACAATACAGTTGCTTCACAGTCTGGGATTCACAATAAATCTAGGCAAATCCCATCTCCAACCGTCCACACTACAACAATATCTAGGAGCTACAGTGGATTCTTCCACAGCCCTAGCATATCCCAATCGAGTCAGGATAAGTACTATACAAATGCTAGTTCAAAGATTTCAGCCACAACACTCACTACCAGCAAGAGTGTTCATGCGGCAAATAGGAATG
Organism: Lissotriton vulgaris; assembly: GCF_964263255.1. NCBI lineage: Eukaryota > Metazoa > Chordata > Amphibia > Caudata > Salamandridae > Lissotriton > Lissotriton vulgaris. The sequence continues at coordinate 1,359,457,352 of NC_141685.1, read as the reverse complement.
ATGGCCTCTTGCATTTTTCTCGTTCCTCATGCAAGACTGCAAATGCGTCCATTACAAGAGTGTCGAGCATGTCCGTGGAACCAAGCTCAAGGTCAGCTAACAGATCTGGTGTTGGTGGACGACCCCATTCATCGCTCTCTGCAGTGGTGGACCACAAAAAAACTTTCCAAAGGGCGGTCGTTCCTCAAGCCAGTCCCACAGATAGCGCTAACAGATGCATCACTCACTGGCTGGGGAGTACATCTTCACACCCATATCGTTCCAGGTTTATGGACCTCCCAACAAAAATTATTTCACATCAGCTACCTAGAATTGTTAGCAATCTCTCTAGTGTTGGAGTCTTTTCAATCACTACTGCTAGGGAAAGGTGTCCTAATCCGTACAGACACAACAGCAATGTATTACATACAAAAGGAAGGGGACACACACTCTCTACAGTTATCCCACCTAGCACAGAGCATCTGGAGATGGGCCATTTTGCGGAAGATATACCTCCTGGCAGAACACCTACCAGGAGTACACAATCAGATAGCGGATCTGCTCAGCCGTCAAACACAACAGATCCACGAATGGGTACTTCATCCTCAAGTTCTTCTTCCATTCTTTCACAAGTGGGGACACCCAGAGATAGATCTGTTTGCCACACACCAAAACGCCCAAGCTTCGCATACAGGTATCCACACCCATTGTCCAAAGGCAATGTGATATGGAGGAATCGGTCCGGCAAATTTGCTTATGCTTTTCCGCCTCTCCCACTCATTCCATTACTATTGAGGAAACTCCAACAACATTCCCTCACAATGATCCTAGTTGCTCCAACATGGGCAAGGCAACCGTGGTTCACAACTCTGTTGGAACTATCACCTCAAAAGCTTCACCTCTCCCCCAAGCTTCTCACTCGGAACCATGGAGAGATAAGACACCCAGATCCCAATCAGCTCAACCTTGCGATCTGGCTCCTGAAATCCTAGAGTTTGGCTACCTTAATCTCCCGCCAGACTGTATGAACATTATCAAAGAAGCTAGACGCCCTACCGCAAGGGCATGGTATGCGGCAAGGAAGAGGTTCGTCATTTATTGCCCACACAATAAAATCAACCCACTAGATGCTACCATTCAAAACATCATCTGTTACCTCTTGCATCTACAACAATGTAACCTAGCGTATACATCTATAAGGTTATATCTAGCTGCCACAGCAGCCTACCTCCAGAACGGACAACATTTGTCTTTGTTTAGAATTCCCGCTATTAATGCTTTTATGGAAGGACTTAAAAGAATAATTCCACCAAGAGCTCCACCCTCTCCAGTGTGGAATCTCAATGTACTCCTTACCAGACTAATGGGTCCTCTTTTGAACCTCTACACAACTGTAAACTACAGTTCCTTACTTGGAAAGTAGTATTTTTAGTCGCATTCACATCTCTCAGAAGAGTGAGTGAACTTCAGGCATTAACCATACAAGAACCATTTTTACAAATCGATCATAACAAAGTGGTTCTTAAAACAAACCCAAAATGTTTACCCAAAGTTGTATCTGCCTTCCATATATACTAGTCTGTTGAACTACCAGTATTCTTTCCTTAACCAGACTCAGTGGAAGAAAGAGCTCTACACACCGTAGATGTTAAAAGAGCATTACTTTACTGCACTGAAAGAAACAAAATGCTTTAGGAAAACCAAACAACTTTTCATGGCTTTCTCCCCACCTCACAAGGGCAATCCTATATCCAAAACCGGAATTGCAAGATGGATTGTAAAATGCATACAAATATGCTACCTTAAAGCCAAACAAACGTTAACATCCCCCCTAGAGCTCATTCTACACATAAACGAGGGGCCTCTAAGATATTCTTAGGGAACATTCCCCTTGATGACATATGTAAGGCAGCAACTTGGGCCACACCATACCTCTCCACAAAACACTATTGTGGAGCTGTGCAGGCAAAGTAACAAGCTAGTGTGGGCCAAACTGTATTAAAACACTATTTCAAACTACTGCAACAGATACAGGCAGCCACAGCTAAGGAGGATACTGCTGTATAGTCATTGCATAGTGTACAATCTGCAGCTCATATGCCTCAAACGGAAAATGCTACTTACCAGTATGCATCTATTCTAGGCATGTAGAGCTGCAGAGTTGTACACGCCCACCCACCTCCCCGGATACCTCTATCTGTTCCAGTATTATCTTATTTAAAAACATCACTCATGGACATCTTTCTACTTCTTACTACTCCATCTAACCCTAAGTTGGAGCCAATGCCCATGCGCATTGTCCACCGAAGGAGGAGTCACCAGTCTCATGACTGCAATACTTCTTCAAAGACAAAAACAACATGCCAACATCCGAGCCCAACACCAGATGGCGATCTATGCATAGTGTACAACTCTGCATCTCTACATGCCAAGAACAGAAGCATACTGGTAAGTAGCATTTTCCTTTCCTGACATTCAACGTTTACATGCTTTACCTTAGCGTCTCCAATGTATGGTCTTGTGATCTCTCCCTGTTTCAAAGCTGCCCACAGCCTTTACTGTCCTCTGAAAGTGTAAACTTGTTAAAATTTAGGGTTTTAGCAGTTTACCACTTGTACTTCATTTCCACACTCAAAAACAGTGTGTTGCATTCGGTGGTTGGCAAAGGAAGGGCTAATTGTGGGCCTAGTTCCATGTGTGGAACCCATTCCTCAATTTTTGAATGCTGCCATCCACAGATTTTGTCTGTTTACATTTGTGTAGGAAGTGCTGGCACTAACTGGCTGGTTAGAGGCATCTTGTGTACCACATAAGAGGAGTGTACAAGCAACGTAATTGATAGTTTGCTACCACAGTGCTTTCACTAGTGGGTTTATGAACAATGGGAAAGTGGTTAAAAGGCAGCCTGGGAGTCCCTGTGGGTTTATTTGGTTTGCTCTCATTTTTGTATCACAAATGTGTTGATCTATATTCTCTGAAATTCGATTGGAAATGCTTTTGGTAAAAGATAGAATTGGAAAACATAATAGTTTAAAGTTTATAAAACAATAAGCACTGATAAGAGGATGGAGAAGAGGTGTAAATTGCTAATTGTCTCCCTGAATAGGTGACAGGGGGGATGTGATATTGGTGGTTTATCCTTTTATATGTGCAATAAATGTCTTGGAAAATCACACTCCGCGATCTTTCTAAATCAAACAATCTACCAAGGCATAGGTATTTGTGGTGGATACGGGGTTATGGGTTGGTACTGAGTGGATGCAATTAAGTGCTGTTCCTTCAAGATATCGGTGCAGGCAGCTGGCTCTTTATATAGTATACCCAAAAAGAGGTATACTGTGTAAAGAGTTCAGGTATTACCTTATGAGTGGACAGAGGCTTTCGCATGGAAAACCCAAGGTGCTCTTTTAGGGTGTAATGTGAATGGGCAGCCTTAGGCTTATCAGAGAAGAGTGTTGGGTATTTGCAAATACGCATACAGTCAAGGAATGGTATACACATCTCAATAATAAGACGCGACGCACACCAATTTATAAAAATAACACATCTTTATATTTAGAATCATATACCAAAGGTGGTAGTCTCTTTGAAGCTCCCTGCCTTGGAATGCTCATTTGCAGGGCATCCTGTGGGAGGGGGTGTAAACACCCTCTGCCCAAGTAGGCTTTGTTCCTGACCTCCTGAGAACAAAGGCTCTCACCCCTGGGGATCAAACTCGTCTGGGGTGGCAGGCGGGCTAGAACCAGTCAGTCAGCACTCTAATAGGTGGTATGTTTTCAGGGGGCCACCTCTAAGGTGCACTTTGGATTCATGAATTTGTAAATCCATCACTAGAATCAGTGTGGGTTTATTAATACAAGATGTTTGACACCAAACATGTGAGGTTTCAGTGAAGCCATCATGTAGTTGGGGAACTTGTTTTCACCAGTGTATAGCACATTTTTTTTAAACCGCTTCCCTGGTCCCTTGTTCCGGCAGGAATTTAGCTGGCCAGAACAGGGGCATATCTGCTCAGTCAGATATGTCAACACATGCAGTATAATGCACCCTGCCTTAGGACTGGAAGGCCTGATGTGGGGTGACTTACATATACTGTATGATGTGTTTGTAGGCATGGCACACAGGGATGTGTGCCATGTCGGGTTTTAACTTCTGTCTGCACCAAGACACGCAGCCTGCAGTGGCAGTCTGTAGGTGTTTGGTGAGGGGTCCCTTAGGGCGGCACAATACATGCTGCAGCCCTTAGGGACCCTCTCTGGTAGCCTTGCCCAAGGTACCTGGGGTACCATTTCCTAGGGATTCACAGGGGTGCCCAAAGGTCTTGCCAATTGGGTTAACAATTGTGCACTTTTAGGAATGCGATCTGGCACTGGGGACCTGGTTAGCAGGATTGCAGTGCACTTCTAGTCCAAATTGCATCAAATATCAGGCAAAAAGGGGGAATGACCACCTAGAAAAGGGGCCCTTTTCTAAAATCCGTGTTACCATTAGTTGTTTTAAAGGCTTACTGCTTCCTTTTAACTTTCCCTTTTCGATGTATTTCTAACCATTTTAATTTTGAAGAATTACTTTTTGTTTGAATTGATTTCAATTGAACTTTAATCACATTTACCAATTTAATTTACTTTTTGTTCAAAGACTTTCCCGATGAGAAATCACTAACAATAGGGTGACAAGTCTTAGAACTATATTAATCACCAATAGAAATGCGGAATATCCTGAAAAGTTTGTTTCAGGGTGCCTTTTGTAAAATATTTATAAGGTACTACTAGAGAATACAGTTGCAGTGAAGACTCTGCAACTATTAGTTCTAAATATTTGCAAACTATTTTCAGGGGCCCACTGCTGAAAATACATAATATCTAATTTAACATTGCTAATGGTGAACAATTATCGAAGCTTGGCTGTTTTGAAAAACCCTTTCTGTCTTAAAGTGATAGAAATAAGCTTTAGATTTCCAGAATTATTAATGATGTATGGCCCCTATGACTTAAGCTGCCCAAGGGCATACAATCATAAAGGTGGAAACCTGAAATGCTCTCTGTAAGGGACCGTAAACTTCCTTATTTAGGATTGTATGTAATTTATTTTGGTAGACGTGTCCCACATCACTGTGGCATAGATCTATCTTTAACTCCAGTTAAAAACAGAATGGAATGTTTCAATGCATGGGCATTTGTTTCTGTTGCGGACTTGGACCTGATCGAGGTTTGCACCCCAATTCATGAAACTAACACACATAATTCTTTCATTCACAGAAAGCTTTACTGGACAGATGGGGACAACATCAGCATCGCGAACATGGACGGCACAAATCAGAGTGTCCTGTTCACTGGCCAGAAAGGACCTGTTGGTATGTTTATAGAGCAGCTGCTAGTTCAGAGAAGGTGGCAGATAGGCAAGCCACAGCTTAGGCTGGACCACTGTATTCTGTCAGTCTGGATCATATGCTCATATTTAGCTGGAGGATAATGATGTATTAATCCTTGCTAAATGCCTTTCTTTTGCATGTTGTTTACTATTTCTTTTTGAGAGAATCCATTGTCTCTTTTTTAACCCTTCGTTTGTGTGTTTTGACTTGCGCAGACACATTTTCAGTTATTAGGCTAGCCTCAATCCCAGCAGTGCTATGGTATCTTTTTCCAGATGGTCATTGAGGTGATAGGAAAAGAAAGGCAAGAGATGTGCATGGGTGGTCGACAGGAAACTCTTATGGAACCCAGAGGATCCCAGAGATTACCCTGGCATTAGCAGTTCCTTGAAAACCGGTCAGCAAAATCTCATGGGCATGACATCTTTAGCCTAACACGCAGTGCCCTTGATGTGAACCCTTTACTTCATTTTTCTTGCCATTACAGGTGTCTGTGGCCTTATTAAATTCCAAGTTTGCCTGCAGAAATGCCATTCCTTGTGTGTACCCTCGCCCAGCTTAAACGTGTCCAACATGCCTCAGAAGGGCTCTTTTTTGTTGGATTAGGCAAATGGGGTAAAGTGCCCCACTTGAACAGGTCTTGCATTGGTTAACTGTATTGGGAAGAATGGGGTTTGAGGCATTTACTTTGCCCCTCTGTCTCTATTTGGATGTTTACCGTTATTTGACCCATAGGGTCTTGTGACACTTGCCCAACTGTTCACTTTGTTTTGTTATTTTTTCTCAGGCAGGTCTCAAATAACTTGCAACTTATTTGTCTTTGTGTGCAGGCTCTAGAACTTTTTCTGTCCCACACCATCTGTGACAAGTATCCTTGACTGTTTTTATGAGAAAAAAAGTTGGCCTTTCTGAAAACCTCTGGGTCTTGATTTTCTTGCAGTGAATCACTGGCATGGCCAGAAACTGTTCAGTTAGTGAGTTGTGCTTGGTAAATAAATGATCTTTCGTTTCAGGCCTTGCCATTGACTTCATAGACCTGAAGCTCTACTGGATCAGTTCAGGCAATGGGACCATCAACCGATGCAACATGGATGGGAGTGAGTTGGAGGTGATTGACTCCATGAAGAGCTACCTGACTAAAGCAACCGCCTTGGCAATCATGGGTAAGGAGCCTTGTACCCAGTTAGGTCCAGCAATGTTTGTAAAGAGGTTCATATTGAAGCTGCACTTAAGATCAGATGTGACGTTGCACGTTTAGGGGCATTGTCACAACCTGCAGTGGTCTTGTGACCAGTCATTATTTATTGCTTGCCCTATTTCTGACCTACATGTGCATTTTAAAATACTTAAGCATTTTGATTTTCATCTCCATTCCTTCAGATAGGTATGTGGAGTTTGCATCACAACCGTACTTGCAACCTGTTACTTTTTCTTGAGGAGGATCCTGAGAAATGGCAGGTTTTAAATATCAGTTGCCTCACAAAGTAACTTTTTCATTTGTATTGACATTAGTCTGTGCTTTGGCCTGAGTTTATTTTGGTTAACAAATGAGCGTTTATCAGGTACATTGTACATGCTACAGCAAAACATATGTTTCTTCAATTCATTTTGATTTGAGTAGGCTCCAAGCATTTCCAATATAAAGTCCTACCTTTTGGACTAAAATCAGCTCCTCTAACATTTGCAAAGTATATGGCTGTTATCTCAGTTCATCTAAGAAAACTAAAAATCTGTCTATCATTACCTAGACGACTGACTTATAAAAGGCATGTCATCAGAGGACACATTGAACCATTTTCAAATATGCCTCAAAACATTAACCAAGTTGGGTCTTCGAGTAAACCTCAGGAAATCTACCACTTAACCAGTGCATAAAATCCAACACCTAGGAGCTATATTGGATACAGAGTCTGTAATAGTGTGTCCTTTGTAGGAGAGGTTAGCAGTAATCCATCCTAAGTGGCACAATCTCTTGCACGCTCTTTAGCCAATGGCACAACAGATTTAATCCCCACTGGGGTCAATGGCCTCTTGCCTTTTTCTGGTGGTTTCACATACAAGACTTAACGAGTACTTTACAACTGTGCCTAGAGGAGCAGTTGAATCGGGTGTTGGGCCATTAGGAAAATACCTGAATCCTTCACAATCTGCTTTCCAGTCTCTCATTGTGGAAACAACCAAAGAATGTACTGAATGGGATATCATTCAATTAGGATCAGGATCTTCCAATTCAAAATCTAGTCACAGATGTATCTCTCCAGAGATGGGGAGCTCACATGGGACACTTACAAACCAAATGAATACTGGTGTACAAAGAAAATACCTACCAAATTAGCCGTCTAGAATTGAGAGCTGTTTATCTGGCTTTGAAATCTTTTCTCCCATTCAGAACAACACATTCCCTTCTTCAGCCAAACCATACAACAATCTATTATCTGAACAAGCAAGGAGGAACTCACTCAAGACACCTATCCCTTACATCTCCAGCCACATGGATTAGGTTAATATCCAGACATTTGACACTAACGGCTGTTCAAGTATTCAGAACGTACAAGCAGACTCACTCAGCTAAGTATTTCAAGAAAACCATGACTGGGTTATGAACTACGAGGTCTTGCAAGACTTTAAGACCGGGCTATCCAGAAAAAGATCTCTTAGCAGACATAAGCAGCAGAAAATGCCAATGGGTCTTCTAGCTTTTTTCACAGTAAAAACAACAATTGAGGGTTTTTACAGTGGGCATATGGTAAATTACATGCTCAATTGTCTAACATACAGCACTCTACCCTAAGGCTTGTTAGGCCTGCCTCAGGGGTGACTTACACATATTAGAATGGGAAGAGTCGGCTTTAAATGGCAAAGTTGAGTTAACCATTTGCAACTGCCCTTCCAGTCTGCAATGACAGACTCTGAGCCAAGGTTTACATTTGTCACACCCAAGGTGGCACAACCAGTGCTGCAGTCCCAGGGTTGAACCTACACTTAGTTCTGGGTTCTATATACTAGGTACCATATACCAGGGACTTGCAAGTAAGTTATCTTATGGCAATTGAGTAAAAGCCTATCAAACATACTCACTTTTAGCGTTGGGGCACAGGCACTGAGGTCTGGTTAGCAGACCTCATTGCACCACAAGTCTAAATACCAGCAGCATAAAACCAAGATCTTGGGGGTGACCATATAAAGAGACCTTTCCATACAGGCTATCAGTTAGATATTAGCCATCAAAACAGCAAGATTTTCATCTGCTATGGCTATTTGAGTGAGTTGTTGGCTTATCACTCTCATAAAACAAACCCTCCTGACATTATAATAGTCATGTGTCCCCATGCAAGTCTGTGGCTTTTGATAATGGTCTGTATCATCAAATGCTTCACTGCCACCCTCCACCAGAGCCACCTCTCCCAAACTGTGTCAAAATGAATCTTTAAGCAAGATACAGTAAAAGTTGCATAAGAAATAATGAAAGAATCAGTCCTGAAGGGCCCGGCTAGCAGGCTTAATAGGATGTTCATGGCAGTGGCGGCTGCTAACGATCGGGGTTGGTAGGGCGAGGCTGGGGGGAGCGGAATTGAAAAAAACCACTTACCTGGGTATTGCCACCGTCTCTCCTCTGTCGTTTGTCATCTGTCCACGAAGCAAGAAGCACACAGTCTCCCAGACTCCCTAGCCAATCATAACGGTGCGTGACAGCAGTGCTGTGATTGGTCTGAGCCCCATGGTTCGACGCTCAGACGGGGTCTGGGAGGCCATTCATGTTCTGCACCCTGGCTCTTCAATACTGCAAAGTGCGCATGACCATTTGGTTGGCCCACGACGCCCGGCCACTCCTCCCCCTGCTCTGGAAAGCTCTCCCCGCCTCCCACCTTAGCCAGTACAGAGCAATAAAATGATAATAACATTGATTATAATTTTATTGTTTCTTTTTGAACTGCTCAGAGAGCAATTGGGCGACACTTCGCCACCTTATCGGAGGAGCTGCCGCTGGTTCACTGATATCCTTATCGGCATGGGGGAGCATCTGTGCCACTGGGCTGTGGAGTCAAGGCCACGGCCTGCAAGGATGTCCCAGAGTTCAAGTCATTTCATATCATCATCCGAGGCGTTGGAAAAACAAAGGGGAAAAGAGAGGGGATATACTCACCACCACCGTTCCCTCTAGGGTGCGTCACCTCCCCTCATCAGAGCGCACCCCCTCGCGTGGAGTGCGCACACAGGACGTCGCGCGAGAGAGTCGCGCCGCCGGCCGCTTTAAAGAAGCGAGCGGCGCGAACATGAGGCCCGTGAGGAGTGCAGGTAAGGAGGCGGGGGCTGGTGGGGCTTGTGGCTTTGTGGGAGCGCGGGGCAGACTGTGGCCTTTTGTTTAAGTATTGCTGTTAATCAGATCCCCTTCACGGGCTCCGATTAACAGCAATACTTAAACAAAAGGCCACAGTCTGCCCCGTGCTTTACTAACAAAAGCGTAGTCAGTTTCCAAACACAGCGCGTACTTTAACACACACTGTGTTTGGAAACTGTCTCTACGCTTTTGTTAGTAAAGCGCGGGGCAGACTGTGGCCTTTTGTTTAAGTATTGCTGTTAATCGGAGCCCGTGAAGGGGCTCTGATTAACAGCAATACTTAAACAAAAGGCCACAGTGGGCAGACGGGGGGTGGGCAGCAGGGGGCACAGCGACTGGGGAAACGAGCAGAACAGAAGGCAAAAGGGGCGCAAAAACAAGGAAAAAAACGAGTGGCACAGAGGGCAGAAGGGCACAAAAAACGAGTGGAACAGAGGGCAGAAGGGCACAAAACGAGGAAAAAACGAGTGGAACACAGGACAGAAAGACACAAAAAACGAGTGGAAGAAAGGGCAGAAGGGCACAAAAACGAGGGAAAACAGAGTGGAACAGAGGGCAGAAAGGCACAAAAAACGAGTAGAACAGGGGGCAGAAAGGCCGGAAAAACGAGTGGAACAGAAGGCAAAAGGGTCACAAAAACGAGTGGCACAGGTGGCAGACGGGCACAAATAACGAATGGCACAGAGGCAAAATACAGAATACAGGGGCAGCTAAGAACAGAAGGCAGAGAGGCACGGGGCCAGCGAGGGGAACGGAAGGGAAAACTGGGCAGAGACGCGGGCAGCAAGGGGTACAGAAGGAAAGACAAGGCAGAGAGAGCACTGGGACAGCGAGGGGAACAGAGGGAAGAAAAAGGGGCACGGACCACGTACAGGCAGCGGGGAAGACAGACAACAGCAGTCACAGACACAACAATGAAAATACAGGCAATACAATGCATTTGCATACTGCCCTTAAGACACTTATTGTGGCGCTGTATGTGTGAAAATGCACCAGCTTTTCACTTTTTTAAAGTAAACGTTTTGAGTGCCATTTCGCACCGCAGACACGCGCGGTTTGTTTCCTGGCGCACATAGCCATGGTTGCAGCTCGCAGAGACCCTCCACTGCCGCACACAGTGAAAAAAATTAGAGGGAACATTGCTCACCTCTCTCTCATTTAGAGGCGTGAGGGACTGCTGCTGATTCATTCAAAATGCAGCTCAACAGAGTATCAGGATAAACAATCACAAGAGACCAAGACCACCTCGCAGCATTTAAATTTCAATCATCCTCTAGACATTTCGCTGTTGCTCTGTTTCACAGTTGAGTCTTTCTGTGTGCTGCTCTCTAGGCCTTGGGCCTGGTGGGCTTCTTCCAAGCTGATGATCCATTGAGTTGATCAGGACACCCCTTATTCTGTGTTCTTAGACTGATCCGATATTGCCAATATTTTCCTGGCTTCTTCCAAGTGACATGCAACACAATCTTTTCCTCATAGGTAATAAAGAATTTGAGGGGATGTCCCCATCCATAATGTATGGATTCTTGGCGAAGAATGGATATCATTTTGTTGAACTTTTTAAGTCTCAATAGGGTCGCTTTGAATGTTATGGAGCTCTAGGTTGACACTCCCGTCCTTAGCGTACTATCAGTTTGTGTAGTCAAGACATCCAGAGGCAGTTTTTGGCTGTTCTCTTAGGCAATACAGATGTTGTGTATGATCTGGAAAAACGTTGTCTCCTTCAGCGTCCAACAGAATTTCTAGAAAGAGGTCTTTAACGTGTTGCTCTAGCAGTGTTGGGAAGTTCTGAGTTAATACCCCTGATCCTAATGTTTTTACTTTGCTTTTTTATTTCTCAGTAGTACCTAGTTTAGTGTTTATACAATTGCTCTCTAGTTAAAAACTTTCTTCAGTCGCAATTATGTCTTGTACACAGAATATTGTATATAATTTAGTCTCATCACCTTATACATCTTAGTCTAAAAATGTGTCCGTCATTTTTAGCCATTCAGGAATGGGTCAATGTGTTTCTGGATACCTTGCAAGCTAGGGAAAGTAATAGATATGTGAACCTCTTTGTGGCGATGCAGTATTGGGGTTGACACTGATGCATCTCCTCTGCTTCTCCTGTAGGAGACAAGCTGTGGTGGGCAGATCAGGCCTCAGAGAAAATGGGGACCTGCAACAAAAAAGATGGATCAGACGTGCAGGTGTTACGGAACAGCACAACACTGGTCATGCATATGAAGATCTATGACCGAAACATGCAGAATGGTGAGTGCAGCTGCATATATCACTCTTTGTGTTTCAGATAGGAGTTTCTTAGTGGGTTTTTTCTTCAAATAAAACACTTTATTGGCATTTGAGATAGTAGAACTTAGTGTTTAACACTGTAACTTGGGTGAGACGATAACCGCAAAGTATTATTTGCTATAGGAATTTGATGGCACATATCTTTGCTTCTGAGTGGTAACCGGGAAATCAGTAAAGTAGACCTTACATCTAAGAAAACGAGTCAGTTTCCTTCTGGTCATGTAGGCAGAGGGAAAGTTAACTTAACCCAAAATTGCTCCAACACAGAGTCTGAATTGTTGCATGCATGTAGGAGCAACCCCATGTCTTACATATTGGTGCCTCAATCAGTGAACCTCTGTCCTTACCCCATCTACCCTCATATTCATTCACTAACCCATAGCATATTTACTCATCTCCACCGTTTTGCTAAAAGAAAGCTCAGATTGAGAAATATGTTTGTAACTTTTCCAAGGTGTAGGATATTCACTAAATAGAGCACTTATGTAGAGTAAAGGTCAATTGGGAATCCTTGACTAATTGACATGGCACAAGTGTTTTGATGTTTAACACCTTGGCTGCTATGGCTTTTCCCCTCCTGTGCTGGGAAGCTTTGAACTCTATTGTTTCATGACGAGCTCAGCTCGTCATAAGCACAGCTCAACCGTGCCTCATGACGAGCTGAGCTCGTCATGAGCATCGAAGGGGTTAATATACCCAGTGAAGATAGTTCAGTTGAAGTAGACAGCATTGAGGTAAGACAGCAGTTTCCCTGGTTACCATCTTGACTTCAGTCCAGTCCTCTTCTGCAAAGAACTCTAAGTCACTTTTCCAATGTTTTACTTAAATATACAAAGCAGTCTGGGGTGTTAATGATAAGAGACCTGTATTTTTTCTGTGACACGCCCTTGGTCTTGAGGTGCTCTGTGGTAAGTTTAACTTACACTGTTCTGAAGCCCGGAATTACTTATGAGCTTGGAAGTTGCGACCCCAGAGTTCATATTCAAAAGACAGCTCTTTGAATGACTTGATGTCATTTTTACTGCCGAATGGCCCCAAGGCTGGGTATGCCTTTTAAGTCACAGGTACAGAAGGTTGCGAGTACCCCACATGGGCCAAACAGTCAACAACCCACAATCGAGCCTCTGGTCACTTTACCTGCCAAACCAATTGTCTCAAGTGCTCTGTTCCTGCAGGAAATAACCACTGCTGTAGACCGAGGACAATCTACAGTATTTCATTGGCATACAACCAATTCAGCAATAGGATTGTATCGAAGAGCTCTTCTTCTAATTGGAAGGCTCGCCCTGCCTGTCTCCAAATAATCAATCAGTCAGTGTATTAATGTGAGAAGCCCAATATTATGCTCAGAGGTCACAGACCTCTTTCAATCAGTCAACAAATGTATAGTGCGCACAGCTACTCATAGAATGTCTCAGCTCTACTATCCTCATTTACCACCAATGCTGAAGCAAATTACGCATATGCTGCTTCAAACTTCCAGGTCTTAAGAAGACTTTTAAAGGAACGTTCATCCTTCATCGCCCTGAGATGAAAAGGAAGTGAGTTCCAGGGGGTGGCAACATGGAAAGAAAAGGAGGAACTAAACCATTTTTTTCTCTTTGTTCTCACGACCACTGCCAGCAAAGCATCAGAATAGGTGTAAGGATCGAGATGGATATTACAGCATAATTATATTAACCAAGTACAGCTGCCCTATTTGGTAGAAGGCTCTGTGAGTCAGCGTAAGCCCTTTACACTCTCCTTGATGGGTAGCCAGTGCAGCTCTTTAAGATGCTGAATATGACTGCTTTTAGGCACTTTTAATAGAAGCCGATCTGCGGCATTCTGTACTAGCTGCAGCCTTCTAAGCTGGGAAGCCGGTAAGCCCCAGTATAGGGCATTTGCATAGTACAGTTGAGAAGTGACAAGGGCATGAATGCTAATCTTTTGATATTGCACGGGTAGCAGATAAGGGAATTTCTTTTGTTATTTTAAGAGGCCAAAACACTCTCCCACCAAACCATCGACCTGTATACCAAAAGAAGTCCTGTTCTCAAATGTTACCCCAGGGTTCTGTATTAAGGAAATAGGGGCTGGTGGAGACGGAACAAAACTGGGCCAACAGTGGCCATCACATGCTTGGGGGGGTGGATGCCAAATAACAGGATCTCAGTTTTGCTAGTGTTACACTGCAGATTATTCAAATACATCCACTGGAACACTGCAGAGAAGCATGCCTTGAAGTTACTCATGGAGCTGGTAACATTACTGTCTAACCTGAGGACAGTCTGTTTATCAGTTTAGGAAACCACCTGAATGTCAAAGGCTTCAATCGGAGTTTCTAGAGGTGTCATATATACATTAAAACGTGTTGGGCTCAATGCAGAGCCCTGTGGAATACCGAAATTAAAAGGCTTGGGTTCAGAGGTGTAAGGCACAGTAGGAAAGTCCCCCTTTTTTACATGGTCACCCCCACGTTTTGCCTGGTATCTGATGCAATTTTGACAAAAGTGCGCAGGGTTTCTGCTATCCAGGTCCCTAGTGCAAGATCTGTTTCCCAAAACTGTACAATTGTTTCTCCAATTGGTAATACCTTTAGCACCCTCTGTAAATCACTAGTAATGGTGCCTCATATAAAATGTGAGAGCATACCTGCATGAGTAGATATGACCTGTGCTGGTCAGTTCTATTACTGCCAGTGCAAGTAAACGGGGCAGCCATTTTAGCAAATGTGCTGGACACTGATAAAAACTAGTTCCCCAGCTACATATTGGCTTTCTTGAAAATAGGTATGTTTGTTATTAAACATCCTGTATTAATAAACCCACTTGTGGTGGATTTATTAATGTATGCACCCAGAGGGCATCTTAGTTGCCCCTGAAAACCTACCAGCCTTTGGTGTGTTAGTTAATGCCAGCTAGCTACCCGAGACAAGCTTTTGACCTCTTAGGGTGAGAGCGTTTTGTTCTCTGGAGGTCTGGAAAAAAAGCCTGTCTGGGAATGGGTGTTTACACCCCCACCTGCTCATTAGCACTTCTAAGCCGGCGAGCTTCAACGAAGTCCCAACCTTTGAAATGCGAATCTGGCTCCCCTCACAGGAGAAGTAGCCGACCCCCTTTATCCAGAGATGTTTGGCACCTGGACAGGCGGGAAAATTAGCTAGGCAGGTAGGTGCAACCAAAGGTGTTTGGTATCTAACACCTTGTATTTATTACCCCACACTGATTCCAGTGATGGATTTATTAATACATGCACCCAGAGGGTTCCTTAGAGGTACCCCCCTAGTCTCTATTGTGCCGGCCTGCTGATTCTGTCCATCCTGCCACTGCAGGCAAGTTTCTGACCCCCTAGGTGGTGAGAGCCCTGGTCTTAGATGTCTGGAACATACCTGCTCTTGCAGGAGGTGTTTACACCTCCTTCAACAGGATGGCTATTACATCAGCATACCAAGGCCAGAGTCTTTAAAGCCTCTGTCGTCTGTGATATGACCCCAGCTTCCCCCATACCTGAGCGATGCCATCTCCTGCCCTGAGGCCCATTGGGCACTAGGACAGGTGGGACATTAGTTATGCAAGGAGGCGTGGAGCACACCCAGGTCTCACACACCGCTATGGTGAGCTGCCTGTTTGTGCTCCACTCTAGGACAATTCAACCATCTTAGTGATGGTAGAATTAGTAACTCTGGGACAGTGGATGTCCACTTGCCACAGGAAGTGGTCATATAGGCGACATAGCGACCCCAAGGCCAAGTAGCCAAATGGCTACTATTCTACAGTCCCCTAATACCCTTTAATTGAGTATTTAGGTGGCCCCCTGACACCAGAACTTTAGATTGACCTGACTAAAGAAGTAGAGGGCACTGAAGAGCCGATCAAGAACTGAAGACTGTGATGACTTTTGACGCCAAACCTTACCTTCCTGCTCCAGGCTCAAAAATTGCAAAGACCTGACTCGTCCTGCAGCTGTGCATCCTCCAAGTGTCTCAGAGGGTTTCCAGTACTTCAAAACCAGCCAGTATCTCCCTTGGAGTAGAAGTGCCACTTTCCTGCAGGCACTGACTGCGACATTCGGTTCCAAGAAGCTGCTGACCACTGGGTCCACAGATGCAGTAGCCACCCAGTAGGAGGTCAGCATACTCGGAGGTCAGATCCATATCCTTACCAAGTTTGGAGATGCCAGGAGCCCTACGAGCTTTCCTGCACCAATACCTGGGAGTACTGTACCCCTTGCCAGACCCAACATTTGTTTAGATGCCAATCTGGACTTCAACAATCTGGCCAGCCGATGAGGGACATAAGCTCCCCAGAGGTCTGCACCAAGAGTGGCCCAGCTATCCTGTTTTGTTCCATTTTTTTGGTCCAGACAGAGAACCGTGACCGCCTACGGCACAGTAGGCCAAAACCCCCTGCACCTGAGCTTCCTGGCCCTGGTCCACAAACACAGACTGCTACCCCTTGCTCCCAGGTCCCTGAATAACTGAGCCCCCACACCTGTTGTGAGCCCCCTTTGCAGGTGTCTTCTTTATTTGGGTAGAGTTCACTTGAAAGGGTGCCTCATTGGGAAACTCGGGTTAGTCACACAGCTCATCCTGCAGCTTTACAGGCCATGCACATCAGATGCGAGTGCCTTGGCTCTCCCTATGACGTGGATTCCAGGCTCCGACTGACCTAATTCCTAGCTGTCCTTTTATGGATGAATCTTCCTGCAATTTGCCCTGACATACAACCTCATGGGATACTTGGCCCAGGAAGGTATGCAACCGGCATCCAATCACTACTGCCCTGGTTCTGGGGCCCTGGAACACCCCCATAAAACTTGAGAGTTTAGATGTAGAATGAACAATAAAGGGGCACTTCCAATGCAGTGCCAGCATTTGTTGTCTTTTCAAAGCCAGACTGTCAAATATTATGTATGCCTTTAGTGAAATGACGTTATTGGCCAAACTCCTACTCCTAAAAATTGTTCCAGCACCACTGATCTTGTCTTTCGTACAGCACAAGCAGCCAGAATGCTCCTCTCACTTGCTGTAGCCTTGTTACTACAGTGACCTGGCATTATTTCATATGTCCTCGGGAATGTAGTGCGCTCAGCAAGAGTCCCTTGAAATAGCAACCTTAGTTGGCTGTCTTGAAGCAATTTGCCCAGTCCTTGGGTCTGCGAGCATTCAGTGGCACTATTTAAATAGCATGTTCCTTATCTGTACATTCAAGCACTTTGTGGTATTCCGTGTGACTTACTATGTTGCATGTCTATGTTCAGGAGATGTTGGGGTTTCTCTAAAGTGAGGTTTTTTATTCTCACCTCTGTAGCAGTCGGTGGTTTCCTACATAGCCTTCCCCACTGGCAGGGGCACAGAAGTAGTGTTGAGTTATCCTTTGATCCTTAACTAGTGACATGTCTGCTCTGTGCAGCTGAAGGCATCCTATCCTGTATAGCCAGCGTATTGATATGTTTGCTGTGAGCAATGTTCAGTGTTTGTAATCTGTGTGGTTGGTGTAGAGAAGTGTCTGAGCAGCTGATGCTATCCTGCATGTTCGGTCTAGTGGCATGGCTTACTGGCTGGGTCTCCTTACTGAGTCGGGACTCAAATTCCTATCCAACCCAAAAGAATGAGAAACAACAATAGACAAAGAAACACAGACACAAGTGATTGTCGGTGAGACTCACATACAGATCAATGACTCTGGTTTCGTCAAGAGGCAACGACGGACAGAGCGGGGCCTCCATTTCCTGAGCATGGTTCAGGTGAGGTGAGGTCCAGTCCCAGCTCAAGCTGGATGAGCGATATACCGCTTGATACAGAGGATCAGTAACGTCCACCTATATGTTCCCTTATATCCTTTTTGTAATTGTTTTTCCACTTTTTGCAGTAGCAAAAATTATAGAGCAGAGGCCCTGAAGAAAGCCGTGGGATTTGTTCCCTACTGGCTGAAACATGTTGGCCCATTTGCAGTTATTTGTTGAAACTGTTGTTTTGCACTGTTCTTGTTTTTACTTCGGGGTGGAGCCAATATTCTAATAAAAAGTGTTTTCTATCTCTTCACCCTATTTTATTCATCACTTTTTCTGTTTTTGCACTGCACCAATTCCCATATAATCTATTTCTTATGGTCGGAAAGTGATTGCGTACTTGACCCATTTCAGACTGATACAGTGGGTATGGAAAGAAGTCTCTATGATCAAGAGACATACCATCCAAACTCTTGGATGACCAAATAAGAAAATTGATCATCACAATATATTGATGGGAATCCATTGATCTGTATGTGAGTCATCGACAATCACTTGTGTCTGTGTTTCTTTGTCTTTTGTTGTTTCTCATTCTTTTGGGTTGGAAATGGAATTTGAGTCCTGACTCACTTAGTAATGAGTCCCAGCCAGTAAGCTAACTTAATGGCTTTCTTTAGACCCCGGTTTTCTGTGTTATTAGAATTGAATGGTAGGGGATGTAAACCTGGGCAGGTCTTTAAAATATCTGTTTGACCCTTTCTCTCTCTGTGGTGTTTACGGTCTAGTGGTATGTCTGCTGTGAGAAGTTATCAGCAGTTGGTATGTCCGTTCTAGTACTATGTCTGCAGAGCGCATCTGGAGGAAGACTGTATGGCAAGTCTAGTTAAATGTGCCTTCTATGATCAGCTAAAGAAAACCAGTATGTCAACCATCTGCGCAGCTCATGTAAATTCTCAAGGTGTATTTAGTAATAGGTCTGTATCTGAAGTATTAGTCGACTGCCTGTATAGCAAGTCTAGCGAACTGAGAAACGATAGGAATAGATACCGGCAGTCTGGTGATGTCTGCTTTGAGCAGCTGCCTGCACCATTTTTAGCTACTCTACTGGTATGTCTCCTCTCAGTAGGTGATAGAATGCTCGATCACTGGTCTGATTGTCTGACCAGCGTGAGGAAATCTGCAAAGCTGGTTTGTTTCTGTTATGTTCTAGCAGCGTATATCTACTTTCCGTTTCTATTCTGTGGCCTATTGATTTGCCTTTGTAGCTGTGTCGTGGTATTCCTTGTAGCCAACCTCTGTATTTTCACAAGACATAGCTGTCTATGAAGTAGTGCAACAATTTATGGTGTATTGCAGCCTTAGAAAAGTTGTGCAATGCTTGTCTCGCTTTGTCTTAAAACGAATAGTTTGTTATTCTGTGTAGCATCCTTCAAAACATCAAATCTCTGCAGTTATGTGGGTGAAAGCTACACGGACTGATACTGATGGGACAATGGGGGATTATATGTGCTGTGTTCATAATTAGATATCCAAAGACTGTCTGGAATAGAAGATTACACCAAGCAGCATAAACTGTCTCGAATCTGACAGCAGTAGAAAGGAAGACAACTCAGGCTGTGACTTGAACTCAGTTTATCAGAATTCTTACACAAAAGAAGACCCATTTTTATTAAATGTGCTTTCACAGCACACAGATTACTGTTATTCGCTCTGTTGCGCTTTCTATTTATAATTTCCACGCTCTTATTTGTAATTCTTTTAATTCTTAATTCAGTTCTACGTATTATTTCCTTTTGTTACTTTTCATAGTTTCTTCCATTGTTCTATTTCGCTCTTTCTTCTCTGAAATCATCTTTTTTAGCCTGAGCTAATTCATTCTATTTTCTTTCTTACCTTTTTCCTCTGTTTTTCAACTCTTTACATTTTTCTCTTATGGTTTAATTTGCTTCTCCTTTTACTTATTGATTCTTTGTCTTTCTTCTGCTTATCCACTTTTTTCACTTTCTAGTTCTCCTTCTTGTTTCTTTTCCCATTCATTAATTGCCTTCTTTAAACCTATTTTTAAATCTTGGCTACTGTCAACTTCAGCTGCATGTTTGCAGACTTATGGTTTCCAATGCATGGCATTACAACGGGTGCATGTGTGTGACAGCACGCGTTATGACTGTGTGTTCACGTTACATGACACTTTCGTAAACATGCATAATCGAATTGGTGGCCATCTTGGAATGGCTTTCAATTTAGATAAAACATTAGTGCATGATTGCCAGCATGCAGGTGTTAACATGCAAATAGCTCTGCCTTTTGGATCCGAGACCGATTTGATTTACAATAAGTGTTTTCTCTGTATTTCTGACCATTCTAGTGTCTTTTTTTCTTTATTTCATCACTCGTTCTATTTCTCACCTTCTTTTGTCCTTTCTTTGTTCCTTCATGATTTGCTTTCTTTAATTTTTTTATCTCCCTTTCCCTTTCGCACTTCTTCCTTACTTGCTGCTGCTTGCCTTCCTTTTCTTTTTTTCCTTCTCTCGTTTCTTAGCCGACCTAGTTCCTTTACTGTTAGCTTTTTATTTTTTCTTTCCTCCTCGCCCTGTGTTCTTTCTCTTTTTGTTAAAGGTGTTGTGGTCTTAGTTGCAGGTTGTTCGCATCTTTGCATAATTTTTTCATTTCCCCTTTTCTGCTGCTGATTTTTTTCGTCCATTGGCTTCACATACTCCAGCCACATCAGCAATGAATAATCTAACATTAGATTTGCCTTCCTCTTTCCCTCATCATGCAGGTACCAACCCGTGCTCTGTCAACAATGGTGATTGCTCTCAGTTGTGCCTGCCCACTTCCGAAACAACCAGGTCCTGCATGTGCACAGCAGGTTATAGCCTGAAGAGCGGCCAGCAGTCCTGTGAAGGTAAATTTGACGCAAGCTTACCATTTTCAACCGGTTTTGTTGCAATTGAAATACTGCCTCTGTGCCTCAGAAATCATTATATACGTGATCTTTCACAAATCTCTTACTTAAGAGTCTATGGCACAGTAGTTTTATATACAATTGTATACACAAAAATAATTTTAAAATAATTACTTTAATCTGAATATCTCCATATACTCCAATGTTTCCTCTGTACTACAGTGTTCTTGTTGTTGTTGTTAATATCTGTTCCTTACTAAAGTTTTACAGTAGCATACAAACATGTGAGGTACTACAAAGAAACAAAAATGACAGCATAAGTATCAAAGTCATCTATATTGTATTAGGGCATCTATATGATTAGTGCCTGATATTTATCAGACAGTTTTTTTTTTAACCTAAAAAAGAAAGAGAACGTTCAAACGTTTATAACTTGGGCCCCATAGCGCCTGGTATCTTCTGCTAATAATAAACTGTGTACAGGCAGAACATCATAGTCTATACCAGACAGTATTGCACAGACTTCATGAAGAATTTGTGTCAGGAGTTTCCACCAAGACCCCTTTTATTAATGTTCTAATTATGCACTCATAATGTATACATCAGCATAGCTTACCTATTCAATGTTGTTTTTCCTGCTCTACTTTATTCCAGCAACCTATATCTCTGTTGATGGCTTCCTATCTGTTTTTGCCTCTGTTGCTAATAGTAAGGTATTACATTCTGTGTGTTACTTCTTGTGGGGTGATAGCCTTCACTTCTTTCTCATCAATTTCTTGACATCCACCAGCCAAACTGTAACCCTAGGGGCAAGTCTGGCTTTCCATGCTGTGGCTATATTTCTTTTGGCAAGTAACAGTGCCAAGTCAAGAAATGTACTTGCTTGCTTAGCAACTGTGTTTCTATAAGGTTGACTCAGTTAGGTTATACAGGTTAAGATATCCTTTTCTAATCTCCCCAAGACAATTTAATTGTTAATGACACAGCTGTGTTGCAAAAGTTCGAGGCATGTGGGCTGCTGAATTCATATCTGTGCATAGATCGCCGCCTAGTGTTGGGTCCGGATGATTGCACATTGTTGTCCTGGAAGAGTCTTCGAAGTATCACGAGATAGGTGGCTCCTCCCCTGGACTACAGTGCGCATGGGCATCGACTCCATCCCCAGATTGTTTTTTTCCGCCATTCGGTTCGGATGCGTTTCGGTTCCCTCTGTCGGAATCGATAGTTGTTTAACTTACTTTGCTCGAGACCAAAAGGTCTTTAGGACTCGCTTCGGTATTGTCTATCGTTCGGGTTCGTTTGTTTCATCGGCTCCGAACCAACACTGCCCTTCCGCGTGCTTTCGGCGCGGACGGGCCTACACGACGCTCCAACCTACTTTCATCATGGAACGAAGTCCATTTAAACGGTGCCCGGTGTGTGCCTCGAAGTACCCACATATCAACGTGCTCCCGGTGTGCAATAAGTGCTTGTCGCCAGACCATGACGAGGCCAAGTGTATGGCCTGCTCCAAGTTCCGGTCAAAGAAGACACTCAAGCTCCGCCGAGCTGCGCGACTGCAGGCCCAGCGATCGGCACCCCCTCCGGCAGACATCTTCGACACGGAGGATGTCGGCGATGACACTATCCAGGATATCACAGAATCTAACCCGGCGTCGGAGGTCGAGGAAGACTACGACGCGGAAGACGAGGATTTCGATGAAGTCGTCGAGGAGTTAGGGGACGACAACGGGCCCTTGCCACCGTAGAGGATAGCTCGGACGAGGAGCTTCCTCAAACTGACTCCGGGGCCAGCCACCATTCTAAGGCCCAGGCCGAGGGATCGCCTTCGGGCCTTACCCAAAGCCTTGATTCCCGTCCCACGGCTCCGCCTTCCGGCCCGGCCACGGACATTGATACGGCACCACTCACGGTACAAAAACCGAAAGTGAAACCATTGGTCTCGACGCCAGACGTATCGAAACCGAAAGCGCTAGTCGCGCTGGTCGGGTCGAAGACTTCGGAGGCCTCGGCGCCGAAGAAATCCAAGATGGCCGTCGAGCTCAAGGGCCACGCCAAAATGGCCGACCCAAAGACTACGGTATCGAAGCCGAAGGTTAAAACGACAGACGCGGCTGCATCGGCGCCGAAGATGGTCGACGCACTTAAGAGTCGCATCGATAACAAGAAGGCCGACGACCATAAGAAGGCCACTCTCAACACGAAGAAGCGGCAGGACGACCCCAAGTCTCTCACTGCCCCGCTTCCACTCGACAAGGCCAAGGGGGCAACTGCGTCGGCTCCGAAGACTGCGTCATTGGTTGCCATCCCAAAACCAGCTTCAGAAGACTCTCTCGAGCCGGTGCGTCCCTCCGCCTCGTTCACTAAAAAGGTCACGGAGTCCCTTCAACGTATTAGGGAGGGGGCCGCAGCAGTCGAGCCGAAGGACCCTGTGCCGCCCAAGCCTCTTCAAAAGCCGGCAAAGACGCCAACGCCGATTCTGTTCACGTTGCCGCCGAAGACGGCGCCGAAGGCTTTCACAGCAAAACCTGGGACAGGAGTGCCCGTGAAGATATCTTCGACGCCGAAGGCATCGTTAGTGGTTCCAAGCCCACGGCACCAACCGCTGGCAGAAGAGGAGCATCGAGAAGTGATCGACGCCGACACAGGCAAGCTCTCTCTCCTTAAAAGAAAGATCACCCCTGAACCACAATTGGAGCATTTCCAAATTCCACTTAAGAAAAAGATGGACTCTGCTGATGCCTCTGCCTCTATGGAGCCTGTATCACCACAAGCACATGAACTTTCACCCACTCATTCTAATGTGGAGGAGGGTGATGGCAACAACGAGGATGAGTATTCCTATCCAGTCTACTCAGACCCAGAAGATGTAACTGAGCCATGGTCTGCTGGTGGCGATCCTGGGGACCCGCATTCAGGGCAGGAGCCTCCGCTTTTTTCAGCCAAGACTTCCCCAACAGAAGTCTCTGCAGCTTTCAATGCTCTAATTGAAAGGGCGGCAGCCAATCATGACGTCGATCTCCATGCTGACCCAGTAGACGTCGACTTTCTCTTTGACACCTTTTCAGTCGCTGAGAAAACTGTAAAGACTTTGCCAATGCTAAAAGGGGTGTTGAAACATGCAGCAGAAGTCTTCAAGGAGCCCACCCGAGCAAGAGTCATCAACCCACGTATCGACAAAAAGTACAAGGCAGCGCCCACTGATCCTACTTACATCAAAGGACAGTTGCCTCTGGATTCCCTGGTTGTCTCCAATGCACGCAAAAGAGCCAACTCACAAACTACGGGTGATGCTCCTCCCCCAGACAAGGAATCAAAAGTATTTGAGGCTTCGGGGAAAAGGGTGGCTGCGCAGGCAGCCAACATATGGCGCATATCCAACACACAGGCGCTACTGGCGCGTTATGACAGGGCACACTATGACACTCTAGAGACCCTTTTACAGCACTTGCCCGATCAATATAAGGAAGCAGCAGAAATGTTGATACAGGAGGGGAAGCTTATCACCAATGCTTCAATTAAGTGCGCTCTGGATGTGGCTGACACCGCCTCAAGAGCAATTAACACTAGCGTTCTACTTCGTAGACATGCATGGCTCAGGATATCCGGTTTCAAACCAGACATTGAAAACTACCATCTTGAACCAAACAGTCAACCCAGACCACCTGTTAGGCCCAGAGGTTGATACCACCCTCGAGAAGATGAAGAAGGACACCGACACTGCGAAGTCTATGGGTGCCTTGCAGTCCCAGCAGTTTCGGGGTGGTTCTTTTCGTCGCTCCAATAATAGAGGCACCTCAAGGGGTCAACTGTCACTGTCGACGCAATTCTACAAGAGCAACACCCAACCTTCCTATACCAACAAGGGTCGGGGTGGATACCGTGGCAACAACGTCAAAGGCAGAGGACGTGGAAATAACAGCTCCAGGTCCTCCACCGCCAACAAACAGTGACGCCTTGTCACTGCCCCCCGACCACGCAACACCGGTCGGGGGGAGACTCCAGCAGTTCTTGCCCGTGTGGAAGTCCATCACCACGGACAGGTGGGTCAGATCTCTTATCCAATACAGTTATTGTCTGGAGCTCACATCCACTCCACCCAACATACCCCCAAAGATGTCCGGCGAGCACTTGCACTTGTTGCAGCAGGAAGTCAACGTCATGCTGCAAAAAGGAGCAATAGAGCTCGTGCCCCTGCAGGAAAGAGGTACAGGAGTTTACTCCCTGTACTTTCTGATTCCAAAGAAGGACGGATCCCTCAGGCCCATCCTAGACCTCAGACCTCTCAACTTTTACATTCTGTCAGAACATTTCCATATGCTCACGCTGCAGCAGGTTCTCCCACTGCTTCGGCAAGGGGACTTCCTAGCAACTCTGGACCTCAAGGATGCGTACTTCCACATTCCACTGCATCCTTCACACAGAAAGTACCTCAGGTTCACCATTCAAAACCAGCACTGCCAGTTCAAGGTTTTGCCTTTTGGGGTCACTGTAGGAAGGTACCTCCTGACTATGGTTGCCCCCAACTTTTTGCCCTGTGTTTTAGCTGGTTTTGGACATAGTCGACCTGGGACCCTGCCAATCAGGACCCCAGGCCTACTGCTCTCTCTTTAAAATGGATTCCATGTACCCTAGGTACATTTCCAATTGGTACTGGGCCACCCTATCAGACCCTGTAACTCAGGGCATGGGTGTGCCCAGGGCTGCCAGGGGCTGCAGCATGTATTATGCCACCCCTGGCTGGCCTCCTAAATTTGACACAACTGGCTGCTTGACAGCTGGGGCAAAGGCGTGTAATCACCCTTTGCTGTAGGTGTAGTATACCTATACCTAACCCTAAAATGGACACACAGATTCCTATCAGTCACTCCTATAGCAGGCCTTGACAATCCTGAAGGCAGAGTGCTTTGAATCGTGTGCGATGGTGCTCTGGCATGAGCTGAGCCTGTCTGCAGCTTGCGGAACCAAGTCCTAATAGCTGTTCCATGATATCGCATACCATATACTCTTAAGTGCATTATAATCCTCGCGGTTAAATGCTAACTTTGGTATTGCTTTATCAAAACATGTCGAGTAAGGTGTCATACGAATTGGAATACTAACCCCTCGCCAATTCTGGCGACGGGGTTAGCATTCCACCCTTCTAGAGGGACACGACATGTATGTAACTGTGAACCCCGGTTAAAGTTAACTGAAGCCTCAGCTCCACAAAGTGGATGCTGCCACCACAGACACGAGTCTGACCTCCTGCTGCTGGGAGTCCTTCCAGCGAGGGAGGCCTGGACAAAGGGTTTCCTGTCCGGGGCGGTGCTAGCACCGTCCCAGACATGGTTTTGTGTATCCTGGGTAGGCAGGGCTTTTCAGGAAGGTGACTGCTGAGTGGCACCCCGGTGCTCACTACGCATAGGCTGGTCTGAACCAGTTCCAGGGGCACACCAGCCCCTGGCCTGGGGAATTCCGGCATGGCAGAGGGGTGTAACCACCCCCCTCCTAGTCCCACCCATAGGCAGGACCTAGTCACCGGGTCAGCCCCCTTTTTTAGTATAAAGATGGGAGCGGGCCCCCTGTTAAAATTAGATCATCTTTGGAATCAAGACACGACTTTCTACGAAAGGACTTCAAGATTTCTTCATCAAGATTCTCCCTTGTGGCTAAGGAGTAGTCACCCTGCATCCGCAGGCACCATCCAAAGAACACTGCGGTCTGCTGCAAGTCCTTCATCACGAATCCGACGACCCAGCTCGACGAGACCCGGCTTCCCTGGCACCTCTGACCTCTACTCACCTCTGCAGCCAAGCTGAGAACCGTGAGTGCGACGAGACCTCGAGGGACCGACTATCGCCAAGACTGCACGACTTCTGTGTAACAAGCCCACTGAGTCTTCCACTGGTGAGTGCTTTGGGGTCCGAGAAGCCCCAACCCTGCGCAGCTCCAGCACCCAAGATCAGCCTCCCTGCATCTCCACGATCTGCGTGGGGCCCTTCTGCTGTTTGCTGTGCACCGCGTTGTTTGGCTACTAGCCGGCTGGCTTGTGGCCTCCTGAACGACGCCCGACGACATCACTGCTGCTGGTCTGGTTGCTCCAGACTGGCCCTTGCTTCCTTCTTTAAGAGGCACCCCGGACCCTCCTGGTCCACTCCAGACGCCATTTTAGGTCCACCGCGTGGGCTTGAATTTGCCAAGGCTTTGTTGCCCAATCCTGGGTCCAGCGACGCCGACAGCTTCTATCTTCGTGGGACAGCTCGATCCTCCTTCCTGGTCGCCGACAACGCCTCCTGGTCCTTGAGATCTTCGAGCACAGCGTCACCCACTCGCCTTGTCGAGGTGGCTACCATCCGGTGCCCTCCTGGTGCCCACTGACTACTGGCTAGTAGTCTCGAACTTGGTCCCCTCTGCTTTCAGGTGTCATCTTCCATCGATCCAGGCTTGGATCCACCGAACTCTCTTCACTGGTCGCCTGCCAGCAACTTCTTTCTTCCAGGCTCCTGGTCCGTCAACGAGGATTCCCGACGTCTTTTGAGTCCTATGCAGCTGCAGCCCCTGGGCTAGGTACCTTCGGCATTTCGGTGCCCCAGCATAGCCTCACTATCCAAGGGTCAGAATCTACTTTCGTTTTCTCCCTACCAGGTCGGGTTCGCCCGAGAACACTAACTTTGCAATTACTAGCTACCATAGACTTTGTCCCGCATCTCGCGTGAGAGTGCACACACTGCACCCGAGTCCCCTAGGCCTCCTATAAGTAATCTGAAGGTTCTATAGTTAAGTCCTAGCGATTCCTAAGCCTATTAGTACTGTACTTACCTGCTAGTAATTTCGCATTCCACTTTTCTAGTATATGGTTTTCTGTGCCCCTCGGGCATTTGTATATACTGTGCTAACTTAAGTATTTTTGTAAGAGTTTTGGTTTGTGCTTAGTACCCTGTCCTCATAAAGAGTACAGGGCTGTTGTGATTCTTAATAAATAACTGTTTATTTTCATAACACTTGTGTGGTGTCCTTTCACTTGGTGTTCAAGGGGTATATGTGGTATAACAGCTGGCTTAACACGCCCTCTCGAGTCTTTAGCCTTAGACTGCTCGTATCCACGCTACTAGGATAGCTGGTCTATAAGGTTGACTTACAACCAAACATCAATAAGGGTTGCTGGACTGATACATAGTGTTCACTAGAATAGTGACCACTGCATATCAGGCCACCTTCTCACATTGGTGGCAGCGGTGGGATTTGAGCTTGCTGTTGTTTTACCACACGTATCCTAAGAATATCTTGTTGAAAGATCACATAAGTACTGTAGTACATATAAACTAAGCTTAGAATACTCTGAGTTCTACTGAACTAGCTGTTGCAGCTCCTCAAGGCTTAGCACACCTTGGCTGCAACTCTTAGCAAGGGATCAGTAGGTAAACACATAGTGTAGGTAGGTGCATCACTTACACCACACTAGAATCAGCATGTCAGACAAAGGAGGAAACTCTGAGTATCCCCTTGTGTCAGTGGACCCTCCACAGGTCCTTACTTCAAAATATGCTGCTCTTAGCTTCCATGAGATGAGACAAGTGTGTACTCTCAGGAAACTAAAACAGGGGTCTAACCCCACCACTTCCTTTCTGATTGGTCTCTTAGAGGCTTATGATGCCAGTAGGGCTGGTAACCCAGACCTTTCTAATCCAGAAGGAAGTTTGCCCTCCTTACAGGGACCCTTTGATAGCCAGGACCATCCCCTCCAGGAAGCAGATGATGCTGAGGATGAGGATGAGGACCAGTTGTCAGGGGATGAGGCAGATAAGGGACAGGTAGAAGTCAATAGACTAACCAGGTCCAACTTAAGCAGACATGAGCTTGGTACTAGGGGACCCCTGGGCCCACTCTCAGGTCAGCTTAACATTGGGAATGGACGAGTTAGGTCTCTATCAAGAGGCTCTAACAGATCCCTTCGAACCAATGGCTCTCTCAACTCTTCTCACAGAGGGATGTCTTCCCCTAAGAGGAGAGTGTATGAAGCTGAAGAAAGGGCAATCAAACTGAGGATTGAAAGGGAAGAACTTGCCCTGGCCAAAGAGACTTGCCCTTGCTAGAGAGCAAGAATTATGTGGGCCACAGCCCACTGGTGGCAGCAATAAACCTAGCAATAGGGAAAGGAGTTTTGATACAAAGCACCTGAATAAGATAGTGCCCCCCTTTAAAGAAGGGGATGACATCCACAAATGGATTACTGCTTTGGAGAGAGCCTGCACTGTGCAGGGTGTTCCCCAAAGTCAGTGGGCAGCTATCTTGTGGCTCTCCTTTGATGGTAAAGGTAGAGATAAGCTCCTCACCACAAGGGTGGAGGATGCTAACAATTACAAAATCTTGAAGAATACACTGGTTGATGGGTTTGGTTTAACCACTGAACAATACAGGATGCTGTTCAGAGACACCCAGAAAACTCAGTCTCAAGATTGGACTGACTTTGTTGATTGTGCCACTAAGGCTTTTGAAGGCTGGCTACTGGGTAGTAAGGTTACTGATTTTAAAGGATTGTACAATCTAATTATGAGGGAGCAAATCTTAAATAATTGTCAGAACCAGTTATTACACCAGCACCTGGAAGACTCTGATCTGACCTCTCCACAGGAATTGGGTAAGAGGGCAGACAAATGGGTCAGAACCAGGGTCAGGCCTAAACACCAGGGTGGTGACCAGAAAAAGGAATCAACCAAGCCTCAAGAGAAGGGTGGGGATAAATCCACAGAGAAGACTTCCCAAGGGCCCCAAAACTCCAACAAGGGTGGTGGGTCCCAGAACACTCCTTCAGAACAGAAGAAACCTTATTGCCATACCTGTAAACAGGTGGGTCATTACAAAAGTGATGCCAGTTGCCCTAAAAATGGTAATAAGGGAAATATTCCCCCAGGTAATACTCCTAAACCTCCTGTTACCACTAGTGGTAATCCCCCAGGTGGTGGGAGTGCCCCCAAGAATGTGGTGGGCATTACTTTGGGCAATCAGGAGGACTATGGCCTAGCCAGGTTCCCTGACCACACTCTTGTCTGTGAGACTGGCATGGGGTTTGCCAACTTCACTACTGGACCCCACATTTTGGGAAAGTATAGACAAGAAGTTTTAGTGAATGGTCAGAAAGTTGAGGCATTCAGAGACACAGGGGCCAGCCTCACCATGGTGAGTGACCATCTGGTCCCCTCTGCTCAACTGACCCCTGGTTTTACTTATCAGGTGACAGACATTCATGGAGTGAAGAGAAGGCATCCCATGGCAGTAGTCAAGCTCAGTTGGGGTAATGTCATAGGGCCCATGAGAGTGGCAGTGACAGATAACTTACCTGTAGATTGCTTACTGGGGAATGACCTGGAACTCTCAGCATGGGCTGGGGTGTAGCAAGAGACTCACTCCAGAATGATAGGCCTATCCAGACAGGTTAGTGGGGCAGTAATAGCTACAGCCCCAGTCCAAGCACCATTCCTCCCTGAAAAGGTTGGAAGGGCAGTGGTAGCCACTGCCCAGGCTCAGACAGACTTTCCAGAACAGGATAGGAGGGCTGTGACAGTCACAGCCCAAACACAAACTGAGTGCCCTCCTGAAAAGGTTGGCAAGGTTGAAATGGTCTCAGCCTCTACCCAGACAGATAGTGAGGCTGTGAAGCCTGAAACAATGGATCACTCCACTCAAACAGAGAGCATTGAGGAGGAAGAAGAGTCTTCCCCCTCCCAGACACTAGGTGAGAGCCAGCCTCCTCAGGGAACTGACTCTACCCCTGTTGAAGGAACTGCCCCAGAGGTAGTCAGGCCTGGCCTGGCAGAGCCCCTGATGGCAGTGGACCCTTCCCAGGTGGGACCCAGTCTGGAGCAGGTAACCTGCACCTCTCTACCCTGCCTCAGTCAGCCCAGGGCTGAAGAGGACAGGGAGGCCAGTGGTGGACCCCAAAGGGCCCCCTGTCCAAAAGAACCCCTTAATCAGCAGATTAGGATCACTGAAGCTGGTAAACCTAGCCAGGTGAAAATAGAACAGACTCCTGAGGGATCCCCCTTAAAAGTAGTTAGGGAACTCCCACAGCTGGACACTGTTGGGCACAGCCAAACATGGGGCCTAAAAACCCCAGACCTGACCTGTCCCTCCAGTAAGCCAAACAGAGGGACTCGGCCTCCAGCTTTAGGTAGCCAGAGGCTGACCCTGAGAGCTCCGTGCATCTCAGCTAAAGAAAGAAAGGCACACATGATGAATGGTGATTGGAGGAAGTTGAGCCCAAAGCTAGAGGAGCCTCACTTCAGTACTCCATCCCAGCATCAGCCTTCTTCTTTCCCAAGACACACCAGAGACAGAGATTCCCTATGGTGGAGACCCTCAGATACCCTTAGGGTGAGGGGTTGCCTAGTGGACCATGACACAGGGGGAAACCAAGCCAGAGCTGGTCCTTCCTTATATGGCCACTTAGGTAATAGAGGCTTACCTGGACAAGGATAGCCTTATCTCCTTTCGTTTGAGGGAGGGGGGGGGGGGGTTGTGTAGGAAGGTACCTCCTGACTACGGTTGCCCCCAACTTTTTGCCCTGTGTTTTAGCTGGTTTTGGACATAGTCGACCTGGGACCCTGCCAATCAGGACCCCAGGCCTACTGCTCTCTCTTTAAAATGGATTCCATGTACCCTAGGTACATTTCCAATTGGTACTGGGCCACCCTATCAGACCCTGTAACTCAGGGCATGGGTGTACCCAGGGCTGCCAGGGGCTGCAGCATGTATTATGCCACCCCTGGCTGGCCTCCTAAATTTGACACAACTGGCTGCTTGACAGCTGGGGCAAAGGCGTGTAATCACCCTTTGCTGTAGGTGTAGTATACCTATACCTAACCCTAAAATGGACACACAGATTCCTATCAGTCACTCCTATGGCAGGCCTTGACAATCCTGAAGGCAGAGTGCTTGGAATCGTGTGAGATGGTGCTCTGGCATGAGCTGAGCCTGTCTGCAGCTTGCGGAACCAAGTCCTAATAGCTGTTCCATGATATCGCATACCATATACTCTTAAGTGCATTATAATCCTCGCGGTTAAATGCTAACTTTGGTATTGCTTTATCAAAACATGTCGAGTAAGGTGTCATACGAATTGGAATACTAACCCCTCGCCAATTCTGGCGACGGGGTTAGCATTCCACCCTTCTAGAGGGACACGACATGTATGTAACTGTGAACCCCGGTTAAAGTTAACTGAAGCCTCAGCTCCACAAAATGGATGCTGCCACCACAGACACGAGTCTGACCTCCTGCTGCTGGGAGTCCTTCCAGCGAGGGAGGCCTGGACAAAGGGTTTCCTGTCCGGGGAGGTGCTAGCACCGTCCCAGACATGGTTTTGTGTATCCTGGGTAGGCAGGGCTTTTCAGGAAGGTGACTGCTGAGTGGCACCCCGGTGCTCACTACGCATAGGCTGGTCTGAACCAGTTCCAGGGGCACACCAGCCCCTGGCCTGGGGAAGTCCGGCATGGCAGAGGGGTGTAACCACCCCCCTCCTAGTCCCACCCATAGGCAGGACCTAGTCACCGGGTCAGCCCCCTTTTTTTGTATAAAGATGGGAGCGGGCCCCCTGTTAAAATTAGATCAAATTTGGAATCAAGACACGACTTTCTGCGAAAGGACTTCAAGATTTCTTCATCAAGATTCTCCCTTGTGGCTAAGGAGTAGTCACCCTGCATCCGCAGGCACCATCCAAAGAACACTGCGGTCTGCTGCAAGTCCTTCATCACGAATCCGACGACCCAGCTCGACGAGACCCGGCTTCCCTGGCACCTCTGACCTCTACTCACCTCTACAGCCAAGCTGAGAACCGTGAGTGCGACGAGACCTCGAGGGACCGACGATCGCCAAGACTGCACGACTTCTGTGTAACAAGCCCACTGAGTCTTCCACTGGTGAGTGCTTTGGGGTCCGAGAAGCCACAACCCTGCGCAGCTCCAGCACCCAAGATCAGCCTCCCTGCATCTCCACGATCTGCGTGGGGCCCTTCTGCTGTTTGCTGTGCACCGCGTTGTTTGGCTACTAGCCGGCTGGCTTGTGGCCTCCTGAACAACGCCCGACGACATCACTGCTGCTGGTCTGGTTGCTCCAGACTGGCCCTTGCTTCCTTCTTTAAGAGAGGCACCCCGGACCCTCCTGGTCCACTCCAGACGCCATTTTAGGTCCACCGCGTGGGCTTGAATTTGCCAAGGCTTTGTTGCCCAATCCTGGGTCCAGCGACGCCGACAGCTTCTATCTTCGTGGGACAGCTCGATCCTCCTTCCTGGTCGCCGACAACGCCTCCTGGTCCGTGAGATCTTCGAGCACAGCGTCACCCACTCGCCTTGTCGAGGTGGCTACCATCCGGTGCCCTCCTGGTGCCCACTGACTACTGGCTAGTAGTCTCGAACTTGGTCCCCTCTGCTTTCAGGTGTCATCTTCCATCGATCCAGGCTTGGATCCACCGAACTTTCTTCACTGGTCGCCTGCCAGCAACTTCTTTCTTCCAGGCTCCTGGTCCGTCAACGAGGATTCCCGACGTCTTTTGAGTCCTATGCAGCTGCAGCCCCTGGGCTAGGTACCTTCGGCATTTCGGTGCCCCAGCATAGCCTCACTATCCAAGGGTCAGAATCTACTTTCGTTTTCTCCCTACCAGGTCGGGTTCGCCCGAGAACACTAACTTTGCAATTACTAGCTACCATAGACTTTGTCCCGCATCTCGCGTGAGAGTGCACACACTGCACCCGAGTCCCCTAGGCCTACTTAAGTAATCTGAAGGTTCTATAGTTAAGTCCTAGCGATTCCTAAGCCTATTAGTACTGTACTTACCTGCTAGTAATTTCGCATTCCACTTTTCTAGTATATGGTTTTCTGTGCCCCTCGGGCATTTGTATATACTGTGCTAACTTAAGTATTTTTGTAAGAGTTTTGGTTTGTGCTTAGTACCCTGTCCTCATAAAGAGTACAGGGCTGTTGTGATTCTTAATAAATAACTGTTTATTTTCATAACACTTGTGTGGTGTCCTTTCACTTGGTGTTCAAGGGGTATATGTGGTATAACAGCTGGCTTAACACGCCCTCTCGAGTCTTTAGCCTTAGACTGCTCGTATCCACGCTACTAGGATAGCTGGTCTATAAGGTTGACTTACAACCAAACATCAATAAGGGTTGCTGGACTGATACATAGTGTTCACTAGAATAGTGACCACTGCATATCAGGCCACCTTCTCACAGTCACCACAGCGCCCAGGGTTTTCACAAAGTGCCTGGCGACGGTGGCAGCGCATCTGAGACGTCAAAACATCCACGTCTACCCCTATCTGGACGACTGGCTCATTCAGGCGAAGTCGGCCCAGCTGTGCGCCACCCACGTGTCCCACACCATTCACCTTCTGCACGATCTGGGGTTCTCACTGAATTACCCAAAATCCCATCTCCAGCCCGCCCACATACGGCAGTATCTGGGTGCGACCATAAACACTCTGGCGGCCACAGCGCAGCCGAATTCAGTGCGAGTCAACAGCATTCAGTCGCTGATCCAAAGATTCAGACCTCAGCACTCGCTTCCAGCAAGAGTGTTCATGCAGTTGATAGGCATGATGGCCTCCTGCATCTCCATAGTCCCACACGCGAGGCTACATATGCGTCCGCTTCAGGAGTGCTTAGCACGTCAGTGGACTCAGGCTCTGGTGCAGTTGAAAGACCTAGTGTTGGTGAGCGGTCGGGCATACAACTCTCTGCATTGGTGGAATCCACGAAACCTTTGCAAGGGCCGACCGTTTCAAGAGTCTGTGCCGCAGATTGTCCTGACAACGGACGCTTCTCTCCAGGGATGGGGAGCGCATGTATTCCAATACACTGTACAGGGACTATGGACACTACAGCAAAAGAAGATGCCCATCAATGTACTAGAACTGATGGCGATCTTCATGGCCTTAAAGGCATTCAAAGTACATCTGTGCAACAAGGTCGTGTTGATCCGGACGGACAACATGACAGCCATGTACTACATTCAGAAACAGGGGGGCACTCACTCTCCGCAGCTGTCTCATCTGGCTCAGAGCATGTGGAAGTGGGCGATTCAGAGGAACATTTTCCTCATGGCAGAACATCTCCCAGGCAAGGACAATCAAATGGTGGACCTGCTCAGCAGGCACAGCCACCAAATGCACGAGTGGGAGATACATCCATCAGTACTCCAACCGTACTTCCACAGGTGGGGTCATCCAGAGATCGACCTGTTCGCCACAAGGGAGAACGCAAAATGCCAAAGCTTCGCCGCCAGGTTCCCACACCCGCAATCGCAGGGCAATGCGATATGGATGAACTGGTCAGGCAGATTTGCGTACGCTTTTCCCCCAGCACCTCTGATACCGCTGGTGGCGCGCAAGCTCAGGCAGCACTCGATGACCCTCATCCTAGTTGCTCCAACGTGGGCTCGCCAACCATGGTACACCACGTTTCTGGAACTTTCCGTGGTACCGCATCAAAGGCTTCATCTCACACCCAGCCTTCTGACGCAGAGCCATGGCGACATTCAGCACCCAGATCCGCAACAGCTCAACCTGGCGATCTGGCTCCTGAAGTCCTAGAATTCGGCTACCTCAACCTTCCTCCCAATTGCATGGACATCATTCGGGAGGCTAGAAAGCCCACTACTAGAGCATGTTATGCGGCAAAATGGAAACGGTTTGTCATCTATTGCGCAAACAACAACATTGATCCATTAGATGCTTCTATTCAGAACATCATCTGTTACCTGTTCCATCTATACAGGTGTAATCTGGCATATACTTCCATTCGCATTCACCTGTCTGCAATGGCCGAATACCTCCAAAATAGACAGCACCTTTCACTTTTCAAGGTGCCTACCATCAAAGCTTTTCTGGAAGGCCTCAAGAGTCATTCCGCCACGGACTCCACCAGCTCCTGAATGGAACCTCAATGTGGTTCTTACAAGACTGATGGGTCCTCCCTTTGAGCCACTACATTCCTGCGAAATTCAGTTCTTGACGTGGAAAGTGGCTTTCCTTGTAGCGATTACATCGCTACGGAGGGTTAGTGAACTGCAAGCCCTCACAATCCAAGAGCCTTTCTTCCAAGTTCATTCAAACAGGGTAGTGCTTCGCACTAACCCTAAGTTTCTACCCAAGGTTGTGTCTCAGTTCCACATCAACCAAACCATTGAGTTGCCGGTGTTCTTTCAAAATCCAGAGTCACTGGCGGAGCGGATGCTCCACACCCTTGACGTTAAGCGGGCCCTGATGTATTACATTGATAGGACCAAGGATTTTAGAAAGACTAAGCAGCTTTTTGTGGCCTTTGCGCCACATCACAAAGGTAACCCTATTTCCAAGGCTGGTATTGCTAGGTGGATCGTGAAATGTATTCAAATCTGCTATGCAAAGGCAAAATGCACTCTTACCATTCCACCAAGAGCCCACTCCACCAGAAAGTTGGGGCCTCTATGGCTTTCCTTGGAAACATTCCCTTAGAGGACATTTGTAGAGCCGCCACATGGTCTACCACACACACATTTTCTAAGCATTACTGTGTAGACGTACACTCCAAACAGCAGGCAGCTGTAGGGCAGGCTGTTCTCAAGACACTTTTCCATACTGCTGCAGCTGGCACGGGCGGCCGCCGCTAATGGAGGGACTGCTATGTATTCTATGCACAGATATGAATTCAGCAGCCCACATGCCTCGAACTGCAAATGCTACTTACCAGTATGCATCTGTTCTTGGCATGTAGGGCTGCTGACATTCATATCGCCCGCCCTCCTCCCAGGCACCTGTAGCAGCTGCAGTGTTCACATATCAATTCATGGCATGGTCATCATTCACTGAGTTTCACTCCATCTTGGCCACAATGGCTAAAAACAATCTGGGGATGGAGTCGATGCCCATGCGCACTGTAGTCCAGGGGAGGAGCCACCTATCTTGTGATACTTCGAAGACTCTTCCAGGACAACAATGTGCAATCACCCGGACCCAACACTAGGCGGCGATCTATGCACAGATATGAATGTCAGCAGCCCTACATGCCAAGAACAGATGCATACTGGTAAGTAGCATTTGCATTTTGCAGTGATTCGTCAGTCCAATACCATACAGTGGAAATCTGTCATTCGGGCAATACACTGCGGACAATGGTCAGCCTAGCATGGTTAGTTTTCACTATATTTTAAGTGTCAAAGGGGTTTATGCAGGTAATTAAATTAAATAAGTTTAAATTGGGGATGTCTTGTGACTTTATAAGTGAACTTCAAGATATCTGACCATTCTTTTTCTTCATCTGCCCGCCTGATCATGTTTTTCCATCTAGCTTTATTATCCTCTACATTGGAGTGAAAAGTACAGGACAGGGCATTAAAGAGTGTGGACATTGCCTGTCTACTGGTACAGAATGTGAGCAATAGCCTCAGGGTAGCAGTGCTAGTGGGTTTGTGTTTTTTTCTTCACTTCCCATTAAACTGGGTGTCTTTAGCAATGCAGTGTGTGCAATAACGTGCTTAGATCCCATGTCACAAACTTAATTCTATTTGAAATGTGAGTTTCTCGGTTTTAATTGGTTTTTCGGGCAGAGGCAAGATGGCGGCGGCTCACTAGTCCGCTGTGAGACACTCTCCTGTGCCAAGCCGAACGAATGGGCTAGGAGAAGGGTCAGGACCTTGCAGCACCCATGGAAGCACAGTGAAAAGCGATGCTAGCAGATACAGCGAGAGACGACATCAGCAAATAATTGCTTTAAGATTACTGGGACATTATGAGGTTAAAAGAATGAATAATGAGTGGCGTCTACCTTGAAGCATCAGGAGACTTGTCATTTTCACCGGTGCAGTCACGTTCACTGCTCCACTACATCGCGTCTGCTCTCGGCCTTACGGTGTTAAGGCTCTTCATTCAGCTCCGTGACAATACAGAATTCTCTGGCGTTCATGATAAGCCCAGAAGTGCCCCTGGTAACGACTGCATACAAGTGAATACATTGATGGCTCCGAAAAATGCTGCAGCGGTGGCAGCCGCCTCAAAGACCCGGGCAGCCAAGCAAGCGCTTCGCGATCAAAAATTAGCAGCAAGACGCGCTGGCTCTCTGACGGACGAAGCTGTCGGATCTGATGGGGGACAGGCTCAGCTTCAACCAAAGCAACTGAAAGCAGCAAGAAACATCAACACTCCGGGCCCAGGCCCCTCCGTTGTAGACCTGCTTCGGAAGACGCCGGCCGGAGCTGCTACCTCCCCCTCCGTGCAACACGCAACAAGCGGAACGCTGATTGCAGCGCCGCCAGTAACCCCGGCGGCGCTCTCTAACACGGATTCGTCGGTGGCAGCAGTAGCAGCATCCCGGTCTGAGCCATTCACAGGAGCAAGCCCCTCAGTAAGTTCTCCACCGTCAGGTACAGCCGCAGCTACAGCTGGCCTGTCTATACCACCGCAATGCCCAACAGCCATAATAGAAGGGCCAGGGAGTTACACTGCAGAGGCAGCGGTAGCAGAAAATGCTATGGCAATACCGGCGCAGTTACAATCACAAGCTTCAGAAACTCCAGCGGGGACAAATATACTGATTCAAGCACCAGGCTCAATAACAGCTGAGCTTGCAATACTTACACCTATTACAATTGCCCCCACAATTGGCACAAGTTACATAGCAAATATGCCCCCTCACCCACAGCCCGAAACGCACCCTGTACTACCAAACCTGGCTAACGTGGAGGGCAAATTAACATCATCTCTTCTAGTACAAACACTTGCTCAGACTCAAGGCGCTTCTGCATCAATCGCACTAATGGGGAAGGAAAATGAAGAAGAGTCAACATTGCCTATGCCAGACTATACTGGTGGAGCCGGAATCGCTTCTGACACGGATTTGGAACCTCTAGAATTCTATACTATCTCTGAAGGTCGCGAGGATCTAGGCTGGCACCATGACCTAGATTCTGATTTAGACCCTCTATCCGATCTGCACACAGGTTCCAGCACCAGTACACAGGATAGTGATGCGGATGAACTATTGGGGGAAGCTACAGTGGGAAGACACACAGTGATTAAAAAAAAAAAGAAGCCATCATGGCCCAGCAGGCCCTCACCGGGAGTGTATTCCTGCAACAACCCCCAGCTCTCAGGGGGCTTCTTCCTCGAAGGAGCAAGATACTACCTTAACTGCGGTAATGGACACGGTGCCATAGGGAACAAACTTCTAAGGATGGCCGGAAAGCTCAGCAAGCCCTACAAAAGGTACAAGGAGTGGTGCGTAAGCTATCTAAAACAGTGGCGGCCTCCAATGCAAGAATGACTGATATGGAAGATCGAATTGTGGTTAACGAGGCTGAAGCAACCGTGGTGAAAGAGCAGGTTGATGCCCATGACGCTGAACTGACTGATGTAAGATGGAAGCTTGAGGAGATGGAAAATCGTATGCGCCGCAACAATCTCCGAATACTGGGAGTTCCAGAGAAAAGTGAAGGAGACAACATACGCGTTTTTGTGATCCAACTCTTTAAAGATACTTTTCCCGAGTTATCCTCATGGAATTGGGAGCTAGAAGTTCAGCATGTCCACAGAACCCCAGCTACATTACGGGCTATCAATTCGCAAAACAAATATCCTAGGGCGATACTGGTCTATTTCGGCAACTTTTTGTTACGTCAAGCTATTGCAGAGAAAGCGAGACCTGAGGCCCATCGGTCCCGAGGGGACATCTCATACTTTGTCAGGCCGGATTTCTGCCACACAACTGTGGAGCGGAGATGGCGACTCCGACAGTTAATCAAACCCTTTTTGGACTAAAAAGCCAAGGTTTATTTGAATAACCCTGCTACACTCAGTGTTGTATAATGGTCAGGTAAAAAATTTTTCCTCCGAAATCAAAGCGAAGGCCTTTTTAGATAGCCTGACCTAAATTATGAATTAATAGTTTTTCTTTTCAAGAATTCCAAATACAGTGTCTATTATGATTACTATATAACCCCCGGACGGTGGGTTTTGCTTAACGACATAGGAGGAATAAGTATATTTAATAAGAATTTTGAAGTCCTAAGCTTGATACTAACTCCTATCTTTTTTGATAGTCGCTTAGAATGTGATTAAGAATGTTGTTTCGGGGGAGGAGCTTCGCGGGCAACCAAGATGGCCGCGTAAGCTCGGAGCTCCGCGGACCTTCCGATCCTCCTCATATATCCTGTCTGAAATCCTGATCCACGAGGGTGGATTCTTATTGCTGGTGGTCTACTGAGGCGGGAGCTGCCTTCCGCCTTCGAATCGGTGGTTCCTACGCTGAGCTACGTCGAGTTGAACTCCGTGCCAGGGCTGTGCCATTGTCTCTCCGGACTCCGCCGCTCCGCACGATTGGACTGCGTAGTGACTGCCTGCTGTCCCTACTGGCGGAGTGCTAGTGCCTACAGTTCGTTCTTTCATCGGCCTGGTCTACCTGTCTAGCTCGGATTTTCTTCTTGGCTCGTTGGCTCGGGCTTGGCTGGTGCAGCCCTTTGTCCTCATCGGAACCAACATGGCGGGCAGAGGGGACCCCGACAAGACGTCGAACAAAGGCGTCCGCGGGAAAGCACAGTCACAACAGAGTAGAATTGAGCGATATGTCCAGCCGAAGACGCCGCCTTCCACGGGATCTTCTGCCAAGAGCCTTCCATCTACGGGCTCGCCTGACGGCTCGCCTGACGCCTCTGAGCCTACTCTGAGCGACATCATGGGAGCCATTACCAGTTTTCGGGCTGACATGCAGCAGCAACATGAGATCTTGACCCACAAGGTGGACACTATGGCTGTTGATCTGACTCTCATTAGAGCCGACCTGGGCAAGACTAATGATCGAGTGAAGACACTGGACATTAAGACCTCCAGCCTGACGGCCGACGTCTCGGACCTGCAAACCGAGGTCCGGAACCTGCGGATGACTGCGGACCAATTCTCGAGGAGGCTGGAGACTTTGAGGGACGTGCCAGGCGACAGAACGTCCGCATTGTCGGTGTTCCGGAGGGGTCGGAGGAAGCGGCGACGGACCTCTTTGTGGAGGACCTGATACAGACCCATTTGGCACCGTCTGGTCTTAGTAACTTTTTCTCTGTGGAGCGTGCCTATCGGGTGCCGGGCGGCCCGCCGAAGTCGGGCGTGGCGCCTAGACCCATCGTAGCACGGCTTCTCAACTTTCGGGACCGAGATGCGGTCCTGCAGGCTTCCAGACGGCATGGACCGCTTAAGTACCAGAACGCTGAAATACACTTCTACCCGGACTTTACCAGGGCTGTTCAGCGACAGCGCCAGAGCTATGCGGGCGTAAAGCGGCGACTGCGAGATATGGGATATAAGTACTCTATGATGTTCCCTGCCAAACTCCGGATTGAGCATGAGGGCCGTGCCCTATTCTTTGACTTCGCCGAGAAGAATGTGAGTGAATGGTTGGACACTTTGTCGCCGCGTCGGGACGCTCAAGATGAACAAGATGGAGGTGCGGCTGGTGGCTCGGATCTATGAGACTTGGCTCTACTGTGTAACACTGGCGTTTGGTGAACCCGCTTCATGAGACTGTCGGTATTGTTTTCAAGTGACCCTGCTGACTTTCCTGTCGCTACATGGAGTGTGGCGGGAGGTGTTCGTGGAGATTCCTTACTCCTCTGGGACTTTTTGTAGAGTAGTTTATGGGGCGACAGGCACACTGCTGGTTGGGGGGGCTTTTTAGTCTGATGCAGGGGTGCAGGGTGGGGGGTGCAATTATACAAGTTTATTTGTTTGTTCGTTCTTTCTCTTTTCTTTCCTCTAGGCAATGGATCATGTTTACTGCTGTTTTTCACTTGATGGTTGGGTTGGCTGGGGCGGGGTGGGACGGGATGCGGGACGATGGGGGGTAGGAAATTAAAAGTGATCAGTTGGAATGTTAATGGGTTGGGTGATCGTGTTAAGAGAGGGGTGGTGATTCAACTGCTTAAGAGACATATGCCCGATATTGTGCTCCTACAAGAGACGCATTTGATTGGAAATTCTTGCAAAGCTCTTAATCGTAAAGGCTACAAGATGGTTGCCCACTCTGGGTTCTCTTCGGGCTCCCGGGGGGCGGGAATCCTGGTGCGCGCGTCCCTTCCCCTTGAGATAGACGTCACTGTGATTGATGAGAGGGGGCGCTACGCTGCAGTGGCGGGGAGATGGGAAGGGCGTTCCCTCGCGCTACTTTCGGTTTATGTTCCCCCAGGCCTACAATCCAGTACTTTCCAGGACCTTGGTGGCGCCATTTTGTCCTTGCCTGATGGTCTATTGATAATGGGGGGTGACTTCAACTCAGTCTGCTCTGGCTCCCTGGACCGCCAACCGCCGAGAGATCTTCGCAGTTCCCAACCGTGGTTGCCTCCCTTTCTTGACTCCATGGGTTTGGTGGACAGTTGGCGACTTTTACATCCCGCGCTCCGCCATTTCTCCTTCCTTTCGACTGCCCATGGTAGTCTCTCCCGTATAGACTACGTTTTTACCTTGGCTGCACATGCGTCTGCCGTGTCTGAGGCCCGTTTTTTGGCACGGGGTATTTCCGACCACTCCCCGTTGTGGGTCTCGTTTGATTTTAACATCGTCCTGTCTGACCGGCCGGTGGCGGTTAACCCATGGTATTTCCGTAATCTCAAGACTCGTGCGCTCCTTGCTAAGGCCATCGACCTCTACTTCTCGGAGAATGTGGGCTCGGTTGGCTCGGCTATTACCCTGTGGGAGGCATTCAAGACTGTGTTAAGGGGTGAGGCTCTTGCTCTCATTGTGGAGGCCAGGCGGGTTAGAGATGCCGACCTCACGTGTATTGAAGACGAGGTTTTGCGCCTCGAGTCCCGACTGGGGCCTGAGCCCGATCCCTCTCTTTTACATGCTCTTTCCCTTAAACAGACGGAATACCATGATCTTGCCACAAATGCTGCCCTTACCCTAGCCAAGGAACAGCAAGGTCGTATCTACGACGTTGGGGATAAAGCTGGGAAGCTGCTGGCTTGGCTGAACAGGCGAGAGATGGCTAGCCGCGTGGTGCCTGAGATCTTGGGCGATGACGGTGTCGCCGTCACGGACCCAAGTGCTATTGCCGAGTCCTTTGCTGATTATTTCCGGGGTGTCTACACTTCCAACTCAGACCGCTCCGAGGCTGACTCTGCTGCGTTCCTCTCAACGATTGACCTTCCCTGTCTTTCTGAAGAGGACCGTGCCGACTTGGATCGAGACATATCCGCTGACGAGATCGCCTTGGCGATCCGTGCACTAAGGTCGGGTAAAGCGACTGGCCCCAATGGTATTCCGGTCGAGTTATACAAAATTCGACCGGATGTGGTATCCACGCACCTGCGGACTATGTTTTTGAAGGCACTGGACGAGGTCCTCCTCCCCTTAGATCAGAGGCTGGCCACCATCGTGGTTATTCACAAAGAGGGAAAGCCAAGAGACGTGTGCCGATCCTATCGCCCTATTTCCCTCCTCAATGTGGAGCCTAAGATCCTAGCCAAACTGCTTGCTAATCGATTGGTTGGAGTCATCGGTGATTTGGTGCACCAGGACCAGTCTGGTTTCATTCCCCGCCGTAACACTGCCCTTAA
The DNA here is from genome assembly GCF_964263255.1 of Lissotriton vulgaris. Taxonomy (NCBI): domain Eukaryota; kingdom Metazoa; phylum Chordata; class Amphibia; order Caudata; family Salamandridae; genus Lissotriton; species Lissotriton vulgaris. The sequence continues at coordinate 1,359,414,199 of NC_141685.1, read as the reverse complement.
CCTGCGTCGGCTCCATGGTGTTATGGCCAGAGCCCACACCCTCGAGGAACCGGCGGTGCTTGCTTCTCTGGACGCCACGATGGCTTTTGACTCGCTTGAGTGGAGTTATCTATGGGCGGTGCTGGCGAAGCTTGGATTTGGACCGGCCTTTGTGAGTTGGGTGCAACTCCTTTATGCTTGCCCGCTGGCTAATGTCACAGTCAATTGCTGCGTGTCGGCGTCCTTTGCCCTTCACCGAGGTACCAGACAGGGTTGCCCCCTGTCACCTCTCCTGTTTGCTCTGGCTCTTGAGCCGCTCGCGGCCATGCCAGGTACACACCCGGACTTACATGGCATAACCTGGGCCCCGGGCTTTGAAGATAGAGTTTCCCTGTACGCAGATGATATTCTGCTCTACCTTACTTCTCCCTGCAAGTCGCTCATTGTGGCATGCGACGTGCTCAGGCTTTTTGGACGCCACTCTGGCCTGGTCATCAATTGGGCCAAGTCTTCTTCTCTTTACATTCTAAAGGGGGACACACCCCGCCTCCCTAGAGGCTGCAATATCCAGATGGCCGGACAGGGCTTTAAGTACCTGGGAATATACATCTCCGGTAGTTCTAAGGCGCGATACGACCACAATCTGCTCCCCCCTCTCCAGCGACTGCGGAGAGACGTGGATAGTTGGCGCAGGCTCCCGCTCTCTCTCTCCTGGGCCGGGCGGCATTGTTCAAAATGATGTCCCTGCCCAGGTTCCTCTATGCCTTGCAGAACACTCAGGACCCGGTCCCGGCCCGCTATTTTCGGGAGATTGAGAGTTTGCAACGGGCCTTGCTCTGGGATGGTCGTCCCCGTGTCGCCATCCAGAAGCTCACGTTGCCGTGGTACGACGGAGGCATAGCCCTCCCGGATGTACGTCGGTACTATCGGTCCTCTCAGCTCACTGCTATCAACCACGGCTTTTATGGCCCTACTGATAGCCTAGGCTACGCAATGGACAGGTGGCTCTTACGCGGTAGCAACTACTATCGTGCCCTGTATTCTAGATCCTTTGATCGGCGCCTGTCAGGCCCGACTAAGGCGGCGGTTCACGTTTGGCGGACGATCACTAAGGCGCAGAGTTGGCAGGGCAGACTGACTAGGTTTACCCCATTGTACGACTCTGATATCTTGGGCAGGCTGTGGCACACCAAGGGCTTCGACAAATGGGATCTCATAGGCATCTCCAGGGTGGACGATATGGTTGTTAAGGGCGAAGTCAAGACCTTTCCTCAACTGCAGGCCGAATACCGTTTGGGCGATTCGGAGTTTTTCCGTTACGCCCAACTGAGACATGCGTTGCTCTCTGCCAAGCCGACGGAGGGAGAGATCCCCGAAAGCTCCCCCTTAGAGGACAGGATACTGGATGGCCATATGCCTGACAGTGCTATTTCCCTGTCCTATAAGAAATTGATTAATGTTCGAACTGATCTCCTCCTGTGCTTGCGAGACCAATGGACGGCGGACGGCCTGGAACTTGACGATGAGGACTGGCAGAGTGCAGTGTCCTCCCCTAAGGAGGTCGCTATCTCCTCACGTCTCCGACTGGTGCAATTCAAAATCCTTCACCGGGTGTATGTCACCGGCCCTCGGCTCTTGCATATGGGATTCTCGCCAGATGGCCTTTGTCGTCGAGGTTATGGTGCTCTCGCAACCTTTTTACATATTCTGTGGGAATGCCCCGTCATTGCCCCCTATTGGGCGAGAGTGCACCGGATTATGGGAGATGGACTGGTGTGGTGTTGGCTGCAGAGGCACGGAGATGTCTCCTTAACGTTTGGGAACCGTCTGACCACAACACGGCGCAGACTCGTTGGGTGACACTGGGCAATATGGTTGCCAAGCGTGATATTGCTCAAAAGTGGGGTGCTGCTACGGCCCCCCTGGTGGTACAATGGAAAGCCAACATGGACTGGTGCATGTTCCGAGAAAAGACGGTCTATGTAGCCAGGGGGAGGCCTCAGACATGGAATAAAGTGTGGGGGGCATGGAATGCGTACAGGGGCGATGTGTGCCTGCCGCCGGAACCTGTCCCTCTGGACGAACACTTATCACCGTAGCCTGTGACACCAACTATTTTATGCTGTTTGTATTTCTCCTGCTTTTGCCTCCCCCCCCCTTCCTATCCTACCACTCATTCTTTTTATTGATTCTCTACCTGTCCTCCTCTGCCTTTTGCCGACTCCTTGACGTCTCTACTGCTCCATTGCCACTCTCACGCGCCTTTTGGCGTTTCTTTTCTTGGTTTAGTTCTCTTTCTTAAAAAACAAAAAACAACCTGCAATGTTCTGATGTGAATCACCTTGCACTTTTCTCCTCCTGATTCTATGCTGCCTTGCCTCCGGGATGTTAGGCTGAATAGCTGTGTGCTGTTTTGTAATAAAGGTTTTAAAAAATTTAAAAAAAAAAAAAAGAATATGTTGTTTCTATCACCGCTACAATGAATTATTGGTTAGCATTTATGGGTTCTCTTTTTGGCTCAGTGGGTGCCACAGGGTCCTAGTATGATTATTCTATTTTAGCTTTATCTGTCTCCTGTTTGATACCTTTCTGTTAGCCTGCACATGTGTTATTAAGTGTACATGGAAATAATAATAAGGCACGGCGCAGGGGTGTCTCTCCATCACTACAGACTCTAGTTAGAGTCTACATGCCTCAAAGGGTGGTGTGCGGGGGGAGGCGGGTGGGGAAGGCCTTGGGGAAGGGGTTGAGGAGGGGGGAGGGGGGGGGGGGGGGGAGGGTAAGGGGGGAAAAAAATTGACAAATTCAGTCACAGGTTACGTGCACAAAAGGATCATGGTACATTGTGAATCAGCATAGCTTAAACAAAAAAAACTGTAAAAAGCAAAACTGTATTATGCACTTTAAGAAGAATGGAGGTTTTAAGCTCCAATACACTAAACCTGGGTTAGATTTTCAAGCTAATAAATGGGGAGAATAAGTCTATGCACGTGGAACGTGGCAGGCCTCAATCATAAAGATAAAAGGGCCCAGTTATTTCAATTAACACGACAAAATCCAGTTGATATAATATGTCTCCAAGAGACACATATAGCATATACTGACAGAGATTTACTCAAATTACCTGGTTATAATCTAATGGCAGTTACATCCCAAACATCCAAAACTAGAGGGGTAGCCATTTTATCCAAACCTATAATAGGTCCCCCAATTCGTAAATTAGCCGATAAACATGGTAGATGGGTCATAATTCAGCTTCAGGTGGGTATTACTATCTGTGCAATTTATGGCCCAAATCTAGATGACCCTGTTATTTTTCGGGAGCTCGAAATCGAATTGGCCTCTTGGTCTGGCTCTTTGGTTCTCTGCGGAGATTTTAATATCGATATAGGGCTGTCCACAGGGAACTATCTATCTCAAAATTATAAAGGGCGTAAACCAAAGGTATACAGCGCACTGGGTCAGATGATGAAAAGTCATAATCTGGTTGACGTCTGGGGTCTACTCCAGGGGCCAAATGCAGATGGTTTTACTTATTTCTCCTTCCCCCACAATAAGTATGTCAGAATCGATTATATTATGTCAACTATAGAGGAGAAGGACATCATAGAAATAACTAAATCCCCGAAAACTATATCCGACCATAATGCGCTGACCTTTATCTTCGATACTGCCAATTTAGTCAAACCAATAACACAATGGACTTTTGACAGGAGGTTACTGGTTAATCAGGAATATATAACGTATATTAAATCATGGACCCAGTCCTTTTTTGATTGTAACCAGTTTAGTGCATCCCGTATAATAGTTTGGGATTGTTTTAAAGCAGCATTGAGGGGAGAGACTATTTCATTTGTAGCTAATAAACGAAAGAAGGAAAAGCAGACTAATATACAACTGATGCAAGAACTCTCCAATCTCGAGGCCCTCCATGCCTCCCAGATAAATCAGTCTCGAAGAGGGCAAGTCGATTTTACCTTAGATCCTGGGAAAATCTTAAATAAAATAATGATTCTAAAAAATGAGATTAATAGTACGCTAATCCAAAAAGCTGCTGAAACCTATCAGGCTAATGAGGCTAGACTGTATGAATCAGGGGAAAATGTGGGGAAGCAGCTTGCATTACGTACTCGACAAAAACAATCACTAGGTAGTATTAAGAAGATAGAATTTGAGGGTAATGTGCATACAACTCCTAAAGAGATTGTTAAAGTATTCCAAAAGTATTATCAAAAACTCTATGGTAGCGATATATCATACCCTAATAACAAAATAACAACATTCTTAAATAAGTGGCTTCCAGATCAGACTTAACACAAAATTATTGACGATGAGAATAAGACTTACTTGGATAGAGAGATTACGATCACTGAAGTGGAGATTGCATTAGCCGAGATGGCCAATGGTAAAGCGGCAGGCCCGGATAAAATCCCATTGGATTTATATAAAATCCTTGATAATCAAATAACCCCTTTCCTGCTTGATTTGTTTCTTGGAGTGCAATATCACACAATTCCTCCTGAGTCATGGAAGCAAACAAATATAATAATTTTTCATAAAAAGGGTAAACCACCTCACCTTCCTTCCTCATATAGGCCCATATCCCTGATTAACTCCGACTCAAAACTATATGCTAAAATACTTGCAAATCGACTGAGCGGGGTCATCGAACATCTTGTATCCCCGTGGCAACATGGCGTTATCCCAGGCAAGGGCACTACAGACCATACTCGTAGAGCCATAACCCTGTTTGACATCATGGGCGCCACGGGGGGCGAGATGTCGATGATCCTCCTCGATGCCGAAAAGGCATTCGATCGAGTATCATGGCAGTTTCTCTGGAATATCTTGGAAAGTAAAAATTTTGGAAACAACTTAATTAAAGCCATTAAAGCCATTTACATCAACCCCACGGCTAAAATTTCTATAGCTGGTGATGAGTCGGAGGTCATTAAGGTCCAAAGAGGTACAAGGCAGGGCTGCCCATGTTCCCCGGTCCTATTTGCCCTATATATCGATCCCCTTATTCAGAAATTATTAACTTCACCAGCAATCCAACCAGTTATTACTGGGTCTTTCTCCACCAAAGTCATGGCATATGCGGACGACGTTGCTGTAATAACCACCAAGCCGTCTGAAGCAGTCTCTGAAATTGAGACAATTACTCAAGCTTTTGGGATGTATTCAGGGTACTCTTTGAATAGAGATAAAACGATGGTATTAGCCACTAATAATACCCAATATGAAAGTACACTTAGGGTTAAACAGGCTATATATCTAGGAGTAGGTCTCTCGGCGGAGATAAGCAAGATTAGTGAAATAAATTATTCTCCCCTCATTGATAAAATTAAAAGTGATCTTAGAAGGGTAGACAGCTTACACCTTTCTATAATAGATAGGGCCAATTATGTTAAAATGAACATATTCCCACGGGTTTTATATTTTTTCAGAGCAATCCCCCTACTGCCTGGAGAACACTTTATTAAGACTATAGATTCCCTTATTGCAAAGTTTATGTGGAGCTATGGTAAAATAAGGCGGGCCCTTCCCCTGTTAGCGCTCCCTCAAGATAGAGGTGGCTTAGCTCTACCAAATCTGAGATTATATTTTTGGGCAGCATTAGTACAACATATGGATCCTCTTTTAACTGCTAAACCTGGAGTCCTAACCCCTATAACTCCATATATTCCATCTATATATGAGCTTAGTTTAGGTGAAAAACATAAGGGACTGCTCTTAAGGCAGTTAGAACCATCATACTATAAAAAAATTAAATTAAAGACAGTTCTAGACGCTCGAGCAGTATGGAAAGCTATCTGTAAACATCTAGGTATTCCTACATTTACGAAATATACACCATTATGGCAATGCAAAATTTTTTCCTCCATTCCTAACGACAGTAGATTTCAGAGGTGGGCGCTCCTAGGCATTAAAACAATAGGTGATTTTTTTGGTAATAGTCTCCCACTATCCTTTGAGTCTTTTCAAGTAAGATATAATGTTCCCGTGTGTGATTTTTTAAAAATTTTATCAAATATCATCTAGTATCTATAATACTATACCAAAAATTCTACTAGATAATATACCATTATTGGACATTATAGGGAAAAAATCCACAAGAATCGGGGTCCTATATCAGTTATTTATGGCCAATACCCCTGATGATTTAGAGCGCACGGAACAATCTTGGGCCTTGAAATTAGCTAACCCCAATGTAGATATAGATCTCTCATTAACCCTCTCAGCAAAATATTTTATAGCCTCTAATTTAAAGGCTCAATATTACAGAATCATTTATAACCTATACTATACGCCAGCTAAATTGTTTGCTTGGGGGCTCAGGACTGATGATAATTGTCCTAGATGTAATCAAAAACTTGCAAATCTCCTGCATATGTTTTCTGAATGCCCTACATTGGCAACAGTCAAAGCTATGATACTGGAATATTGGACCCAAATCTTTGGGCATCGAATAAAAGATTCTATAACATTGCTCCTATTGGGCCATGACGACTCCTTGAAGCACAACAGCGAAGAACAGGCGGTACTTTTTCTGGGATATGCCGTGCTTCGGATAATTTTGGCAGCAGATGGAAAGATGCAGAGCCTCCTACCTTTAATATGTGGCTTAGTCGTTCTATAGCTATCTATAAACAAGAAATTGCAATATATGCCACAAGAGGCAGGAAAATGAGGGCAATAGGGAAACAGATATGGGAACCTATTACTAGGTGGTATAATATTGAAAGGGGAAACCAAGTGTTGGACATTTGATGCATTTTGATACTATGTTTCTTTTTTGCCTCCTGTCTTGGTTAGGTTGAAAAAAAGTATATATCTTTGATTTATTATTGTTATATTTTTTCTAGGTATAATTTTGGTTATCCACTTTAACATATGTCTTGTTCCCATACTGTATTCCATGCATATCGTATCAATCTACATTGCTTATTTTTGTATACGTGTTTTGTGATTTGAATTTGCCAACGAAAAAAAAATAAAAAAATAAAATAGATCCCATGTCACAGGTGTAACTGAGTGAGCCATATGTGTGAAGTGTACGTTGGTGTATAGGTCGCATAATAATAGTTATTCGTCCTGCCTCAGTCCATGGCCAGATATTGTGTTTTTAAGTTAGCTCTTTAAATTCATGGAGACACTATAGTGGGATCTGTAGAGCGTACGTTTTGAGCCTGCTTAGTTGATTAAGAAACCACCATCTGCAGTATCTTGCTATTCTGAGGAACCTCCGGTGTCATCTAGTCAGAGGAACAGGACAGTACTTTATGATTCATCTACCACTGGTGTTATACCCTTCAAAGGCTGCTTTACTTTGAAGTCTGCTTTTTGGGGCTAAACCCAAAGTGGCTTCCTGCAGGAGGGTGGTGACACCTCTCTGGCCTGCAATCTCTTATTATACTCATTCCTGAGAGTCATTAGCACATCTCACCGGGGGGGGGGGATGCAGAAAGCGGTCTCATTCAGCAGGCTCAATATGTGCCCAGGAAGGCACAGGAGTTTTAAAGGCAACAAAGTGGTAGCTTTGGTAAAGCTGCACACTGCAACAAGGTACATTAATTTCTACTTAAGATACAAATTGGGCTTAATGTAATTAGTTGTTTGTTACCTTGCAGTGCCCATTTTGGTTGCATAATTCAAGAGTTAGCACAGCTGTAACACTATGCCCACCAGTTGGGCAACCTAGCCTTTGTACTTTAAAAATGGTTGTTGTGCATGTTTTACTATAAGGACAGGTAAAGTACATGTTCTGCCTAAGCCAAATGTTACGCCCAGCCTTTAGGACTCTGTAGACCTGCCAGAGGGGTGCCTTACACACATGTCCAGGGAAAGTGGTGGCTTTGCCATTGCTTTCAATGGCAAATTCGGGCTAGCAGTGCACGACTGCCCTAACTTAAATTACTTGAAGACTTCCAGGGTGCTACAATCAGTGTAACAAGCCCTGGATACCGCTCAAACTTGCATTCCCTGGGTATTAGGGTATAATGTACGAGGGACTTAGAGGTAAATTAGCCATTTTCATTTGCCAATTCAACATGCACTTTAGAGTCTGGTTAGTAGGCCTCAGTGTAACCTCCGAGTTGAAAAACCAGCAGCATCAGTTGAAAAATGGTAGGCAACCATACAAAAAGAGGCATTTTCTTAGTTATTTGCTAGTGAGTGTTGTTTAATTGTTGTGCTAGCAAATTCAGGACTGAAGAACAATGCTGGACATTTTGCATGTCCGACCAAATGCCCCAGTTAGTGAGATCAGTTTTTGTACTGACATCCATGTACATTTTTTTGAAGGCTACTGTGAATTTTTGAAGGTTCTTCAAAATTCAGGCAGTTGAACTTTTTCTTCAAGACTTCTCCTTAAATTAATCCACCTCATAAGACAACTTGAAGAGCTCTGGATTTAAAACAGACAAACATCTGTAGCATTTCACTTGTCTGGTGAGATTAGAATTAAGTAGGAGGTAGGACCAGAAGCACACTTGAAGGATCTGCAAATAGGAATGAAAGTTTAAGACCTTGAAACAGGCATCGATAACATGGCAAATAAAAATCAAGCCAGATTTAAGTCTCAAAAGCAGACTGGGGATGGACTGATAACCGAAAGCAAGCTGACTGAAAGTCCAGAGGCAGATACAATTGAGTCTCCGTAGGTAAATATGGTGAAGGGAGAGGAATTAATCACAAATCTAATCTTATAGAGAGGTGGGGGTGTTGGGGTTTAGATTACCACTTGAACTCTGGTTCATAGTGTTGTACGAGGATCTTTTTTTTCCATCATTCTCATTATTCTGCTCCTGCCAGAATTTTGAATTAAAATATTCTCGCTCAAACTGTACATCTTTTTCTGCAAGGGCAGTGGTAGACTTGGCAACTTCAAAGCTCTAAATAGGCTTCCGTCAAACTGATCTTTGTGTGAGGCATGTTGACTCATATGTATTTTATTTCATTTGGTCTCCTGCAAATAAGTTGTGGAAAATGGTGCCAGGATCCAATCTGTGCCATAGTACAAAAAATATTGACTATCATCAGCGTAGTGCATGCACTGGAAACATAGCTGCAGTAAAACTCTGGCCTTCAATTTCAAATTGCTTAGCTCCTTTCACAGCAAGATGGCTGAGATTTGAAGATACTGCTCCACCTTTAGTCCCTTACTCCCAGTGAATTAGTATTTCCAAGTGCACTATTTGTGGTCACGTGGTCGAGCTGTTTAGGGTTATCCGAGGGTCGTGTTAAGCATTTGTTGTACACATAGTCAATAATGAGACACACACTCAAAAAGAAATCTGTGATCAATTTGGAAAAATAACAGATTTTTATATCTTTTTAGACACCAAAATCATTGGAATCAGGTAAGTACGTTCAGAGTTATAGATTTTGTTGAAGTAGAAAATACAGTAGAATAACGTTTTTGAGGTTTGAGCCTCGAACACAGTAATGTTATCCTATTGGAGAAGCATAGATTACATAGATATACTTGCAAACGTTGAAGGGTGCCTTCTAGGACTTAGTTGCTTAGTGTCCAAGAAACCACCAGCAGTTTGATATTACCTGCCCTGGTCTGTCTGTGTGTGTAGAGGTGCTGGCCGCTTTGGCAGCCTCAACCATTACACGTTAAAGTCCATGGAAGAAATACCTGCAAAAGGAAAGCTGCAAGTGGGGACTTGAGAGCAAGTCCTGCAGAACCCAAGGGGCCTGAACTCTTGAGGGCCTCTGGAGCACAGGGACACAGTTGGTTTATGTGAACCCGGGCTGGGGGTCTCGGTGCAGAGGTGCTTTGTCCAGTGACTTTCTGTAGTTAGAGGTTCTCACTTGGCTTTGGTGACAGAGTGAGAAAAAACATGGTAGCAGGACCACTTTCTTCGAAGGCCTTGTGAATCCTAAAGTCCCTCAACAGCAGGCCGGTGTCAGCGTTAGCTGTGTCCGGACTGGACACACAGCAGGCCATGATAGATGCAAGGGCTCCAGTACCAAGGGTATTGGTGTTGAGAGGCTCCTGGAGGGGTCAGCATCTCGGGACTTGGTGAAAGTGACAGGGCTGCACTCACGTCCACCTCTTCCTGATGAGCTGCTCCCTCTGTGGGCCCGATGACCAGCAAGACAAAGCACTGGGTCGATGCTGTCGGTGCCTGCACATGCAGGGTACTGGCTCCTCCACCTCAAGGGGGATGCTGCTTGGTTGTTGAAGGGGAGAACAGTCCTTCAAGGATTTGGGGAGGCTGTTCAGCTTCTACAAGTCTGTCTTTGGGACTGTCGCGGTTCAAGCCGCAAAGCTGGGTTTGGTGCCAATCTCAGTGCAAGACGTCTACAAAGAACAAATATACCCAGGCACATCATTTAGTCACTTTTATCCTTGTGCAATCCACATTTTTCTCCAATTTTGTATTCTTGCAAGCACACTCCTTTTCAATCCAAGGGAGTCGTGTTGTGTAGAAAAATGTGTTTTTTATTTCTTTTTAAAAACAAAGTGCTTCACAGCCGACGCGCGTATTGCCCTTTTTGGGCTTCCTCAAGGCTGTAAATCATACATAAAAGGAAAGAGACATTTTGATGTGCAGATCTAGTATAGCAAATCCGACCTCTTGTTATGTTCATATGATAACTTGCTGATCTAGCACTCATTAATCTCAGAACTATTGTTACTAAATATATTTGCAAATATTTATGTAATTAGTCATTAGATATTCCAGTGTTTGAGAACAGGAAGAAAGTGTGATCCTAAAATAGTCACTGCTGAATGGTATAGTGTATACGTCTAATTAGAGAAATAGTGACATGGCCACCTTTGATGACAATAGAGATGCTTTGTTGGAGGATCTGTTTAGTGTAAATCCCGGAAAAAGTCTGACTAATCCCAAGTTGTTGGCAAAGGAAGGATTAAGACAAAAATTGATGAGATTGGAAAGGGTTAAAAAGCAAGAACTCTCCCGATGGTGGACGCCACTGTGTTACGTAAATAATTGATAAAGAGCAGGTCCCGAGAGTTCTAAGTGTATTGATTTTCCCCTCCTTTGAGGATTTAGACAAAGGACACATCAAGGAGTGGGAGAAACTATTACATTCCTCTATGGGTATGATGGATATCCTTATAAGAGGTGCTGAGTTGAAACGTGAGAAGCTTCTCTTAGAAATTGCTAACTTGGGGAAAGAAATACAGGATATGAACTTACCTGAAGTGACAGAACGTAATTGGGCCATCTTAAAAGATGAGCTGCAAAAACATCAGATGTACTTGCTTGAAAAGAAATCCCCAAAAATTAAACGAGATGAACAGGATTATCGTAAGGGTAGAGTGTACACTTTTGCGTGAAAATTTGATAATGTCAAACCCTATACTAGCAAAGAAAACTGAGTGCACATCACAGTCAGCAGAACGAACAAGTATTTCTGATATATCGGGTGTAAGTATTGTGACAAGCAATGAGTCAGCTAGAACTCACAGTGGCACACTTGGAGCAGCTCATGACCCCTTGTTTTTAGAATTACAACGCTTCAGAAAGGGGAACAAAGAAGCTTTCAAAAAAGATATGCACATAAAGAACGAGGAGGGATAACAAAAGAACAGGATCAAAAAGAAAAAGTGTGAGTCGCAACGAGATCAGGGGCTCGCAACCAAAAGATGTAAAAGATACTTTGAATATGGAAATGCATGACAATATCAATATTGTGAATCTTTCTGATCATGTGCTGACAAATACTGAAATAAAAAAACTAAGCAAGGGACTTAGCACCACAAACTAGAATTCTTACCTGAACATGAGCAATATAATCTGCAATGCAAGTTCATATTTTATTGAATATTTCCTCCTTTTGATTGTGTTCTGAAAATCTTCTAATATTCCTATTGTCAATGTCATATGATCACTGAACAAATGGACAGTAAAGTAAAAGTACTAAGAGATTTAGAAGCAAATATCTAGAGCCAGTTGAGTTTGTACGGTGTTCATTACAAGTCACAGGAGCAAAATGACACCACTCCAGTGTACTGTTTCTTGTGCCAACACCCTTCCTCACCTGTCTCGCAGCACCCTCTCTTTGGAGTGCCACAAGTAGTGTCTCCTTTCAGCCTTTTGCCCAATCCCTTAACCCTTCTGACATGCTGTTTTCCCAGGTGTGGGCTCCTTCCTGCTCTACTCTGTCCATGAGGGAATCCGTGGCATCCCTCTCGACCCCACCGATAAGTCTGATGCGCTGGTTCCGGTTTCTGGAACTTCCTTGGCTGTTGGGATAGATTTCCACGCAGGTAAGCTCCTTCCCATTTCTCTGTATGAAGGTTTAAAAAAAATAAATCTAAACACTTTGTACAGGAAACACGGATTTGTACCTAGACATATATTGATATAATTATCTCTTTCTGTCACTGTCCTTGCTTCTCTTCTATCTCTTAAACCACTTCAGTTGGGTTCGTATGTTCATCTGTTTCATTGATTGCTGATGTTTGTTGGAATAGTGTGTAGTGGATTTAAAATCCCCAGAGTGTATAATCATGGGAAGATGTGAATTATATTGTACCTCAGTAGGCTAACAGCTTCAACTTGTTACATGCCCTTAGTTAAAAAAAAAAAAAACCTTATAGTTACAAGAGCCACACTCATTTTGCATTCTTGTGGGAACCTTGGCACTAAAAGGAGTTTGCTACTCGAAGTATAGGTGGCTTGACATCAGCAGAGTCCAAGTTAAATGCCATTTCAATACAGATATAGTCTGTGTCCATGTCTTAGTTTGGTTTGAAAGAGAATTGTTTAGTGACCGGGTATTACGAAATATAAGTTATAGTGGTGTTGATAGCTCTTTGGTAGTGTTGTAGCCCCTGTATTGATAAGTTGGTAAGTATAATCTGACATAAATTGGTAACAATTAAAATTGGTTAACTTCTGCAGCTAGTTCATAATCTAGTTTTAAATGTATTTCTATCAATCTTGGTCACAGTTTCCTCAGGGATGCACATGAAGTAAATATGCATGGAGTCAGATTTACATTATTACCCTGTATAATAGATTTAGTGGACATTGATTGGTTGGCAGTGTGTGAAGATGTTTACACTGATGTGAAGAACTTGAAGCCGATTTGCCCTCATTTCAGCCCCTCTTATAACGACTAAGTCCATGCCTTAATTTCACTTAAGTTTTGGAAAGGGATTCATTTGGCGATATGTACTTTATGGAAAGAACTACTCACTCACTGGAGAGTGTGAAAAGCTTGCAGAACTGAGGTACTCCATTCTGTAATGCTTCTGAAACTAGCATCTTTCACCTGCACTGAATTAATTTACTGTGGAGTGTGGCTTCTGGCTATCCCAGGATGCACCATCCTGCCCACTCCAAAGATGGTGAGACCCCTCTCCTGGTGTAGAGACCTCACCAACCACCCTGGGGTGTGGCTACCTCAGGGCTACACGCCTCTGGGAAAACTGATTTGACTACTCATTTATCTCACTCTGCTCCCCATGCTACCATGTCTTTCTGAACAATGTGCATTTAAATTGATTCCTCACCATGTCTTTTCTTGCCTACTTCAGCCAATGACACCATCTATTGGGTAGATATGGGTCTCAGCACCATCAGCAGAGCCAAACGTGACCAGACCTGGCGTGAAGATGTTGTGACCAATGGCATTGGACGTGTGGAGGGCATCGCTGTGGATTGGATTGCAGGTGAGCAACATGCTGAGGTTCCCCATGTCGATAGTGTGTGTATTTTCTGCCTTATTATGGAGGCATAATCACCTGGGAGTTCGCTTCCCAGTGCCGATGACTGATGTAAATGCACAATGCGGTGATCCACTGATCACTTGCAATTTACCTCAGTCACTCCAGAGAGGCGATGAGAAGAGGTATTTCAAAAGTTCACAAACACACTTGCACTTGCCTTGCTACTGCTGCAAAGGCCAAAAGGGTCTACTTTTACTGCATGTCTTTCAATGTTATTGGTCAAAATGATCTCCAAGGTCTTAAATTGAACAAAGTAAAAGAAGTGTGCATAAAGTTACACTGTCAGTCTACACGGGTACAGAGAAGGACAAGCAGATGGCTTATTTATATTGAGACTGGAGATGCAGAAGGAAGATCTGATTGAGTAACAAATATTCTATATGCCAACCTTCTCCTTCAGTTCTGCAGAGATCTCCGAAGCCACCCGACAAAAGCAGGCACTTCCCTTTCTAACATTTGTAACTCCATGGGCCTGCCTCCTGCTGGCTGTTAGATAATCTGGCATTGGCACTTTTGTTAGTTACTCTGTGTTAACTTGGGTAGGCTTAATTAGAGATTATAAAGGGGTTCTTCTCTGATTTACCAATCACTTGTCATTCAACAGCGTTTTCCTGCCTATTCCTCCTTCAATTTTATTAGACTCACATGATGATTGGGTACTATGTTCATTGGAGTAAGCATTTAGATGTCTGTCTCTACAAACAGAGATACAAGTAAAACGAACAGTCATAGGAGTAGCAATTCGCTTGGCAGACATTTAACCACTGTTTAGGCTTTTCCATAATGCACACCCACAAAATATTTTATAAATAAAGTGCTGCTGAAGTACCAGGTCTGTCGACCATTCAGAGATCGGTATTTCTAAAGCATTGATGGGGAGAACATTATGCATAATGGTGGGTACGCTTTTTGATTCTCATGAGACTGGGAACACCATACCCCATGCTCCAGACTCTGCCACAGAAGAAATTGCCTCCTTTTCAGTGGTTGTGCAGTGGGCGGAAGAGGTTCTTGATCTTCAGCTCTCTACTCAGGAAGTAAAGACCCAATCTATTAACTAGGATACTTCAGTCTGGTCAACAAGTTATGAGACCCTACTTCCATTTAATGAGGCTCTTACAGACAAGCATTTAGGGGCCTGGGCTAAACCCTGTTCAGGCCCCTCTGATGATAGTCAAGTGACCAGTCGCCATTGCTCTACTCTCGGTGACTCAGACTTACCCTGCATCCCACTCCTGAGAGCCTTGTGGTGAAGGCTTTGCTCAGCAAATTTACTCCAAATTTGTTACCATCTACTCCTTTTGACTGGGAATTGAAGAGGTTAAAGTATTTTGCGAAAAGGTTTGGCCCTTTGCTCTGTGAATTACTATTGCGTTTTAGACCACTGATCTCATAACTTATGGGACAAAGTTGCCCAGGTGCTACCTAGGATTTTGGAATGAGCTTGTGCCAATCTCTCTCAGGCTATACAAGATGGGTGTGATGCAGACAAGTTTACTATTTGCTGCAGGCTCAACACCAGCGACTCTTGGTAGAGCCACAGACACTAGAGTGGCCCTTCTCAAACATGCCTGCCTGGATGCAATCCATTGGCTTTTCAGCTGACGTTCATTGCAGTCTTATGGATATGTGGTTTGACAGTTATCGTCTCGTTTTGGGAATAAAACAGGCTCCACCCTGGAGCTCTTTGGCCTACCTTCTTCTCCACTCCAGCCGTAACAACAATTTCACCCCCTCTGTGGATATGGTATTGGCTTTCAGTATTATCTGTAGTTGTAGCCAATACTGCAATCTCCCATGACCTTTTGTAGCCGCGGTGCCCACACGGATCACAGCCCAGTCTTCTACTACTCCAGCTACTGCAGTCCCCAAGCCTCTTTAGAATGCCCTTCACTCAGAGGTAGGATCCCACGTTTTCTGCAAGGGTGGCACTCAATAAAATCAAAAAGTGGGTCCTGCTAATTGTTCAGTGAGTTACTCCTTGCCATTCCTCGAAACCCAACCCTACCTTCCAACTAACTGATGGAGGACCAAGTGTCCCTATTACAGTAGGAAGTGCAGGTTCTTTTGGTAACGCTATTACCAGTAGAGACTCTTATCTTACCGCATATTTATCACCAACCCTTTCATCCTCTCCATTATATGAATTGGACTCTTCTCATTAAAAAAGGTCCCTCTTGGAGATCTGCACACTTTTCACTACCAATCTGATGATTGGATTCAGAGTCTGAGGGGGTGGACAGCCCAGAAAGCAACTGATTTCTGAGTGCATGGGGTGGTCCTATGTTGAGCCCTGTGTTTCATTTCCGGAGTGGAGCCGCATGGCCCCACCTGTCGGCCTGCAGGAGTACTGCTTAAGACTTTTTGGATCTAGTCTGATGCCTGGGGGAATATTCTAAAGGTGAGGAATCTGCTGTTCAAGTTTCTACCAGAAATAGCATCACTGTAGCGAAGTAAATTGTTAATTGCCTGACAAAAATACATACCAAATTATCATGACATCCATCTCCTAGATAAACACAAAGTCTATAATACACTGACAGATCAAGGATCAATTAGACATGTTCGTTGAATTTCTCCCAGTTTATTTGTGGGGAAGTTTCTATTTTAGTTGTCACAAGGATGCGAACCTGCTTTGCAGCTGTTATAAATTATGCATGTGTCTTGAAACCCCCTTTTATATGGCAGTCACACTCTGATGGATTTCCCTAGCCTCCAGGGATCTTGTCTGTTGAGAAAAGGTAAAAACAGGTATTTCCCACCCCTTGTTCTTGATTATGTGTACAGGAATGCCATGGTGTTGTGAATCAGACGGACCTTTCAGGCAAGGTCTTACTCTTGTTGGGCAGTGACGAGAGACCATGCCTGAACCCCAAGAATTAGTGCACTCGCAACATTTGGTATTTTATGATTAGTGTTTATTATGTATTAGTATGAATTAGGATTGTAACCAAAATAATAGATAACTCAACTGTCAGAAGTATTATCAAAGTAAACAAATAAAGACAGTAAATGTTTCTCATTATGCATCACTAACTGATTAGCCCACAGCGTCATCCCTGCCTTGTAGCAGTATATTATTGTGCTGACTGTTGCTGAGTCAAGTATTGTATTTCATTTATATAGTGCTTACTACCCCTGACGAGACGTCAAAGAGCTTTTTCGGCGAGTAGCCCGCTACTCCGGAACCCATAAAGGATTAGTGCTGAATTAGTATAGTGAAGTATGAAAGTAATTTGAGTGGTGGAGAGGTTAGTCCTTTTTTTGAATGCGGAAGGATAGAAGAGGGAAAGAGGTTTGCATTTATATAGTGCTTGCTACCCTGAGTAGTGTCCCTGTGTACCGGAGGCATTAATGCAAGTTACTTTTGGAATCCTCTGTTCGAAGCATATGAGCTGCAGATCTCACACTGAGCATTAGATCGCCACCTGGAGTTGGGCTCGGATGATTGCATGTTGGTGTCGTCTTGGAAGAAGTCTTTGTAGACACAAGATGGATGACTCCTCACTTGGACGATAGTGTGCATGGGCATCGACTCCATCCTTAGATAGTTTTTTCTGCCAGGGGGTTCGGATGTAACTTTCCTGCTCCGGTTCGAAATCTACTTTTCCAGTAGTTTGACGCGTAAAAACTTTACCAAACAAATTTCAATATCAATAACTATCGACTGGACCTCATCACATCGATTCCGGTCATCGACGCTGGCCGTTGGGCCTATCCAGGCAGTGAGGCCTACAACTCATGGAAAGGACGCAGTTCAAGAGATGCCCAGAGTGTGGAGCAAAATTTCCACACCGCGACCATCACGAGGTGTGTAACCTATGCTTCTCTCCAGAACACGAAGAGTCGAGCTGTACAGCTTGTGCATCCTTTTAATCCAAGAAGACCATTCGAGATCGGAGGGCCCATCGATACGATATACAGAGATTGGCTCCGGAACCGGTGGATATCTTCGACGAAGGTCCATGCATCCCAGAGGAAGATTCCAATGATCTCCAAATCGTATCGGAGGCAGACGACTCTGTTGACTCCATACCTTTGGGTCAACGCGTGAGTACTATTGCTCCTGCCCCAGCACCAACACCTAAATCGAAGGCAAAGGTCAAAATTCCGCCTTCGGGGCCCAGTCACGACCGAAACACTGCTTCCAAAGCCCCGCCATCGAGCCTGGCTCCGTAGAAAATAATAAAGCCTTCCGGTAGCTCGGGACCTAGCAAAGTGCACGTGCCCATACCACCAGCTCCTTCGGCACCGGAACCGAAAGAAGTCTCGGTTCCGAAACACTCTCTGAAGCCGTCTACTCCTAAAGACAAGACGGCTCCGAAAATAATGAAGCCTGTTTCCGACGCTTCCAAGCCGACCAAAACAGCTTCCAGCCTGAAATCTTCAGTGCTGAAACCCACAAAGCCTGCTTCTGAAGCTTCCAAGCCCACGAAACAGGCCTAGACTCCAAAGACAATATCTTTGGTGCCGAAAAGTACGCCTGAGGACTCTATACCGGCTCCTAAGGCTAAAGACAAGCTACAACCTTGGCAGGAACCGAAAAAATAGACGCCGAAAGCGGTTCCTCAAGAAGAGGAGCTTTTTCAGCCTGATCCTTTGTAAAAAAAGGATCTACATTGATCCAAAAACAGGACATGTCTCCACTATGCCACTCAGAAAGAGGAAATTAGATAAAGCACCTACACCTCTAGTGCCTGTTAAGAAGGATTCTGCCACATCACCTATGCACCTTTCTTCTCCTGCACCCTCCCCTTCACCTCCTCTTCCTTCAAGCCTTTCACCTCAAAATTCTCCTCCTCATTTTTCGCCTCCACATACACCACCTCAGAATGATGATGAGTATAACCTAGGGGAAGGGGAGCCTTTTCCCTACCCAAGTGATACACCAGACTGGGAGTATCCAAACGCACAGGATGTACCAGATATCCCAGATCCACACCCATACCCATCCAAAAAACCTCCACCAGAAGATAACATAGGTTTTGGACACTTACTCAATAGGGCTGCCATCTATCATAATGTCACAATGCACTCAGATGAGGCAGAAAAAGATTTTTTGCTAGATACTTTTGAACGCTCCCAAAAGTCAGGTCAAATACTACCTATGATGAGAGGGATCAGTAAGCATGCCCCAGAAGTGTTTAAAGATCCTGTACGAGCTAGGATCATAAATCCAAGAATAGAGAAAAAGTACAGACCTGTTCCTGGGGATCCCGCCCACATTAAGGGACAGCTACCCTTAGACTCTCTAGTCGTTTCAAACTCATGAAAACGAGTAAACTCCCGGACATCAGGTGAAGCACTTCCTCCTGATAAGGAATCAAAAATAATGGACGCTTCAGGCAAGAGAATAGCTGCCCAAGCTAGCAATACATGGCGTATAGCTAACACACAAGCCCTCCTCGTAAGATACGATAGGGCTCACTATGATCAGTTAGAAACACTTTTACAACATCTACCCGACCAATATAAAGCACAGGCAAATGACCTTATACAAGAAGGTAAGCTAATCTCAAATGCCTAAATCAAGTGCGCACTATAAGTAGCAGACACAGCATCTAGAGCAATAAACACTAGTGTCCTACTTAGATGACATGCATGGCTACGCATTTCAGGATTTAAGCAAGAAGTGCAAACATCCATCTTCAAATAAGCCATTCAACCAACAAAAATTGTTTGGTCCAGAGGTAGACACAGCACTTGAAAAAATGAAGAGACACTGATACAGCCAAATCTATGGTAGCTCTGCAGTCCACCCAAGCACGAGGCTCCTTTCGTCGCTCCTTTTACAGAGGAGGCTCCAAACAAGCTGGAGCAGACAATTCAGCTTTCTTTAAAACCAACACACAAACATCCTCCAATAGAGGATATTTTAGAGGAGGCTATAGAGGCAACAACAACAAGGAAAGAGGTCGAGGAAATAACAATCAAACCTCTCCCAACACAAAACAGTGACTTCCTTCTGCTTCCACAACAACATTCCACTCCTCTGGGGGGCAGACTAACTCCGTTCCTACCGGTCTGGAATTCCATCACAACAGACAAGTGGGTAAGACAAATTATCCAGTATGGCTTCTGCCTAGAACTTACAGCTACCCCTCCACATATACCGCTCAGACAGCGTCCAATGTCTACAGAACATCTAACGCTGCTCAAACAAGAGGTTCTATCATTGCTTCTAAAAAACGCAATAGAAATAGTTCCATTACAATATCAGGGAACAGGGGTTTACTCAATGCATTTCCTAATACCCAAGAAGGACGTGACACGAAGACCAATTCTCGACCTCAGGCCCCTCAATCATTATATACAAGCAGATCATTTTCATATGATCACTTTACAAGTGCTCCCATTGTTGCAACAAGGCGATTTCCTTACTACACTAGATCTCAGACGCCTACTTCAAAATTCCCATACATCCTTCTCACAGGGAGTACCTAAGGTTTGTGCTAGAAGGACAACACTATCAGTTCAAAGTCCTTACATTCTTAGTCACAACTGCCCCAAGAGTGTTTACAAAGTGCCTAGCAGTAGTAGCAACAAATCTCAGAAGACAACACATCCATGTCTTCCCATATTTAGACGATTGGCTTAGAAAAGCCAAGTCGTTCAATCAGTGTGCTCAACACACATTACAAACGATTCAAACATTGCACAACTTGGGATTCACAATCAACTACACCAAGTCACATCTTCAGCCCTCTCATGTACATCAATACCTAGGGGCTACAATAAACTCTGCTACAGCTCTAGCTTATCCCAGTCCAGCCAGGATGCAGAGCATCCAAGCCTTAGTCACAAAGTTTCATACACAACACTCTTTCCCAGCGAGAGTGTTCATGCAACTAATGGGCATGATGGCATCATGCATTTTTATTGTTCAATATGCAAGTCTGCAAATGCGCCCATTGCAAGATTGTCTAGCACATCAGTGGAACCAGGCTCAAGGACAACTCACAGACCTGGTGTTGGCAGACAGCCGCACACATCGCTCTCTGCAGTGGTGGAACACCAAATACTTGTCCAGAGGGCGGCAGTTCCTCGAACCTGTTCCACAAATAGTACTTACAACAGATGCATCCCTAACAGGATGGGGAGTACATCTCCTACACCATACAACTCAAGGGAAATGAACCACCTAACAAAAAATGCTCCCCATCAATCACCTAGAGCTGCTAGCAATATTCCTAGCACTCAAGTCCTTCCAAGTACATGTACAGAACAAGACTGCCCTGATCGGACGGACAACATGACAGCCATGTACTATAATCAAAAGCAGGGGGGGGGGGGCACTCTCTGCAACTGTCCCAGCTCGCACAGAACATTTGGAGATGGGCCATTCCACAAAAGATATATCTGCTAGCAAAACACCTTCCAGGTGTTCACAATCAGATAGCAGATCTGTTAAGTCAGCAGACACAACAGATTCGCGAATGGGAACTACATCAGAAAGTTCTTCTACCATTCTTTCACAAGTGGGGTCATCCAGACATAGATCTGTTCGCCACACACAAACGCAAAATGCCCAACCTTCGCCGCCAGGTTTCCACACCCGTTGTCCAAGGGCAATGTGATTTGGATGAACTGGTCAGGCAGATTTGCGTACGCTTTTCTGCCACTCCCACTAATACCACTAGTAGTACTCAAGTTAAGACAACAGTCTCTCAAGATAATCCTAGTAGCTCCCACATGGGCACGACAACCGTGGTTCACAACTCAGCTAGAACTCTCAATAGTTCCACACCAAAGACTGTGTCTGACACCATCCATGCTAACGCAGAACCATGGAGACATCAGACATCCAGATCCAAATCAACTGCTAAACAGCAGCCACACTGGTGTACAACATGGGTAAAACATATTGGCAAAGCCAAAAGCTTTTGCATAGGCAAGACCTATTGGCTTTGCCGATGCTTGTTTTATGTGACTTCTCTCTCTTCAAGATGTTTTTTGTGCCTGGTGTTGGTCTGCTGTTTTCCCCAACAAGTTGTGATACCAGAAAGCAAGAACTCGGAGTACTAAAGTCATTTGAAGTTAAGTTTTTCTCTTCACTGCAATCACATTACTAAATTGCTTTACACTGAGTAATTCCTATACAGTTTGACATGTATAGCAGCAGTAATAGAAGCCTAAGAGGTGGATTGATTGCAAAATTAGCCAATATAACCATCACTGTTGATGTCAGAAGCAAAATATTGCTTGAGTTTTAATCAGCCTTGTTTCCCTCCCTCTACCTGTGTCTTTGCCTGGTGATTCAACAGGAAACATCTATTGGACGGACCAAGGTTTTGACGTAATTGAAGTGGCTCGACTGAATGGCTCCTTCCGTTATGTGGTTATTTCGCAGGGTCTGGACAAGCCTCGTGCCATCACAGTGCATCCAGAGAAGGGGTAAAGAGCATTCCACATCACTCCTTTCAGTGAATTCCATACTGTCCTACTTCTTTTTCTCACGCCATCATGTTATTTTCTTGTAACATGCATGTTTCACTCATTTTGCATGCATGCTTTTTTCCTCCCTTGGGCATCCTGCTTCATGTGTATTTGTTCCTGCCTTAAAACTGGTCTTTTCTTCCACATTTTCAGTATCTATCCATATTCTGCTCTTCCCTACCACACATCTGCTTTCCTTCTACGACGAACACCTGTTTCCCTCTGCCACGCACCAGTGTTTCTTCTACCATACATCTCTTTTAGGACCACACCGTCTTTCTACCCTATACCTCTTTTCCTACCCAGGATGACTGTTCTCTTAGGCACCTCTTTATCTTTTCCAGTATAGTACTGTTGCTTTTATAATAAGACCAGTTGTGTTCTCTCCTGAGCAGTTTACATTACCTAGGTACTTCTTGTTTATTTTTCCTTTCACACTCAGTTTTGTTATTCTGCCTTGCACATTTTGCCCCTCACAGACTGTTCTCTGTTCTCAAGCCCTTATCTTCCCACAACAATCCCCACCCCCTTCCATCTGCCAAAGATGGTTTTTTTGCTTCTGTGCAGGTTCGTGTGCCGCATTGGAACTGGCCTACTTTTTTCATGGCTGCCTTTCCATGCTTCCCTGTCCCACTCTTTTTCTAACCGTAGTCAGATGTTATCCTTATTCTCTGTGCCCTTTCCTGACTGCTGCTCTTTTGCTTCTTCCAGTTCCCTAGTGGCAGCTTATCATTGTGTATCTAATGAAAATGGCCCATGTATGAGAATGTCTTATGGGAGTGCTGTGTGTGTCATAGAGATGCCCAGCAACCACAGACTCTATGTGCTTTGGCTTCTAGAACCCAGGGGCCGCAGCAAAAGTCCAGTCTAGCTGAGATGAGGCTCTGTAGATGGGGTCCTGCTTAATAGACTTGTTCATTCCTTCTGGTCTGTTTGACATGCAATTTCACTCTGTTTCCTGCTTTCAAGGCGTATTGTGTTTTACATTGTCTTTTTTTAATCTCACCACTTACCTTTTCCCCTACATCTTTCCCATTAATCTTTTACTTGCCCGTAGATATTTTCCTCTCCCTTCCCTTTCACCCTCGCTCCCATTATCCACCTCTTCTGCCCTTTCTCTTGTACTCTTTCTTCTTCCCTGCAGTTTCTTCACCTCCTGATTATGCTGCTCTTTTTGTGCTTCGACAGGTACCTCTTTTGGACGGAATGGGGCCAGTACCCACGTATTGAGCGCTCTCGCCTTGATGGCACTGACAGAGCTGTGCTGGTGAACATCAGCATTAGTTGGCCAAATGGAATCTCAATAGATTATGAGGTATGTCCGTGAGCTTTTCCTATAATCATTGAAGTGCTCTGTATACTGTTTGTCATAAGTCATTCTTTTGTTAGGGTCTTCCTGGGAAGAGTTTTTTAGGCTGCGGTCTAGCACATACGAAAAGGATAAAGGTGTTCCCAAAAACTCTGAATGCATCTCTTAATGATTTCTTACCCAATCTCCATGCTCCATATTTGCTTATTTTCTGTAAAATCTGAATATTGACACAATAAAACACAACTTGTACTTGTGAAGCGTTTTTTCCCGAATGCTAAGTAATTTGCATCATTGTGCTCATCGTCCCATGCTGGTTCACTTTTGTTAGTTCGTAGAGAAAGTAAACTTCATTATTTGATCATCAAGAAACTTACGTGTAAGTTTTGCAGTTTTTGTTTAAGTTTTGGGTGCTGCTGTCTAAAGAAACCGTTTCCTGTCCTGCAGGCAGTGATTCGTAGACCCTAGGATTTGCTGCTTACAGACTGAAGCAACCTTTTGACCGCAGCTAAATAGCGTTCAAAAGGTCAACGCCCCGAACACAAACTCTGAATCCAAAGGCTAGTAGTTTAACAGATGCATTTGTAGTGTGAGGTGATTTTTATGACACGCATCACACCACAAACACACACGTTCTCTCTCGCCCCTCTTCCACCCTGGCCTGTGACCATCCTGTAGTCAAAGCTGACGGAGACCACCAGCACAAAGCATTAGAGTTTAGTGAAGATCTATTATTTAAATAAGACCTGGCTGCCTTATTCATCAGTTCCACAGTAGTGTTCATTTTGCTGTTCTACAGTTTTTCCTATTTTCTTTTTTGTGTTCACCGATTGCAGGCGGGAAAATTATACTGGTGTGATGCGCGGACAGACAAGATCGAGCGGATAGATCTGGAGACCGGAGAGAACCGAGAGGTGGTTCTGAACAATAACAACATGGATATGTTCTCAGTGTCTGTCTTTGAAGACTATATTTACTGGAGTGACAGGTACACATTAACACCTGGGTGATGCTCCGGTGCTGCTGTTAAGCTTTTGGTTACTAAAAAATTTGTATTTAAATTCATGGAGAGCTTGAATTAATATCCTTGTTTCTCTACAAATTTCTTGTAAACTCTTAATATTTTCAAAGCTTTTCCCTTGAATACTATTAAATCTTAGGCATTTGTGTGGTACACATTTAACCTGACCTTCCCAGAATGCAAAGTAAGGTCTAACAAAACAAGCTTGCCCTCGTTCTGGGATCACTGTTGTGTTGCTGGTGAATTACTAGAGAACTGGGAACAGACCGGCAGTGTGCCTGCTATGTCACTGCTTGCTTTACATCCTGTGGAATTGTCCTTAAAGCACATGCCATGATAAACAACCCAATGATAAAGTGAAAACGGTGCTGGCTATTTGAAGCTGGATTAAGAAGTGATTGGCGCATGATTTTTTAGCTCTGGTTACAAACTGCTTTTCTGTCTGCTGACCTCGTAGCATCTAGTCTTCAAAAAAGCACTACAAGAACAGATTGTGTGTTTTCAGTCAGCTTCCTTCATCTTTTGTAGTGTTCATGATTTGATGTTGCGTGGATGGGTTCATCAAGCCCATGTAGTTTGTCTTATTTATATGTTTGCATTAGGGTATACCTTTTGAAACTGAAGATGCAACAGGATGTCATCTTCTATTTAAGTAACCTTTTTATTGCTTTTTTAATGACAAAACACCACTCTTGATAAAGAGCATAGCAGTACATATTTGGTCAACACCCAATCATAGTAGAATTTGCTCCCTCCTGATAAGATACTGAGCTTCAACAGTTACATAGCTCTTTGGTGCGTCTTGCACAGTGGTAGATAGTAATTCCCCCCGCCTTTCATCTCTCATTATCCCCTGACCCTTATGTGTTTATTTGGGCATCTCCAGACCTCATACACAAGGCTTTTCCTGCACACAACAGAAGGCCATTTCAGACCTCCAGGCACCCAAGGTTGGAGCCGAGCTATCACTAGACCCAGTCTCAGCAGTGTCCAAGCAGGTGAGAGGCCCTATAGTATAAGAATAGATCGGCCATTACCAAGCCACTGTTGTAGGTGGACTTGCTGCACTTGACCAACGCTTTACAACTGATTAATGATATGGGCATGTTTGATGAACATAAATGGGGGCCACTTTGTGAATCAGGACCATCAGGGATTCCTCTAAGGCATGGGGGGAGATGTCCTGTTTCTTCTGCCTCTGCATATACATTTAGCAGGGGTTGAGTGAGAATGTGGTGTTGGCAGCAAAAGAACACTGTGTTGAGACCCTTGGTCTTTGAGAGAGACTGCCTCTGCTCTTTCCTCGGCTGTGAGTGAGTTTTCGAGAGAGGTGTTATTTCGCCCACATCCTCAGTAGTTGGAGGCCAGAGAGATACGCATCAATCTATTCCATTGGGCAGCCCAGGGTTTGTTCATATCGTAAAGCATAGTACTTAGCGAATGCCTTCGCTATCTCGTTAGGTTCTGTGTGTGAGGCGCCCTGGTGTCCTCAGTTGATGTCACCTGTTTAGTACTTGTCTGGTGCCTGGCACATTGAGATCTTAATTGCTTATGTTATGTATGGTCTTTTGATTTAGGAAATGCGTGCTGTTGGGATACCAGGGCATGTCATAAAGACTGTGTCATTTTATAAGAACCTTCCAAGTTGGTTTTATTTAGCTTATATGATAACACATTGTTAAATTTATGTTTCAGTTTTGTCAAAAGTATCTCCTATGCAATACTTTGCTGTGCATGGCTTTTAATTTCACTGCTCTTTAAAATGCACAATTCTTCTTCTGACTCCTTTTTGTAATGCTGTTCTTCAAGGTTAAAGCTTAAGCTGTCATTTCGATCAGTTTGGTAAAGGATCTTTACTGCCAGCCTATGTTTTGTAGCCCAAGATGTTGGCCTCTTTATGGGATGTTCTTTCTAGGGCAGCTGGAGGAACATACTTTGCTACCCAACGACTACAAACCTCCTCCTGTAAACAAAGCCGGGGCCACTATACTATATACTATACCAGTCCAACTGAAGTGCAATTATTGCTGTCCATGTGTTGATTTTACGGTTATATATCTAATCAGCTCGGCCTAGTTAAACTTTGCTATCCAATGTTATGAGGTATAATGTTTGTGGGAGTTTTCTCCCAGCATTTACGTTCTAAAAAACAGGAGACTTTGCAACGTGAACTGTAGACCTCCATCACTTTCACATTGTGTCTTTGCTGTAGGACTCACGCCAATGGTTCCATCAAGCGAGGAAACAAAGAAAATGCTACTGATTCCCTGTCTCTCCGGACCGGAATTGGCGTTCAACTTAAGGATATCAAGGTGTTTAACCGAGACCGACAGAAGGGTATGTCATGCTGACCAGTACCCAGGCAAATTAAGTTGTTTATAGTTATTCCATTCCAGCTGGGTAGACTTCTGGGAAATGTTGGAAAGTAGTCCGGCTTTTATCGTTTCTTAATGGTTTAGTGGCCCTAAAGGATCGAGAGTAATTGTGACAGTAGGGAGAATCTAGTGTGGGTATTCTACCTTGTGCTGTTGTCATGGCACCATGTTTCTGTATGAGTGCTTTCCTTTTCTAAATCATTTTAATCAGGTATGTTAGTGTAGTTCGAGAAAACCAAAAATAGGTCTCATGAGCAGCAGTAGGTTGCCAAATAAAAGCCGACGACTGTAAAAGGGTAATCCTGTCTAGTTGCTGGAGATGGAAATTCTAGATTTCTGTGGGATGATGCCATATTTTCAGAATCATCACTATATAAATTAGTTTGTTGCATTGTATGGTAATGGATCTGTTTGGTATAGACTCAGTTTGGCATGGATCTGGATCTACGTGGGGGCACCCTTGAAGTAAAGGATGCTTGGTGGGGATGACCCCAGGGACTGAGAAGGTTGCCTATTATCCTGATTCGGAGTGTAGCTGTTACTAAGGGATAAGGCTGATATTGACATTTGGTGATCCAAATTAAGGTCATCGAAGATGAGAAAGGCTACATTACTAAATTCATAAAAGCCTTAATCTGTTTGTATGCCTTAACTGGGCACTTTAAAAAATCCAGAGGGTTTTGGCAGCCCAAAAAAATACCCTGTATTCCAGACATAAATAGAAAGGTGAAACAATATTGAATGATCTAATTTCTTCATAACGAACTCTAATCCCCATTAATAACATTTTTTTCTGTCAAGAAGAGTTAATTTTTTGGTATTAGTGCTATTTTATAGTTGTCGTTTTACTCACAATAAAAAAATCTCTGGATGTTTCGCACTTTGGGAAGCGTTTGTTCTAGCAAACATTTGTTTTCGTCTGTTGAACACAGGGACCAACATTTGTGCTATAAACAATGGTGGCTGCCACCAGTTGTGCCTGTACCGTGGCGGTGGGGAACGAACCTGTGCCTGTGCCCATGGCATGCTCTCTGAAGACAGTGTCAGCTGCCGGGACTACGATGGCTACTTACTCTACTCGGAGCGGACAATACTAAAGAGCATACACCTAACGGATGAGAACAATCTCAATGCCCCTATCAAGCCCTTTGAGGATCCCGAGCACATGAAAAATGTAATTGCTCTGGCCTTTGACTATCGCTACAGCGCCAAGGGCAGCAACCGCATCTTCTTCAGTGACATCCACTTTGGCAACATCCAGCAGATCAACGATGATGGCTCAGGGCGGCGTACGCTGGTGGAAAGTAAGTACATTGTTACAAATGTTTGTTTTCGACTGGGTCTTTTTGATATTAACTATTAGCAAAATAACTAAATCCATAATGCTTCTTTACGTAATTTGACATTGAACATCCAAAACATCACCACTTTTACCTTCATATATTTTGTTTTTCCTTTTGCCCACATTCATGAGAACTGCGTAACTTTGTACAGTTTGTATAACCTTGTGTTCTGGTTTCTGAACTCTTATCGTGTTGCCCTAAAATATACTTGTCACAACTGAAAATATAGTTATGGTCGTACATCATTACTATATGTAACATTATTTTTTGGATATTGATAGTCCTTGTTGATTAAGTTAGTGAGCCCTAAAAGTTGTGAAAAAATGTTTTTGGGGAAATGATTAAAAGAGTGAATTGTTATGTATCAGTGGCGTAAAAAAACGTGAGTGCCCCCCCTGCAAAATACTCTGAAGGGGCCCCTCACACTCAAATCAGTAGGGGCTCAGGGGGCCTCCTCGAGTATGGGTAACCTGGGGGCCCACCGCACCGCGGGGGCCTTTGGTTCTCCCCTGCCGAAAGCAAACTCTCCTCAGTCCTGTTACTTGAAATAAACATATTACAGACTATTAGATAATCCCCATCTGAAAATTGAATGGACCAGCCTAATGTCTGCCTGGAATATATATATAATATATATCCATATGGCTTAAATACATGATACTGTGGGGCTCATCTTCTTAATCATCACTGCAAGGGAGTTATATGGTGTGGTTGAGAGGCCTCGCCGTATAATACACTACCACCTCTTCTGGGATCAGTCAAATTTTGTTTGTCAAACCTTAGCTCAACTCTGGGTAGCTCTGACTTCAAGCAGTCACACTGCAACAAACGAACAGGTGTAACACATTTTAACAGCACCAAAACTGCTGAAACAAAAATTAACTTGACACTCTAGAAATCTGACACCAATTTATAAAAATAGCTTCTATTTTATGAATTTATGGACACCCATAAAAAAAATCCATTGCGGGTTCGGAGATATAGATATTACAAGGAATGATAAACCAAGATTTTTTTTTTTTATAGTTCTTTTTATTAACAGTAGGATACAACAGTGGAATGCATACCACAGTACATTCACATTTCTTATCATGACATAGTTCTATTCCAGATGAAAGTGCAAAATTTTAGAACAATCAGTAACATGTATCATATCTACAGTGAATCAATGTGAGCTGGCAGTAGTGACGGAATACAGATGTTCCCTCTGTACTCATTCCAGTCAGTCCAAATGCAGGGCCATTTTTTGGGACATCCCCTGGCTACATATACATATTTTTCACAGAACATGCACCAATCCATATCCCTCTTCCATGTGGACACCACACAGGTGCCTGTGCTGCTCCCCATTTCTGTGCTATGTTACGTTTAGCTATCATTAACCCCAACGTAACCCAGGTGATACGTGTATGGTTTAGATCCATGGGTTCACACACATTCAGGAGACATCTCTTAGCCTCAGGAGGGAGTTCATGCTTTAACACCTCGCCCATCACCTCGTGTATCTTCTTCCAATACCTCTGTACAAATGTGCACTCCCACAGTATGTAGAGGAACGTGCCTTCACTTCCACATCCCCTTCTACAATTGCCATCCGCTGCTCTTCCCATTTGCACCATACAGGACCCCGTGATGTAGATTTGGTGCAAAATTTTAAGTTACACTGGCTTCAGCCTTGCTGCAATGGCTACCTCCCGTGGTGACGCCAGTGCTATTACCCAGTCTTCAGCGTCAAGAATTATACCATCCCTTTCCAACTTTTCCCGCAGTTTCAAGAGGGGATCTCTGTTGTGATTCACTAACCTTTTTGTAGGTGAGTGATATGGCCTTCATTAGTAAGTATCCATCAAGGAGTCTATCCTCAAGGGGTGAGGAGTCTGGGGCGATGTCTCCCCTCTGGAGACAGGATTGTAACGCGTGGCGGACCTGCAAGTATCTGAAATATTCTGTGGGAGCAAGACCGTATTCCTGCTGCAGGGCTAAAAATGACTTGACTTCACCCTTTATCAATAAATCGCCTATTTTTGATATACCTATAAGGTCCCACTTGTCAAAACCTTTAGATGACCATAAATTCCCCTGGTGCTCTGAGTCCCATAATGGAGTAGCCAGAGTCACCCTACGGTCCTACCCCAGACTTTTGTTGGCTGCCTGCCAAACTTGCACCGAATGCTTGGTTGGACCGGTGAGGCGGTCCTTTCCAGCGCTTGAATAGAGTGCTCGTTGGTAGTTCCCTCCCGGAAGTACCCAAAGATCCATCGCATAGCCTGGATCACCCGCCGGTCTGTAAGTGCCATGTTTAATGGCTGCCAAATGAGCTGCCCAGTAATATTTTTTAAGATCAGGGAGGGCGATACCCCCATTGTACCAGGTGAGATTCAGTTTCGGAAGTGCTATCCGCGCCTTCCCATTCCAGAGTAGGCGGCGTTGTAGACTTTCAATATCTTTAAAGTAGCTTGCGGAGACTAAATCCAGTGAATTTTGCAGGGCGTTAGGAACCGGGGTAAGGACATCATTTTGAATAAGGATGCTCTGCCCAGCATCGAGAGTGGGAGCATCATCCAACACTCCGAATCCATCTTCAATCTCTGTAAGGGGGTGGTAGGTTCTTAGCAAATCTATCTGCGGGATCAGAGTTGATGTAGATGCCGCGGTATTTGAAACCCTGTGTGGAGATTTGTATCCGGCAATTCCTGGGAAGGCCCGTGAGGGGCCCCTTGAGGACGTACAACACTGATTTGACCCAATTGAGTACCCTGAGTATCTTCCAAATATGGCAAAGATGTCAAGCACTGCTGTGAGAGAGGCCTTTGAGGACGTTAAAAACAATAAAAGGAGATGAGGTCCTCCCGTGCTTCAGCACCATTTAAAACCTCGAATCACCCGGTCCCTCTGCACCCAGGATGCCAGGGGTTCCAGGGTCAGGGCAAAAAGGAGGTGAGAGAGCGGGCATCCCTGCCTGGTCCCTCTATTAAGTCTGAACACCACAGACTTTTTGTTGTTTACAACTGTCTGGGCTAAAGGTTTCGAATAGAGGAGTCTCACCCATAGGATGAGATGGGTCCCAAAACCCATTTTCTCAAGAACCACAAATAAATACAGCCATTCAAGCATATCGAATGCCTTGGAGGCGTCTAGAGATAACAATACCGCCTCCTCCAGTATGGTTGCCGCCCTTCTTATCACCCTGTGTACCCTGCGAAGATTCAACGCAGTGCTGCGCTGAGGCATGAAGCCACATTGATCCGGGTGTACCAGATTATTAATGACTTTGACCAGTCTATTGACAAGGAATTTAGCTAAGATCTTAGGTTCGGCATTCAAAAAGGAGATTGGCCTGTAGGAAGAACAGGCTGTCCAGATTTTGCCTTCCTTGTGGAGCATTACTAGGGTAGCTAACCTTTGGTCACAGGGAAACTCCCCGAGTTCTTTACTCTCTGCAAACATTTTACACAGGTGGGGGGCAAGGATATCCGTCCTAAGTTTATATAATTCAATCGGGAGGCCGTTGGGCCCTGTTGCCTTCCCTAACCTGAGCCCCCGAATAGCCTGTGCCACCTCATGTGCCGTGAGCTCCCCTTCTAGATACTCCAGCTCTGACACTGATAGTTTAGGTAGAGTAATGTCTCGTAGGAGAGCGAGAGAGTCATGTGTTATGTAGGGGTTCTGTGAGGAATAGATCTGTTTGAAGTGGGCGGCAAACGTGTTAGCTACTTCCTGGGGGTCCGTGATCATACGGTCGGCTTAGTCAATAAGTTCTGGCACAAGCCTGCTCGCCAGCTTTTGTCTAACCACGCAAGCAACTTCCTTGCTTTGTCCCCTTGATCATATATCCTGCCTTGCGTCTCTCTTCCCAATGCCTTGGCTCTGTCCATCACCAAGGCCCTGTAACTATCTCTTTTCAACTGTAGCGTGTGTAAGGTGTCTGGGCTGGGTCCCTCCACCAGTTTCTCTTCCAATCGAAGGATCTCCGACTCCAGTGCTTCCTCCTCCCTTGACTTTTCCTTTCTCACCCCTGCTGTTTGGGAAAGGGCCAGGCCCCTGACCACCGTCTTGAAATAAATCAAGATTTTTAACTTATCAGTGAACAAGCATTTGCAAATGCAAAGAATTTGTCACTTGAAAAACTTTTTCAAGTAAAGAAAAGACGGAGTGGAATGTGGTTGCTTAAGAGTTGCTTTGGACGATCAACTCAGAGAGCAAGTCAAGGGGACAAGCAAGTTCGGATGAAACAGTTAGCTCAACAAGAAAAGCAGTCTTCAGTCCAGTTCCAGTGTCATTGGTCCCTTGCCCTTGCCTTTGACTTATGGAGTGGTCCTGATGCAAGGGATACAGGATGCTCTGCAGCCGACGGGGGTCTTCTTGGTGCCACTTGACGTCTACTGTTCTGGTGTTGCGACTTTGGCAACCGGGGTCGATGTCCAGTCTCCAGTGGAATACTGTTCACAACAAACTCAGTGGTTTCCCTCCTTTGGCGATAACGTTAGACAATCAAGCTGCAATCCAATGACTCTCCTGGGTCCAGCATACTCGGTTGCAACTTTTAAGCATCTGGTCTCTGTCTCCCTGACTGCATTGTGACGAGGAGCGAAAATACAGTGATCTGGGCTACCAGCTCGTCCAGTTAGACTTCTTCAGCTTTAGCCCTGTGCTTTGAATAGGAAGACTGCCAACTGACCTTTGAAGTCTCTGCTTCTGACTGGGCTCAGGGGACGACTTCTCCACTAGCAAGACAAAGCAGGCACAGTCCTTTCCTTTGCTCGCCCAAGGAGCAGCAGGTGCAGTCCAACTTCGGTACAGCTTCTTTGCTGGTTGCAGGGTCAGCAAAACAGTCATTCTTTGGTTCTCTCCTCAAGTCAAGCGAGATCTGTGTTCAGTGTGCCTCTTTTATGCCCAGAAAGTGTTTTTATGGGAGGTTGTGGTCACTAGCCAGTCGGCTACTTGGAAGCCTTCCGCCTGATGACGACTTGCTGTGTAGTGTGCCATCGAACTATCCCAGAGGGCTCTATTCTGCCCACTTCCAAGATGTCAGGACCCTACTCTCTTGGCATTTAAAGCTCGGCAGCCACCCTAGAGGTGTGGCTACCTAGGGGTTAAACGCCCATGAGAAACTGAGTTTTGTCAGTGTATCCCCATCTCTATCCCCCGACAAAAGAGCAGCTCCTCTAGAGTGTGGTTGCCTTTTCCCCTTCAAAGGCAGCTTCCACTTTGAAGCTCATCTTTTGGGCCAATACCTCTTGTAGCTTCCTCTCATGAGGAGGTAAAACCTTTTCCAGCGGAAGGCCTTTATTGTTACCTGTCCTGGGAGTCATTCACACGTCTCCACAGGTGGGCAGAGGGCTGTGTCGTGGCTGGCCTCTTCAAATAGCCTCTGGAAAACTTGGCAACAGAGGCAACTTTCTAAAAGTTGCATGTGGCACAAGTTACTTTAATTTCGACTTGGGCATTGTAGGAAGCTGGCTCTTGATATTATATAGCAAAAAGAGATATATTGTGCTAAGAGTCCAGGTGTTCCCTTACTAGTGAACAGGGGCTTTCTTTAGCAATCCTAAGGGATTCTAGTAGTTAGTGTGATTGAGCAGCCTTGGGCTTCTCCAAGAGGAGTGTTGGATATCAGGAAAATACTCACAAAGTCAACAAGTGATGCACACGACTCAATTACACATATCTTTATATATATAAAGGCACCAAAATCAATACGATCAGGTAAGTAAATTTTGCAAGAGGAATACTTTTACGTTTAAAAAGTAGACCATGCATTTTTCAGGAGCTGCAATGTTATCCTATGAGAGGAAAAACAAGTACGGCATTCAGGTAGAGTACAGTGACTTACGATATCAATCTCCTGGACTTAAGGTGAGTATGGGGCAAGGTCCAAGGCAGCACCAGAAAGTCACCAGCTGCGGCACTAGGGCATGTGGATGCTGTGGTGCAATACAGCGTTGGGTGCCCAATGTTAGTCTATGGGGATCGGTCTGCGTGAAAAGAGGCTACAGGTTTTGACTGGGTGGCCAATTGGGCTGAACCACTAGGAGGGATCAGGCCTCACGATGCTCTATACGTGGGGACACCTTTGGGACTCTTCTCTTTGGGCCAGGGGCGAGGCGTGCAGAGGGGTCCTTAGGTGTTGGGTTTTTGTCACCGGGAGCGTGCAAACAGAGGCTGCAGGCGGCATAAAGAAGTCCACCGTGGATAAACCCATGGTGGGCTTAGAGTCTGGGATCCACATTGACACAGTTGGCCCATTTCAGCTCGGGCTAGGAAGCTCAGGTGCATTGGTGCTTTCCGGCATCGTATTTTCGTTGTCTTGGAACCTCACAGCTCAGTCTTTGGTACCTGCAAGATGCAGGGGAGCTATTCCCCTGGAGTTCCTGGTTCCTGGGTGAATGACTGACATTTCTCCAAGCCTTTAAAGACACAGCAGCTGCAGGACAAGTAATCTTTTGGCAGAGTTGTTGAAGTCAGCATGCAGGCCGACAGTGTTTCCACCAAGTCAGTTGCTGGGGCTTCTGTTCTTGCTTCTTACAACTCATCCCATCTGTTGTTGTCTTTCAAGTTGGCAGGATCTGCTCGTCTGGTGCCAGGGGCTCCCCTGAATACTGAATTTAGAGGTGTTAGGTGAGTTTGCGGTAGTAGCTAATGAGCTACGTACCCCTGGGGTCATTGTACCCCCTATGTGACCACCTCCTGTGGGTAGTAGGCATAATCCTGACCCAGAGTTCCTAAATTGGCCATCACCAAGATGACGAACTTTGAAAAGTCTCCTCCACTTCAGGTAGGCCACCTTAGGGTCGGTACTAGCTTGAGGTGGACACACCTCTTTGACTAGATAATTTCCCAGCTTTCCAGGTGCCAAAGGGCTCTGGATAAAGGGGGTCGGCTTCCTCTCCAGTGAGGGATGCCAGATTTGCATGCCAGAGGTGGTGGGGTCTTTGAAACTCCCCTGCTTTTGAATGCTAATCTGCAGATCATCCTTTGGGAGGGGTGTAAACACCCTCTGTTCGAGCAGGCTTTCTTTATGACCTCTTTAGAGCAAAGGTCCTCACCCTTGGTGGTCAGAAACTTGTCTCTGGTGGCAGGCTGGTGAAAACCAGTCAGTCAACACATAAGTTGCTGGTAAGTTTTCAGGGAGCACCCTTATGGTGCCCCCTGTGTGCATGTATTAATAAATTCAACACTAGCATCAGTGCTGGTTTACTAATATGAGATGTTTGGTACCAAAAAACCCTATTTTTAGGGAAGTCATTGTGTAGCTGGGGAACCCATTTTCACCAGTGTCCAGCACTTGTACTTAAAATAGCTTCCCTGTTCACTTGTGCTGGTAGCAATAGAGCTGACCTGCACAGGGGCATATCTGCTCATGCAGATATGTCCTCTCACATAGTATAGTTCACCCTCCCTCGTGTGGCTGTAAGGTCTCTCTGTCAGGGTGACTTACCTATACTGCATGCAGTGTCTATTGTCGTGGCACACAGGGATGTGTGCCATGTTGTGTTTTCCCTTTAGTCTGAACTAAGCCATGCAGCCTGCAGTGGCAGTCTGTAGGTGTTTGGTGAGGGATCCCTTAGGGTGGCACAGTACATGCTTCAGCCCTCTTGTTTGCCCTAGGTACCTGGGGTACCCTTTACTAGTATTTACAGGAGTGCCCAAAGGTCTTGCCAGTTGGGGTAACATTTGTACAGTTTTGGCGACCTATGTAGACGCAACACTGATGGATACATGTTCTTCAACCTACAACCCCTGATGAAGGGCCTAAAGCCTGAAATGCATTGGGATTAGTAGAAATGTAATATTTGTTTTTTGGACCAATTAACATACTGTTAAAGAAACATTACTTATCATGAAGATATTAGACAATTCTTGAACGGAACTATTCTTAAACTGATCAATAACAAACTGATTACTGTTTGATGCCTAATATCGATTAATATTGGATTATGTTCCTTTTTGGGAACCC
This sequence comes from Lissotriton vulgaris, assembly GCF_964263255.1. Lineage (NCBI taxonomy): Eukaryota > Metazoa > Chordata > Amphibia > Caudata > Salamandridae > Lissotriton > Lissotriton vulgaris. The sequence goes on along the minus strand of NC_141685.1, from coordinate 1,359,378,056 downwards.
AGCAGTGCAGATAAGGGATGTTTTCCTCCTTTGGGGAGAGCTTTTCCTGTTTTTGTTCACACTTTGGATCTGAAACCAATACCTTACTGCATGCCCTCAACTTATTCAATGTAATACCAAAGTTTTGGTCTTTATTTTTTAAAAACTGCAGAGAGCATGAGCCTATTCCATTACACAGGGATGTGTGACATGTTGTGCTTTCACTTTTGTCTTACCAAGACACGGAGCCTGCAGTGGTAGTCTGTATGTGTTTGGTGAGGGGTCCTTTCGGGTGGCACAATTGATGCTGCAGCCCTTAAGGAGCCTCTTAAGCCTCCTTGCCCTAGGTACCAGTGATACCACTTACTAGGGACGTACAAGAAGTGCTAAAGGTGTTGCCAATTGGGGTACAATTGCAGAGTTTTGGGAAAGAGATCTGGCACTGGGGACTTAGTTAGCAGGAACCCAGTGCACTTCCAATCGAAATCACATCAAATACCAGGCAAAAGGTGGGGTCACCATGTCAAAACGGGGTACTTTGATACAGGCATCAAATCAGGGTTAATTTAATGAGTTGTTTGATACCTTAAAGTACCAACTTCGGTAGTCCCATTCGGAGGTTAGAACAGCTGAGTTGTCACCGTGTAACTCTGTACTTCCTATTGTAGTCTATCTCCTGGTAAAAATGAAATGGATGTTTTTTAATGCCAGAATATATTAAACTTATGTTCTACTGTTCAATATGCTGCACCCTGCCTTAGGACTCCATACGCCTGCTGTAGGGGTGACTTATACACAGTAAAAAGGGAGTTTGGGCTTTGACATTGACTAAAATGGCAAAGTTGAGTTAGCAATTCTAAACTTCCCTTTCTGACTGCAGTGGTAGACTGGGAGTCCCTTTTTACCTTGTCCCACTCAGGGTGTCACAACAAGTGCTGCTGTCCCAGAGGGGGATGCACTAATTTACAGGTCCTGGGTACCCCATGTACCATTTATGAGAGACTTAGAAGTAAGTTAGCGTATGCCAATTGGGTATTAGCCAATCAAACATACACTTTTATGGGTCAGAGAACTAGCACTTGACTCTGGTTAGCAGGCCTGATTGCACTATGAGTCAAAAAACCAGCAGCATCTTTCCAAATTTTTTCCAAAAAGAGGCATTGCCTAACAATCGCACTGTCCTTTGGAATTATTCAAACAAACTGTGCAGGCATTGCTTTCTTTCACATCCTATGCATTGATTTCCATCTGGTGTCTTCTTAGTCTCTTGGGCCATAGTGGCATATAGATGATGGTGAAGTTGTTTGCAATACTCCTGTTTTGAATTTTACAAGATTTTTAAAACTTCTGACTATCTATCATGTGCATCTGTTGAGTCCTTATCTCAAAGATATGTCGGAAGTTATTAGAACACTTGTGGGCTGTTTTATGGTCTTCTTTATTTCAGTCATTACTATAAATTGGTGCAATTGTATTATGCAACACCTTGCTGCTCATAAGGATCTGGCTCTCTCTGTTTTGTGGGTTGTTGGGGTCAGGTGAAGGGATGTGGCGATTAAGTGCCTTTGCGCCTCATTGTTCTGTGTCGCTTCAGCACCCCATAACATACATTACAGCCAGGCTGCAGGGACAGACTTTTAGGCACTTCACCTCACTATGATTTGCTATTTATCACCCACAGACTGATCAATGCTTAAGTTAGTGAATTCCTCCAGATGAAAACTAACACATTTTCCCCACCCAGAAATGTGTGGACCTGTAGTGTTTTGTGAGGCTGCTCGAATTGTGTTTTGGTGGTTCTAGTGTATCATTACATAACTGTAGGAAGCTGGCTCTGTACATACTATACCAAAATGAGGTATAGTGTACACAGAGTAAAGTGGACCCCAAAGGTAGGCAGAGGAAAAAGTGGATAGCACATTACTCTCTATTTGTGGTAGTATGGGCGAGCAGTAAGGCTTTATCAGACGGTAGTGTTAAGCATTTGTTGTACACACTCAGGCAGCAAATTGTCACACACTCAGACTGAACTCAGACCAATTTGTTTGTATAAAAAATATTATTTAGTTATATTTATTTTCTAGTACCAAGCAAGCCTGGCACAGGTAAGTGTAAATGGTACTTTTCGAGGCAGGTTTAACAATATAAACAAGGTGAATAACAATGACTTTGTTCCAGGTTTGTAAATCTTTAATGCAGTGGAAATTACTGTTAGATTACTTATGATTACTTTACAGGTTACTTTATGGATTACGTTTTCTACTTACTTGAATAAAATGTTTAAGTAAAGCCGTTTTTAGATCTTTGCAGTTTTGCAAGTTCTCATACAAAACCAACTCCACACTTAAAACAATTCTCACAAGAAAGCAGTTAATGCAGTCCTATGGGAAGAAAAGCGGTTATTGGTTTCAAGGTAAGTATTGGGTTTGGGAATTGGTTTTTTGGGAGTAGAACCAGGGTTCCCCCATGGTCAAGGATGCACTCTCAAAGCACCCCCAGCGGCGCTAGGGCGGCTGGGTGTAGAGTGCTGAGGCCCAATGTTATCCAATGGGGGATAGGGGGCCTCTGGTTGGTGCCTGCTCACGAGCAGGCCACAAGGTTGTGGGAGCAAAGCTCCTGGTGGTAGGCTCAGGGCAAAGGGGGATCCGAGTTAGCACCCAAAATACACCTGCAGATGGGTGCAGGGTGCTGTTTTTGCATCTGGTGCCCTGTTAATTACAATGGGAGTTGCTGGTTTTGGATTTTGGCTGCAAGCTCGGTCCAGGAAGACTTACCGGAGAAACCCAACAGCCTGGCATGTAAGTTGGAGGGCTCGGGAAAGTAGGTGCATCTCAGGTTCTCTTCTCCAGGGCGCAGGGCGGCTGGATGCAGGAGTGTCTTTTGAGGTTGGATTTCACCTTACCAGGACACTTGCGGTTGGGGTGGGACTCCGTGCAGAGGCTGCAGGCTATGTCAAGGAGTTCTGGAGTGGTCAACCCACAGTGGACTCTGACTCTTGAGCGCTGGGGGACCTCGCTGGGAGACCTCGCTGGGACTGGTGGGCCACTTGAACGCAGGCCACAGGTGCAGTGGTGGTTCCAGGTGTCTGGTTTCTTTGTCCTCAGCAGGCTCTGTCTGTCTTGGGAGTTTCTTTCAAACAGAGCTGCTGTTCACAGGAGATCCGTCTTTGTTGAAGTCAGTCAGTCCTCCCAGGGTTCTGGAGGTCACTGGCTGCCGGACAAGGCGACTTCTGCTGGAGGATCTCTGAAAACTGCAGACGGGCCAGTAGGGCTTGGGCCAAGTCAGTTCTTCTATGCATTCTCCTCTGCTGGGCGTCTTCTTTTTTCCTTCTTTGTAGGTTGCTTGAATCTGTCCTCTTGGTTCAGGGCTGCCCCCTAAATACTGTATTAGGGGGCTTTTTAGGGGTCTCAAGGGCAGTAGCCAATGGGCTACTGACCTTAGGGTGACTACACCCTTGGTGTGCTCACCCCACGTGGGGATGTGGGATGTGGGCACAATCCCTAATCCTGATTGAAGAGTGCCTGCCATCTGCAAGATGGCAGGCACTGAAGAGTGGGCTTCACCTCGCCTCCCCCACCTGAGGGCACACCTTATGGGCTGCTCTTATTTTTCCCGCCTGTCTTTCGGCTAAAAAGAAGAGACAGGAAGGAGGCCTGCTCCTGATAGCAGGAGAGGCTGGCAGTCACATTACAGAGGTGGCCAGGCCTGTGAAGCTCCCCTACCACAGATGGCTGTTCCTGACCTGGGGGAGGTGTGACTACCGCTGCCCAGAAAAGGCTTTGTTTCTGGACTCAGGAAGTGAAGGCTCCCACCCCGGGGGTCCATAAACATGTTCTATCTGAAAGAAACACGTTAGTGTTAGATTCCTTACCTTAGAATATCCCCAGGCGTCAGTCTGGATCCGGAAACATTTGCGTAGCAGTACCCCTGCGCGTTGGTAGGCGTCGTCTGCAGGCGTCCCCTGCGGCTCCGCGTCCATCGTTGGCGTCGTGCGCCGTGATGACGTCGCTGGAGTATATAGACGCCGCCTCCGCGCGCTGACGTCAGTTTTTCTTTTTTCCGCGCCAGTGGACGCAGATCTGAAGAGCAGTACTCCGGTCTTTGACCAAGTTTTGTTTTCGAATTGCTATCACTTTGTGCCTGTTAGGATGCCTGGGTTCAAGCACTGTGATGACTGTGAGCGCACGATGTCGGTCACAGACCATCACCGCCTCTGTCTCCGGTGTCTGGGCCCCGACCACGACGTGGACTCCTGCGTCGACTGCCGGGCCCTTACCAACAAGGCTAGACGGGAGCGGTCCCGCAAGCTACTGGAGCTCCGGGTGTCGGCCCCACGTCGGGACCGGGAGCGGTCCCGGTCCGGCCGGAAGTCGAGAGAGCGTTCGAGGGAGCGGTCGAGGAGCCGCGCCGAGCGTTCCGGAAGTCGACACCACTCGTCATCCTCGTCAGGTAAGAAGCACAAGAAGTCGGGGCGTCGTCATCGCACCCCCGACTCCCCCCGACGCTCGCGCGATGCGGCCGGGGGTTCGGGTGACCCCAACCCCGCAGCTCCGCGAGAGTCGCCGGCGCGGCCTGCCCCATACCCTCCGGTCCCTGGGCACGGTGCGACGCCTGAAGAGATAGGGCCCTCATGGCCATGAGGAACGCCTCTATCTCCTCCGGCGGGTTCCACGGCGCCTACGGGCCCAGTGAACCCGTCCGGGGGCCCTAGCGGTTCAGCTGACCCTACCTCGACGCCGTCGGATGCTCCGACTCCGGCGCCGCCGGCGGCGCCGATCCCGGCGCCGCTAGGGCCTTCGGGGTCGACGCCGGATGGACGTCCATCCAACCCGGCGCCGATCCCATCGGGGTTGCTCCCGGCGCCGCCTCCGCGCGACGCCGGTTCCTCGGTGCCGGCTTCGGGCGGCACTGGGGCTCCGGCGCCGGCTCCGGGCGGCGCCGTCCCCTTGCCTTCACCGACGCCGGACGCGGGGCCGGACGGGCGTCGCTCGACGCCGGTCCCGGCGCCGATGGGGCCCATGAACCCCGAGGATCCGGTCTACATCGTTGACTCCGAATACGGAGAAGATGAAGAGTTCGGTGACGGTTGGGAGGGGTCCGAGGACCCTCTGTCACGCGAGTGCCAGTATGACCCGGACTGGACAGGTGACTTGGGGGATGCCAGTGGTTTGGACGACTCTCCTAACCCTGGTTTGATCTCTCCTCCAACCGTGGCATCGGTGGAGGGAGCTGCATATTCAGTGGTGCTGATGAGGGCTGCCAAGGCCTTACACCTTGAGCTCCCCGTCGCGGCCGTGAGGCCTAACATCCTCACTGAGGTCTTCAAACCGCAGTCATGCCCACAGGAGCCACTGCTGCCGTTTAATGAAGCCTTGTCAGACGTTCTGTTGGGCACGTGGTCCAGGCCCGCTTCAGGTGCGCCTGTTGATCGGAACGTGGCCAGGCGCCACCGTCCTTGTCCGGACGACCCCAAGTTCCTGTCTACCCACCCCACTCCTGAGAGTCTGGTGATCCAGGCCTCGACCTCCCAGTCCGCGTTCCCGTCGGCCCCGCCCGACCGGGAATCCAAGAGGTATGACCAGTTTGGCAAGAAGGTCTTCTCGTCCATTAGTTTGGGCCTGCGGTCTTGCAACAACGCTTGCCTCTTGGGCCGCTACACCCACTCTGTGTGGGATACGGTCGCGGAACTGCTGCCAGAATGCCCCATGGAGGTGCGGGCTAAACTCGGTCAGGCTGTGGCTGAGGGCCGAGATGCAGCGAAATATTCGATACGGTGTGGTCTTGATACGACCGACTCGCTGGGCAGGGCTATGTCAACGACAGTGGCGATTCGTCGCCACGCCTGGCTGAGATCCGCCAACTTTTCAGCTGATGTCCAGAATACACTGATGGACATGCCGTTTGATGGCTGTCACCTGTTCGGTGACAAGGCGGACCACGCGCTGGAACGCTTCAAGGACTCCAGGGTCACGGCCAAGTCCTTGGGTCTCTCGACCCAGCGTCAGCAAACGAGTTCGTTTCGTCCCTTTCGTGGCCAAGGAAGGGGCGCCCCCACACGTGCTGCCAGCCACGCGCCGCAACAATCCTTTCAACGCGGTGGCGGCCGTGGAAACCGCCGTGGCGGCGGTCGGGGACAACGGCAGGGTCAGACCACACCTCCCCCCGCAGCATCTGCCTCACAATCCTCCTAGTCCGTGCTTTCGGCCCCATGTGACGCCAGTGGGTGGCAGGGTTCGCCATCACCACGCTCACTGGCGCACGATCACTTCGGACAGGTGGGTGCTGCAAATTGTCCGAAGGGGCTACTCCCTCCCCTTCGAGACCTCTCCTCCAGCCATGCCACCGCAGAACCACCGTGTGTCGGGGGACCACTTGACACTTCTGCAGGAGGAAGTTACCACCCTCTTGGCCAAGGGGGCCATCGAGCGCGTTCCTGGGCCAGAAGTAGGGCGTGGTTGTTATTCCCACTACTTTCTGGTGCCCAAGAAGGACAAGGGGGGCCTACGTCCTATCTTGGATCTAAGGAACGTCAACGGCTTCCTCCGGAAGGAGAAGTTCAAGATGTTGACGTTAGCTCAGGTCTTGGCTGCTCTAGACCCGCAAGACTGGATGGTAGCGTTGGACTTGCAGGACGCCTATTTTCACATCCCCGTCCTGCCGGCCCACCGGCGTTACCTGCGGTTCACGGTAGGCCTGGAGCACTTTCAGTTTATCGTGCTTCCCTTCGGCCTTACCAGCGCCCCACGGGTGTTCACAAAGGTGATGGCGGTGGTCGCAGCCTGTCTGCGCAGGTTAGGGGTTTCAGTCTTCCCCTACCTAGACGACTGGTTGTTGAAGGCGGGCTCGCCCCAGACAGTCGTCCACCACCTTCAGATGACGGCAGACCTCTTGCACGACCTGGGGTTCTCCATCAATGTGCCGAAATCACACCTGTGTCCCTCTCAAAAGCTCCTTTTCATCGGAGCGGTTCTGGACTCGGCGCAGTTTCGGGTTTATCCCCCGGAACGGCGGGTTCGGGATATTCAGGCTTTGATTCCCATCTTTCAGCCGTTATCCCGGGTTTCGGTCAGGTTGACGCTGCGGCTGCTGGGACTGATGGCTTCCTGCATCCTTCTGGTGCATCACGCCGGTGGCGGATGCGGGCTCTGCAGTGGGACCTGAAGTTTCAGTGGGCCCAGCATCAGGGCAACTTGTCCGACCACGTCTTTATCTCGGAGGGCACTGCGAGACAACTGCAGTGGTGGCTTACGGACCGCGATTGGGTCAGGGGCAAGTCCCTCTCCCTTCCCCGACCGGAGCACGTTGTCGTGACGGACGCGTCACGCCAGGGCTGGGGTGGCCACTTGGGAGAGGCAGAGATCAGAGGCATCTGGTCTCCGGCGGAGTCCCGGCTCCATATCAACATGTTGGGGCTGCGGGCGATTCGTCTGGCACTGAAGGCATTCCTCCCCTTTGTCAGCGGGAGTGTAGTGCAGGTGTTCACCGACAACACCACCGCCATGTGGTACTGCAACAAACAGGGCGGAGTGGGGTCGTGGACCCTTTGCCAGGAGGCTCTGCGCCTCTGGCAATGGCTGGAACGTCAGGGCGTGACTCTGACGGTTCAACACCTGGCAGGTTCTCTGAACGCCAGGGCGGACGAACTCAGCCGTCGGTGCTCGATGGATCACGAATGGCGTCTGAACTCGGACGTGGCGCAAGGCATCTTTCTGCAATGGGGAGAGCCTTGGTTAGATCTATTCGCCACAGAAGAGAACGCGCAATGTCATCAGTTCTGCGCGTTGGAGTTTCCAAGACGGCACTCGCACAGCGACGCCTTTCGGCGCGAGTGGAGTTGCGGTCTGTTATACGCCTTTCCGCCTATACCACTTCTGCCCAGAGTGCTGAAGAAGATCAGGCGCGACCGGGCCCAAGTTATCCTTGTGGCTCCGGACTGGGCTCGAAGATACTGGTATCCCGAGCTACTCAGCATGTCAGTCGGTCCCCCGATCCGCCTGCCCCTTCAGGAGGACCTTCTGTCGCAGCAGCAGGGGACGGTCCTCCACCCGAACCTGTCCAGTCTCCACCTCCATGCTTGGAGATTGAGCGGCGAGGCCATTTGACTTGCCTCCTGAAGTCTGTGATGTTATTCTGGCAGCCAGGCGTCCCTCCACTAAGTCGGTATACGCCTGTCGGTGGAACAGATTTGTGGCATGGTGCACAGCAAAGGCTGTGGATCCTCTCTCTGCCCCTCTTTCGGAGGTTCTTCTGTTTCTTCTTTCTCTTGCCCAGCAGGGCTCTGCTCTGGGCACTATCAAGGGCTACCTTTCTGCCCTTTCAGCCTTTTTGAGGCTTCCTGATCAGCCTTCTTTGTTCAAATCCCCGATTGTAACTCGGTTCTTAAAAGGCATCACTCACATGTTTCCACCTGTTCCGTTTGTGATGCCTCAGTGGGATTTGAACCTGGTTCTGACCTTCCTGATGTGTGCTCCCTTTGAGCCCCTTCATTCTTGTCCTCTCCGTCTCCTGACTTTAAAGACGGCTTTCCTGGTTGCCATCACCTCTGCCAGGAGAGTGAGTGAGCTCCAGGCTCTTTCTGTCCAACCTCCTTTCCTGTCCATTCATCCTGATAAGGTGGTTCTGAGGACTAGACCTTCTTTCCTGCCCAAGGTTGTTTCGGCCTTTCACATCGGGCAGTCCATCACCCTCCCTTCCTTCTTCCCGCCTCCGCATCCTTCAAAGGATGAAGAGCGGCTCCACCGTCTGGACCCAAAACGTGCGCTTTCATTCTACATGGATCGCACACGCCAGTTCCGGGTGGATGACCAACTGTTTGTTGGCTACGTGGGTGCGAAGAAGGGACGGGCGGTTTGTAAACGGACCATCTCTCGATGGGTCGTCCTCTGCATCAAAGCGTGCTACTCTTTGGCTCGGAAGGAGCCTCCTGTTGGGCTGAGGGCCCATTCCACTCGGCCACGGCGGCTACTACTGCCCTGGGCCGGGGAGTCCCCTTGCAGGACATTTGCCAAGCGGCTACGTGGGCCTCGCTGCACACCTTTGCGAAGCACTACTGCCCGGACAGTCAAGTCCGGAGGGATGGCTTCTTTGGCCGTTCTGTCCTCCAGGACTTTCTGGTGTAGTATTGTATTGGTTCGCAGACCCACCACAGGGGTTGGTATTGCTGGGGTATGTATTCTAAGGTAAGGAATCTAACACTAACGTGTTTCTTTCAGATGAACAAGTTACTTACCTTCGGTAACGATATATCTGTAAGAAACATTAGTTAGTGTTAGATTCCTTACCGAACCCACCCATCCTCCCCGTTCTGCGAACTGATACCTAGGGTTAAGGTCATCCCTTTCAGGGCCCTAGTTTTACATGGCACCAGTGTTGGTTCTCTCATGGCTCTGCGTCTCCTGGCGCGGAAATGCTGTGTGCAAAGAACTGACGTCAGCGCGCGGAGGCGGCGTCTATATACTCCAGCGACGTCATCACGGTGCACGACGCCAACGACGGACGCGGAGCCGCAGGGGACGCCTGCAGACGACGCCTACCGACGCGCAGGGGTACTGCTACGCAAAAGTTTCCGGATCCAGACTGACGCCTGGGGATATTCTAAGGTAAGGAATCTAACACTAACTAATGTTTCTTACAGATATATCGTTACCGAAGGTAAGTAACTTGTTCGTTGTCAGGCTGGTGTGTACCAGTCAGGGAACACACCAGAGGCTAGTCTTTTTTCCGGGAGCATCTCTAAGATTCCCTCTTGAGGGCATTTTTCATTAAATCCCACATTGGCAGAAGTGTGGGTTTAATGTGCTGAGGGGTTGGATACTAAACTTCCCAATTTTCTGTAAAGCCATTATGGTGCTGTGGAGTTCGGAATGACAAACTCCCAGCACCATATACTCCTAATGGCATTACTGCACTTAAAATGTCTATGAATTGGTCTAGACCTTGTGTGGGTACAGGGCTCAGGCACCTGCCCACTCACCACTGGTATAGTGCACCCAGCTAGAGGGGTGGCTGACTTATGCCAGGGCAGTGGTTGTAGGACCCGAGGTGCACCTACGTTCCCGAGCCCTCCAACCTACCTGCCCAGGTATTGGTTCCTCCCGATAGTCTTCCTGGACTGAGCCTGCAGCAAAAATCCAAAACTGGCAACTCCCATTGAAAATGTCAGGGCACCCGATACCAAAACAGCACCCTGCACCCAGCCACACCCTGCGCCGCTGCCGGTGTACTTTGGATGCTAGCTCGGATCCCCCTTTGCCCTAAGCCTAATACCAGGAGCTTTGCTCCCACAACCTGGTGGCCTGTTAGTGAGAAGCCCCCTACCGGAGGACCCCTATGCCCCATTGGATAACATTGGGCCTCAGCACTCTACACCCGGCCGCCCTAGTGCTGCCGAGGGTATTCTGAGAGTGCATCCTTGAGCCTGGTGGAACCCTGGTTCTAACCCCAGAATGGCCGCTCCCACAAATATATACTTAACTGCAAACCGTCCTCCATAGGAATACATTGCCTGTTTTTCCTTCCAAATTGTTTTAAGTGTGGAGTTGGTTTGTAAAAAAACTTAAAAAACCTAAACTGTACAAAAACTGATGTACTTGTCTAGGAGAGGTCTCAGTGTGAAATCTAGGCATATCACACTGATTAGCAAAAGTAACTTTATAAAGTAATCTAAAAAGTAACGTTCAAAGTAATCTGAAAAGTAACTCAAAAGTAATTCCAGTTTCGGCATATTGACTTACCTGTAATTCAACCAACGGAATTTGAACCTGCATTCAATTTTAAAACACTGCATAAGATTTTGCAAATCATCTATTTCACTTACCTGCACCAGGCTTGGCTTGGTTCTAGAAATAATATAACAAAATAATATTTTTATACAAATCAAATTGGTCTGAGTGCAGGCTTTGATTGTGTGACATCATACTTTTACCTCTGCCTACCTTTGGTACCTTTGGGGTTCCCTGGACTCTGTGCACACTGTACCTCATTTTGGTATAGTATATACAGAGCCAGCTTCCTACAAAAGTACATCAGTAGCCTGGCAAAAAGTGTGTGTGTGTGTGTGTGTGTGTTTTTGGGGGGGGGGGGGGGGCTGCAACGAAACCCAGCTTCCTACCAATAACCTCTTCAAACATGAGGACCAGGCTTTGCTCGCCATTCACCCTGGGCAACGAAGGCACCACTTGCCAGTAAACATGTGACAAAAATCTGAATTGTGGGATAATATACCCCAGCCAATTAAAATGCGACGCTCACAGATATTTCTGATGCTATTTGTTACTTGGGGTAAAAGTTATTCACCCTAAAATTCTTGGCACACTGCCCTTGGGTTGGTGGAAATTACCTGCTGATCACCTTTATTGCTGTTCGTCTTTTTTGTTTGTTTGTGCTTTCGGCATAAAGACTGAAATGTGTTTAACTTTACGCTGTGGAAAGACGACATGAGACAAAGAAAATCACATTGTTTAAAGTTGTTAATAATACAGTCATGATAGTTTTTCTGCTGTTTTTGGGTGCAAGACTTGGGGAGATGGCCAGTGTGGGAGTAGAACTTAACCTACAAGTGATGACAAAGATTTAGCTTCAGTGAACTGAGCCTACGATGGGAAGGGTGAGACCAGAACCTTGTAAGCGCACACAGGCATTGCTGTGGGGAATATAATGCAAAGGCAGTGTTTGCTTTTGGGACTCACTTTAAAAGTAAGTTTTTCAATGCTGACTAGGATTTTTTTCGACTATCAGTCAAAAAAAAATCTAAAGTGTTTCAGTTTGAAATTGTGAAGTCTGTTTCGAGCTTGCAATAAACATGTCCATTCTCATTCCCTCTGGCTTGTGCTCTCAGTCCCTCTCTTCTGCTCACTCCTTTACTTCTCTCCTGCCTCTGAACTCAACGTAGCTCTTTGATGCGCCCAGAGGGTGGCTTAAAGCGCTGTGAAACATTTCTAAATTGCGCAGGTGCCATCATAAACCCCGAGTTGGGACTCGGATATTTGAAATGACGTTCCTTGACCAGAATGAAAGTTCTGTTGATTCCTGGTACTAGCAATGCCTGGCCCTGTGATGTGTCTCTGATTTGTGTGCATCTGTGTTGGAACTGCATGCCGAGAGAGGGGCTGGAGTTTCTGACCCTGTCCCCAGCAGCGTTGTTTCTCTGCCACAGCAGAGTTGTCAGACTGCAGGCAAACTTCTAATAGCAAAATCTGTGGTGGCTGCAGAATGTGCCCATTGTAAGTATGTAGGAGCAAAAAGAATAAATGATGGAAGGAATGCTGAACAAATCAAACAGTCACTCCCAGTCATAGATCTGGGTTGAATCCACAGTGTTTTTTTCTCACCACGCCACACCAGTTTACACCCAGCCATATGCAAATCATTCTTGACCCTGCTCCTCATGGGAACAGTCCAGACCGATCTGCCAGGTCAGGTCCTCCCTGGACTGGAAACCAGCGTCCTGAGACCGGTTTTGGGGCATCACCCCATATCAGCCAGGCGAGCTTGAATCCAGTGGAACAGTGAGCATGTCCCATGTCTGGGCAAACCCGGCGCATTTAGGGCGAGAAATTAAAAAGAACAGATGATGGACGTAATGCTGAACAAATCAAACGTCCACTCCTTAGAGCTAGAATGGGCCCTCTATAAGTATGTAGTTCCTGGCGGGCAAAATAAGCTTTCAGGTTCTAATCAGATTTTAAAGGGTTTTTAGCAGCGACATCCGCAGCCGAGCTTTCCAATGACATGCCTGACAAGACATCAACACATGGCTCCTCGTGTGTTTTTCTCTCACCTCAGCTAAACCTGTCACGTGTTCGGGGCTCGATATAAAATCCCAGGCTGTTGGGGGTGCCCCCCCGAAGCGCCCCCCCCCCCCCCCCACCACCACCACCACCGGCGCCCCCACAGCGTCATTCAGGGTCAGTCTGATACATTATCTGTGCGCTCTAAGCACTGCATAGCCACGCTCTCAGACAGGCATGCTTTCTCCAATCGCCCCCGAAGTCTCCCAGGACCGCATTACTTTAGTGTTTGCATTTAATTTGCCAGAACAGTTCCTTGCGGCCTTGGCAAACCTGCCCTGGATTACCGTTGTTTGAACTGCTGGAGCACCGTGCCAGGCTGTCTGGGCTTTAATTAACTTCCGTGTATGAATGAGCCGGTGCCATGCGTAAGCGTGCCTAGCTGACTGGTGAGTGTTGTCGCAGGTGACTCGCCAGCAAGCGGACATGCTATTCTTGCGCATGCTTTGGTATTTACAAACGGACACAGTGTTCGCCCTTGTCCTAATAGCCCCCTAAACCACTCTATACTAGCCCCCCCTGGAATAGGCTGCAGTTCTCGTGTACAGCGTTCTGTGTGCTGGTGGCTCGTTAACATTGAAGATAAAAAAAAGAAAAGATGGCAGAATATTGAGAGCAGAGTGGAGCTGTTAATTGAGAAGAGAACCTCTACTAACTCATTATGGAATGGTCAGATTACTGCGTCTGAACTATTTATATGTGCTTATTTGTTTGCAACAATATTGGACAAGATTTAGGAAGACTAATTAGGGAGATCTGGGGACAGCAAAAGGACAATAATCTTTGCCCTTTGACCTGCATTAAATCCAGAAATATTTTAGGAAGGAGAAAGCAAAACAATACATATTTTTGATAATAAAGGAAACCTCATTCCGCTTTCTAACCTTGAGGAGGTAGTGTCTGTGCACAACAGAATTTGACCATTGTGAGGAGGCTAAGAAATGGGCTTTATGCATGCATTTGTCCGGTATTGGAAAAAATAGCAAATCTAATAGTCTGATGAGAACGCTTGACTACAAAAAATACTAAGCCACACTGTCGCACTTAGTTCTTCTTGAGTTTCTACATGGTAGTCTAGAGTATTGACCATTAGGAGGAGAGAGAGCAACTAAAACCTAAACGTGGTGCATGCCACACTATGCCATATAAGTATTCTATTTGCATGTCAAAGTTGGGGAAAAAAACACCAAACATAAACTTATTATGATAATTGGTGATTGAAACATCCCCTTTGAGTTTCCAGGTGGTTATGGTGAGCACTCTTGTACCTCCATGCTGAGAATGTGACTCTGCTGCGTCACTGGCAGCTTAATGTCCCTGTTTGCTGGGCCCACCTTGTTGTGCCATTTACCCCAGCATCTTCTTGCTAAGAGTGCCGACAGGTCCTTCCTGAATTGCTGTGAGGTAAGCAGGTAGATGATGGGGTTTATGATGGTGGATGAAGAGGCTAGGACCCAGGCTATGGCTGCAAAAGCTCCACGCAGACCAGCCTGTCGCCGAATGAGAAGAAACATCAGTACATAGGAAGGCAACCAGCAGACAGTGAAGGCCACCACTAGCAGAACAGACACTGTGGTGATCTGAGTATTATACCTGTCCAAACTGCTCGTTTGTAGGTCGTGCCTTCGAGCTCTGAGGTAGCTTAAGATCTTGGTATACATTGCTGTGATAGTGGCAAGCGGCACAACAAAAGCACACAAGAAGAGAGTAGCACAGTAGGCTGCTTCGGAGTCTTCCGTCAGGAAAGCAAAACAGTATGGCACATTTTTCTCCACCTTTCTGTAGACCAACTCCGGGGTGGCCAGGCCAAGGGAAGGTAGCCAGATGCAGGCCAGGACCATTGCCAGATACCAGTTCCTGTAGAAGCGAAAAGTCTTGGATGGGTGGAGGATGTTGATGTAGCGGTTGATGGCCAGAGCAACCAGTGTAAAGACACTGGCGCAGGAGCAGGCAACACCTGCAAAGCTTACCAGTCTGCAGAGGAAGTCACCAAAGACCCAGACCCGCATGTTGATGGCAGCGACGTTGAAGGGCAAGCAGACGAGCTGCAGTGCATCGGCTGCGCTCAGGTTGAGCAGAAGGATGGTGGTGCCGTGGCGACGCTGGCACTGCTGACGCTGAAGCAGGATCCCCACCACCAGTGCTTGGCTGACCACTCCGGTGATGAAGATTAGCGCATCGGAGACAGTCACAGCAATCTGCTGGGCCCCATAGCAACCAATGACCCCAAAGCAGCCTGAGTCATTGGAAGCAAATTCATTCATTGGTGGGGACTCTAATAATGTGATCAGTCAACTAGAAATTGTTTTGTTACAGCTAGTTAGGAGCTGCCAGCTTTAATCCACAGGATACCTTAGGTGAGAAGATGGTGCTTTCTTGGTCGCTGCCGAGCTCCTTGTGAAGTTCAGTATATGCACCATGTCTGATGGGATATGAAAGAGAATTGGGTCAATAGAAATTTGTTAAAGAGTGGACATAGTTTCTTACCAGTTTCTCATTGATTTTGCAGTGCCTGACAAATCTGTGTTTGCTTCTGAGTTCAGTCGTGCTGTTGGAAATGGAAACGCACCAAATGTCGAGTGGGTTTCCACTGTATTTTTATTTCTCAACAGGATGACTGGTCTGAAGCGTTGCCTGAGCCCTCATTCCCCCCCCCCCCCCCCCCCCCCCCCCGTCTACAACTGCGCTGCAAAGTGACCTGGATTGCAGGCACAGAGGTGCTTGAGCTCACTGCAGACCCATGCGCAATCCCCAAGGGGCACTATCAGGATCTTGACTTCAGTGTCCGGATTTAGTTTAGCTTTGATATGTCATGGCCTGCTCGCCTTCTAACTTAAGCCCAGTATTGAGGGGATTGATTTGCTATTCCCAAAACCTCTTGCGTCAGGTGTCTGACCGTGATCAGGGTTGGCCTTGCATTCTTCTTACCTGGGAATTATCTAGTCCTGACTCCAGTGACAGTCCCAGGGTCGACTCTGCTCTCTCTCCTGTTGTGAGCTATACCATGTACTTTCGTAGACTTCAGACTCTTGGAGTAAATAAACCATTCAGTAAAATATCAGACAACATTTAGCTGCTCAAGATCAGCTCATCCAGTCAGACTAGGTGAGGCTGAGTGCAGGCCCAGCTGAACGGAGGAACCCTAAACCTGCTTTTTCTTGTGATTTTTCCAACCAACCAACACCGCCGTCTCTCTCAGAAAGGAGCCCTGGCACACGGACGGGAAGTGCCCTGCCGCCCCCTCCCCGCCCGCCAAATACAGCCTGTACTGTAGCACTGCTGTGAGAGGAGCACGTGCGAAAGTAAAAGGGCGGGAATTTTTTAGTTGAACATGCTTAGGCCGGGGCATGGAGCCGGGCACTGAGTGTCCCACTGGAAAGGGATGAGTGTTCGGCAGGGAGACGGGAGCAGGGAGGTGCTTGGGCTGGTCTGTGGTCTCGCCCATACATTGAATCCCCACACTAGTGGTGTGAAGGTGTGAAAGTCCGTTTACAAATCGGCTACAGGGGATCATTGATTAGGAGTCTATGGGCAGAGGAATCATTCCAAACATGGCGACTCTCACAGATAGGCGCCTCTCATGGACTCCTCAACTGTTGATGCAGAAAGGACATGGCTTTAAGTGGGATGTAAAAACTGTAGGGTCCCTCAAAGGGGCGTGGGCAATGTAATTAAGGGCGTGGCTTAAAACACACACAAACTAAAAATCTGTGCTTAGCATAGTGTGCCTCCCGACTTGTATTTTGCTGTTCCTGTCATTGCATCCAGATTATATGATACAAGTAGAATCACACCTACAGCAAGTCCGGACGATTGGCTTTGTCAATGGCTTTTAGTTGCATAAGATAAATAAGCAGCAATAATGGCTTGTATATAATATTGAAAAAGCTTCTACTTAAAGCCCCGGTGACACCATACAATGTTGCTGCTCCTGCGTTTCAAAAAGAGAAGGTAAATCCAGAGAGACAATGACTCTCTAAAGGATTTCCCTTTCCCCCACAACGCTCACCTGGCATGACGTCATGCCGTAACTTCTCCACTAGTGAGTAGTGTGAGCACACGCACATCGAGTTGCCTGCCGTCAATGCAGTCCAGGAAAAACGGATCGCCTGTGCCAGGGCACAAAACAGAGTCCTAAACAGACCCGTTTTGAGGCCCCCTTCGAAAAACTGCCGGTGCTCAGCACCGGTGAGACCCGGCCCACCTAAAGCCATGTGAAAGGACGTTTTCACACGCGATTTTCAAGCCCCAACCCGGTGGTGCTCATCTGCAGTACGAACCGAGCACACACATTCTATAATTTCTACCTTGAAAGTCCGGTGGTACTCACCGCGAGGATTGGACGTTGCCTCACAGCTGCGGCGCCAGCTGCCTCTGATGCAGGCGTTGGATGGTGCCCGCGTCTTCCAGGGTCGTGCAGGCGCAGAGCAGCCGCCGCGGCTTCACTTCCTCGAACTGAGGTACTGGAGTGTTCACTCTATTTCTTAAACAGGCTCCACCCGTTTCCCTTCGACTCCCATCCTGTCTGCGCGCTGATAACCCGGCCTTTGCGCAAGAGTAAATATGCGTGTCAGATAGGCGGTCCATTAGGGAGAGAGGCGCCTGTTGTGCAGTGGGCGGTGGTGCCAGCTGCTGTTGGGGACCGGTGTGACAGTTCATGTAGATACTGGTCCGACTCTGGCCATGGCTCGAGTCGGAGGCTCCTTTCCTTGTGTTAGTGCGCGTTAGTGTCGGGACTCTTTCTTGGCGTCGCTTGGGTTTTGCGTAGTGTCCCCCAAGGGACGTGGCCCCTCCTACAGATTACTGGGGTACTCTGCGGCCCCCTGCCTCTCGCAGTCACGGAGGTCAGCATAGGGTGTCTGTCCACTGTGCTGCTCTGCCTTAGTGGGACCGACCACGCGCCTTTGGCAGAGGGTGATTCTGACTCAGAGATTGGTGAACTCCAACCCTACACTCGCCCACCCGAGTAACGAACGGTGACATTTGTGTTCCTTCGACAGGCCAGCTTCCAACTTTGCAGTATTGGTGCCCCACTTTAAATCAAGTCCTTGCTGATTGTTACTTTGAGAAAGTTGCAACCACTAGGCACCCCTTTCAGCCAGCCCTTCCACTCACTCTTTCTCAGCGTTGTGGCGAACTTTGGGGAGCGGAGCGCTTGGTAGCTGGTGGCACAGCTCACGCGCTTCCACCCATGCCGGAAACGGCTTATTTTGACCTCCCAAAACTGTCCCCGTGCCAACGGAATTTTCTTTATATAAGAAAGGTCAGGTGATGAAGTTCGGGCGTAGTAGCCGGAGGGATTGCCACTTCTGCAGCATCCATGCATCTTTAATACTGATTACAGCCCGATAATGCAGGAGTGGCACGCTCCACTCTTATTCTTTCTGAGGGGGAATCTCTTTGTGGGACTTTCTTTTCACCCCCATTCGCATTGCTGTTCTCAGGTGGTCCGTGCTTGCCCTCGCCGCTCGTGGGGTCCGCCGCCGCTTTTACCCCTAGAGCTTGAGTTTCCGGCAGGTTTGACTTTAACAGTGCTTGCTTTAGTGATTCATGGGCACACTGACCTTTATCGCTCAATGTTTGCTTCTTTTATGGGGCCCGCAATTTCCCTGTCGCTGGTAATACTGTGCCTCGTAAAGCTGGTGACTTTATCGCAGCGTTCAGTGCTGTTTGTTCAACCATATCCACTCGACGGTTTGATGGCTGACCTGGAGAGGGTTATTTAATGTTTAAGAGCCTTGAAATACGACCTCAGTGGGCGGAGAGAGTAGGACTGATTGACTTCTCCAAGAGTGCTGAAACATTTGGGGCTCTCGCAAGATACGATAGGGTTGCATGGGCAGGGATTTATGTTGGGCAAATTCTGGAATAGCACTGGCCGCTTAAGATGGAATTTGAGTGCGCTGGCAGGGTTTGTGTAGGTCTCGGAAATGGAATCGCCGTGTGTGGTGCAAGCCTGCTTTTAAGAACGTTGATAGAGTTGAGTGCAGGTCCCAGTACTGGAAAATTAATGACTGTTCCCAGTCAGGATTGCAATGGATTGTCAGAGATGTGTGTTGTCCCAGTTCTGCCCATCTGGGGCATGTTGAAGGTCCCAAGACTGGAAAAGCAGAAAATACTGTAGTTTCGAATTGAGATGCACTGATGGAGCTGCACGTGGCGTCTAACACAAAGACCACTAGCTGCGGTGGTGGAAAATGGAGTTAGGAACCAGAATCGGATTGTGCCTAGTGTGTGAAAGTGCCCTCTTTGTGCATGGTTGCCCCCACATTTTGGTAAACTGCTGATGTACTTTGAGTGTGCCCCAGGGTCCTCCCAAACAGGTACCCCGGGCGTATGTTGTTTAACTAAACAGCATTGAAAACAAAACCCAGATGGCACTCTTTGGCCACAGGTCAGTCCCTTGTAAATAGTACCACAGGTACCAAGGGCTTGTGGCCAGAGAAGGCCTCTAATGGCTGCAGCACTTATTGTGCCACCCTTAGAGGCACTGTACCTTTACACGCACACCCACCCTGCCTTTGCAGGCTTTATGTCGAGGTGCAGAACAAAGTGCAGTCTTCATGGTGTGCCATGCCTACAACCCACTGCCCTGGCATAGATCAGCCACCCCTCTAGCTGGGTGCACAATACCAGTGGCGAGGGTACAGGCAAATGAGCATTGTGCCCCTTCAGTAAGCCAATTCTTAGACATTGTAAGTCATTTAGAGTATATGGTACTGGGGGTTTGTCATTACAAACTCCACAGCACCATAATGGCTTTACTAAAAAAGTAAAAGTTTGGTATCAAACTTCTCAGCAGATTAAACCCACACTGGTGCCAGTGTGAAATGTAGAAAAAAAAAATGCTCACAGAGAGCATCTTATAGATGCCTCCTGAAAAACGACCTAACACTAGTGTCCAGGCTGAGCGGCTGCCTTCAACTGCCACCACTAGACATGTTTGTGGACCCCTGGGTCAAGAGCCTGCTGCTCTTGGGGGTCTGAAACAATGCACATACTGGGACGAGGTGCCAAGCCTCCTCCCCAGGATGGGCAGGTTCCATGAAGGGGAAGCTTCAAAGGCATGCCCCCTTTGTGAGCTTCCCCATGCCTTTTGCTGCTTCCAGCAAATGACCCCCACCAGTTCTGACCCACACTTTTGGGGAGAGCATCGGTGGGAAAACCAAGTGAGGAAGGAAAGTGTGCCCACCTTTGCCAGCCCCACCCCTCAGGTGGGGAGGCGTGGTGAAGCACAACTCAGTCCCCGCCGTCTTGTAAATGGGGGACTCAGCCAACCAAAGTGAGGCTTATTTACCCCTTCAACTGAAGGGTGGCATAATAGGGGGTGTACCCACCCCAAGGAAGGTACCTATTGGTCCCAACCTTTACCTACCTGTAACACCCCTAACTCTAGTATTAAGGGGCAACCCTGAACCTTGCCTCCTCAGACAAGAACCAACCAAGAAGAACAGAAGAAAAAGGACTTCAGAACCATGCTGAAACTAAGAAGAGGAGGACACCCACCTACCGGCATGCCCCAACCTCAAGCCTGCTTCAGCGAAATCCCGGTGTGTCCTGCACTTGACACCTACGGCCCGAGTTGAAGTGGCCCAACACCACGAGGTGGTGTCCCCAGCGATCATGACCGGAGATCTGGTAATCTCTGACCTGCTTCGAATCCCCAATCAAAGTCTGCAGCCCCTTTCTGGTGGATCCCCCAACCAGAGCTGTTAAGAAAAACACGACACCTAAAGACACCCCTACACCCAAAATCCCCCAGCCTTGGCTGACCCAACAGACGGTGTCCCAGCATTCCCAGGTATCCCAACTTACCTTTTCTACTGGTGGTTACCTCCAGAAGATCTTTGTCCCTGAGCCTGCAGTCTTTGTTGCAACCAGAGAATTCCCATTGAAAACCGGGCACCCAATGCCAAAACAGCACCCTACATGCAGCCGCCCCTGTGCCGCGGGTGTACTTTAGATGCTACCTCAGATCCCCCCTTGCCCTGAGCCTAACACCAGGAGCTTTGCTCCCCCAACTTTGTGGCCTCCTTGTGAGCAGCCACCAGCCGGAGGCCCCTATGCCCCATTCGATAACATTGGGCCGCAGCACTCTTCAGCCAGCGCCCTAGTGCCGCTGAGGGTGCATCCTTGACCCTGGGGGAATCCTGGTTCTAACCCCAGAATACTAACTCCAACAAACTTTTACTTGCCTTTAAACCGATAACTCAATTTCCTTCCATAGGATTGCATTGACTGCTTTTTTCCTAAAAATTGTTCTGTGAGTTTGGTTTTGTAAAGTGCAAATAACAAGACCGCTTTACTTATCTTTTCTCTAGGAAATGTCCCAGTGTAATATCTAGGCATATCACACTGAGTAGGAAAAGTAATCCATAACGTAATCTGTAAACTAATCAAAAGTCATCTAACTGTAATTTCCACTGTATTGAAAACATTTACCAACCTTTAACAAAGTCACTTTCATTCAGCTTGCTTGTATTGTTCAACCTGCCCTGAAAAGTACCATTTACACTTACCTGTACCAGGCTTACTTGGGTCTAGAAAATAAATACATAAATAATATTTTTATACAAATCCAATTGGTCTGAATTCAGACCTTCAGTGTGTGACATAATTTGTTGATTGTGTACAACACATGGATAACATTACCCTCTGATAAAGCCTTACTGCTCGCCCACACTACCACACATAGAGAGTAAGGTACTATCTACTTTTACCTCTGCCTACATTTGGGGGGTCCACTGGACCCTGTCCACACTGTACCTCATTTTGGTATAGTATATACAGAGCCAGCTTCCTACATCTAGGAATTCTCATGCACTCAAGAACCCTGGGAATTCCTCATTGGCAATCTCTACAGACCTCGCACAGCTTTGTTCTCCCTGAATTTGGTACAACGTCTCTAGAAGGCAGGAATGTCATAGAAGGCTTAGTCCCACAATTTCACACTCGTTCACCGTCCTGGCATGTCAACACTTCTTACTGAGCCCACCTCTTAATGGAGCACTTCTGCAAGGCCTCCTATTTCCTTTGGTTGACAGATAGATGGTGCAGTCAGACCAGAAACCCTTTTTGTGTGTCTATATTCTCCTCCCCGTGCACCACCTGTTCATTCCTTGTAAGTCTCTCGCCTTTCTTTGCCTCTTCCTCAGCCTATAGTGGATAATTGCTCACTTAGCTGGATGAAGGGCCCCCTTGCGGCATCAGCTTCCCTCTCTTTTCTCTAGCTGTATCTTGGAATGGGGATTGACCAGTCTAATTTTTTAAGGCAGGTCACTAGTGTGCTTAGTGACCAACAGTACCTCTCATTGTTACACTTTAGAGGACTAAGATGGTAGCCTCCTCGTGAGGCAGTGTGAGAAAGTGTAATTTTTGACTGAGTGTGCCTTGGGCTCCTGCCAATCAGGTGCCTAGGGCCTGTGTTCCTTCCCTAAAACTGTGTTGAAACTTAAAACCCAATTGGCATCTCTGGACCTATGTCAGCCCTTGGTAAATTGTACCCTAGCTACCCAGGGCATTGTGACCAGAGAAGACCCCCAAGGGCTGCAACACTTTTAGTGCCACCCTAAGGGGCCCTGTACCTTGACACACACACACACACGCTGCCTTTGCAGACTGAGTGACTTGGCGCAGAACTAAACAGAGTCGACATGGCACACATCCTTGTGTGCCATGCCCACAAACTCACTGCCCAGACATACCTGTCACCCCTCTAGCTGGGTGTACTATGCCAGTGGTGTGGGCACAGGTGCATGAGCCCTGTGCCCCTACAGTACCCAGGGCCATTCCTGGGCACTGTAAGTGCAGTGTTGCTATTTAGAGTATATGGTGCTGGGAGGTCTTCATTACGAACTCCACAGCACCACAGTGGCTACACTGAAGACTCACAAGTTTGATATCAAACTTCTCAGCACATTAAACCCACACTGATGCTAGTGTGGGATTTAATGTGAAATGCACTACAGAGGGCATCTTAGAGATGCGCCCTGAAACCTAACCTACAATCCACGTCTTGTCTGAGAGGCTGCCTAGGCTGCCACACAGCAGACATGTTGCTGGACCCCTGGGTAGAGCGCCCCCTGCTCTCCTGGGCCTGCAACAATGCACATCCTGGGTGAGGTGCTAGGTCTCCTCCTCCAGGATGGGCAGGGGAAGCTTCAAAGGCATACAGCCTTTGTGAGCTTCTCCAGGCTACTTGCTGTACTCAGCAACGGGCCCCAACCGGTTCTGACCCCACTCTGGCGGGAAACTTTACGTGAGGAAAGGGGGTATGCCAGGCTGTGCAAACTCCACCCCTCAGGTGGGAGAGACGCGGTGAAGCACAACTCCGGGCTCTGGAGGATGGGGAGCCCTGCCCAATCAGAGATAGGCTCCTGCCCCACTCCCACAGGAGAGAAGCAGGATAGGGGGTGTACTCACCCCAGGACAGGGACCTATTGATCCCTGCTCTTCCCCTACCTACATTTAGTATTTAGGGGCACCCTGAACATTCCTTCCGCAGATCCCGATTTGAAACAAGTAAGAAGATCAAGAAACCTAAAGACCTGCTGTGTAGCTGCTAACAAGAGGACAACACCAACTGACTTGGCCCCAGCCCTACCGGCCTCTTGATCTTTGAACCTGCTCCTGCGACACTCCGGCGCCTTCCGTGGTCAGCAACCTCAAAAACCCCGGAGGACCTGACTGCCTTGAGACTCTACTAAGACTGGGACTCCCATGAGCAGTGGTTCTGCTCAAAAAGCAACACCCCTGGTGCCAGCCAGGAACCACGAATCCAGCACACTCTGTACCCGCCGAGCCTGGCCTGTGCCTGAGTGGACAATGACCCTGAGGACATCTCCCCGGCGATTGTGATCTGAAATCCAGTGCCCAAGAACCCTCTTCGACGACCCAGACTGTTGCGTGTTTATCTAGGTTCCTGATCGATACTGTAACCCTATGCCCCTATTCGGCTATAAATCCATTTATTCCCTATATTGGCATAACCGTTCAAGTGCGATTTTCTGAAAAGTCATCTCTGGCCTCACACGAACAGAGCCACATTCCAGCATGACTCTCTGCCACTTCCTTTGCGACCAATTAGTGCAATGACAGTGCAGCAGTCCCTATCTGATATTCCTAGATAACACTCAGAGTTCTTCAACAAGATAAAAACTTAGCAAACCTGGAAATCCCCGCTTGCTATGTTTTGATTAGTAATGGAACTCTAATGAGCAACTGATAACTATCACTTCCTAGTGACATCTTTAATTGACGTCTTATGTCCAGCAAACTTGCGTCAAACCCGGCACCTGTCAGGTATAAATATTACCAACGTTGCCTTAAGCAATGTTCGTTGCCTGTTGCTGATGCCAGCTGCCTGCATGAGCCTGTGTTGGTAAATCTAGCACTCTGTCGCTGCAGCCTGCTATCCTGTGGTGGTGAAGCTGCTGATTACCATTATCGCCGCTACAGCGCAAACTATGGTGCAGTACGCTTAAGGAGCTGAACAGCCGTCCTGTGCGAAGACATCCAGCAGATTCCAGCTGCCCGCGGACGCTGTCCCCCCTCCTTCCTCGACGCGCTGAAGAAAGCCGCTGCCTTTCTCGTGCAGAGAAATCCAGTCCCTGCGCTTCCGGTTTACCCTCGCGGGTGACTGGGATATCGAGAGAGACCCCTGAAGGAGATACCAATCCTCCATCATTCTATTCAGAGGTATGGTGTTGACTAAACCCTTAGACGAGAATTCTTGAAACAAACCTTGGCAAAACCAACTTAACTTAAAGCTACTTACTTGCTCCCCTTTCACGTGTTAGGCTTAGGTCAGGCACACTGGGGTAGGCTTAGTTAGGAGCACCAGTTGAGTATGTTAGCCTAATGTATATATGACTGTATATATGTTTTATTACTTTTAAACCATTGTATGGCTAAGAAACCATATCAATGCTTTTGCAGTTCTATTTCGCAATACTTATCTTACTGTACGTACTTTTTATAATAACAATTATTGCAATTGTGGCAATACATTTCTCTTGTACGAGAAGAAAGACTGTTCAATAAATGTTAACCTTTTATTGATACACGCCCGTCTCTCTATTCTCTACATCTCGTGAAAGTAAACTGCACTAGACTGACTGAGTGAAATGCATGTCTATTGTTTCACACAACCCTAGAGATTGACTCTTGATCTGAGGAGCAAAGTTGTCATGTTGCATGGTTGTTGGAAAACTGAATCCCTTCTTGTCTGTGCCAAGGAAGCTGATCACTTCCTATGCAGAGAAGAAAGTTTCCAGTGACCTCTGAGCTAGTTGGTAACACAACCCAATTAAGTTTAGCATAGTCAGTGGAGGCCTGGAATATCCGCAGTTCCACGTCGATACTACTGTTTATGTTATTCCAATGCGCAGGGCCTAGTGGGAAACTAGGAACTACACTACATGGCGCCCAAACGTTTGGTAAGGCGATAAACTAACGCAAGACAGTTAGAGTAACTCAGTCGTGCATATTTCACACCACTTTCTCCCATAAATACTCCAATAGACGTCTGGAGTGGGTGAAAGGTTAAAATCCGCCCGACCTTAGTAGGAAGAGATTCCTATGTAAAGCTCTGGTTTATTCAACGTTGAAGGATACAGTGTTCCAAAATATTGTGCACCTAATCTTTGTCTCCTTGGAGACCTACTCTGCAAACCTTGCATTTTTACAATGCCAGAAAACGGAACCTCTGGGGCCGCAGCAGATGCGACTCAGCAAGGTCCTGAAAACACAGACCCGGATGCTATTATCATCCCGGTCCACTTAAGAAGATCTATAACTTTAAAACTTATAGAAAACGGACTGACACCACAAGGTGGTACAGTAGTCTTCGTGATAGAGGCTCACGAGTATCGGCAGACAGAGGTATTCTATTCATGGATAAACTTTCCAGCGGTAAACGCTAGAACAAAAGAGTTTCACTATTACAAAATAGAGAAACCCCCGGAAGAGTACGCTCCTTTCGAGGAGATTGAAATTCCACTTAAATTTCAAGAGCACCTGCTCTGGTTTAATGGCGCCCTAAAACACAATGATCACATAACTAGGCTCGGTCCATTAGGTAGACCAGGAGCCACGTGGCCGGTTCTAGCCAGCTACACACCACATCCGGACATTGCAAAAATGTCTAGAGAAGAGCTGTTAGTACAGCTAAACACATTAATAAAAATACATAGGCAATTAGTCCAATATGTAATGCGGACTGCAACAGTCCAGCCAGCTGTTAATACACCACAGCTGACCCCTCATCAGGGGAACACAAATAAAATTACACCACAGAACATACAGTCATGTCTTGGTAAAACACCCGTAAAACGGGAACAAATTCCTTTCTGGTTAGCACAGAAAATCACTCAAATAGAGGCAGTATTTCCTGATACTACCCCTATTGAGAAACACAGAATCTTGACCATCTGCCTTCCTATGGGAATCGCACCACACGTGGAGGACTGCGACACTTGGGGTACAGTCTTTGCTTCCATTTACACAAACACACGGTGTTCCGTCTATGGCGGTAATACCAGAAGTGCTAAAACAGATTCAAAATGAATTCGGTCCAGAGCCCGCTTTAAATCTAGGTATGAAATTACTGAAAGACTTCAAGCAGGTCACGGCTATATTATTAGCCAACATTAGAGGAGAAGCAGCATCTGTGGCGATCCGCCAGAAGTTGAGGGAAACAGATATAAAAGATCCTGTTGAGCTTGCAAAAATCATAGAAAAGTGCTATGAAGAATTAGGTAGAGACAGCTTGGGTGGAAAACCAGTTAAGCCCCAACTGCTTGAAAATCCTGAAAAATTATTTATTAAAAATAATTTAAACACTCCTAAAAAGAGCTGGGATGGAAATAAACAATCCACTCCCAAGGAAAAAGTTTTCCAGTCCAGAGGAAGGTCTCCTCGACGGAGGGAAAGAACTCCGACTCGAGAACGCCAGTCTCCCCAGAGGGAGCCCTCTGAGAAAAGATATAACCTTAGAAATAGGGATAATCTGAAAAAACCTGATAGATATCAAAGTATTGATACACGACCCTCTCGATCTTTTCCACAGAATTCGGAAAGAAGAGGACGGTCAGACCCAGGAGAGCACACCAAGTCCAAAGACAAGGAACCTGCTCAAAATAAGAAATCTCAATTTCAGAAAAAAAAGGTAGCCAGTATTAGAGTAATCAACCATGCCGAGAATACTGAGGACACAGTTGAAAAACGGGGAGTGGGCATTGACAATGTTGGACAGTGCAGCAGAAATCAGTATAGCGCGCAAGATCTTGATGAGTCATCTGGAGACAGTGGACACGAATGAATACATTCAGGTTGAAACTGCCGACGCCAGACTTAGCGAGCCCCATAAAATATACGAAATAACATTGCGTATGGAGGGTGATAAGACTAGGAAAATTAAGGGTCTATTTTGGGATAAGCTCTCAAAAGGCTATGATATTCTGTTAGCTGAAAAAGATGGGCCCCTAGAGTTTGTCAGGGAGTGCCCTCGTGGCGAAGAAGTGATTATGCCTGCCTTCTCGAATCACATTCCGATTCATAAAAAATATACATATGCAAGGAAATGGGCAGTGGCCCAGGCACCTGCATTATATAAAAATCATGTAGGATGGGATGAGGATTCACCTCATCACAAAATCCAACTAAAAAGTGAACCAACTGCCCAACTGCAGTATCCCATAAAGCAAGAAGCTAAAAAACAAGTCAGGGAGATCTTAGATCAACTTGAGTACCAGGGGGTGATTGAAACATGCACCTCTCAAATGAACAATCCTTTGTTTCCTGTCTCCAAGCCAGACAATTCATATCGTCTAGTTTTGGACTACAGACACCTTAATACATGTTGCAAAACCTTTGCAGTACAAAACTCGCATAGTGCAGCCCTAATGAATAACATAGTTAGGAAAAAATATAAAACGACATTAGACATTTCTAATGGTTTCTTTTGTCAAAACATTGCACCAGAAAGCAGATATTTGACCGCTTTCTCTGCATTTGGGTCGCAGAAAAAATTCTGTCGACTCCCACAGGGGTTCAAGAACAGCCCAGGAATATTCTCAGCTAGGGTAACAGTTACTACAAATCTATGATGATGAAGCATTGTCTTACGTAGATGATATTTATCTCACAGACGACGACTTGGATACTCACTTGAAAAGAGTGAACTCCATTATACTTGGGTTCGCAGCAGAGGGTTACAAATTCAACTTTAAAAAGTCCCGAATTGCCCATCTGACAGTACTATTCTTAGGGTACGAATTATCAAGTGAAGGAAAAAGCCTAGCGGACAACTTCTTAGAGAAGTGCGCTGTACTCCAAGCTCCAAAAACGCTGAAGAATTTACAATCCATACTAGGTTTTCTGAATTTCGGAAGAACTTACATACTAAATTACGCAGAGAGGGTTAAACCTCTCTACGAACTAATTAAACCTGATTTTAAACAAATCAATTGGACTCAAAAACACACAGAAATTTTGAGGTCACTGCAAACAGACATGTTAGCAAAAACAAAATTAGATACACGTGACAACACACGTGATCTTGTAATCCGAGTCATCCCAGGAAGATGCGGATTCACGTACCTAACCTCTAATGAGGGAGAAAAGGTACCAATAGCTTACAAATCACATTTGTATACAAAGGCTGAAATAAAATTCAGTTCAACGGAGAAAATTCTAACTGCGGTTCAGACTGCTGTAGCAAAAGAAAGGCCCCTAGCACAAGGTAAACGAATAATAATCGTAACACCAATACCGGCTTTAGAAGCGGTAACTAAAGCAAGCATTCCTAATGCTAAAGCTTTGCATCCGAGATGGATTCAGTGGGTTAATTCTCTTGCTGCAACAGACGTAGTTTACGAATTTGATCCTAACTTAAAAACACAGGAATTTTTACAATATGAATATGAATGTCCTCTGCCAATTGAAATCCTGCCTCTCGAAGAATACGGAAGTATTATATATACTGACGGATCAGCACAACCCGCAGTTGGGGGTAAGCAAGCTTACAGTGCTGCGTGCGCGATTGTTAAAGGTCGCTGGCACAAAGGAAAATTTAGACCATTGGTCACTAAAACACAATCTCTAGGAGATTGCTCGGCTCAACGAGCTGAATTAGTAGCATTTAAGATGGCGCTAGAAAATACCGATCGCGAATTCCCCACACTAATAGTGTGCGATTCTTTTTTATTGCGTACAATCTTATAATGAATACTTGCAGAATTGGGTGGAAAATGGTTTCAAAGATGCAAAAGGTGGCACAATAAAGCATAAAATGCTTTGGGAACAGGTAGTTCTTTTACACAAAGAACTACAAAAGACTCACGTGATTCACGCACAGAGTCTTCGACGTGATGGCGTTCACGTTGCAGGGAATTCATTGGCTAATACAGCCACCGCGGAAGCAACTAAACCGGCTTCCGTAGCCACAAAAAAACGTACAGATAAGTATATAGACGGGGAAACTATGCTAGCAGTAAAAACGACAGTAAAAGGCGACTGTGCAGCACTACCCGTAAACTATCCACTCAATTATGCATACATAATCGATGCAAACTCCGTTCCTTTTGCTCGAATCCCTGGAGTGGGGGACAGAGTAATTCCAAACAGGAGCAGGAGGGGCTTCCTATTACTGGAAGCACACATGGGGTTGGGTCTGAAACACCAAACAATCAAAGCCTCTCTGAAAGAATTGCAATCAGAATACTGGTGGCCAGGAATGAGTATAGATATTCAATGTTTTGCTCAAAATTGTGAAGACTGCAACAGAGATCGCAGTAATGAACAGGCAAGTGTAGTTTCAGGATCCCTTCTAGACAGCATAAGGCGGTCTATCTGCGTAATCAAAGAAGAGAAGCGCGTCCCAGTGTACACCATTAAGACGAAAAGCACAAAAAAAATGAGGCCTCCAGCGCTCGGCTGACGCTAGAACGGTTATAAAAGATTTGCGAGTCTTTATCGGCACATACGCAATTACCACGTTCCATTCTGACCAGGGTCCTGCTTTCAGCTCTCGAGCCTATAAGGAGGCCATGGCCAGCATGGGAATTGGGTTGCGGTATTCTTGTCCGTCGCACCCCGAAGGGAATAGTGTGGTAGAAAGAAAAAACCGTGACATAAAGCAATCTATAACAGCGAAGGTATTAGGTTCAGGCGCTGGGTGGGTCAAACATTTAATAAGTGTCCAGACTAGTCTTAACAACATGCCAAGAAATTCTCTAAAAGGTTTCAGCCCATACGAACTATTGTTCGGAATTAGAATGCGCGTTCAGGACCTCGATAGTCAGATGTCAGTGGTACAAGAAGAAACAATGCACTTTGATGTAAAAGATCGTTTGGCTGTTTTACAGGAACTGAATGAAACAAGAAAATCATTAAGCAACATAAAGTTAAAGCAACAGCCAAGTACCACTGACGAGGCACCACCCGCAACAGCCCCAGCAAGGCCTGTCTGGATTCCAAAGATTGGGGATCTAGTCAGAGAAAAGATCGCGGTTAAGAAGGAATTTGGGCCTTCTTACAGAAAAGCAGTACCTGTCTTAGCAGTCACCGGAACAAGATCAGTTGTGCTACCGCCCCTTGCTGGTAAAAAGGAGAACAGAGTCGTGTCTATCGATCTGGTAAAACCACAAGCATGTGGCCTATAATCAACAGTAGGCCCAGTGGACTCCCAAGAAACAACAGAATACCCAAACTTGCAACAATCCAAGAGGTTCAAACTGAAAGACTAATCACATTCGATCAGCCTGCAGTGCACAATGAAGGACTATGCAATAATGCCATGGAACTCGTGCCTCTTGAAACACAGATTGAAACAGTTCGTCAAGAAACAACACCAGTCTACAATGATGTGGCATCAGAAAGTGCTACCGAGAGACAGATTGAAAGAACAATCCCATCAATTGACAGAACGGCCTCTGGTTATTTCATCAACACTTCTCTGAAGATCAAAATGAGCCCGAAGTGATGCCAGAAACTAAAAAGACTTTTAAAGAAAAAGCAACAGAACTCTTTCATCAACTGAAGGAAATCTACCTTATTTCCCCTTGGCTAGAGTTCTGGTTTGGTCTAGGTGTATTTTTCCTCCTGCTTTGGCTCATCATGGTACTGTGTTTGGGAAAATTCATTGAAGGAAAATATATTACAATGGACACAGCAAGTCAGAACATCAACCTAGTCCTAAAACCACACAGATCATCCCACGTGAAGAAAAGAGAACTGTCAACAGTAAATGTCACAGCAATTCCAATACCTGGTGGGGTAGTATGGGAGAAAACAGACTATGAGATCTATGGTCCGGTCGAAATCCTGAAGTATCCTCATCAACTAAAGGTTTCCTTAAGTGACTTTGTGACACCTAGTACATTCTCTGATGATTGGGACTTTAACAGTATTAATGACATGATGTCTGATTTAGTAATGTCAGCTAGATTCACAGATCATGATTATTTACAAGGTTCATCTAGTTATGAGCAGTTATTCTGTTACACCCACTATGGGGATCATTACTTGCATAAATCTGCACAGCCTAGAAATGTTTTTATGTATAATCAATGGGAACATTGTTCTACACCACCTAAAAGCAGTTCTAAAGCATTTTTTGAGAAATTCAAATACTTCTCAGGGTTTAACACCAGTGATGCAGAAAGGTTTTATTACAAACTGTTAGATAAAACAGGAATGAAAACAATGCTGACAAATTCTAAATTGATATATTCAGAAGCATTCTATGACAAAATGATGACATTTGGTTTTGATTATTGGAAAAATAATATTGAAACGAAAACAATTTGGGGTACAAAAGATTGGCAGGTGCAAGGCATTGAAGCACTATTTAGAACCTGCATGATACCTGAACAAATGTTGTTTTTAAATGACACAATACACCAAACATCTTGTCTTGGCCTAGCTAAGATCAAAGACCTTAAAACACCGTCTATACCGAAGCCAATACCTGAGAATACAACCACAGATATTGAGTTAGACGTGTCACACATTTTAAATTTCAACAGAACACATCCTGATTGGAAAAAGTGGTTAATCTGGCCTACAGACACAAATAGCTGTCAAAATAGATTCCTGAATAAAACACAGGGGTTAAAAATGACCAGATTAGACCCTAGATATTCCCAGAGACAACATCCAGGGATTATAACAACATACAGTGTAGGGAAACTCTGCCTTGAATGGCTAACTTCGTCCACACTGGCTGAAATTAAGCAACACTTGTCTTTTTTAAAAGATGGTGCTGATTTGCGCGATTTCATTCTTGGACCACGCAAACAGCGTCAAAAGCGTTTCATAGCGACCAGCATCTATGCTGCTTACAACGAGGCTTGGAAAGTAAAGCAAATTGAAACTGCTGAAAAAATACGAGAAATTGATCGTATTAATTTGGAGAAATCACTTTCTGTGGTAGACAATGGGTTAACGACTCTGTCTTCCAGAATATATTCTTTGGACAATATTGTATCCTCTGCCTTTGATGTGATAGACAGAGATTTGCTAATGTTACAACATGGCCAGTCTCAATTACGCTCTATTATAGAATTAGGCTGGACGCTGCAAAATCTTCGTTCAGGCTATGTGCCTTGGCGTTTAATCAACACAACGTCATTATTTTCCAGTTTTAACCTTACTGATAAACAGATCAGTTTGGCACAGAAAGGAGCAGACTATACAATCCTGAGCATCGAAAAACTTGAGAGATTATCATTGACAATGTCAGAGAGTCCTGTCATTGAATGGATAATACACGGAATTATCACAATTCCGATAACTTTCCGATTTAAAAAGTGCCTTGAGTACATACCTGCTGGCCAATATGAACAATTGGGTAAAGGATATGTAAAATCCGAATGGAAATTACCATACACTCATTCTTGCTATAGTGACAGTGACAAAAATGTATTTCTTAGTGGTGATAACTGTAAACACTCACTAAGCGGTATACTTTTGTGTCAGGGTATTAATTTACACGGAGCATGTGATGGAAATTCAAACAACCTTTCATGCCACCAGCTAGTCACAGCTGCAACTCAGATAGAGCCCTTCTTTATGCAACTCGCAAACGGGAGTTACATTCTTAGAACGGATCACAGATGTTGTGGCCTGACGCCAGGGAAAAGTTATCTAGTACAAGTAACGTCCATGGTCAAATGTTGTATGCAAGCATTGTTCCCGAGCGGGCCTCCAGACATAGTGACTCCCCTCTGGCCTCGTCTGAATCTCTATTCTATACGAATTGATACATTAAGCAAAATGAAATCTGTACTTTTACAGACAACAGTGCCTATAACGTCATCTAAAGAGACGTATGATCTTCTAGTTGCAAGGACAGCTACTGAAATTCATGACCTTTTATCAACAAATTGCCCCGTGCATTTCGTAGAAATGTTCAGCCAACTCCTTAACATGTCTAGTGCAACAAGCATCCCAGGCATATTTAAGACAGTCTTTACGGGACTGCTAACACCCTTCCAGGCAATTTTGGGAATCTTTCCTAATTTTGTGCACTCCATTTTTGGCGGCATACCATTATTTTTGGGACTCGTCGCAGGGATTCTATTTTTGACCCTCCTGCTTCGTTATGGCAAGCCTCGGCTCAGACATAGCTCCCATGGGAATGGAAGAGACAATCCTAGCAATGCGCTACAGGGACAGGATAACTAACGTCCTTGGATTGGCCAGGCTGAGAGATCTAAACATGACCTGGTTCCTTTCATTCAGACCAATATGGCAAAATTGCATTTTACCTGTGCTACGGTGTATGCTTTGCGGCGATGAATGCGTGTTGGACATCTGTCTTTCACTTCCATCAGCAGTACCAATGGACGTCGATACTTTGCTCAGTCCAATAACGGCTCACGCATTGTGTTGTCCCCAGCGGCTACCAATCCTGATGACGGCATTCGTGGAGACTCCTGTACTACAGCCAAGTGGTAACAGTGGAGCGAGTGACAAAAGCAACATCATCCAGGTACAACGTTCTGTGAGCATTGCTGGTCCTGCCTTCGATGACAGCAATCATTCTCACACCTGCCAAGTTACAGCGCTATCTAATTTGGTTGAACTATCACCTGATTTTGTAGACCAATTCTTTGAGAGCCTGTCTGATACGATGTTCTCACCCACAGAGAAACAATAACTTTTGAGAAGCTTTCCGACACACAGCGTTCCCATGAACTCTGAATTCGGCCTTCAGTTTTGATCAACAAAAACTGCCAAGTGCTTTGGAAATCTATTTTTCTTTGAATTGGACAATTTTTTTTAAATATTGACCCTCTCTTTTTGGCACGGACAATTCTTTGCTTAACGTAAAAACTATTCTTAGAGAACA
Source organism: Lissotriton vulgaris (assembly GCF_964263255.1). Classification (NCBI taxonomy): domain Eukaryota; kingdom Metazoa; phylum Chordata; class Amphibia; order Caudata; family Salamandridae; genus Lissotriton; species Lissotriton vulgaris. Next base: position 1,359,343,934 of record NC_141685.1, on the reverse strand, counting down.
GAAGCTTCACACTTCTATTTCTAAACACATCTAGAGACATAACAACGTTACACCAGCCTCTAGCACACATGTTATTACAAATGCATTTTTATGTGATGATTTATCTCGCCTTTCTTCTGTCAGAGATACTTCATGTGTCATTCCTTTTGCATAATCGTTCATTGATTTCATATGCAATAATTTTTTGAATGATTACTATGCTTTAAAAAACATACAGTACCTATATTCCATGTATTACAAGTACGCCTATTTCGAATGCATTTATGTATTTTGGGGTGGGCAATGTTACACATGCATCTAATTGCTTAGTGTTAGTAATTTTGATGGACATTAACCCGTGGAGTGGGTGTTGCGTGTTTATCTAGGTTCCTGATCGATACTGTGACCCTATGCCCCTATTCGGCTATAAATCCATTTATTCCCTATATTGGCATAACCGTTCAAGTGCGATTTTCTGAAAAGTCATCTCTGGCCTCACACGAACAGAGCCACATTCCAGCATGACTCTCTGCCACTTCCTTTGCGACCAATTAGTGCAATGACCGTGCAGCAGTCCCTATCTGATATTCCTAGATAACACTCAGAGTTCTTCAACAAGATAAAAACTTAGCAAACCTGGAAATCCCCGCTTGCTATGTTTTGATTAGTAATGGAACTCTAATGAGCAACTGATAACTATCACTTCCTAGTGACATCTTTAATTGACGTCTTATGTCCAGCAAACTTGCGTCAAACCCGGCACCTGTCAGGTATAAATATTACCAACGTTGCCTTAAGCAATGTTCGTTGCCTGTTGCTGATGCCAGCTGCCTGCATGACCCTGTGTTGGTAAATCTAGCACTCTGTCGCTGCAGCCTGCTATCCTGTGGTGGTGAAGCTGCTGATTACCATTATCGCCGCTACAGCGCGAACTATGGTGCAGTACGCTTAAGGAGCTGAACAGCCGTCCTCTGCGAAGACATCCAGCAGATTCCAGCTGCCCGCGGACGCTGTCCCCCCTCCTTCCTCGACGCGCTGAAGAAAGCCGCTGCCTTTCTCGTGCAGAGAAATCCAGTCCCGGCGCTTCCGGTTTACCCTCGCGGGTGACTGGGATATCGAGAGAGACCCCTGAAGGAGATACCAATCCTCCATCATTCTATTCAGAGGTATGGTGTTGACTAAACCCTTAGACGAGAATTCTTGAAACAAACCTTGGCAAAACCAACTTAACTTAAAGCTACTTACTTGCTCCCCTTTCACGTGTTAGGCTTAGGTCAGGCACACTGGGGTAGGCTTAGTTAGGAGCACCAGTTGAGTATGTTAGCCTAATGTATATATGACTGTATATATGTTTTATTACTTTTAAACCATTGTATGGCTAAGAAACCATATCAATGCTTTTACAGTTCTATTTCGCAATACTTATCTTACTGTACGTACTTTTTATAATAACAATTATTGCAATTGTGGCAATACATTTCTCTTGTACGAGAAGAAAGACTGTTCAATAAATGTTAACCTTTTATTGATACACGCCCGTCTCTCTATTCTCTACATCTCGTGAAAGTAAACTGCACTAGACTGACTGAGTGAAATGCATGTCTATTGTTTCACACGACCCTAGAGATTGACTCTTGATCTGAGGAGCAAAGTTGTCATGTTGCATGGTTGTTGGAAAACTGAATCCCTTCTTGTCTGTGCCAAGGAAGCTGATCACTTCCTATGCAGAGAAGAAAGTTTCCAGTGACCTCTGAGCTAGTTGGTAACACAACCCAATTAAGTTTAGTATAGTCAGTGGAGGCCTAGAATATCCGCAGTTCCACGTCGATACTACTGTTTATGTTATTCCAATGCGCAGGGCCTAGTGGGAAACTAGGAACTACACTACAAGACGACGCCTGCAGCCTCACAACAAGGGACCCCTCCAACCGCGACCAGCAGGGGTTAAGTTTCCCGACGTCAAGACACCCCTGCACCCGGCGCCCCACTCCTGGGTGCCTACCTATCCTCCAAGATCCCAACTTACCCCTCGAAGTGTTGGTCGCTCCTGAAGAATCTCCGTCCCCGAGTCTGCAGCCTTTGTTCATCTTCTAAGTTTTCCATTGAATAACATTGAGCGCTCGACTGCTCAAAAGCAAGCTGCACGCAGCCGCCGAGTGCCCCTGGCAGTGCAACCTTTGTCCTAATCTACTTATTTGCCGTGAACAAGTGACCAGGATCCCAGCTCCCACAGCCGCATGGCCTGCTTGCCAGCAGCCACCAACCGAAGGCCCCCTGCCTCTCAGAGGATAACATTGGCCTAACTACCTCTGCACCCGGCTGCCCCTGTGCGGCTGAGGGTGTACCAATTGTACCTGACCCTGGGAGACCCCTCAGTCTATGCCCAGAACCTTAACTCTGCCAGTCGAGTACTTACCCAAAAGCAGACTACTCACTTTTCTTCCATAGAGTAACATTGACTGGTTTCACTTGGAAATTCTTCGAAGTGTGGAGTTCTGAAACTTTAAAATATTCTTCTAAAATCAGCTGAACAACGAATTCTGATTTACTCACCTGTTATCAGGATAGAACCTAGTGCTGCACCTTTTAGCCCTGCACTGACCCTGAAAAGTAATTTTAACCGTACTTACCAGTAATTTGAATTTCCTTCCATAGGAATCAATTGTCTGGTTTTCATCACAAAAGTTTTCAAGTGTGGATTTTCAGAAACTACAAATATTCCTTAAAAATCGCCTGCTAGATTTAAACGCATTCCTTCAACTGTTTACAGTACAGGAGATGCACCAGTGCTGGATCCAGGATCCAACACGGAGTAAGAAAAAGTAATCTTAACACTACTTACCTGCTAATTGAATTTCCTCTCATAGGATAACATTGCTTGGTTTTCACTGAAAAGTTTTAGTGTCAACTTTAAAAATTCAATAATATTCCTTAAAAATCACTACTGTAACTAAAATGGTTTACTCAACTGTTTACAGGAGATGTCCCGGGACTGAATCTAGGATCTAATCCTGTGGTTAGAAAAGTAATCCATGAAGTAATCAATTGCATTTAACTAGAAAAACCCATTGAGCTCAATGTTGTATTGTTTGAAATTGTGTTGCCTATTGCAACCACTGTAGCTATTGTACTTAAGAAGTCTATTGCCTATTTGAAAAGTATTTATCTGAAGTCATTCCTTTCGAGACAAGTATATTTTGAAACCTTGTTCGTTCTAAAATAAAATAACTATATCTTTTGATACAAAGCAATTGGCCTAGAGTTCAGTTCTTGAGTGTGTGAGACCATTTGCTGACTGAGTGTGTACAACAAATGCTTTACACTGTCCTCTGATGCTGCCTTACTGCTCGACCAAGCTACCACTTTAGAGAGTAAGGTTATATCTAACTTTAGCCTCTGCCAAACCTCTAGGGACTGTTTACACACTGTACCTTACTTTGGTCCAGTACATACAGAGCCACTTTCTTACAGGCAGGCAACTCAAACTTCGGTGGTTGTGTTGCCTCAAGGTAGCCCAGAATGTGAATGCTAAAGAGGGGTTTTCAGGAGAATACTTCCATACTGTCTTAATGGCTTCTTCAGCGCTAGGTGTATTGCTGTTGTGTAGCTTCTTTAGTCCTGTTAAATCTAGTTCAAGTAGGTGCTGAAGAGATTTGCATGTTTGTGTTCCCCCTGCTACTCTGGAGTGGCAGTGGGTTGGTGGGCAGAAGCGGATGTTTATAAATAGTTCTGTACTAGTTCCTTCCAGTGCCAGGAAATGTCTTTATCCTTTAGGCAAAGGCTAGTTTATCTGTAGCTTTATTTTCAACTTTATATCTCCAAAAGTCGTAATGTTATTCCAGCCTGGTGTGGTGTACATGAGGACATTGCAGACATCTTTTCCAAGGTCATAGCGGTGGTGGGAGAAGAGTCGTTGGACCTCATAAGGATGTGCAGCGACAGCAGGCCACTTCTAGCACAAAAATGTACACTTTATACTGCACCTAGAGTCCTTCTGGCATACAGGAATAGGCATTGGCGTGGAATAAAGACCAGGGCAAAGCGACTACCCTTTTGAGTTGGAAGATTCCACAAGAATACATTACTTCCCTATAACACTGACCATGCTGCATGGGTGAGTGTCAGGGTTTGAGCTGATGTCATAGAAGGGACCGTTAAGTACATGAATAGGTGGGTTTATGTATGTGTGTGTGTCCTTTTTTTCTGGCGATCCTGGCCAGAGAAGTGACAAGTTTGCAATTCTATGATGCATTTCATGCAGCAGTGCCAGTGGTACATGTGAAGCCACCATGTTGAAAACGTCAGTTCAACAGCACATGGCCTGTCAACCATGCAACACTAGCACATATGTTTCCTACAAATCTAGAAAGTCCCTTTTGATGTACTTGGGGTTTTTGCTGCACCATATATTTTTATTTTCGGGGGTTAAAGTCTACATTGTTAGAAAATTCAAACCACCTCAGGGTGTTCTTATCAGTTCATTATTTTGAGTACTTGCACATTGAGAGGTGAACTATATCTCACTTGGTCTGTAAATGATAAAAAGATTATTAGTCCCTAAATAGCATGTTGACCAGTTGTGTTTTTTTCTTGCAAACAGATGTGGGATCAGTGGAAGGGCTGGCATACCACAGGGGCTGGGACACACTCTACTGGACCAGCTACACAACTTCCACTATCACTCGACACACTGTGGACCAGAGCCGGCAGGGAGCCTTTGAAAGGGACACCGTGGTTACCATGTCCGGAGACGACCACCCGCGGGCCTTCGTGTTGGACGAATGTCAGAAGTAAGTGCAGGATGGGGTAGTTGGAGAGTGAGGTCATTTAACACAGAGAGAGGGGGCTGCTAATGTCCAGTCATGTTCTTTTACAGTGTAGGGCTTACACTTCTGCTGCCACCCGTTAGTGTAATGGAAGCTCGAATAGCTTGTGCCTAAAAAGCACTTTCTCCTTTTTATTGGAATACTAATTGCAGGTGCCCATCTGATATGAACAGCAGAATTCAGGCTACCGAAAAGGTTGGCTCAGCCTTCTATTGTCAACATATGTATTACCATTTAACCGGGTACTCTTAATTTGTACTCTGTACACTTAACCCGCTTCGAGTTGCTTCTTCGTAGTCCTCCTTGATAAGGTTGCATCGGATTGAATGTTCAGAGTTAATTTTGCTCAGCCTGTCATTATGAAGACATATAGGTCTCCTGGTGGAGTACTTGCCAGTTATTGTAAAGCCCATTTGGTAAAATGCTTAGTCTTCATTTTGTTTGGTCGTATATTGTGAAGTGTTGGTCTTTATCTTGATGTTCATAATACTACTTTTGTTTTGTTGGCTTTGTAAAGGAGGATTGACCTAATATGCTCCCTCTTTGATTCACTCACTCTTCCTTTTCTTGGCTGGTCATTGTGATAGTTCCACTGGTGGAAAGTGTTTGTATTTATTTAGTTGTGGTTATTTATAGAGCACAGACCTAGACATAGGGGCAGTGGGGCACTGTAGAGCACAAACATGTGGCGCACATGTGGGGTTGTAGAGTCAGGAGGGCCTGTTAACACAGAAAATTAGGGTTAATGTTACTTTAAAGTGAAATAGTCGGGCATATACTGGGGGAGATGGATTAATTATTTTATGGGAATCGGAAGTGTGACTTTTGCATCTTAAGTTTTTTTGACACTTTTGAAATTGAGCCTACCCAGTTCAGAATTGCAGACCATTCAGGTACTTCTGTAGTTACTCGTGATATAGGCAAGATGTTTCCACCTACAAGACCTTCTAGATCACACATAATAGCTTAAAGTAGATGTTTCATGAGAGTACTCAGTCATGCATGGCCTTCTCTATCTTGGCGAACAGTTGAGCTGCTGCATGAAGTATAGTGCTGGGATGGCAGGATACAATCAGCGAAGATGGGTGACTGGGCATTGACCTTGTAAGTGTGCGTTAATATGTGGGTCTGAACAGTGAAACAAATGTTTTTTGAAAGGGGAAAGGCTTAATTTTGCGCAATAGGTTCCGCTGTAACTTGGCTACCTGTTTTTTCTTTCTTTAAAAAGCCCTTAAAGGACCAAACTGAGATAAAGTCCATGGCCAGGAATTCACCATAAAGGAAGAAGTTGTGGAAATTCATGTAATAAAATCATTTGCTAATTGGATATTGGGTTGTACCATAATTGCATAGGATATACTAAGTCATGGTTGGATCACGTTTATGATAGACATCCAAGTTTCAGTAATCTTCAGGCATTATGTGAGTTAATCCACATCGCCTATTTTGTGCAAAAGGTCAGATGTAACCAGCAGAGAGAGAGAGAGAGGAAAATTAGCCAAGCATGTCTTCCCATCAAACTGCATGTATCACAAAAGGTACTTGGGTCGCAGATCATCTACACTACAGTTCTCTACAGAAACATCACTTAAAAGATTCAAACAAGAAATTGAAGAGGTTGCCTTACCAGTAACTTAACGTGGCATGCTTCATCCTTGGTTTCTTCCCCACACCAGAGTAAGACTGCCACTCTTGCGAACTCAACCTAAGAGGGAGTTATTAAGATGTTTTAAATCAGGACAACTGCGGGGGTCCAGGTGAAACGTAAAAGTATCTAAGGATAAACTCAAAAATGTCCTTTTTATTCGTTGGTACCCTTCATATGATTAAAAAGCTGCGTAATTGGTTGTATGGTTTAGTACAATGTTTCACCTAATCTCAAACGAGTGCCAACATGTATTGACTGGTAAGGACACCTATATAGGTCAACCGTCTTCTTCAGAGCTCAGGAACTCCCTTCCTAGCTACTGCATGCAATTCATTCTGTGGTTGAGTCTGCCAGAGTGGCACTGTCTTAGTCTGGTGTAGGGAAGTTGTGGAGGAGGAAGCATGCCACCATAAGTTGTAGGTGAGGTGAACTCTTCAATTTTTTGGTGTTTATTTTTCTGATTTGTTTTTAGCGAATTGTAGTGTAAACAATCCACAACTCAAGTACATTTTTGTGAAAAGTGCATGGGAAAAGCACCTGGTTGTTTCTGAGAAGAGTTCTGCTTGTATGGCTGATCAAGTGAAGAAGGGATCTCCTACTATTGAAATGCTAAACATGTTTTTCTTGGTTGGCCATTGGATAATAGTGGTTTCACAGGGTTAACTTGATTTGCCCCAGTATGCTAGACTAATTCTTTCTTGGCTTGGTGCCCCCAATCCACAGTTTGATGTTCTGGACTAATTGGAATGAGCAGCATCCCAGCATCATGAGGGCCACGCTCTCGGGAGGTAACGTGATTATCATCATCGATAAAGACATCAGAACCCCGAACGGCCTTGCCATTGACCATAAAGCTGAGAAGATCTACTTTTCTGATGCCACTCTGGACAAGATTGAACGATGTGAATATGACGGTACACGGCGACATGTGAGTTTTAGTGTTGTTGTAAATATGTATGGTGTAAAAATGGAAACCTCAGTTGTTTACTGTGGAGTCCCAATTATGTGCTTCTGTGCCTATCAAAGTCTTGTTTTTTTGTTGTCAAGACTAAATTGGACTGCTGCAACCCCAGTACATTGCCACAGTAATGTTCTTTACCATGTGATCTTCATTAATACACTATATCTTCTCCCAGCTACAGGATTCGTGAACACTTTTAAAATGGAGGGAAACTATCTGTTAAAATGAACAAAGAACCATGACTATGTCAGGCAGAAATTGCTTTTTCTTGTTAGTTTCTAAAAGAAATGTATAAGAAAAATCTAATAAAACGATTGTAGCATAAAAAAATACTCTAAAACAGATGTAGTGGTAATGCTGTGTGAAAGGCGGTTTTATTTTCCCTCTTTAAGAGAGAAAAACATTCAATTGAAATGTTTCCACTGCTATGTAGCCTCACTGAGAGGAACAACTGTGCTGTAAATGTAAGTATGTTCATTACCTTCAACTGTGCACTGACCTGAGGTGCACGGTGGTGATTCTAATAGAAAAACCTTGGAATTGTTCAAACGTCTCACTAGAAGCTGAGGGTTATTTAATGTTTTGAACGAATAAAACAATGCACTAGTTCTTTTTTGGGCCTTTGGACAGAGCCAGCTCTTTACTTGTTGAACTGAAAAATGATTAATTATTGCACTGCCCTAACAAGTGCTTCTGAAGGGAGTTTTCGAGCAACAAATGCTACATGCATACAATTATAGAGAAATATAATAACATTACATTGTAAACATACAGACTCTACTACTTAAAACAAGCATTTGCAATGCAATAGGTCTCGCAGTTGCAGGAGTTTAAGCTATTGGCATTGTAAATGACAATGCCTTTTATTTATGTTTTAAAAACCAACACGAAAATAAAAGGCATTGCCATTTACAATGCCAATAGCTCAAACTCTCACAACTGCGAGACCTGCTGCATTGCAAATGTGAGCAGTTTTTTTGAGTGTTCAGTGAAATGTTTAGCCTCTGGTGTGGCCAACAGTAGAGCAAACTTGAATAATAGCTTTATGGAATACTGAAATTATTTTGAGTGTTCTGTCATCATGGCACTTGAACAAGCTAATGTATGTGCATATAATCAGGCCCGTCCCAAATAGCATTTTTCAAGTTTCCTAACCTAGATCCAATCGTAATCAAATATGAGACATCTGTTGTAAAACATAGGACACCTGGTTGTTAAACCAGAACACATTTTTAAGATGAAAATTTAGAGGAATCAGACCGTTATGGTCGTGCCATTTAATAGCGAAGGTTTCGGAGCCATGATGAGCATAGATCAGGGGTGTCCATGTGGGACCATGAGGGCTGACTTCACCCTAGGTTTTCAGGAGATATATTTTCATGCGATACACCTCAGTGCAACTAATTTAAATAATGGTGACCATACACCATCATATTATACGCAGCATTATATATGAGAGGGTTATTTATCTATTGCCCCCTGCAAATGCACTTACTTTTGCCAGAACAGCATGTCTAAATTGGAGGAAACGTCCTGCAAGAGGTACGTAAATACCAAAAAGTAGCGAATTTTGAGGTATTCACCTTCTTATAAGAAAATGGCCTACCCAGAAAATGCCCTCGCCCTGAATTTGTGTGCCCCTCAACTGAGTTTTCGTATTTGTAAGCGCTCTCTTAAGAGCGTGAAATTACACCAAACCGTGTTTCATGAATCTAGATGATGAATTTTTGTGTTTTTTTTTTTTTGTATGGCTGAGCCCATCTTAAGGGCAAAACAAACATTGCAAGTCGGTTCCATACATGTTAGTGGTGATATGCTAATGTGGGACCGACACTTGCTGTCTTCAGTTCAGATTCACACAAAATCTGTTTTTGTGTAGAAACGAAAAAAAGGGTATTTGTAAAGTCACGTTAGGTAAAAGGGAGTGCAAAAAAAGCATATCAAAAACACTTATTGATTTTCTTTCGGTCAGTTGTCAGTTACCTACATTTTAGCTTATTTGCCTATTTTCACTCGTGCAACACCAAATTAGGAGATTGGCTGGATAAGTAATTTTTGTATTTATTATTTTCAAAAACACTCGACTTGATTTCCCAAACATCGGTGGCCATGATTAACTCGATTTTTTGCCAATAAATAGTTTAAAGAAGGAGTTATACCGATTCTAAGCCCTGGAATGTGCAAGAGCCAGGTTGACACGCGGTAATGGTGCTCAGTGTTCCGATTTGAAAAGATGAAAGGCTGAGGTGGCCCTTATTGGAACTCTTGGCCGACAGGTGTCAGAATCAAACACTTAGATCAATTACCTCTTCATTATTACCAAATATGTAACAATTCCGCTTCATTCTAGCCCCCAGGCCGGCCAGTCTCACTGTCTCAATCCTTCGGGTTCAAATAAAGATGAACATTGGCCTCGTGAAAACAAACAATTGGGGCACTTTTGGACAATATTCTTCCTTGAGAACACAGCCCCCTCGACTGCCCTGTGTGCTCTTTGGCGCCACACACGAAAACAGCAGCGCGGGAAAGCAGAGGTCTGGGCAGCTTGCGTGATATTTTGCACCGAAATGAGATCCGCCCACACTTTCATCAGGACGAATATTATACACAATACGGGGCGTGTGATCGACTGCGCGTGGCATGAAGGTGTTCCGATCCAGACTGCGCCTACCTTTGATCCCTTAAGAAACCGCACATCTGGGGCTTCCCTCTTCTGCAGGTTTTGAGGCAAAGAGGGCGATTGTGGGTACATTTTGTATATATTTCTATAGGGTTTGCAACAAGCTCCTCTCTTTCTGGTAGCTTGAAACAATTTGTTCGAGGCATGTGGGCTGCTGAATTCATATCTGTGCATAGATTGCCGCCTAGTGTTGGGTCCGGATGATTGCACATGGTTGTCCTGGAAGAGTCTTCGAAGTATCACGAGATAGGTGGCTCCTCCTTCGGACTACAGTGCGCATGGGCATCCTCTCCATCCTCAGATTGTTTTGTTCCGCCATTGGGTTTGGATGTACTTTCCAACTCCGGAATTAACTAAACTCTTCTCTAAAGGCCAAAAGGCCTTGGGATCCGTCGGTATTGTTTAGCGCTCGGTACCGATACACTTTCTAAACATCTATTGCACTTCGGTCATCAAATCGGGCCGTGAGGCCTTCTCGACGCCACGTGGACCAGCCGTCGATGGAACAAAGTCCATTCAAATACTGCCCGCAGTGCAATTCGAAGTTCCCGCACACTGATAAGCATCCCGTGTGCAACAAATGCCTATCTCCAGATCATCAAGAAGATAGTTGCCTGGCCTGTGCTCAGTTTCGGTCGAAAAAGACTCTGCGGAATCGACGGGCAGCGAGGCAAGAAATGCAACGGTCGGTACCAGAGCCCGATAATATCTTCGACTATGGAGGGGTAAAGCCAACCAGCCAGCCTTCTAGAGAAAGGTGTCTCACCATTAAGAATTCAAACTGGAATAGGATGAACTTACTCTAAGGCAGCGGTCTTCAATCTGTGGGGCGCGACCCCCAGCGGGGTCGTGGAGTCCTGGGAAGGGGGTCGCAGATTCTGCAGAGTGCAGTTCCTGGCATTGGGCTGATCGAGGGTGCTCACGGCAGAGGCCTAATTCACACCGAGGTGTGAAAAACAACGCCTCATTAACAAGTAAAAGGTCTTTGAAAGACCTGTCAAGTACTTGGGTGTGACTGTGTGTGTGTTCCTGAAGCTGTTACAGCAGGCTCACATACACGAGCTGGGGGGGTGGGGGGTGGGCGGGGGTGCTGGGGGAGTGGCTGTAGTGTAGCTCTTTGAGTTCAATGAATGTTGCGCACCTGGCGCTGTGGGTCCCGTGACACGTCCCACGCCCCCAGCAGGGAGGCACAGAGATGCCCTCCCGTGAGCGGGAAAGAAGAAGGAAGACGACGCACCTGAGAAATCTCCCTATCCTCAGGTATTGACAATGTATTCTGCTGCAATGTACAGCATTTTGCTTTGGGGCTAGGCTTCATGCCCCCAATCAATATCATAAAAAAAATACTTGCAGCATTTTGGTGTGGTATTCTTGCAGCTTGTTTATCACGTAGCATGGTCTTATGTATTACCATAGCAATCTAAGGCTACTCTCAAAGTAGAGGGACTTCACTTGAAGTTGTCACTCAATATCATGGATGCCTCTTAACTTCAGGGCACTCTTTTGATGTCCAGAAAAACAGCCAGGAGGCATCTGGAAGGCCTCTGTAGAGTGTCGGAGATTATACTCTAAGGAACTTCCTAGGAGCCGATCCCTTTCATGATCACATTTTGGGTTTCACCAGAGAAAGCGATGTCAGGAAAATTTGTACTTAAGAAAAAAAGCTTAAAAACTCCACGCCACTCTTCTTTGTATGCTTCTAATTTCCCAGTGCCTCCTGCTCCTTTCTGCTTCCTCCAAGTACTTCTAATATCTCTCCCTGGCATTGAGCAAGGACCTCGTACAGCTTCCTGTCTGCGGCCAGTGTCCTTCCAATGGCCGTGTGTAGGAAAGTGGGTTTCTGTTGCAGTAACCCCCTCACTTTTTGCCAGACTACTGATGTATTTTGACTTGATGTGCCCTGGGTCCCTGCCAATCAGGTCCCCAGGGCCTGTGTTCTTTCCCCAAATGTAATCTATTGGAAGCCAGAGTCCACGTCTCGCAGCACCGTCACCAAATGCGAGACCCGGGACTCCTCCTTCAACGTTAAACCAAGTAAGGACACCGTTTGAGATAACCCTGCTCACCCCCTTAATAGCTTGGCACGAGCAGCCAGGCCTATCTCCAAGGCACGAGTGTACAGTATGTGAAACCACACTCAAGGCAACCCACTGGTGACACCACAAATGGACTCCACACGAGTTTATTAAAACGAGTATAAACTTTATATTAAAAGATTTACGATCAGACCACACAATACAAAAGCCAACATATAATAAAGGGTAATATTTGTTTTGGCTGGCTGGTAGGTTCAAATCCCAACCACCGCTTTCAAACTGCTATGCTGGTTGTAATGCAAGAATAACACACGTTGCAATTGACAAACAATAGGGCACTGCGTAATGATACAATTCTGTGCTTGGCAAAGGAGAAATAATACAATGAGTAACGATACACCCCCGGTACCTTGCAATGGGAGAACTAATGCAATGCGTACCGCTACAATCATGTACAGCGCAATTAAGCAGACCCTCCAGGTTTTCGAGATTTCGCGATTTCGCGGTTTGACGCGAAATCAGCACTTTTGAAAAAATGCTGCGATTTTTACAAAAGTGCCTGCGAAATCGGCACTTTTGAAATAAAACGGTTACAGGGCATTAACATCTCGATGGCAGAGCCAGCCCCTGACAGCCTATGGCCCAGGCCTGCATCTGCGCCAGGAATGCTGGCCTTCGGGGCCAGGAAGCCCCTCCCGAGGAAGAGACTGTCTGGCAACAGGTTAAAGCTTTATTGAAATGACTGTTTGGTATTCCATTAATTCAAGATGCTTAGACCAGGGATAATCTCACTATTTTATTGTAACGTTTATGACTATCAAGGAAGATCATGCCATGCAGAAGGGAACGTTACTTGTAATCCTCGTTCGGTATCATGAACAACCCTCCTCCCCATCTTGAACAGCTTACCGAGGTTACTGGGACAATATTTTCTGCTATTTATTTAGTGTGTGCCACATTGTGTCTTATTGATTCAGCATGTGTATTCTCAGTGGAACCTAGATTCACCACATGGACCATTTTGTACTGCTTTTTGCATTTCAACACCGTGATATATACACCTTCAAGTTATTCATGACGACGGTGACCGCTTTTAATATTTTAATTGTAACATTGTTATACTTCTTGAGTCATTTGTTATTTAAATTAATTTAAAACTGTCAGAAATGTTTCCACCTCCCTCATTGCGGCTGAAGGTGAACTCTTTGCATACCCATAACAGTATTGTGCTAGCTACTCCTCTAGATCAGCTGTTTTTCCACTACCACAAAAAACCTAGGGACATATGTACCAGGGCATTGCGCCACAGGAATGTGACTTTTAACCATGTTCATGTGGCACAATGCCCGGCTTCGTATTTACACAGTGGCGTTAAGCCATTTTTGTGGCTTAATGGCACTTTGTAAATATGGTACCAGTTCATGCAGATATCTGCAATGGGCATGGCTGTGGGCGTTCCATTCCAACACCCATTGCTTCTGATGCTGCCCCAGATTTACAAGGATGTGTACATTTGAAGCAGCGCCAAAAACTAACCCCATGCAAAAGAATGGCAATATGAGGAGAAATACCTTTATTTCTCCTAGTTTTTGCTTTTTCTATCTGTGCTGCATTCTGCAACACACATAGAAAGAGCAAAGGGCCATGAATGATTGTTTACGTGCACAAAGGTGTCCCTTCCTGCACATAAACAATCATTTAATAATGACAAATAACATCGAAGTTATTAATCACCATTATTGATTATGTGCAGGAAGGGGGCACCTTCCTGCATCAGAAAAATCATTCCCTGCAACGAAAGCACCCTTGCACTATGGTGCAAGGGTGTCAGCGTTGGCGCTAGACAGCTAAATTTAATGCCAACGCTCTGGAAAACACAGTGGTGCGCCGGAATACTTGCAAATACTGCTCATCCCTGCGTTTTTTAAATATCGGAGCGGTGCGCTGCCAAATTTGACGCAGCTATGCGCTTCGACATTTCATTGTACATACTCCTGAGCGCTCTTTCCATCGCTATTATCATTGTTTCAATCTTTCTACCTATAAAACAGTGCACACATTTCTGAACACTAGCTTGTTGTAGATACTGTCAGACCCTCCAGGATTTCACGGTTTGCCGCGAAATCGGCACTTTTTAGGTCGAAGGCCTAAAAGGCTGCGCTTGCGCAGTCTTAGGCATGAGATTTAATGATTTGTAGTAGCGCAGAAGGTTCCGCCTCCATGCCCTCTCTCTCCTTCATTGGCTGGCTTCCTAAACGGAGGCCAGCCATTGGAGGAGAGAACGGTCACTTCAAACAAGCCCCGTCTTTTTCGGATTTGGGGGCGTGATTTTTTGCGTTCTTTAGACAGTGACGTTGCCTGTCACTCAGAACCACAAAACCACGCCCCCAGATACGAAAAATACAGAAGCTGGCGGGCGCCATTTTTTCTCGTCTCCCTGCGCTCTCACTCCTCCCGTTCCGAGCTCCAGGCGTAGGAGACACAAACTCTGGCTTCCCGTTCTTGCCTTCTGCCCCCAGGTAAGGTTCCTAACTGTTTTCTGTTTAGCCATATCTCCGCCAACTCGGAACACTCCCTCTCGTGTTGTATGTCCGTGTTTTTTTTATTTCAAGGTGCGGGTAGAATCGGGCTGCTGGCGGGCGCCATTTTTTCTCGTCTCCCTGCGCTCTCACTCCTCCCGTTCCGAGCTCCAGGCGTAGGAGACACAAACTCTGGCTTCCCGTTCTTGCCTTCTGCCCCCAGGTAAGGTTCCTAACTGTTTTCTGTTTAGCCATATCTCCGCCAACTCGGAACCCTCCCTCTCGTGTTGTATGTCCGTGTTTTTTATTTCAAGGCTAATAAACAGGCTTGCGCAGAGCGACTTCATTAGTCGGGGAAAGCAACGCGATATGGCGGGGTGATGGCCTGGAAGTGACAACTGTGTCTGCACACAGGAGAGCATGGCTGGAGGGAGAGGTGGGCGAGGCAACAAGTAACATGGAGAGTCGAGCCAGACTCGAGCTAAGAGTCCGGCTGGACTCTCAGAGCACGATTCGAGTCAGGATCACACAGTTTGGTCACACGTGGAGCCAGGATTTTTAGTTTATCATTATGCAATTCACCTATTAGGTGGCTACCTCCGTCTCTCGTTTTTAACATCAACTGTTTATGCTTTGTTTTTAATTCTATGTGCGTGACCCTCACAGCCTCTGTCCCTGCAGCACATCTCGCCTCAGCCTACCCTGGGCCTCGCAGTGTGGGCTCCCCCTCTCTCACCTCACCCGCACAGTCCCTCCCCTCTGTCCTCTTGCACCCCCATCCCTCCACCACTTCCACCCCTCTGTCTCTGCGCACCCTCACAGTTCCCCCCCCCCCCCCCCCCCCCCCCCCGTCGCCGCCCACCCTCACAGTCCTACTCCTCTGTCATCTCGCACCCTCACTGTCCCGACATGGCAACGCCGATTTCCCGCCGATGATACCCGGCTGTCGCTTCTGTTTAGCCATATCTCCGCCAACTCGGAACCCTCCCTCTCGTGTTGTATGTCCGTGTTTTTTATTTCAAGGCTAATAAACAGGCTTGCGCAGAGCGACTTCATTAGTCGGGGAAAGCAACGCGATATGGCGGGGTGATGGCCTGGAAGTGACAACTGTGTCTGCACACAGGAGAGCATGGCTGGAGGGAGAGGTGGGCGAGGCAACAAGTAACATGGAGAGTCGAGCTAAGAGTCCGGCTGGACTCTCAGAGCACGATTCGAGTCAGGATCACACAGTTTGGTCACACGTGGAGCCAGGATTTTTAGTTTATCATTATGCAATTCACCTATTAGGTGGCTACCTCCGTCTCTCGTTTTTAACATCAACTGTTTATGCTTTGTTTTTAATTCTATGTGCGTGACCCTCACAGCCTCTGTCCCTGCAGCACATCTCGCCTCAGCCTACCCTGGGCCTCGCAGTGTGGGCTCCCCCTCTCTCACCTCACCCGCACAGTCCCTCCCCTCTGTCCTCTTGCACCCCCATCCCTCCACCACTTCCACCCCTCTGTCTCTGCGCACCCTCACAGTTCTCCCCCCCCCCCCCCCCCCGTCGCCGCCCACCCTCACAGTCCTACTCCTCTGTCATCTCGCACCCTCACTGTCCCGACATGGCAACGCCGATTTCCCGCCGATGATACCCGGCTGTCGCTTTAGGGGTGGATGAAGGGCAGTTGTAGGGGACCTAAGACCCGGGGAGTTCACAGCCCCCCTCTCTTCGGTTAGTTGCATTCGGCTCAAGGTCAGCAAACACCAGCTCAGCGGCCGAAGCCCGGCTCCAGGCGCTACCCAGCAGTCTGCTCAGAGGTCGGCATGGCCATTTGCGTCGCCAGTCAGTGACATGTATCGTGTAATTAGGGCACACTCTGCTATCTTGTAATGAAAGGCTAATAAACAGGCTTGCGCAGAGCGACTTCATTAGTCGGGGAAAGCAACGCGATATGGCGGGGTGATGGCCTGGAAGTGACAACTGTGTCTGCACACAGGAGAGCATGGCTGGAGGGAGAGGTGGGCGAGGCAACAAGTAACATGGAGAGTCGAGCCAGACTCGAGCTAAGAGTCCGGCTGGACTCTCAGAGCACGATTCGAGTCAGGATCACACAGTTTGGTCACACGTGGAGCCAGGATTTTTAGTTTATCATTATGCAATTCACCTATTAGGTGGCTACCTCCGTCTCTCGTTTTTAACATCAACTGTTTATGCTTTGTTTTTAATTCTATGTGCGTGACCCTCACAGCCTCTGTCCCTGCAGCACATCTCGCCTCAGCCTACCCTGGGCCTCGCAGTGTGGGCTCCCCCTCTCTCACCTCATCCGCACAGTCCCTCCCCTCTGTCCTCTTGCACCCCCATCCCTCCACCACTTCCACCCCTCTGTCTCTGCGCACCCTCACAGTTCTCCCCCCCCGTCGCCGCCCACCCTCACAGTCCTACTCCTCTGTCATCTCGCACCCTCACTGTCCCACCCCTCGCAACCTCACTGTCTCACCCCTCGCACCCTCACTGTCCCACCCCTCTGTCACCTCTCACCCTCACAGTCCCACCCCTCTCTCACCTCTCACCCTCACAACCCCACCCCCTGCATTAAAATACTGCTTTCACTCTCTGCGGTGTCTCTTCCCATCGTCCTCACGCCCTCTTCCTCTCAGCCCCCATCCCCCCACAGTGTTCCCCCTGCATCACCACGAACCGTCTGCCCACCGACACCCCTTCCCTGCATTTCTCCACCCTTACATCCTCACCGTGTGCAGCCCCCCACCTCACACCTCCCACTCCTCCGTCACCCATCCTGTCACACCTCCCAGCCTTGCGTCGCCCTCTCCCTCGCTTCACTCTCACAGTGGTATCCCTCACCTGTCACGCGCCTGCACGCTCTCACCATCCACTCGCTTCCTTCCCATCGTACCTCTCACTGCCTGCATCACCTTGCCCATACCTCCTCCCCCCCGCAGACTCCCAGCGCCTGACCCTATTCATGCTGAAAGCTGGCAGTGTTTGCTGCATCTCGTGATTAACCCCTACGTGTCCTCGCCCTGCCTGTCGGTGCTGCTGGGAGCTATGCCTGCCCTCCTCCGGAGCAGACTCCGCACTCTGCCTTAAACATCTGCCCTTTGGGACTGCCCTTGAACTCGGCACCGCTGCCCTGCCCCTACCTACGGTGGGCAGGAGCCCCTAATGCCAGAGGAGCCCGCTGGGGGGCACTGAGCAGAGAGGAACTTTTCATTTGTGGAGTAAGGGGAGTTTCAAGGGCTGAGGATGACGTCACACGGGAAGCTGCGGAAGGAGCGAGGGGTGCTGGCGGAGTACGAGAGCCAAGTCAAAGGTAAGTGCCCCAAGCCGCCGCTCCCCCCCCCCCCCCCCCCCCCCCCCCTCCGTAGGTGTGTGTCTGAGGCCTGCTGGAAGGGTGGGAGCTTTGGTGTCCGTGAGCGGGAAGTGGTATAAACATCATCATTCTGTGGGGTCTACACTCCTCTCAGTGCATCTCATCTCCCCCCATAGAGCATTGATGTCTATACCACTCAGTGCATCTCATCTCCCCCCGCTACAGCACTGAGGCCTTATCATCTGTCAGTGTATCTCAAGCATCCGACTGTCAGAAAATGAGGCTAACACACCTCTCTCAGTGCATCTCACCCTCTGCTGCCAGAGACTGCGGCCTTATCATGTCGGTGTATCTCACCCCCTGCTGCCACAAAACTAAGACTGAGGCCTGCACACCCCTCAGTGCATGTCAACTTTCCTTCTGCCCGAGAAATGACACATACATAGCTCTATCAGTGCATCTCACCCCCCCCCCCCCCCTGCTGCCAGAGAACTGAGGCCTGCACAGCTATTGCCATTGTAAATGACAATACCATTTATTTATATATAAAAAAAAATGTCTTCTTCCTTCGCTTTTTCCTTCTGATCCCTTTACCTCCACCTTTTTTGTGCTAAAAGAATGATAATACCTGTAATCAAGTGTGTGTATCCGTGCCTTCCTTTAAGTTCGCTGTGCTTGCTCCCCTGCCCCCTGGCTGTGCTTGCTCCCCTGCCCCCTGGCTGAGCTTGCTCCCCTGCACACTGGCTGTGCTTGCTCCCCTGCCCCCTCGCTCTGCTTGCTCTCCTGTGTGTGTGGCTCTGGGTGTTTGTGTGGGCTCTGAGTGTGTGTGTGGGCTCTGGGTGTGTGTGTGGGCTCTGGGTGTGTGTGTGTGGGCTCTGGGTGTGTGTGTGTGGGCTCTGGGTGTGTGTGTGTGGGCTCTGGGTGTGTGTGTGTGTGTGGGCTCTGGGTGTGTGTGTGTGTGTGGGCTCTGGGTGTGTGTGTGTGGGCTCTGGGTGTGTGTGTGTGTGGCTCTGGGTGTGTGCGGGGGGCTCTGGGTGTGTGTGTGGGGGGCTCTGGGTGTGTGTGTGTGGGGCTCTGGGTGTGTGTGTGTGGGGCTCTGGGTGTGTGTGTGTGGGGCTCTGGGTGTGTGTGTGGGGGGTCTCTGGGTGTGTGTGGTGGTCTCTGGGTGTGTGTGGTGGTCTCTGGGTGTGTGTGGTGGTCTCTGGGTGTGTGTGGTGGTCTCTGGGTGTGTGTGGCTCTGGGTGTGTGTGGGTGTGTGTCTCTGGGTGTGTGGGTGTGTGTTACTCTGGGTGTGTGGGTGTGTGTGGCTCTGGGTGTGTGGGTGTGTGTGGCTCTGGGTGTGTGTGGCTCTGGGTGTGTGTGGCTCTTGGTGTGTGGGTGTGTGTGTGGCTCTTGGTGTGTGGGTGTGTGTGTGGCTCTGGGTGTGTGGGTGTGTGTGTGGCTCTGGGTGTGTGTGTGGTGGTCTCTGGGTGTGTGTGTGGTGGTCTCTGGGTGTGTGTGTGGTGGTCTCTGGGTGTGTGTGTGGTGGTCTCTGGGTGTGTGTGTGGGGCTCTGGGTGTGTGTGGGGCGTTGGTTGTGTGTGTGGGGCGTTGGGTGTGTGTGGGGGGCGTTGGGTGTGTGTGGAGGCTCTGTGTGTGCGGCTCTGTATGTGTGTGTGGGTGGCTTTGTGTGTGTGGCTCTGTGTGGGTGTAAATGCAATAGGTCCTGCATTTGCGAGCGATTACGCTATTGGCATTGTAAATGACAATGCCATTTATTTAACGATTAAGCTATTGGCAATGTAAATGACAATGCCATTTATTTATGAATAAAAAAAAAAGTCAACAGCAATGCCAATAGCTCTACCTTTAATAATGCCGAGACCATTGCATTGTAAATGCTTGTGTAAAAATGCAGCGATTTTTACAAAAGTGCCCACGAAATCTAGGCATCCAGACCCCTTTCAAGGGGGTGGGGCCGGTCTGCGGAGGGGTGATATGTGTGTCTTACATTTTGAAGTGAAATGTTCTGTTTGTTGCATAAATAGGAGAGAGAATAATTTCCTTAAATAACTTATGCTGCTAATTTACTCTACCGCTCTCTGCATAGGTCCACCAGGAGAGCCAGAGTCGAGAAACACTGAACTGGCAATTCATTTCCAGTCTTATTCAGTGCATGCAAATATAGCTTATGTAGATATCCTGAAAATATTAAATGGATCCACTGATTTAACACATTCTCTAAAAAGAGGCACGTGCGCCGATAGACATCATGAGAAAATGAGTAAAAGATATAACCACAGCCGGTACTGGCCATTTCCTTTCATAGGTGATCATATCTCCTGACAAGCACCAGGATATCCAATGACCTGAGGCACCTGCATTCATGCCTTTATCTGCTAAAGATTGCCGATTGCCGAAACACTCATTTAGATGAAATGACGGCCTGCACACCAAGCCTCCATCCGAGGAGGAAACTCTGCTCCTAGGTTATCATCACTACTATCATTAGTGGCAGCCTCCGCTCCGTGGGAAGCCTGTGGAGGGGCTGCTCTGTGGGACCCGCCAGGGGTGCTCTCTGCTGATCCCACGATCGAGGGGAGAGAGGCGCGTTGTAGGAGAGCATCCAAAGCATTTCAAAGAAGGCCGTCTCTGTAATTATAGGAACATTTCAATGCAGCTGCAGACCATGGGATCCGTCCCTGCCGGAAGTCTGACTCTACCCCAGCCCTTCTGGGGGCTTCCTTCACTCTCCTGGCTCCTGGACGGGCCCTTGTCTGGAGACGTGCACTGCGCGGGCCTCTGAGGGCCCTAGCGGGGACTTCAGTGTCCGCAGACAGCAGCGTCAGATAGATCAAGGACAAGAGGAATACAGCAGTTCCAGGCGTCAACGCACTACAGACCAACACACTGGGAACAACACACTCAGACCATAAAACACACCAGGGAACAACACACACAGACCACAGACACACCAGGGACAAACACACACAGATATCTGTTTGTTGTAGTAAAAGCCGCCAAATAAAATGCAGCTAAATTGCAGCTAAATTTCCATATTTTTGCCGCTAAATTTCCATTTGTGTGCCGCTAAATTTGCTAATCCATTCAGCTATATCCGGGGGGGGGGGGTCTGATTAAGGAATAGTGCAATGCGTCACACCTTAATCACGTACTTTGCAATGAAGAAATAATGCAATGCGCACCGCTACAATCATGTACTTTGCAATTAAGGAATAATGCAATGCGGGCCGCTACAATCCTTTACTTTGCAATGGAGAAATAATGCAATGCATAGCGCTACAATCGTGTACTTCGTTAGGCAGAAATATTGTCAGGCGTCCTAAGACAGTCCTGCACTTCGTTAGCAGCAATATTGGCAATGTGTATTACGACAGTCAGTGTAGGAAGGTACATCCTGACTATGGTTGCCCCCAACTTTTTTGCCCTGTGTTTTAGCTGGTTTTGGACATAGTCGACCTGGGACCCTGCCAATCAGGACCCCAGGCCTACTGCTCTCTCTTTAAAGTGGATTCCATGTACCCTAGGTACATTTCCAATTGGTACTGGGCCACCCTATCAGACCCTGTAACTCAGGGCATGGGTGTACCCAGGGCTGCCAGGGGCTGCAGCATGTATTATGCCACCCCTGGCTGGCCTCCTAAATTTGACACAACTGGCTGCATGACAGCTGGGGCAAAGTCGTGTAATCACCCTTTGCTGTAGGTGTAGTATACCTATACCTAACCCTAAAATGGACACACAGATTCCTGTCAGTCACTCCTATGGCAGGCCTTGACAATCCTGAAGGCAGAGTGCTTGGAATCGTGTGAGATGGTGCTCTGGCATGAGCTGAGCCTGTCTGCAGCTTGCGGAACCAAGTCCTAATAGCTGTTCCATGATATCGCATACCATATACTCTTAAGTGCATTATAATCCTCGCGGTTAAATGCTAACTTTGGTATTGCTTTATCAAAACATGTTGAGTAAGGTGTCATACGAATTGGAATACTAACCCCTCGCCAGTTCTGGCGACGGGGTTAGCATTCCACCCTTCTAGAGGGACACGACATGTATGTAACTGTGAACCCCGGTTAAAGTTAACTAAAGCCTCAGCTCCACAAAATGGATGCTGCCACCACAGACACGAGTCTGACCCCCTGCAGCTGGGAGTCCTTCCAGCGAGGGGAGCCTGGACAAAGGGTTTCCTGTCAGGGGCGGTGCTAGCACCGTCCCAGACATGGTTTTGTGTATCCTGGGTAGGCAGGGCTTTACAGGAAGGTGACTGCTGAGTGGCACCCCGGTGCTCACTACGCATAGGCCGGTCTGAACCAGTTCCAGGGGCACACCAGCCCCTGGCCTGGGGAAGTCCGGCATGGCAGAGGGGTGTAACCACCCCCCTCCTAGTCCCACCCATAGGCAGGACCTAGTCACCGGGTCAGCCCCCTTTTTTGGTATAAAGATGGGAGCGGGCCCCCTGTTAAAATTAGATCATCTTTGGAATCAAGACACGACTTTCTGCGAAAGGACTTCACGATTTCTTCATCAAGATTCTCCCTTGTGGCTAAGGAGTAGTCACCCTGCATCCGCAGGCACCATCCTAAAGAACACTGCGGTCTGCTGCAAGTCCTTCATCACGAATCCGACGACCCAGCTCGACGAGACCCGGCTTCCCTGGCACCTCTGACCTCTACTCACCTCTACAGCCAAGCTGAGAACCGTGAGTGCGACGAGACCTCGAGGGACCGACGATCGCCAAGACTGCACGACATCTTTACTGCAAGCCCACCGTGTCCTCCACGGGTGAGTGCTTTGGGGTCCGAGAAGCCCCGACCCTGCGCAGCTCCAGCACCCAAGATCAGCCTCCCTGCATCTCCACGATCTGCGTGGGGCCCTTCTGCTGTTTGCTGTGCACCGCGTTGTTTGGCTACTAGCCGGCTGGCTTGTGGCCTTCTGAACGACGCCCGACGACATCACTGCTGCTGGTCTGGTTGCTCCAGACTGGCCCTTGCTTCCTTCTTGAAGAGAGGCACCCCGGACCCTCCTGGTCCACTCCAGACGCCATTTTAGGTCCACCGCGTGGGCTTGAATTTGCCAAGGCTTTGTTGCCCAATCCTGGGTCCAGCGACGCCGACAGCTTCTATCTTCGTGGGACAGCTCGATCCTCCTTCCTGGTCGCCGACAACGCCTCCTGGTCCGTGAGATCTCCGAGCCCAGCGTCACCTACACGCCTTGTCGAGGTGGCTACCATCCGGTGCCCTCCTGGTGCCCACTGACTACTGGCTAGTAGTCTCGAACTTGGTCCCCTCTGCTTTCAGGTGTCATCTTCCATCGATCCAGGCTTGGATCCACCGAACTTTCTTCACTGGTCGCCTGCCAGCAACTTCTTTCTTCCAGGCTCCTGGTCCGTCAACGAGGATTCCCGACGTCTTTTGAGTCCTATGCAGCTGCAGCCCCTGGGCTAGGTAACTTCGGCATTTCGGTGCCCCAGCATAGCCTCACTATCCAAGGCTCAGAATCTACTTTCGTTTTCTCCCTACCAGGTCGGGTTTGCCCGAGAACACTAACTTTGAAAATTCTAGCTACCATAGACTTTGTCCCGCATCTCGCGTGAGAGTGCACACACTGCACCCGAGTCCCCTGGGTCTCCTAGAAGTAATCTAACGATTCTATAGTCAAGTCCTAGCGATTCCAAAGCCTATTAGTACTGTACTTACCTGCTAGTAATTTCGCATTCCACTTTTCAAGTATATGGTTTTCCATGCCCCTCGGGCATTTGTATATACTGTGCTAACTTAAGTATTTTTGTAAGAGATTTGGTTTGTGCTTAGTACCCTGTCCTCATAAAGAGTACAGGGCTGTTGTGATTCTTAATAAATAACTGTTTATTTTCATAACACTTGTGTGGTGTCCTTTCACTTGGTGTTCAAGGGGTATATGTGGTATAACAGCTGGCTTAACACACCCTCTCGAGTCTTTAGCCTTAGACTGCTCGTATCCACGCTACTAGGATAGCTGGTCTATAAGGTTGACTTACAACCAATCATCAATAAGGGTTGCTGGACTGATACATAGTGTTCACTAGAATAGTGACCACTGCATATCAGGCCACCTTCTCACAGTCAGTCTCTTCGATAACAGTTGTCCCCCACGCGTATCAACAATGACATAAAATACAGCTTCTCACTCTGGCCCCAGTACTGTCGCTCCTTTGGCCAGTACGGGCTCCAATCTGTGCCGAAGTAAAGGCTCATGTCGCCAGAAGGACTGAGAGGCAGAGAGTGTGTCCCTCCGAGCCCGTGCCCTGCCCAGGCAGTGATCCACGTTACCCGGGGGGTGTGACCCCACTCTCCTCCTTTAGCAAACTGGGACTTCGTGCAGAACTTTCTCAATGGGCCTCAGTGGCTCAGCCTGGCATCTCAGCTCCTCAGGGGCTGCCGTTTCGTGCCGCGACTGTTAGGAAGGTCTCAGGCGGCCGCAGGGGACACGTACCCCACACCTCTGAGATTATGGTACTCCGGGTGCACGTTCACCACAGCACCCTCCGGGTCTCCTCTTGGCACAAAGCCACACACACAAGGCTGATGGGACTTCACGCCGACTCCGAGTGCACGTTCACCAGGCACTCCTTTCTGCGGTCTCAGAGGGCACCAAGACACGCACACCGCGCTGTAGAAACTCACTTTCTTCTGGTGCACACGATGATCAGCCGATCACCTCCACAGTCCCAGGTTGCACCAAAGCACACACACTGCTTCACTGAGGCTTACTCCAATTCTGGTGCCTGATCTCCAGGCGCTCTTCACCAAAACTTTCGGCTGCACCTCGACAAGCTCATTGCTCCGAGCCTCACTTCTCCTCTGGTGCACTCGATGACCAGGTGCTCTTCACCAGCACCTCCGGTGCACCCAGACACGACCCTGCACTTCTGAGACTGACTCCACTACAGATGCACACGTTGACCAGGCGCTCCTCACCAACGCCTCGTGTGCACCACGACACGCACCATGTGCATCCGAGAATCACTTTACCTTCGATGCACACGCTGACCAGGCGCTCTTCGCCAATGCCTGCGGTGCACCAAGACACACACCCAGCGCGTCCGAGACTCACTTCACCGTCGATGCACCCGCTGACCAGGCGCTGTTCACCAACGTCTCCTGTGCACCACGACACGCACCCAGCGCGTCCGAGTCTCTCTTCTCCGTGTGTCCAAGATCACAGCGCACACCATCGGAGTGTCTCAAGCTGCCAGAACAGGTTCCCACCGCTTTGCTTGAAACTTCTCCAGAAACCTGTATGTTCCGGTGTTTCAAACCAGGAGCCAGCTCACCTCTGACCCTTGGGGTATCAAGATACAGCAAAAAAGGATAGTCTTCTTCAAGCAGGGGGACCCAGCGCACAAAGCACAGTCCCAACATCCTTTTCTTTGGTTCAAACTGCAAACTGCAGACCAGCCCCAGATCATGAAGCAAGGATTGGTCCTTCCCAGCAGTCCTTTCAGTTGTTCCTTCCTTAGCAGAGGATTCTCTTAACCACAAAATGGGTCTAAGCCTTTTCAGTCTCAATCCATTTCTATTCCAACGTTCAAGCTTGCGGTTGCCTGGTTGGAGACACCTTACTCAGACTAACTTACTTGTAAGTCCCTAGTTCATGGTACCAGTGGTACCCAATGCATCTAAGTTAGGGTCTCCCCTCAGTTCCTGCAGCACTTGCTGTGCCACCCAGAGTGAAACAAGGTAAAACATGGCTCCCATTTAGCCACTGCATACTGGAGGGGCAGGTTTAAACTGCTAACTTGACTTTGCGATTTAAGTTCATGGCAAAGCCCAAACCTCTCTTTTTAATATATGTAAGTCACCCATATGGTAGACCTAATGAACCCTAAGGCGGGGTGCTGAGTGCTAAAAGTGGAACATATACTTTTACATATTCCAGCAGGGGAAACTCTAAATTGTCGTTTTTATTGTGGAAGGGCTCGTACCCCCCTTTGACAAGTACAGAGTTACCGGCATAAACCTTAGCCCTGCTAACATCTGGATGAGATTACTAAAGTTGGTACAGTAAGGTATCAAAAATATCATTGCATAAATTCCGATTTAATAGTAGCATCAAATGTAATGTCACTGGTTGGCAAAATGTAGCTTTAAAAGTTGCCACTTTAAGTGCACAAGGTTTCTAGTATCCGTTTATTGTTGTACTTGTGGTCTGTCTTACAGACAGGTTTCTTCCCTCCTCAGGAGAAGTGCTAAAGATTACCAGAAAAGATAAGAATAGAGGCCTGCAACTGGAGGAGGTGTTACCTTCCCCAGGCAGGAAGCAATACAGGTGTTAGCCCAAAACGCAAGCAAATGGAGAACACTTGGGAGAGGGGCTGCTCTATTGTTTAGGTAGACAGACTGGCAGTAGGGACAGTGAAGGGGAAGCCAGTTGTCAAACCGGTTTTCTAAGGGCGTGTAGCCCACTTAGTAACCACACCTCTGGGTTGGGCTAGGGAGTTCTGGATGTAGAGAGAGCGGTTCTGCTATCTTGGGAGTGGGCAGAATGGTGCCTCCTGGGATAGCTAGATGGTACACTTTGCAGGTAGTGGTCATAAGGAGGAAAAAATCCTGGTAGCCCATTGGTTGCCAACCGCATCCTACCCGGAGGGCATTTCCTACACTTAGGGCACCCCTGGCATCCAGAACTCCGATCTCGACTATATGAAGGACTGCCATACATCACCAGGTTCCCGGTAAAGAGAGGCTGCACCGACGTGGACTGCACCTTCTGCATCTGATGGCTAGCAAATAAGAGAGAGAAGTCTTCTCCAGAGCCCAGCCAAATAAAGGAGACTTCAAGGTTGAGCCGGCTGACGACCTATTCGCAGCACAGGGACACAACAGCTGAAGAAACCTGCTAAGGGTGAGTGGTAGCCAAGATTCCTGGACTGCCTCTCCCCATCTTTGCGCAGCACCAAGGACCAGGACTCAATGCTTAGAAGTTGAACCTGAATGTGCTGAACCTGAAAGAGTCATTGAAGTGCAGCTTGGTCTCCAAGAAGACAAACTACAGCCCAGAGAGGGATTCCACTGTGACCACAACACCGGCCAACTGGTAGTCCAGTGGCAATTGGACTGTGGACAGACCGGAGAGGAGCTCGAGGAACATCGAACCGTGTGTCTAAGGCCCCTCATCATCTTCGTGGACTGAGGTTTCCCCCGCTGACTGCGTAGCACCCACAGCATCCTTGAACATCTTCAAGCATACTGTATACTCAGCATCAGTACCACTTCCATAGAAATCTATTGAATAAGGATAAAGTGAATGGAACTGCTGGAATACTGCTTCTTTGGAAGAGGCTGTGGTTTCTGAGGGCCTTGCTGGTCCCCCTGAC
Organism: Lissotriton vulgaris; assembly: GCF_964263255.1. Lineage (NCBI taxonomy): Eukaryota > Metazoa > Chordata > Amphibia > Caudata > Salamandridae > Lissotriton > Lissotriton vulgaris. The sequence goes on along the minus strand of NC_141685.1, from coordinate 1,359,316,620 downwards.
TGACTCCATGCCGGAGTTGGTCACCCCAAGTGACCCTAACTGACAGCATTACAACTTGCCCATCTTTTTTTTTGCTCAATGTTCTGGGTCAAATTTGTTGAATTTGCCAATGCTTGTTTGTGGTTGAGTGAAATGCTGTGATTTACTATACCTTGTAAATTCTATATTTCTGGAACCCTCTGGTGGATCTTTTTCGTTGTGCAATCTAAAAATAGTCTATTTTTTTAATTGGTGCTGGATTTATTTGTTTGTTGTCAATTTCCCCTGTAATTGTTTTGCTTAAATGCTTTAAACTTGTTCCTTTGTGTAAGCCTTGCTGCTCAGAGCCACATATACCTAGGGTTGAGCTGAAGGTTTGACAAACGAACCCTAAAGGCCCAGAAAGGGTTGGTGAGTGTATTACACAGTGAGGTTGCGCAACCACTCCATATAATACGCCTCATTCCTTCCCACCGCCGTTATAACGCATTGTTTATTTTGTAAAATGTCTTCCTGTAGTTATTGAAACTACTGCCCCTTTGTACATTTGCAGGTCGTTCTAAAGTCAGAGCCAGTTCATCCCTTTGGCCTTGCTGTGTATGGAAACTACATTTACTGGACTGACTGGGTGCGCCGGGCTGTCCACAGAGCCAACAAATACTTAAATATCGACATGAAACACCTTCGAGTGGACATCCCTCAGCAACCTATGGGAATCATTGCAGTGGCCAATGACACCAACAGCTGTAAGTCTTGATTCCATTACCCCATCTGGGTTCTTCACCTGAATATCCTTCTGTGCTTTCAAATGACAATGCTTCACAATACGATGCCTCTGCTTGTATAAGACAAGTTTTCAGCTACACTAGATTTAAACCATGCAAGTTCCCACATTCCATGGTATCCATTGGGCTAGATGGGAGAAATGTGCTCAATATATCCTGGTTTCATTTTCTGGTCCGGGATACAATATGCACATTGTCTGCATTTCGTTTGGTGCAGTAACCTGCAGGCAGGAAGGGGGCTTCGTTATTTTCATTTCCAGACAAACAAAAAAGCCAGATATAAACGGCTACCAACTCTTTTGCCCAAGTATCATTTTGGCAGGGAGCCATTTGGAGCCGAAGACCCAGAAGCCAATGCAATGGAAGGATACAAAGGCACACAGCTTACCACTTCACACGTGCTTTAGAGAAACTGACTTTGAGACAGGATTTTGACTTTGTCCACTCCCCCACCCCCTCTCTTTCCTGGAAGTGATGTGCATGTACCTTAAGAATGAAATATCAGTGTGTAGGAAAGATTACACTAATAATGATTTAAATGGGACCTATTATTGTGTTTTTCATTTAGTTCTTTTATAGATCTACTCACCCCAGTGTGGGTGTCAGTGCGTTTTATATCACACATAGAGACACAATAAATTCTACAATGTGTAAATCAATGTAGAGGGAATGTTAATTAAAATAATGCAGGTTGTAAGGTGTAGGAATCCCATCTTGTCCATACTTGTAGATAATATATGTTCAGAGCGAGCTATTGGGGAAACACAACGTCAAGATATAAAATGTAACACCGTGATTGGGGTTGTCTGTACTAACAAGACTTTATTAATTCCTAGGGGAGCCCTTCTTTGCAATCTTACAATACCAATAGATTGAGAAAAAACCCAATAAGGATCAAACCCATGACTTTCAGTTTGCATGCAGCTCCTTGATGCCGGTAAATAGATCACGATGGCATATTAGAAGGATTGCAACTTAAGAACTAGAAGTAACAAAATGATGTCAGTGTCACAAACAATAGTCCACTTAACTATCTAGATAAAATACAAATCTGTGATCTGCATCTTAGACGATGTGCTTTGCAGCAGGCACATTTACCCTCCATGCTACATTGAGTCAAAACTGATTGGACAAACACAGAACTGCATTAGCCACCAGAGTTTTACTTTCCGCTATTATAACCCTCTCACAATTGCTGGGCCACAAAGATCTCTACTGCATGGGTCTTAACATTGCAGTCTCTGTGTGACCAGTTAGGAATGTTATAAGTTTGTCCTAGTTGCCAATTTCTTTGCATCAGAATAAAACAAAAAAATGTTCAAGCTCAACCCTTGTTACTCCACCCAGTTTCTTCTGTCGCACCATGACTCCTAAAGTATGGGTTCCATGAGTCATTTTTCCCCCCAATTCCATCACTGCTCATCTGTGAGGTGCAGCTTCCGTTCTGTAGCACCGAACGCACATCAGCACCTTTAAGCTCACTTTTCAGACTTACGGCGTGTTACTGGGAAAGACACAAGTGATGGCGGAATGCTCGAATTAATTTTACCCACTGGTAAATACCTCTGGCCTACAGCGGAGTCTGCCGTTTGCGCTCACCGTTCCATTAGTCAGGGACCAACGTTATGCCAATCAGCCTCAGTCCTGCTCCAATAGAAAGAGTCCAGTGCAACCTGCCAGAGCAAACCGCCTCTGATGGGAAGACATGCAGCACAATACTCTAATACGGCATTCTGACCATGGTTTTGACACCAGAACAAAAGCTACGGGCCAGTGATGTTGTGACCGAACACAGAAGTCCTTTACATGCCACCTTACCCCAATGTGTTTTTTCTGGACAGCCCTGTGTTTTCTCAGAAATGAGCTCGACGTTTATTCAAGCTCGCTGCATAAGCAGAAGCTGCATTAAATGGTTGTAAGCGCATCCCCAGAAAGGGATATACTTTGTCAATAAAAGGGGTCACACTTTGGTTGTTTGTCAATTAAAGCCAAAAAAGACATTGAGCCCTCTCCAGTGGGCTCCCTCGATACTCGAACTCCCTGTAGGAAATCGCATGGAAACCCAGACATTATGCAGGGCATAGCGGCACAGCTTCTTCAGGCCACACATCGGCTTTCGTCACTACAGCCCTAACTGTCGGCTGGTTTCAACCACTGGCAGACACTCCAGCTTTGCTTAAGAATGAAGGAAAAAAAAACGTAATTAGTCACTGTGAAAACATGCCTAATTAATTATGGGTTCTTACCAACATTTTGTAGCGGCAGCCCTGTTGGAACCGTTGAGTGCCAGGGACAGCCTCCGCCTGGACGCCCTGTAATTCTGCTCCTGGATTACAGGGCCTCTCCGCGCCCTGTCAGTGCTGGTATAATGGCAGGATTTGCTCCAGTAATAAACGGGTGAGCTACAAAGCCCCGTCATTATCTACCATGAACGAAAAGCAATTATCTGAGGACTGAGCCATCCAAGGCCAGGAAGCAGCAGTTTGTGAATGGAAAAAGCTCTTCAACAGCCGTCCTTGTTCGATTTCTTTATTTCAGAAAATGTAGGCCTAGCTAATGCTGTCCAGTCATGCACCTGTAGGCCGCAACAAAAAGAAGCATTGCCAAATATTACAAGGAAGTCACTGGACTTTTAAGGCTACAGAGGCAGAATACATGAATTGTAATTAGGCCCAATTCAAAGCGGCAATGCCACTAAGTAACTTTAATTGTTTAGAAGGTATTCATGGTCTTTGTGTGTATAGGCATTATATGTTAATGCCTTAAAGATTAATTAGATAACTGTTAATGCTTTGATGTGTTGATGAAACAATATTTCACACCATCAACTTCATCAAAGTTCCCAAATAAGAAACTGAAAAAAGAACAGATAAATAAGTAAAAAGTAAAACTGAGAATAAAAAGCATGAGAGGGGTGAATAATTATAAATTAATAAAGATAGGAAATGAGTGAAAATAAAGGAGAAACAAGAAGAGTAGAAAAAGAGAGAAAAAAATGGGAAATGGAAGGATAAACACCAGAAAGTATGAATATAGACAGAAGGGGCAGAAATCAAGCAAGAAAAGGAAAGAATAAATGTGAAGAGACCAGAAATAATGAGAATCTTTTAATACTGCTGGACAGTGGTAGAAATGCAGCAGAACCTGAACGCCACATTTCATTAGTTTTGTTACATAGATTTGCTACTCCTTAACATGTTAGCAGAGGGGTGCAGACGTAATGATTTTAGAATATCTGAAACAGCCATCGAACATGCTCGCTTCTTGTTGGTATGATATACTAATCATAGTGCAGTATTCATACTTTTCAAATGAAACCTTAAAGGGCATTGTTGTTTGCATCTACTAATGCGCTTTCCACTTTGGTCTGTAGGTCACTTCTGTAGTGTTTACAGCATTTTTCCCATAACAAAGGGTCCTAACGCAGAGCGATGCTAGAAAAGGAGGATCAAACATATACTGATTATTTCTTTCATATTCCACGGACAGAACACATTTTATTAAAATAAAATGGGGCAAGGGGTTGCACAACGAAGATATATACTGAGAGATGCTTTACCAACCCTACCATTAAGAAGTAAGGAGATAGGGCAGAGGTCCGTAAACTGTCCTTTCTATCTAAACATATGACTAGCAAAGGGCAGGAGGACTTGATAGGGTAAAATATGAATCTTTGTAGCGTATCTCAATGCTGGCAGTGGGCATAGATTTCATATGCCCAAAGAAAACGTGTCTATTGATCTGTTCTGCTGGGCCCAAATATAACTCTATTGACCACTTCCTTGACTCCGTTAAGCAGAATTTGGTACCTATTTCTGTGTAGTTCTGCCTTCCTCCAGGGTGCATTATCGATAGAGCAGTGTTGGAATCACCACTGTCTGCATATGGTTGAGCCTTGCATTTCTGAAATAGGAATTGCATTAAAGAGACCAGAGTACATCCCAGAAAAGTCTCATCAAACACAGGAGTATAATATTCCCAGCATCATCTTTGCACAACTGGGCCGGATTATTATATTTGTACATATACTGATGCAGTTTGTGTGTATACTCCATAACCCAAGGTTTCTAAGCGAGACTAAAGTAAGTTTCGAAAATGAATGAGGTGATAATGAAAGCAATAATGGTGTGCTATCTGTTTATCCTCTTGAGGGCCTTCATCCTCTTTTGAGCAGCTGTTGGAGGGCTGTCTCTTATAATGTTATCAACGCATTCTATATCAAGTGTGAGTAGAACTGGATACTTAGTGGAAACAGATCACTGTGTATTGCAGGATGTGTTTTGGGTGATTAATATGTACTAATTGCAGATTAGGGGTGTAAGCTTTCCCCTTGCATTGACCAGTAGTCTGGATGATAGCGCTAGTCTTACGGGATACATATTTCTATATTCTCGTCTTACAGACATTGCGTACGGTTTCAGGTGGGCCAGAAGCTTTTTCAGTTTTCCATGCTGCCCTTTGGCCCTACCTGTGCACTTCGGGTGTTTGCAAAGGAGATGGTGGCAGTCACAGCCCAACTGTAGAAGTTTGCAATACCAGTCTTCCCATATTTCGATGACTGGCAACTGAAGTCGGATTTGCCTCAAATAGTTGTGAACTACCTCCAGACAACTGCCGATCAGTTGGCATTGTTAGGATTTTCCATCAACGTGCTAAAGTCACAACAACTCCCCTTCATCAGAGCCATTCTTGACACGGTGCTCTTCAGAGCTATCACTTCACCTCATTGAGTCTAGGACATTTGGGCTGTGATTTCAATGTTTCAGCCTGCTGCTTGAGTCTCAGTGAGGTCAGCTCTGAGGCTTCTTGCAACCACCTTGTGGACCATTCCATATGGAACATTTGGGCGTTGCAGTGGAATCTGAACTCTCAGTGGGTTCAGCACTAGGGAAAATATTCAGATTCCACTCAAGTGTCAACGGACACTGCGATAGACCTGCAGTAGTGGCTGCTCAATCATAATTTCCCCGGAAGCAGGCCCCTCTCCGTACCCCACCATGAAATAACAGTTGTGACGGATGCTTCTTTACTGGGTTGAGGAGGTTATCTTGGAGAGGAGGAGATTAGAGAACTCCGTTTCCCAACAGAGGCTCACCTCCACATCACCTTTTTGGAGTTAAAATAGATTCACTTGGCACTGACACAGTTCCTTCCAACAATCAAGGGCGAACGGGTACAGATTCTCACAGACAAGCAACCTCCATGTGATACTGCAACAAACAGGGTAGAATGGGGTTGTGGGTCATATGACCGGAGGCTCTACACCTTTGGAAGTGACTGATTGCTCATGGAATTTCCAGGATTGCCCAGCACCTGTCCCTTCCTGGTGCCATGTGGATCACAAATGGTGGTTACACTCAGAGGTGTCATAGGACATATTCCTGCAGTGGGCAGAACCATGGCTTGATCCTTCCGCAGAGAACGTGTAGTGTCATAACTTTTGCATTTTTGAGTTCCCAAGACAGTCTTCCTTAGGAGACACCTTTCACCTACATTGGGGCTCAGGACTCCTGTATGTATTTCCCCTCCTACCTGTCTTTCCAGGGTGCTCAAGAAAATCAAGAGAAACCGGGCTTAAGTCCTACTAATATTGCCGGGCTGGGCAAAGAGAATGTGATACCCAGAACATCTAGCCAGGAACACAAGTCCTCTGATCTGGTTGCCCTTTCGAAAGGATCTCCTATCACAGCAGCAGGGCTGGGTCTTGCACCCGAGCCTACATAATCTACAACTAAGTTTGTTTATACAGGACGGTGTGAGAAATTTGTTGTGTGGTATTCTTGCTCCTCGACACATCCAACACTTACAAGCTTCATTAACTGATTTTTATCATTGGCCAAGCAAGACCTGGCTGTGGCCACAATTAAAAGTTACTTATCAGTCCTTTCGGCCGTTTTAGATATACCAGCTCAGCCATCCCTCTTCAGAGCACCTGTTGAGATGCGTCTTTGATGGGGCTGAACCATATGTTCCCACCTACTTTTATAATGCTGCAGTGGATCTAAACCTTGTGTTGACCTACCGGATGTGCTTGCTTTTGAGCTTCTACACAGTTGTCCTTTATAAAACAGTGTTCCTCATCACCTTAACATCTGCCAGGTGGCTGAGTGAAATGCAGGCCTTGTCATCTATTCCATCACTTGTTTAATTTTTTCCAGACAAAGTAGTCCTTCGAACAAAAGCAGCATTTGTGCCCAAGGTAGTCATGACCCTTTTATATAGGGCATTTGATCCCTTTATTAACATTGTATGCACTGCCTCATCCATTGCATGAGGAATGGCTGCATTGCTTCGATTTTAAGAGGCCCTTTAGTTTTTTATATCGAGGACCAGGGAATTTTGTCAGGGTGACCAACTGTTGTGTTTTCTGAATAAAAGCAGGACAAGTTGATACAGAAAATCACCATCTCTAGATATATTGTCTCACTATTGAGATCTTGTGAGGAAACAGGCTTTTTCTTGTTTTATGTCTAAATAGTTGTAAAAATAAAAAACGTCTAATTTTATAAATTGGTGTTGAATTTGAGTGTTGTCGATTTCGTCATTAATTGTTTTGGTGCTTTTTAAATGCTTTACACATATTCCTCTGTTTAAGCCTTGCTGCTCAGTACCACAGCTACCCAGGGTTGAGCTGAGGGTTTTACAGATAAAACCTACTAGACCTAAAGAGGTTGGCAAGTGTTTTACATGGTGAGGTCGCACAATCATACCATATAATGCACCACATTTCCTCACAGATCTGTAATGAGATGGCCAAAAAGCAGCCCCCAGAAGGTTTCAAAGGTTAATCCACCAGAGCAAAGGCTGCTACCACAGCGCTAGTGTGCAGTGGGCCAGTCTTGAACATTTGCCAGGCTGCTACATAGATGTACCCCCATACTTTCACCAAACACTAAATTCTGGATAGTGAGGTCTGGTGGGCCAGTCATTTTGCCCGATCTGTCCTGCAGGATTTCCTGGCTTGAGTGATTTTAAAGATCTAGTGCCTGGAAGCACTGATTTTGTATTTTTTTTGTTTTTAAAGGTGAGGAATCTGAGGTTAGAAGTCTATCAGAAGAACAAGTTGCTTACCTTTGGTAATATCTTTTCTGATAGAGAGTATTTAACCGTAAATTCCTTACCTGACTCCCCCTCCTCTCAATTGTCTGGAATGATCTCAGTCACTTCAGTCGCATGTCAAAAAGTGCTTCACATGGTTTCATATTAATTTCTATGGGCTCCACATCTGTTGGCATGGATGGAGCTCAGAAAGAACCTTACACCAGCACAAGCAGGTGTCCTATATATACTGGTGATTTTGTCATGTGCTTGCAGGACCGGAGTGGCACAAGGTAAAACAATGCCACACAATGCCACCTGCTGGCACAATGGACATTTGCTGTGCAAAAACTTGCAGATCCAGTCTGCCCCCAGGGGATCTTCTTCAAAAGGAGAGGAACCTGCAGGTAGATAGTCTCTACCAGAAAATATGTTACAGAATTCAAGTAACTTGTTTCTGTGTTCCACTGTGGCTGGATGAATGGAGATGCAGTCTCCCTAGGAAGGAAGCATTACCTGTTTTTTCTTTTTTTTTAAGATGTGGGAGCTAGTGTGGCTATACCACTAGAAGTTGTCAGATACTATATTTACTCTTTCCATGGCTAGTGGTATTTTTAAAACGTAGAAACAGATACTCATGCTATGTGTCTCCCTACATGAGATGTTTGAGCTGGGCCTCACAAAAACATCTGTCATTTCTGGTACAGGCTAGACAAGCATGCCCTGGAAAAGTGGCTGTACAGTTCTTCAGTGAAGTATAATTTGCAGTTGCTTCTAGATAATTCTAGTCAGCTGGGCTGCAACTTTCTCCTGGACGACATACCCTTTGTGGGTGTCCTCTGGTCACAGTTGGATTCAGCTGGGCTTGTGCTAGTCTCGCTCTTATTCAGTTACCTGCTCCTCTCCTCTCTCACAGTAGCAAGGTGCCTGCAGTTTCCAGGACTTGATCTCTATCCTCAGCCAAAACAGCCAGCAGCAAGATACTCTTGCTAGTGAAACATAACTGAATTGGTGTGCATTTTCTCTTTGAGTCTGATGGTCTACAAACATCTGTCCCAACAGTCCAGTATTTGTTCTTTGTGAGTGCTGGAAGGAAGCCAGGTCCAACCAAAGTGCCAGCACCTTTCTTATTCTGAAATTTTCCCTTAGTGAAGAAGAGGTTGAGCTTTTGGTTTTTGTCTTCTTTTTCTTCTGTCTTATTTGTCTACCTTCTGGGCTTTCCTGCTAAGGATTAACCAGTCAAGGTACGGGTTAATTTGACCCACACTACTTGAGCCCCAGTATCAATGGTTGCTAGGCAAATGTCAGCACAAAATGGGAGAAACAGAGGAGTGTGTTAGAGATTCTTTCAAGTCCCCCGTGGAGGAGTCCTGAGACCATAGCTTCCGTCTTGCTGAAACACTGCAGAATCAAAATTAAAATAATGTTATGTTAAGTTACATGGTTTATATAGTGCTTGCCCAGCAGTTACTTTTTATCTTCGAGCTTTGGTACAGTGAATACTGCAGTTGTATTTGCTCACTGGAAATTGGAAGTGCATTTTGTGACCAAGCATCCAAACCGTTAAGAAGATTATGTTAATTTGTATTTAGTTAAAAAAAAAAAAAAATTGTAAACCACTGTTGGAAAGTGGGTTATTGGTAGGGGGAAATGTAGGTCTGCCACTGGCAATAAGGCCACTAACACATGGTAGGGCCCAGCATAGGTCTAAGAAAATGATTCCTATGTCAACTCTTGGTAACGTGGCTGCAAGCAGACAGGCTTAACTTCAAAGACAGGTATGTAAAGCATTCAAAAACACAATTTCAGTAAATAATTAAGGGACAACACAAAATAAAAATCCAACACCAATTTATAAACATCGGTAATATTTTTATCTTTTAAATGCACCAAAACGTAAAAAATCCACTTTAGGGAACCAAAGATATGATTTTTTTTAAGATTAGTAATTTTCTAGTACTTAAAAACCAACAGTGCCCCTTTTAGTCATTTCGTTATCTGAAAGAGACACGTTAGTGATAGATTCCTTACCTTAGAATATCCCCAGGCGTCAGACTGGATCCGGAATTTTTTTGCGTAGCAGTACCCTTGCGCGTCGGTAGGCGTCGTCTGCGGCTCCGCGTCTGTCGTCGGCGTCGTGGGTGCCGTGATGACGTCGTCTGAGTACTTAGACGCGGCCTCCGCGTGCTGACGTCAGTTCTTCTTTTTTCCGCTCCAGCAAGCGCAGATCTGGAAAAAGCAGTACTTCTAGTAACTTTTTGACGAACTTTTTTGATCATTTTGATCATCTTTTCGAAGTCGTACGACTCCGATCGGTGCCATAGGGATGCTGGATTCAAGCACTGCGAGGAATGCGACCGCACAATGTCGGTCACGGATCCTCACCACCTGTGCCTAACTTCCTAGGCGTCGACCACGACGACAAGGCCTGCTCCGACTGCCGGGCCCTCTCTTCGAAAGCCAGGTGGGAGCGGTCCCGCAGGCGACTCGAACTCCGGCAGTCGGCCCCGCGCCGCGAGAGGTCCCGGTCCCACGGGAGGTCGAGGGACAGGTCGCGGGGATGGAGCCACCACAGCTCCGGGAGTCGGCACCACTCCTCCGGGTCGAAGTCGTCAGGTAAGAAACACAAGAAGTCGAAGAGGCGTCATCGCTCTTCTGACTCCCACTGATGCTCGTGCGACGCGGCCGGGGGTTCGGTGACACCGCCCACGCGGCTCCGTCGGAGTCGCGGGCGTCGCGTCCAGGCCCACACCCTCCGGTCCCTGGGCGAGACGAGATGCCGGGGGAAATCGGGCGCTTCCTCATGGCCATGAGGTCCCTCTCTCCTCAGACGGGCTCCGCGGGGCCTTCGGGCCCAGCGGACCGTCTGGGGCCCCTAGCGGGTCGGGGGCTTCCCGCGCCGTCGAGTGCTTCGACGCCGCCGGCGCCTTTGGGCCCGGCGCCGCAGGGCCCAACGGTACCGACGCCGCTGGCGCCTTCGGGCCCGGTGCCGCAGGGCCCAGCGGTCCCGGCGTCTTTGGGCCCGGCGCCGCGGGACCCCACTGGACCCGCTTCAGGATCTGGGTCGTCGCCGGTGGACCTTACGACCCCCCCGGCGTCGGTCCGTCAGGTGTCACCTCCGGCTCCGTCCTCGGGCGGCGCCGTCCCCAATGCCTCCCTCGCTCCGGTTCCGACATCGGAGCGGCGCCACTGGGCGCCGATCTCGACGGTGCTTTGGGAGCTTTACTTCAATGAACCGGCCCCACTGGTTGACAACCCTGAATTTCAGGAGATGGGTGATGAGGAGTATTGGGAGGGGTCTGAGGACCCTCTGGCCCGAGAGTGTCAGCCTCTAGAGGACTGGACAGGTGACCTTGGGGATGCCAGTGGTCTGGACACCTCTCCAGACACTGGTTTTGTCTCGCCTCCTACCGTGGCTTCTGAGGAGGGGGCTGCTTACAGCGTGGTGTTGACGAGGGCGGCCAAGGCCTTTGCACTTGAGCTCCCCGTGGCGGCCGTGAGGACTAACCTCCTCACTGAGGTACTCAAACCGCAGGCAAGCTTCTCGGAGCCTCTCCTGCCGTTGGGGGGCAGGGTTCGCCATCACCTGCTCCACTGGCGCACCATCACATCGGACAGGTGGGTGCTGCAAATCGTCCGGAGGGACTACTCCCTCCCCTTCGAGGTGACCCCTCCAGCCATCCCACCACAGTACCACCGCATGTCAGGGGATCACTTGCAACTTCTGAAGGAGGAAGTTACGGCCCTCTTGGCCAAGGGGGCCATCGAGCACCTTCCTGGGCCAGAAGTGGAAAGTGGTTGCTACTCCCACTACTTTCTGGTACCCAAGAAGGGCAAAGGAGGCTTACGCCCTATCTTGGACCTCCGGACCGTCAACCGCTACCTTCGGAAGGAGAAGTTAAAGATGCTGACCTTAGCTCATGTCCTAGCTGCCCTGGACCTAGGAGACTGGATGGTAGCGTTGTACTTGCAGGACGCATATTTCCATATCCCCGTCCTGCCGGGCCACTGGCGCTACCTGCGGTTCACAGTAGGCCACGAGCAGTTTCAGTTTACCGTGCTCCCCTTCGGCCTTACCAGCGCCCCACGGGTGTTCACGAAGGTGATGGCGGTGGTCGCAGCTCATCTGCGCAGGTTAGGGGTTTCAGTCTTCCCCTACCTCGACGACTGGTTGTTGAAGGCGGGCTCGCCCCAGACGGTCGTCAGCCACCTCCAGACGACAGCAGACCTCTTGCACCAGCTGGAGTTCTCCATCAATGTGCCAAAGTCACACCTGTGCCCCTCTCAGAAGCTCCTTTTCATCGGAGCGGTTCTCGACTCGGCGCAGTTTCGGGTTTACCCACCCGAACAGCGGGTTCGGGATATACAGGCTCTGATTCCAATCTTTCAGCCTTTATCCCGAGTTTCGGTCCGGTTGACGCTGCGGCTTCTGGGGCTGATGGCTTCCTGCATCCTTCTGGTGCATCACGCCCGTTGGCGGATGCAGGCTCTGCAGTGGGACCTGAAGTTTCAGTGGGCCCAGCATCAGGGCAACCTGTCAGACCATGTCCTGATCTCGGAGGGCACTGCGAGACCGCTGCAGTGGTGGCTCACGGACCGCGATTGGGTCAGCGGCAGATCCCTCTCCCTTCCCCAACTGGAGCACGTAGTTGTGACGGACGCGTCCCTCCAGGGCTGGGGAGGCCACATGGGAGAGGAGGAGATCAGAGGCCTCTGGTCTCCGGCGGAGTCCCAGCTCCATATCAACCTTTTGTAGCTGCGGGCGATTCGTCTAGCACTGAAGGCATTCCTCCCCTCTGTCCTGGGGAGTGTAGTGCAAGTGTTCACGGACAACACCACCGCCATGTGGTACTGCAACAAACAGGGCGGGGTGGGGTCGTGGACCCTCTGCCAGGAGGCTCTGCACCTCTGGCAATGGCTGGAACATCAGGGCGTCAACCTGGTGGTTCAATACCTGGCAGGTTCTCTGAACGCCAGGGCGGATGAACTCAGCCGCCGGTGCATGATGGATCACGAATGGCGTCTGAACTCGGACGTGGAGCAAGGTCCCTTTCAGCAGTGGGGAGAGCTTTGGTTAGATCAATTCGCCACCAAAGAGAACGCACAATGTCATCAGTTCTGCGCGTTGGAATTTCCAAGGCGGCACTCGCTCAGAGACGCTTTTCGTCGCGAGTGGAGTTGCGGTCTGTTAAACGCCTTTCTGCCTATACCACTTCTGCCCAGAGTGCTGAAGAAGGTCAGGCGCGACTGGGCCCAAGTCCTCCTTGTGGCTCCGGACCGGGCACGAAGGTACTGGTATCCCGAGCTACTCAGTATGTCAGTCGATCCCCCGGTTCGTCTGCCATTTCAGGAGGACCTTTTGTTGCAGCAGCAGGGGACAGTCCTCCGCCCGAACCTGTCCAGTCTCCACCTCCATGCTTGGAGAGTGAGCGGCGGCAGTTGAGGCCATTTGACTTCCCTCCTGAAGTCTGTAACATCATTCTGGCAGCCAGGCGTCCCTCCACAAAGTCGGTGTATGCCTGCAGGTGGAACAGATTTGTGGCATGGTGCACAGCAAAGGCTGTGGATCCTCTTCCTGCCCCTCTTTCTGAGGTTCTTCTCTTTCTTCTTTCTCTTGCCCAGCAGGGCTCTGCTCTGGGCACTCTTAAGGGCTACCTCTCTGCCATTTCTGCCTTCTTGAGGCTTCCTGATCAGCCTTCTCTTTTCAAGTCCCCTGTTGTAAATAGATTCTTGAAGAGCATCACGCACATGTTTCCTCCTGTTCCTTTCGTGATGCCTCAGTGGGCCTTGATCCTTCTTCTCACATATCTGATGTGCGCTCCTTTCGAGCCACTTCACAATTGCCCTCTTCGTCTTCTAACTCTTTAAACTGCATTCCTGGTTGCCATCACCTCTGCCAGGAGGGTGAGTGAGCTCTAGGCTCTATCTTCTATGTCTCCTTTCCTTTCTGTCCATCCGGACAAAGTTGTTTTAAGAACGCGTCCTTCTTTGCTGCCCAAGGTGGTTACAGCCTTTCACATCGGGCAGTCAATCATCTTGCCCACCTTCTTTCCGCATCCCTCGAAAGAGGAAGAGAGGCTCCACCGTCTGGACCCAAAACGTGCGCTCTCCTACCTTGATTGCACACGCCAGTTCCGGGTTGACGACCAGCTCTTTGTTGGTTACGTGGGCGCGAAGAAGGGACGGGCAGTGCACAAATGAACCATCTCTCGGTGGGTCGTGTTGTGCATCAAGGTCTGTTACTCTTTGGCTAGAAAGGAGCCCCCTGTTGGGCTGAGGGCCCATTCCACTCAGGCCACAGCGACTACTAATGCCCTGGGTCGGGGAGTACCCTTGCAGGGCATCTGTCAGGCAGCTACGTGGGCCTCGCTGCACAAGTTTGCTAGATACTACTGCCTGGACAGCCATGTCCGGAGAGATGGCTTTTTCGGCCGCTCTGTTCTCCAGGACTTTCTGGTTTGATCTTGGTTCGCAGACCCACCACCAGGGTTGGTATGTCATATGGTTACTGCGTTTCTATATATTGTGTTAAGTTAGCATGAGTTTATTAAATGTTTAAACGACATATTTTCCTTCGGCTTCAGTTTGCACACGACACCTAATTGTTATTGTAGCTTTCAACCTAGACGAAAGATGTGATTTATTTGAGAATAATATGTTATTGCTCTGATATCAGTCGTGCTTGGTACAACTGTCTGCACACTGAGAACTGCACCCTCTAAGAATAACCTAACACAAGGTTGCTGAAAGCCTGATCCTCGCACTACATTAGACATAACACAAATAATGTTGCTGCCAACATTGGGCTCTACGCGAGTTTAAGATAGTTACAGGGAATGAATCAACACACTTGATGCTTCGCATGCAGAGAGCTGGTAGCTGTTGATGTGATCTACTCCTACTGAGAATTAGAGATCTGAAAGAAACACGTTAGTGTTAGATTCCTTACCTTAGAATATCCCCAGGCGTCAGTCTGGATCCGGAAACTTTTGCGTAGCAGTACCCCTGCGCGTCGGTAGGCGTCGTCTGCAGGCGTCCCCTGCGGCTCCGCGTCCGTCGTCGGCGTTGTGCGCCGTGATGACGTCGCTGGAGTATATAGACGCCGCCTCCGCGCGCTGACGTCAGTTCTTCTTTTTTCCACGCCAGTAAGCGCAGATCCGAAGAGCAGTACTCCGGTCTTTTGACCAACTTTGTTAAACCTTCTAATCTCTTTTTGGTGCCTGGTAGGATGCCCGGTTTCAAGAATTGTGACGGGTGTGACCGCACGATGTCGGTCACGGACCATCACCGACTCTGTCTCCGGTGCCTGGGCCCCGACCACGACGTGGACGCCTGCGTCGACTGCCGGGCTCTCACTAACAAGGCTAGACGGGAGTGGTCCCGCAAGCTGCTTGAGCTCCGGGTGTCGGCCCCGCGTCGGGAGCGGTCTCGGTCCGGCCGGAGGTCCAGGGAGCGTTCGAGGGAGCGGTCGCGGAGCCGCGCCGAGCGCTCCGGAAGTCGTCACCATTCGGCGGGCTCATCAGGTAAGAAACACAAGAAGTCGGGGCGTCGTCATCGTACCCCCGACTCCCCCCGACGCTCGCACGACGCGGCCGGGGGTTCGGGTGACCCCAACTCCGCGGCTCCGCGAGAGTCGCCGGGGCGGCCTGCCCCATACCCTCCGGTCCCTGGGCACGGTGCGACGCCTGAGGAGATTAAGGCGTTCCTCATGGCCATGAGGGCGCTCAGTTCTCCGACGGGGCCTACGGCGCCTTCGGGCCCAGTGCTACCGTCCGGGGGCCCTAGCGGGTCGGGTGTCCCTGGCTCGACGCCATCGGGTGCTTCGGCCCCGGTGCCGCCGACGGCTCCGACCCCGGCGCCGCAAGGGCCTTCGGGGTCGACGCCGGCTGGCCTACCGGCTGGTTCGGCGCCGATTCCATCTGGGTTACCCCCGACGCCGCCCCCGCGCGGCGCCGATTCTCCTGTGCCGGCTTCGGCCGGCGCCGTGGCTCCGGGCGGCACCGTCCCCATTCCTTCCCCAAATCCGGACGCGGAGTCGGACCGGCGTCGATCGACGCCGGGCTCGACGCCGATGGGGCCTGTGAACCCCGAGGAGCCGGTCTGCATCGTTGACTCAGAGTATGGAGATGATGAAGAGTACGGGGAAGGTTGGGAGGGGTCTGAGGACCCTCTGTCACGTGAGTGCCAGTATGACCCGGACTGGACAGGTGATTTGGGGGATGCCAGTGGTCTGGACGACTCTCCTAACCCTGGTTTTGTCTCTCCTCCTTCCGTGGAGTCGGTGGAGGGAGCTGCATATTCAGTGGTGCTGATGAGGGCTGCCAAGGCCTTACACCTTGAGCTCCCCGTCGCGGCCGTGAGGCCTAACATCCTCACTGAGGTCTTCAAACCGCAGTCATGCCCACAGGAGCCACTGCTGCTGTTTAACGAAGCCTTGTCAGACGTTCTGTTGGGCACGTGGTCCAGGCCCGCTTCAGGTTCGCCTGTTGATCGGAACGTGGCCAGACGCCACCGTCCTTGTCCGGACGACCCCAAATTCCTGTCCGCCCATCCCACTCCCGAGAGTCTGGTGATCCAGGCCTCTACCTCCCAGACCGCATTCCTGTCGGCCCCGCCCGATCGGGAATCCAAGAGGTATGACCAGTATGGTAAGAAGGTCTTCTCGTCCCTGAGTCTGGGACTGCGGTCTTGCAACACCGCATGCCTCTTGGGCCGCTACACCCACTCTGTGTGGGACACGGTCGCGGAAGTGCTGCCAGAATGCCCCATGGAGGTGCGGGCGAAGCTCGACAAGGCTGTGGCTGAGGGCCGAGACGCAGCTAAATATTCCATACGGTGTGGTCTTGATACGACCGACTCGCTGGGCAGAGCTATGTCAACGACGGTGGCGATTCGTCGCCACGCCTGGCTGAGATCTGCCAACTTTTCGGCAGACGTCTAAAATGCCTTGATGGACATGCCGTTCGATGGCTGTCGCCTCTTTGGTGACAAGGCGGACCACGCGCTGGAACGCTTCAAGGACTCCAGGGTCACGGCCAAGTCCTTGGGTCTTTCGACCCAGCGCCAGCAAACGGGTTCGTTTCGCCCCTTTCGTGGCCAAGGAAGGGGCGTCCCCACACGTGCTGCCAGCCACGCACCGCAACAATCTTTTCAACGCGGTGGCGGCCGTGGAAACCGCCGTGGAGGCGGTCTGGGTGCACGGCGGGGTCAGGCCACACCTCCCCCCGCAGCATCTGCCTCCAAATCCTCCTAGTCCGTGCTTTCGGCCCCATGTGACGCCAGTGGGTGGCAGGGTTCGCCATCACCACGCTCACTGGCGCACAATTACATCGGACAGGTGGGTGCTGCAACTCGTCCGAAGGGGCTACTCCCTCCCCTTCGAGACTACTCCTCCAGCCATGCCACCGCAGAACCACCGTGTGTCGGGGGACCACTTGACCCTTCTGCAGGAGGAAGTTACGGCCCTCTTGGCCAAGGGGGCCATCGAGCGCGTTCCTGGGCCAGAAGTAGGGCGTGGTTGCTATTCCCACTACTTTCTGGTACCCAAGAAGGACAAGGGGGGCCTACGTCCTATCTTGGATCTAAGGAACGTCAACGGCTTCCTCTGGAAGGAGAAGTTCAAGATGTTGACGTTAGCTCAGGTCTTGGCTGCTCTAGACCCACAAGACTGGATGGTAGCGTTGGACTTGCAGGATGCGTATTCTCACATCCCCGTCCTGCCGGCCCACCGACGCTACCTGCGGTTCACGGTAGGCCAGGAGCACTTTCAGTTTATCGTGCTTCCCTTCGGCCTTACCAGCGCCCCACGGGTGTTCACAAAGGTGATGGCGGTGGTCGCAGCCCATCTGCGCAGGTTAGGGGTTTCAGTCTTCCCCTACCTAGACGACTGGTTGTTGAAGGCGGGCTCGCCCCAGACAGTCGTCCACCACCTTCAGATGACGGCAGACCTCTTGCACGACCTGGGGTTCTCCATCAATGTGCCGAAATCACACCTGTGTCCCTCTCAAAAGCTCCTTTTCATCGGAGCAGTTCTGGACTCGCCGCAGTTTCGGGTTTATCCTCCGGAACGGCGGGTCCGGGATATACAGGCTTTGATTCCCATCTTTCAGCCGCTATCCCGGGTTTCGGTCAGGTTGATGCTGCGGCTGCTGGGGCTGATGGCTTCCTGCATCCTTCTGGTGCATCACGCCCGGTGGCGGATGCGGGCTCTGCAGTGGGACCTGAAGTTTCAGTGGGCCCAGCATCAGGGCAACTTGTCCGACCACGTCTTGATCTCGGAGGGCACTGCGAGACAACTGCAGTGGTGGCTTACGGACCGCGATTGGGTCAGAGGCAGATCCCTCTCCCTTCCCCAACCGGAGCACGTTGTCGTGACGGACGCGTCCCTCCAGGGCTGGGGTGGCCACTTGGGAGAGGCAGAGATCAGAGGCATCTGGTCTCCGGCGGAGTCCCGGCTCCATATCAACCTGTTGGAGCTACGGGCGATTCGTCTAGCACTGAAGGCATTCCTCCCCTTTGTCAACGGGAGTGTAGTGCAGGCGTTCACCGACAACACCACCGCCATGTGGTACTGCAACAAACAGGGCGGAGTGGGGTCGTGGACCCTTTGCCAGGAGGCTCTGCGCCTCTGGCAGTGGCTGGAACGTCAGGGCGTGACTTTGACGGTTCCACACCTGGCAGGTTCTCTGAACGCCAGGGCGGACAAACTCAGCCGTCGGTGCTCGATGGATCACGAATGGCGTCTGAACTCGGACGTGGCGCAAGGCCTCTTTCTGCAATGGGGAGAGCCTTGGTTAGATCTATTCGCCACAGAAGAGAACGCGCAATGTCATCAGTTCTGCGCGGTGGAGTTTCCAAGACGGCACTCGCACGGCGACGCCTTTCGGCGCGAGTGGAGTTGCGGTCTGTTATACGCCTTTCCGCCTATACCACTTCTGCCCAGAGTGCTGAAGAAGATCAGGCGCGACCGGGCCCAAGTTATCCTTGTGGCTCCGGACTGGGCTCGAAGGTACTGGTATCCCGAGCTTCTCAGCATGTCAGTCGGTCCCCCGATCCGCCTGCCCCTTCAGGAAGACCTTCTGTCGCAGCAGCAGGGGACGGTCCTCCACCCGAACCTGTCCAGTCTCCACCTCCATGCTTGGAGATTGAGCGGCGGCAGTTGAGGCCATTTGACTTGCCTCCTGAAGTCTGTGATGTAATTCTGGCAGCCAGGCGTCCCTCCTCTAAGTCGGTATACGCCTGTCGGTGAAACAGATTTGTGGCATGGTGCACAGCAAAGGCTGTGGATCCTCTTTCTGCCCCTCTTTCAGAGGTTCTTCTGTTTCTTCTTTCTCTTGCCCAGCAGGGCTCTGCTCTGGGCACTATCAAGGGCTACCTTTCGGCCCTTTCCGCCTTTCTAAGGCTTCCTGATCAGCCTTCTTTGTTCAAGTCCCCTATTGTAACGAGGTTCTTGAAGGGCATCACACACATGTATCCTCCTGTTCCGTTTGTGATGCCTCAGTGGGACTTGAACCTGGTTCTAACCTTTTTGATGTGTGCTCCCTTTGAGCCCCTTCATTCTTGTCCTCTCCGTCTCCTGACTTTAAAGACGGCTTTCCTGGTTGCCATCACCTCTGCCAGGAGAGTGAGTGAGCTCCAGGCTCTTTCTATCCAACCCCCTTTCCTGTCCATTCATCCTGACAAGGTGGTTCTTAGGACTAGGCCTTCTTTCCTGCCCAAAGTAGTTTCTGCTTTTCACATCGGGCAGTCCATCACCCTCCCTTCCTTCTTCCCGCCTCCGCATCCTTCAAAGGATGAAGAGCGGCTCCATCGTCTGGACCCAAAACGTGCGCTTTCATTTTATATGGATCGCACACGCCAGTTCCGGGTGGATGACCAACTGTTTTTTTGGCTCCGTGGGTGCGAAGAAGGGACGGGCGGTGTGTAAACGGACCATCTCTCGGTGGGTCGTTCTGTGCATCAAAGCGTGCTACTCTTTGGCTCGGAAGGAGCCTCCTGTTGGGATGAGGGCCCATTCCACTCGGGCCACGGCTGCTACTACTGCCCTGGGCCGGGGAGTCCCTTTGCAGGACATTTGCCAGGCGGCTACGTGGGCCTCGCTGCACACCTTTGCGAGGCACTACTGCCTGGACAGTCAAGTCCGGAGGGATGGCTTCTTTGGCCGTTCTGTCCTCCAGGACTTTCTGGTGTAGGAATGTATTGGTTCGCAGACCCACCACCGGGGTTGGTATTGCTGGGGTATCTATTCTAAGGTAAGGAATCTAACACTAACGTGTTTCTTTCAGATGAACAAGTTACTTACCTTCGGTAACGATATATCTGTAAGAAACATTAGTTAGTGTTAGATTCCTTACCGAACCCACCCATCCTCCCCGTTCTGCGAACTGATACCTAGGGTTAAGGACATCCCTTTCAGGGCCCTAGTTTCAAATGGCACCAGTGTTGGTTCTCTCATGGCTCTGCGTTTTCTGGCGCGGAAAAGCTGTGTACAAAGAACTGACGTCAGCGCGCGGAGGCGGCGTCTATATACTCCAGCGACGTCATCACGGCGCACGACGCCGACGACGGACGCGGAGCCGCAGGGGACGCCTGCAGACGACGCCTACCGACGCGCAGGGGTACTGCTGCGCAAAAGTTTCCGGATCCAGACTGACGCCTGGGGATATTCTAAGGTAAGGAATCTAACACTAACTAATGTTTCTTACAGATATATCGTTACCGAAGGTAAGTAACTTGTTCGTATGGGCCCGCCCTGCTAGAACCCAAACGAGACCTTCTTAGATATAATATAATATGCTGAATAGGGTGCGCGAAATATAGGTGAAACAGAATTCTATAGATTTTTGCATCATAACATGCTATCACCTTTTGCTTATTATGGATTAGTGACTATGCTGCTAACTCTGATTTTTATAATATGTATGTTGGTATTATACAAGATACTGCGTTTGAGAACTTTGCATTGAAAAATAAACATTTCAAACTTGCACGTGTGTGCTTTGACTCCCAGTTTCGGTTTGTAATGATTATATAACGAAAGAGTGTTCATGTGTTCCACGATACCTGAGGTACCCTAAGATCATGTTCTGGATTGTCTAAGTCATTGGGAAGTAATTACTACCGATGAGACACTGTAGCTAGCTTGGTAAGGGGATTTCTGAAACAAAGGTGAGTTTTGGGTCACCCTAACTCACCCAGGTTCTAGATCTCTGTGCACAGTTCTGTGGGAGAACGGAAACCCTGCTACAGTATTGCTGGGGTATCTATTCTAAGTTAAGGTATCTAACACTAACCTGTTTCTTTCAGATGCACAAGTTACTTGCCTTCTCTAAGAAAAAGTAGTAAGTGTTAGATTCCTTACCGCCCCACCCATCCTCCCCGTTCTGCGAACCGACATCTAGGGTTAAGGTATTCCCTTTGAGGGCCCTAGTTTTATGGCACCAGTGTCAGTCTCTGGCATGGCTCTGCGTTCCTGGCGCGGAAAGCTATGTACAAGAACTGACGTCAGCGCGCAGGGGCGGCGTCCAAGTACTCCGACGTCATCCCGGTGTCCGCGACTGACGCGGAGCCACAGACAACGCCTACCGACGCGCAGGGGTACTGCTACGCAAAACTTTCCTGATCCAGTCTGACGCCTGGGGATATTCTAAGGTAAGGAATCTAACACCAACTACTGTTTCTTACAGATATATCGTTACCGAAGGTAAGTAACTTGTGCTTTAACTGTACTCTAATGTGTTCCTTTCAGCTCTGCACTGGCCCTGGGCCTGGTTAGGCAGAGCCCAGGGTCAGTCAAAATCATTCACCACCAGCATCAGTCAGCAAAAAGTTGGGGGGTGCCCAGGGCACAGGATGACTTTACAACAACCACTTTGTCAGACTCTCAAAACATGTATAATAGGCTCAAAGGGTGGTGTTTCCTCAGTGATGTATATTTATCTGATCTCTATTTTTGTGTGTAGGCGAGCTGTCTCCCTGTAAGATCAACAATGGCGGATGCCAGGATTTGTGTCTATTGACAGCCGAGGGCCGGGTGAACTGCTCCTGCCGTGGTGAGCGGGTTCTGCTGGAGGATTTCACTTGCAAAGGTGAGTGAGTTGCTGGATTGGAGTGGTTGTGTATGGGTGCCCTTAATGTGACCATTAGACTGCACTATGCTGTGTATTAATGTATCTGTTGTAACAATATCTTCCTTCTCTTCTAAACACCCTCATATTTTCAAGTCCTCATCATAACCAGTTAGCCTCCCGATTTCTGCCTTAAGCATGGCATGCTGAGGCTCTCCACTAGTTTCTCAGCATTGCACGCATTACTTTTCTTAAGGTGGCACCAAGGTCTCTCTCCATAGTATCCTCGTTGTTGGAAAAGTGTCCATTCTGCAGTCCTCATTATGGCAATGAGGATACCAAATAGTGTTCTTAATATGATATCCAAGATTCCATATTCTGCCTTTAGATAGTGCTAGTGACAGAGCTAAGCATGTCACCAAATATTGTTTGTCATTTTGGCAGTGAAGACATCCATTTAGGTAATTAGATCAGAGGTAACCCAAGAAGAGACTTTGTAGTCAACAGAAGCATCCCGTGAAGGTGTTGAGCAGCCTCATTGACCACTAAACAATACTATCTTAAACTAAAACTCTCACACAGGTTATTTTCTTTGCTGCCCCACTCGACAAAAGTACAAGAATATGTAACCCAATTCAAACAAGTTAACCGTACATTGGCACCAGTGATGAATAATACAGGGTTCAAAAGTGCTGCTCAGCTCACTCCTCTATTGAATGTTGTATCATTCAATAGAGGAGTATTGAGCTGAGCAGCACTTATGAACTCTGTATTCTACCACCTCTGAGTCGTTACAGTGTTTTTGCCATTCCTCCTATTTAAATATTAGCAATCCCACCCGTATTTACCAAAGTTATCCAGAGCAACAGCACATGCTTTGATCTACTGGTATAACTACTACTGGACACCGCAGTCAGACTTTCCAGCTGAGCCAGAAACGAAAACACATTATTTGGCCTCTGGTGTCTCTCAATCCTATGTCACAGGTAAGGGAAACTGTATTTCATCTACACTACATGGCCTAAAGAACAGTACACAAAGATTTCCATGTACTGCAGAGCCAAAAAAGGAAGCAGATTATTTTCTCTGCAGGCTCCTTGGAAATCTATTACTCTATAAATCAAAGTAAGCGGAGTTACAGTCCCTACCTGAGAAGTTACATTGGGGGTTTTTTCTCTCCAGCATTTTGCAGGCATAGCACTTCATGTATAAATGCAGCTATATACATTGTGGTACAAGTCCCCCATCCACATCATATGCTTGGCAAGAGGCCATCCAACTTCGATCTCAGCCTGACCTAAAATATACTGCTTCCGGAGCATTTGATGGGATACAACAATGCTTTGACACCTAGTTGGAATACAATGAAAGTTTCAGGTATCAGAGAGACTCTGATTTTTTTAAAACACTTCTGAATCAAAATGTTATTTTAAGTTGCATGGTTTATATACCTTTACTAGAAATATTATATTGGAGGAGGAGAACTCAACCCATGTTATACCAAATGTGCAGGAGTGTATTAATTTGGCTGCCAAGCACTTGACTCTCACTGTACTTAATCTGTGTGTTTACCCCTGCAGCCCTGAACTCGACTTGTAATCCTCACGATGAGTTTGAATGTGGCAACGGAGATTGCATCAATTACAACATGACCTGTGACCGGGTGGCCCACTGCAAGGACAAATCAGATGAGAAACAATCATTTTGCAGTACGTTCCAGATCGGCCTTGTTGGGCTCTGAATTTGTTTATTTGCTCCTCAACGTATTTCTCATTTTAAGAAAGTAGGTCACCAATGGCAGTGCTAGTGCTGCCATGCCCCCTTCTGCAGGAGTTCAAAGTATAGTCTTGTGTGAGTCGGGCAGGGCGAGGTGGCTATTGCCATTGGAGATGTGTGGTAGATAGGAGTACCCCAGATTTTCATTTAGGCGGCTTCAGTGGTGCGGATAGCACTTTCAAGAGAAAGCAGTATTGAGAGTGCAACGAAGAGGAAGCGTTGTTATCTGTTGCATATTACACACAAGTTCCTCCCTTCATTTTTTTGGTATTTTTGGGTGGCAGACAGTTACATGATGTTAAGGGACATTTAAAAAGAAACGGTGGAGGAAGGAAGCTATTTGTTTTTTCACGGTGATTGTTGTCCTTAAGTAGCATGTGAAGGCAGGCTTCTCTGTGCATTAAGCAGGTGGTGACAGCACAGTGTCAAAATGTCCAAGAAGTTTAGTGTGAAAACCGTGTTATCATGCTATACTCCTTATGCCCTATAAAAGCTGTTACTGGACTCTTATGTGGCATTTTTGTTGTCCACTCTTGTATGGCATTGATGCTCTTCTGCCTGAGATGCAGATCTCATAACACTGCAGAAGTCTGGAGGAACCAGTCCCACTACTTTCATGAGGTATCTGGTCATTAAGGTGAAGATTGTGTTCCATGCTGTTTCATTGTTGTCTTTGATTGGTCTTTCCTTTATTATTACAGGCACACGGCACTGCAAGAGAGGCTACATGCACTGCCTGAACAACCGTTGTATTGCCAACTCCTTCCGGTGCAATGGAATTGATGACTGTGGGGACAACTCAGACGAGATATCCTGCAATAGTAAGTCCTTGCCCGGCTTCTCATCAGGGATCCATAGAACAGATATAATGGTGGTCGCTCAATCAAAGAGAGAAAACAACACACAAGGGACATGAAAGCAGCCATTTATCTTCCTTATTG
Source organism: Lissotriton vulgaris (assembly GCF_964263255.1). Taxonomy (NCBI): domain Eukaryota; kingdom Metazoa; phylum Chordata; class Amphibia; order Caudata; family Salamandridae; genus Lissotriton; species Lissotriton vulgaris. Next base: position 1,359,292,035 of record NC_141685.1, on the reverse strand, counting down.
TTTAAATCAGTATGTTGACTACAGAACAATGGCAGATGTTCATTTTTGCGAAGGGTAATCCTTCTACATACAGGGAACATAACAATTCTTTCATTTATGTTGTGGACATTATTTTAGGGAGAGGTTTTGTGAGTAACACTTTGAATAAGTTCTTCAAAAGCCAGTGGTCCATAATGGGTATAGTAAAGATTGTTCTAGCAAAGACGTCATCAAATTTAGGAGAGCCCTGATTTCATGCAAATCTACATCCATATTTTTTTTCTTTCTCTTTAGAACCATTAAACACAGACCTCTCAGCATATTTTCAATTGCTAAGCAATGTAGGAAACTGGCTCTTTATGGAATATATCAATAGTCTGATATACCGTGTAAAGAGTCCAGGGGTTCCTTTATAAGTGGACAGGGGCTTGCTTCAGCAATCCAAAGGGTCTCTATTAGGGGTAGTATGGACGAGCAGCCTTTGGCTTAACCGACAGGAGTGCAAGACATCTAGAAATACACACAATGATCAGGAAATGACACACATGACTCAAGTAGGATATCCACCCCAATTTATAGAAATAGCAAGTATCTGTTTGAGGCATAGGAGCTGTAGATTGTATACTTTAGCATGGATCGCCATCTGGTGTTGGGCTCGGATGCTTGCACTTTATTTTAGAAGTCTTTGTAGTCACGAGATAGGTGACTCCTCCTCTGGATAGTAGTGCGCATGGGCATCAACTCCATCCTTAGATTGTTTTTTCTGCCATCGGGTTCGGTTTTAATTTGCTGCGCTCCGGGTCGACGTCCTTTCGATTCCCTTTCGACACACAAAACTCTCACCGATCGACGGTATTGTTTCGATCGCGATCTCTCTTGACGCGTATCTAGTTCTAAAGAATTATTCGAGTCCAGTTGTCGACGTGGGCCATTGGGCTGATCGACACCATCAACCAGCATATGGAAAGGACTCCATTTAGAAAATGCAAATGTGGGGCTAAATTCCCACACTCAGATCTCCACAAGGTCTGCAACCTTTGTCTCTCGCCACAACATGAGTCAACACTGCATGGCCTGTGAGTCTTTCAGTTCTAAGAAGACCATACTTGGTTGCCGGGCTCGAAGTCCCGAAATGTCCAGTTCAACAGTTTCTGTGCCGGAAGACATGTTCGAGGCTGGCACCGAAGATCTGGAACCAGAGACAGACCATCTTCGGCACCGAAACATAAAACCTAGGTCTCATCGACCCCAGAATCTTCGACACCCAAACCGAAACCAAAAGTAACAGTCTCTCCGGCACCGAAGCAAATTCAACCCAAGTCCTCTGAGCTGTAAAAACAACTAAACTCTGAGTCGAAAACTCCGTCTAAGCAAAAGGAGACAAAAATCCCTCCTAAAGCTAAGCAAGACAGGCCAAAACACCACTCTGAGCCAAAGTCCTCGGCACTCAAAAAAGACAGCGGATCCAAAGAACTTGTCCATCCAGATCCTAAGCAAAAAACACTCCATATTGACCCCATTACTGGCCACGTCACCTCCATAAAAACCTAAAAAGATAAAATTGGACACCTCAAACTCCTGAGAGGAAAAAAGACTCCTCAACCTCACCTATGAGGCCTTTCTCTCCACCTCCACAACCAGCAAACATTATAGCCTCTCCAGCACACTCTCCAGTTCCTCCGCTTTCACCTACACCACAAGAGGATGATGAGGATATAGGAGGTGAGGGTGAGGGAATATACCCACATCTCACAGATACTGATGATGATACACACAGTACCCCACCTCATGACTCTTGGGACGACTACAATGTCCCAGATGTGCCTGAGTGAGATTTATATCCCTCTAGACCACCCCCCAATGATAATATAGGATTTGCGCAACTGATAAATAGAGCTGCAAAATACCATAGGGTTCAACTCCATTCAGACCCTCTAGAGAAGGATTTTTTACTAGAGACATTCTCCCAGCCATATAAAACTACAAATACGCTCCCTATGCTCAAGGGGATGATTAAACATGCCCCTGAGGTTTTTAAAGATCCTGTCAGGGCTAGGGTGCTTAATCCTAGGAGTGAGAAAAAATACAAGCCAGCTCCAAGCGATTCAGCTTACATCAAAGGTCAACTCCCTCTGGACTCATTGGTAGTGGCAAATCCCCGCAAACGGGCAAATTCCCAAACCACGGGTATTGCCCCTCCGCCAGACAAAGAATCAAAGCTCCTAGATGCATCAGGTAAAAGGGTTGCGTCCGAGGCAGCAAACTTCCGGAGCATTGCTAACTTGCAAGCTTTACTTGCAAGGTACGACAGGGCTCACTATGATGAACTTGAAAAACTCCTGCAACATCTTCCAGATGACCAAAGCAAATGATCTCAGACATGAGGGAAAGTTAATCACGAACACCTCAATAAAATTTGCCCTGGATGCTGCAGATACAGCATCCCACGCAGTTAATACAAGCGTGTTATTACGTAGACATGCGAGGCTGCGCATATTGGGCTTAAAGCAAGGGGTGCAGACTACCATCCTCAATCAACCCTTAGATCAGGAACAATTGTTTGGACCCACTGTGGACACAGCTTTAGAAAAGATGAAAAAGGACACAGATACAGCCAAATCCATGGGGGTGCTACAAGCAACAACTAGTAGAGGTTCCTTTCTTTGCTCCTCTTACAGGAGTGCCGCCAAGACCACTGTTACAGACACTTATTCCACTTATCAAAGCCCCTCTCAAACTTCCCCTAACAGAGGATATTTCAGAGGGACTTACAGAGGCAATAACAATAGGGGCACAGAACGTGGTTCTAACACCCGCAACTCCCTCCACCACAAAACAGTGCCTTTCCTCCACTACCCTCAGACCACTCCACTCCGATCGGGAGAAGACTATTACAGTTCCTACCTGTCTGGAATTTCCTCACCACGGACAAGTGGGTAAGACAAGTTATCCAGTATGGTTACTGCCTGGAAAGGACTTAATGCAGTTAATAGGGATGATGGCCTCTTGCATCTTAATTATCCCTTACGCAAGACTCCAAATGCGTTTCTAGCATAACAGTAGAACGAAGCTCAAGGTCATCTTACAGATCTGGTGTTGGTAGACAGCCGCACATATCGCTCTCTTCAATGGTGGAACACACAAAATCTTTCCAAAGGGTGGTCATTCTTAGACCCGGTTCCACAAATAGTACTAACCGTGGACACATCGCTCACCGGCTGGGGAGCTCATCTGTTGAACCACACCATTCAAGGTATGTGGACCCCTCAACAAAAACTCCTCCACATCAATCACCTGGAGTTACTAGCCATATTTCTTGCCTCAAATTAATTCCAGAAATATCTCATAGGCAAAGGTGTCCTCGTTCGGACGGACAACATGACAGCAATGTACTATATACAACAAGCATTTGCAATGCAATAGGTCTCGCATTAGGAAAGTTTGAGCTATTGGTATTTTAAATTACACATTTTTTATTTATGTGTTGGTTTTGAAAATGGCAAAATTAATAGCTTTGTCATTTACAATGCCAATACTTTTAACTTTCGCAAATGTGACACCTATAGCATTTGTAATGCAATATGTGTTGTATTTACGTGACTTCGATGTATTGATATTGCAAATAACAATAGCTTTTAATTTTTTTAAATAATTAATACTTAAATAAAAGTTATTGTAATTTATAATGGCAATAGCTTAAACTTTTGTAAATAACTTTTGTGAAGATTATGTTCAGTGTACTTTATTGTGACGAAAATCCAAGAACAGAAGTGAAATATTAACATCTTTTTGTGACATTTGTAATAAAGCTTGAAACATTGAGAGAACATATTTGAACCAGTTGTTGTTGAATGGTTGCACAGATTGATGCTGTGGTGGCGCTGAGAGATGTTGTGGTGATGCGATAGAGTGTAATTATGTAACTATGTGGCACTGAGTGGTATTTGGAGTGTATGTTGCATTAAGTGCAGTGTAATTATGTGGCGTGTAATTATGTGGCACTGAGTGGTGTTTGGAGTCTATGTTGGGTTGAGCGCAGTGCAAATATGTAGCATATAATTTTGTGGCACTGAGTGGTATTTAGAGTGTATGTTGCATTGAGTGCAGTGTAATTATATGGCACTGAGTTGTATATGGAGTGTATGTTGCATCGAGCGCATTGTAATTTTGTAGCATATAATTATGTGGCACTGAGTGGTATTGTTTGGAGTGTATGTTGCATTGAGTGCAGTGTAATTATGTAGCAGATAATTATGTGGCACTGAGTGGTATTTGGAATGTATGTTGCATTGAGTGCATTGTAATTATGTGGTGTGTAATTATGTGGAACTGAGTGGTATTTGACGCGTATGTTGCATTGAGTGCAGTGTAATCATGTGGCGTTTAATTATGTGGCACTGTGTGGTATTTGGAGTTATTGAGTGCAGTGTAATTATGTGGCGTGTAATTATGTGGCACTGAGTGGTATTTGGAGTTGAGTTCAGTGTAAATATGTAGCATATAATTATGTGGAACTGAGTGGTATTGTCTGGAGTGTATGTTGTATTCAGTAGAGAGTAATTATGTGGCCTGTAATTATGTGGCACTGAGTTGAATTGTGTCAAGAAAGTGTGTGGATAGTTTTGTTTTTGGTGAGGGACAAAAAAAGGCATGTCCTTATTAAAACTTGATAATACTGGGAAGTGAGAGGCAATGTGATCTTTCATTGAGCTGGAAGAAATATGAATTTTCATTTTTTCTGCACAGCACTTGCAGAACAATACGCAGATTGGGGGGGGGGGGGTCATACATAAAATCAGATAACGCCTAGAATTTCTGTGAACTAAAGTTATTGCCCTTCAAGGTTCAGACTGGGGGAGGTTTTGCAGAAGAAGCTAGAACTGAATTTCTTTGTTCACGCAACTTCATTGAAATAGATATTGGAATCCATGAAACACCATTTCCACATTCAGCATTTGTGAAAACAAAAAAAGTGCCTCAATGTTATTCTGCGCCACTATTTCTTATTTAAATCTAACAAATATTGATGGTAAGGAAAGAAATGGAGCACAGTGTGTGTTTGTGGTTGTTATTCAGGGGCTGTGTATTGGCAGGAATGTCCTGGTACTGGTGAGCTTGTGCAGGGTCTGTTGGTGAGCAGCTGCAATTAGTGGCTTGAGGAAGTGCTGCAACTACATAATTGGGGAGAACTAATTAAGTCTGCAAGCAAAACATTGCAGGAGCTGATAAGGTTTCCAGATAATACATCAAGTTTCACACTGTTGGCTTTATCACGGTGCTTGTTGTACTGTTACATTGTGTGCCCAAGTTTGTTTTATATGTGTAAATGTGGGCACATAACCACGTTCGCCAAGGCTTTTTTTTTGTATATATGTATATCATTTAAGCAAGGGAGTAATCACATTAGGAAAGGTATTTTAAAAAATAGATTACGGAAATGAATGCCAGTCTGCTTGCATAGCAGTGATGTGTGTCAGTATTTTGCTTTGATTGTAAACACCCCAATGATTTTGAGAAATGCTTCCACATAATGTTGTATATTTAAATAATTATTTCAATGCAAGCGGACTACTTTCTTCAACAAGCATGGGTGCGCTTCACAATTACCGGTACTAAGGACTAGTTTTATGAAGCCTCTTGTTGCTTTTTCAACAACATTTATGGGTAGGAGGCCTTCGGTTTGAAAAGTAGTGCTTTTGGTGTGACTGTGAAATGGAAGGACAGCAGGAGGCAACACAGAGGGCGTGTGAGGTGGCAACATGAATAACAGCGGTGTGGGCTGATAAAGAGAAGTCGCACGGGGCATGGCAGATCACTTAAGCTTTTTCGCTGGTGGGAGGCAGCACGGAGGGTATTTAACTTGGACAATGGTAAGAGGCCATTCGGGCAGTCTGTTTACCGAGTGCAGCGGATGAGCACGAGTGTGCGCAGAAACAGCACATCTCAATTAGGAACCGATCATGGTGTCCAGGGATCGACTATCCAAGTCGTCAATGGGGCAGCGTAACTAGGCTCATCGATCTTTCTAAAATTTAGCGCCTATCACACAATTCTCTGCGTGAAGCAAGGGGTCTTGACGTCCGCAGCTGTGGGGTGGGAGAAGTGGGGCTCGTTCACATTGCAGTTAAACATAAATAAATAGTAAGTATCCATCCATATTTTAAAAGCATACGCTCAACGAAAAGAAACCTATTACAAGGTAGCGAAGCAAAAGTAATTCGAAAAACAATTAACCGGCATGGCTCCGTTTAAAAATAAACAGTTTAAAATCAAAAAAAGTATACATAAATTACAAAAGCACGACGTGAAGGTGGACTTTCATTGCTTACAAATTGAAACACATTGCTTCTGGAAACTGCCTGCAAATGAACTCCCATCTGGTGAATCCGTAGGGCAAAAAAACTTGCATCAGAACACTAGCCGAGGCAGGAAACAACAAGCTCTGGCATTGCGCGGAGGGGGGTGGGGGAGCTGCTTCCTTTGAAGTCTGATGCCGAGGCTCAGACAAATGGTGTGGGTTGTGGCTGGCGATGTGCACGCGCCTGGCTCACATGAACTGTACCCGATCCGCAGTTTGGGGAGACTTTTGAAAGCCTTACTATAATCTCGACAAACAAGCATTGCAAACAATGCTGTAGTCGAGACCTAAAAACAAGGGGGGGGGGACACTCTCTGCAGCTATCACTCTTAGCACAGAGCATTTGGAGATGGGCCATTCCTCAAAAGATATACCTCTTATCAGAGCATCTACCTGAGATACACAATCAAATTGCTGATCTGCTCAGTCGTCAACAGCGGCAGATTCATGGATGGGAACTTCATCTCCAAGTTCCTCTTCCCCTTTTTCAACTGCGGGGCCACCCAGACATAGATCTGTTTGCCGCACATTTAAACACAAAATGCCCAAACTTCCCCGCCAGGTATCCACACCCATTGTCCAAAGACAATGCGATATGGATGAACTGGTGAGGCAGATTTGCGTACGCATTTCCGCCTCTCCCACTCATTCCGTTACTGGTACGCAAACTCAAGCAACGGTCTCTCACAATGATCCTGGTTGCTTCAACATGGGCCCGACAACCGTGGTTCACGACACTGCAAGAGCTCTCAGTAGTTCTGCACCAAAAACTGCACCTCTCCCCAGAGCTTCTCACACAGAACCATGGAGAGATAAGACATCCAGAACCATCTCAACTGAACCTAGCAATCTGGCTCCTGAAGTCTTAGAATTTGGTTACCTCAATCTCCCACCAGACAGTATGAACGTCATTAAAGGAGCTAGACGTCCTACCACTAGTGCATGCTATGCAGCTAAATGGGAAAGAATTGTTATTTACTGCAATAACACAATCAATCCACTAGATGCTTCAACACAAAACATTATCTGTTATCTCCTACATCTACAAAGATGTAATCTAGCATACACAACTATACGATTACATCTTGCTGCTATATAGCAGCTTAATCACAAAAAAAAGACAACACTTATCATTGTTTAGGGTACCTCCCATCAAAGCATTCATGGAAGGCCTTAAAAGAATAATTCCTCCCAGAATTCCACCCTCTTCAGTATGAATAACAATTACAATTGCACAAGGAGAAGTAGCGGATTTCGGGGTACTTACCAGGAAAACATTGGGACATAAGCAGCAGGGAAACGTATGAACCAGATCAAGCAAACCACCAAGGAAATCCAGGGGCATTAGGATTTGCTCCTGGAATGTTAATGGCATAAGTGCAAAGTTGTAAGAAGATTTTTGGGAATTTATCTAACATCATGACATTCTCCTTTTTCAAGAAACCTGGCAGACAAAAAACTCTCAGTTTGTGGGATACAAAGAAAATATAATTCCTGCAAAAAAGGAGGCACAGCATGGAAGGGCCAAAGGGGGCCTGTTGACTTGTATATCTACGGACCTCTCCTGGGGAGACATAAGCATCGATCTTGACTCCTCATGGATGCAATGTACTAAAGTTAGAGCTTTCACCGTCAGCGGACCTATTAATATTGAATCTCTACTTCCATCCAGCAAGAAAGGAGAAGGACCAAATAATTAATCAATTAATAGTTGCAATTAAAACACTAAAAATCACCTGCCCAAGTGCCCACATAATAATAACAGGGGATTTCAATATGAATTTAATTCAAGGCCAAGAGCACATTTACCGAGCTTCATACAGCCAAGGCAGGGTAACCGAAGTAGACAAGACCTTATGGGCAAGAAATGTTCTGCAAAACTAGAAGACTTTTTTCTACACGCATTAAACGGTAGAGGCCCCTTGGACAGCCCAGCCGCAATCACAAGGGTTGAATCTACAACAGGATCAACAATTGATTTTACGCTAGCTAACCCCGATCTATTTCCGTACATAACGGATTTTCAAATTCAGGATCGAGTTGAAAGTGATCATTACCCTCAAACTTTTACATTAACCATCACTCCAATTGGGTCAGAGCAGGCAAATCCCCTTACATTAAGGACACAACTTTACAATCTAAATCGGCTAACTTGGGACGAAAAGAACATTGACGAAATAATGGAGACATGCCGGTAGTTGTTAACACCTAGTGACGCAGCCCATGCTGGAGATATTACGGGGCTCTGGGAGTCTTTCACAATCAACATCAATAAAAAATGTCAATCTACCCACAATGATCATAAAACAACCAGAGCCGGAGGAGGGCCATGGTATACGCCAAACATACGGGCAATAAAAACGTGGCTGAACAAACAACTAAGGTCAATTCGAAGTAATGGTCTCCAACCTTCACAACAGTCTCTCATAACTATAGAAAAGACGAAAAGGGAACTAAAACACGAAATAAAAGCGGCCAAACAAACATATAAGGAAAACTTTGAGGCCAACTTGCTCCATGCGAGTAAGCAGAGAAACTCGAAACCGTTTTGGGCAAAAATAAATTTCATGCTAAATGGAAAACATCACCAATCTACCTCTGACATAACAGAACAATCTTGGAGCATTCATATAGACGAGATATACAATTTCAGAACTGAACAGACAACAGATAGCATAGGGGACAACACAAATGCGACTAAAAGGGGTTCCAGTCCAGAGAAAATATCAGAGGCTAGGAGTCGGAGTAAGGAAAAATGGGTATCGGCGGATGCATCAGTCACTGATTTAAAGATTTTATCCAACCCCAAACTCCATACTGAAATCGGAGAAGTACAGAAAGGCTTCAGCATTTTTATCAGGCACGCTCAAAGAGTAGAACCCTTACAGATAACACAAAAGCAGATTCTGCATACAATAAAACACTTGAGATCGGACAGGGCACCCGGCCCCAACGGCCTACCGAACGCACTGTTCAGGTATGACCCAGAGTTTTTGTCCTGCTACCTAACCCCTCTGTTCTCGAATAGTTTAAAGACTGGAAAAATTCCCGACTCCTTGAGGGGCAGCATCTTCCAACCCATTTATAAGTCAAGAACACGCTCAGACCCCAGCAATTAATTGATAGCCCTTATAGATGTGGAGGCAAAGATCTACGCAACAAATCTATTGGCAGACTTGGAGCAATGGGTAAGGTGCAAAAGTCTAATCTCAAACACAGACTGGGTTCAGAGCTGGCATTGGGACTTTAACCAATATTTCAGCACTTAGCAAAGAAAGCGATTGCCAAGTCAAACATCCTTTACACATGATTCGTAGACCTTAAAGCAGCCTTTGATAAAGTGCCAAGAGCCAAGCTTTGGGCTAAAATGAAAGCTTGGAGAATCCTCTCAAAATTACTAGAAGCAATCATCAACTTATATTCAAACAAGCATTGGAAATGCAATAGGTCTCGCACCATTAGAGTTAGTGCTTTTAGAATTGTTTTTTTTTTTTTGTAAATGTTTAGCATTTTTGTTTCCTGTAGCCAATGCGAAAGTATTACAAATAAAAAAAGCCATAAACATTTCTAAAAGCTCTAACTGAAATGGTCTGAGAACTATTGCACTGTGTGAGGGTGAGGGTGAATGAGGGTGAGGGGTTGAGGGTGAGTGAGAGTGAGGGTGAGTGAGAGTGAGGGTGAGTGAGAGTGAGGGTGAGTGAGAGTGAGGGTGAGTGAGAGTGATGGTGAGTGAGAGTGATGGTGAGTGAGAGTGAGGGTGAGTGAGGGTGAGTGAGGGTGAGTGAGGGTGAGGGGTTGAGGTTGAGGGTGAGGTGTTGAGGGTGAGTGAGGGTGAGGGTGAGTGAGGGTGAGGGTGAGTGAGGTGTTGAGGGTGGGTGAGGGTGAGTGAGGGTGAGGGGTTTTGGGTGAGTGAGGGTGAGGGGGAGTAGTTGAGGCTGAGTGAGGGTGAGTGAGAGTGAGGGTGAGTGAGGGGTTGAGGGTGAGGGGTTGAGGGTGAGTGAGGGTGAGGGTGAGTGAGGGTGAGGGGTTGAGGGTGAGTGAGGATGAGTGAGAGTGAGTGTGAGTGAGGGGTTGAGGGTGAGGGGTTGAGGGTGAGTGAGGGTTTGAGGGTGAGGGGTTGAGGGTGAGTGGGGGATAGTGAGGGTGAGGGTGAGGGGGAGAGGTCGAGGGGGAGGGGTTGAGGGTGAGTGAGGGTGAGTGAGTGAGGGTGAGGGGTTGAGGGTGAGTGAGTGAGGGTGAGGGGTTGAGGGTGGGTGAGTGAGGGTGAGGGGTTGAGGGTGAGTGAGTGAGGGTGAGGGGTTGAGGGTGAGGGGTTGAGGGTGAGTGAGGTTGAGTGAGGTTGAGTGAGGTTGAGGGTGGTTGAGGGTGGTTGAGGGTGGTTGAGGGTGGTTGAGGGTGGTTGAGGGTGGTTGAGTGAGGATGAGTGAGGATGAGTGAGGATGAGTGAGGATGAGTGAGGATGAGTGAGGATGAGTGAGGATGAGTGAGGATGAGTGAGGATGAGTGAGGATGAGTGAGGATGAGTGAGGATGAGTGAGGATGAGTGAGGATGAGTGAGGATGAGTGAGGATGAGTGAGGATGAGTGAGGATGAGTGAGGATGAGTGAGGATGAGTGAGGATGAGTGAGGATGAGTGAGGATGAGTGAGGATGAGTGAGGATGAGGGTGGTTGAGTGAGGTTGAGTGAGGTTGAGTGAGGTTGAGTGAGGATGAGTGAGGTTGAGTGAGGATGAGTGAGGGGTTGAGGGTGAGTGAGGGTGAGGGGTTGAGGGTGAGTGAGGATGAGAGAGTGAGGGTGAGTGAGGGTGAGGGGTTGAGGGTGAGGGGTTGAGGGTGAGGGGTTGAGGGTGAGGGGTTGAGGGTGAGGGGTTGAGGGTGAGGGGTTGAGGGGTTGAGGGTGAGGGGTTGAGGGTGAGGGGTTGAGGGGTTGAGGGTGAGGGGTTGAGGGTGAGTGAGTGAGGGGTTGAGGGTGAGTGAGTGTGAGTGAGGATGAGTGAGTGTGAGTGAGGATGAGTGAGTGTGAGTGAGGATGAGTGAGAGTGAGGGTGAGTGAGGGGTTGAGGGTGAGGGGTTGAGGGTGAGGGGTTGAGGGTGAGTGAGGGGTTGAGGGTGAGTGAGGGTGAGGGGTTGAGGGTGAGTGAGGGGTTGAGGGTGAGTGAGGGGTTGAGGGTGAGTGAGGATGAGAGAGTGAGGGGGGTTGAGGGTGAGGGGTTGAGGGTGAGTGAGGGTGAGGGGTTGAGGGTGAGGGGTTGAGGGTGAGGGGTTGAGGGTGAGGGGTTGAGGGTGAGTGAGTGAGGGGTTGAGGGTGAGGGGTTGAGGGTGAGGGGTTGAGGGTGAGTGAGTGAGGGGTTGAGGGTGAGTGTGAGTGAGGATGAGTGAGAGTGAGGGTGAGTGAGGGGTTGAGGGTGAGGGGTTGAGGGTGAGTGAGGGTGAGGGGTTGAGGGTGAGTGAGGATGAGTGAGGGTGAGGGGTTGAGGGTGAGTGAGGATGAGTGAAAGTGAGGGTGAGTGAGGGGTTGAGGGTGAGTGAGGGGTTGAGGGTGAGTGAGGGGTTGAGGGTGAGTGAGGGTGAGGGTGAGTGAGGGGTTGAGGGTGAGGGGTTGAGGGGTTGAGTGAGGGTGAGGGGTTGAGGGTGAGTGAGGGTGAGGGGTTGAGGATGAGTGAGAGTGAGGGTGAGTGAGGGGTTGAGGGTGAGGGTGGGTGAGGGGTTGAGGGTGAGTGAGGGTGAGTGAGGGTGAGTTTGAGGGGTTGGATGATGTGAGGGTGAGTGAGGGGTTGAGGGTGAGGGGGTGAGGGGTTGAGGGTGAGTGAGGGTGAGGGGTTGAGGGTGAGTGAGAGTGAGGGTGAGTGAGAGTGATGGTGAGTGAGAGTGAGAGTGAGGGTGAGTGAGGGTGAGTGAGGGTGAGGGGTTGAGGGTGAGGGTGAGGGTGAGTGAGGGTGAGGGTGAGTGAGGGGTTGAGGGTGAGTGAGGGTGAGGGGTTGAGGGTGAGTGAGGATGAGAGAGTGAGGGGGGTTGAGGGTGAGGGGTTGAGGGTGAGGGGTTGAGGGTGAGTGAGGGTGAGGGGTTGAGGGTGAGGGGTTGAGGGTGAGGGGTTGAGGGTGAGGGGTTGAGGGTGAGGGGTTGAGGGTGAGGGGTTGAGGGGTTGAGGGTGAGGGGTTGAGGGTGAGTGAGTGAGGGGTTGAGGGTGAGTGAGTGTGAGTGAGGATGAGTGAGTGTGAGTGAGGATGAGTGAGTGTGAGTGAGGATGAGTGAGAGTGAGGGTGAGTGAGGGGTTGAGGGTGAGGGGTTGAGGGTGAGGGGTTGAGGGTGAGTGAGGGGTTGAGGGTGAGTGAGGGTGAGGGGTTGAGGGTGAGTGAGGGGTTGAGGGTGAGTGAGGGGTGAGGGTGAGTGAGGATGAGAGAGTGAGGGGGGTTGAGGGTGAGGGGTTGAGGGTGAGTGAGGGTGAGGGGTTGAGGGTGAGGGGTTGAGGGTGAGGGGTTGAGGGTGAGGGGTGGGTTGAGGGTGAGGGGTTGAGGGTGAGGGGTTGAGGGTGAGGGGTTGAGGGTGAGGGGTTGAGGGTGAGGGGTTGAGGGTGAGGGGTTGAGGGGTGAGTGAGTGAGGGTTGAGGGTGAGGGGTTGAGGTGTGAGGGGTTGAGGGTGAGTGAGTGAGGGGTTGAGGGTGCGTGTGAGTGAGGATGGTGAGCGTGTGAGGTGAGTGGAGGGGTTGAGGGTGAGGCGGGTTGAGGGTGAGTGAGGGTGAGGGCGTTCGAGGGTGAGCTGAGGATGTGTGAGGGTGAGGGGTGAGGGTGAGTGTGGATGTGAAGTGAGGGTGAGTGGTGGTTGAGGGTGAGTGAGAGTGGTTGAGGGTGAGTGAGCGGGTGAGGGTGAGTGAGGGTGAGGTGGTGAGTGAGGGGTTGAGGGTGAGGGGTTGAGGGGTTGAGTGAGGGTGAGGGGTTGAGGGGTTGAGGGTGAGTGAGGGTGAGGGGTTGAGGATGAGTGAGAGTGAGGGTGAGTGAGGGGGTGAGGGTGAGGGTGGGTGAGGGGTTGAGGGTGAGTGAGGGTGAGTGAGGGTGAGTTTGAGGGGTTGAGGATGAGTGAGGGTGAGTGAGGGGTTGAGGGTGAGGGGGTGAGGGGTTGAGGGTGAGTGAGGGTGAGGGGTTGAGGGTGAGTGAGAGTGAGGGTGAGTGAGAGTGATGGTGAGTGAGAGTGAGAGTGAGGGTGAGTGAGGGTGAGTGAGGGTGAGGGGTTGAGGTTGAGGGTGAGTGAGGGTGAGGGTGAGTGAGGGTGAGGGTGAGTGAGGGTGAGGGTGAGTGAGGGTGAGGGTGAGTGAGGGTGAGGGTGAGTGAGGTGTTGAGGGTGGGTGAGGGTGAGGGTGAGTGAGGTGTTGAGGGTGGGTGAGGGGTTTTGGGTGAGTGAGGGGGAGTAGTTGAGGCTGAGTGAGGGTGAGTGAGAGTGAGGGTGAGTGAGGGGTTGAGGGTGAGGGGTTGAGGGTGAGGGGTTGAGGGTGAGTGAGGGTGAGGGTGAGTGAGGGTGAGGGGTTGAGGGTGAGTGAGGATGAGTGAGTGTGAGTGAGGGGTTGAGGGTGAGGGGTTGAGGGTGAGTGAGGGTTTGAGGGTGAGGGGTTGAGGGTGAGTGAGGGATAGTGAGGGTGAGGGTGAGGGGTTGAGGGTGAGTGAGGGATAGTGAGGGTGAGGGTGAGGGGGAGAGGTCGAGGGGGAGGGGTTGAGGGTGAGTGAGGGTGAGTGAGTGAGGGTGAGGGGTTGAGGGTGAGTGAGTGAGGGTGAGGGGTTGAGGGTGGGTGAGTGAGGGTGAGGGGTTGAGGGTGAGTAAGTGAGGGTGAGGGGTTGAGGGTGAGGGGTTGAGGGTGAGGGGTTGAGGGTGAGTAAGTGAGGGTGAGGGGTTGAGGGTGAGGGGTTGAGGGTGAGGGGTTGAGGGTGAGGGGTTGAGGGTGAGGGGTTGAGGGTGAGTGAGGTTGAGTGAGGTTGAGTGAGGTTGAGTGAGGTTGAGTGAGGTTGAGGGTGGTTGAGGGTGGTTGAGTGAGGTTGAGTGAGGATGAGTGAGAGTGAGGGTGAGTGAGGGGTTGAGGGTGAGTGAGGGGTTGAGGGTGAGGGGTTGAGGGTGAGGGTTTGAGGGTGAGTGAGGGTGAGGGTGAGTGAGGGTGAGTGAGGGTGAGGGGTTGAGGGTGAGTGAGGATGAGAGAGTGAGGGGGGTTGAGGGTGAGGGGTTGAGGGTGAGTGAGGGTGAGGGGTTGAGGGTGAGGGGTTGAGGGTGAGGGGTTGAGGGTGAGGGGTTGAGGGTGAGGGGTTGAGGGTGAGGGGTTGAGGGTGAGTGAGTGAGGGGTTGAGGGTGAGTGAGTGTGAGTGAGGATGAGTGAGAGTGAGGGTGAGTGAGGGGTTGAGGGTGAGGGGTTGAGGGTGAGTGAGGGTGAGTGAGGGTGAGGGTGAGTGAGGGGTTGAGGGTGAGTGAGGGTGAGGGGTTGAGGGTGAGTGAGGATGAGTGAGGGTGAGGGGTTGAGGGGGAGTGAGGATGAGTGAAAGTGAGGGTGAGTGAGGGGTTGAGGGTGAGTGAGGGGTTGAGGGTGAGGGAGGGGTTGAGGGTGAGTGATGGTCAGGGTGAGTGAGGGTGAGTTTGAGGGGTTGAGGATGAGTGAGAGTGAGGATGAGTGAGAGTGAGGGTGAGTGAGGGGTTGAGGGGTTGAGGGTGAGTGAGGGTGAGGGGTTGAGGGTGAGTGAGGGTGAGGGGTTGAGGATGAGTGAGGGTTAGGGGTTGAGGGTGAGGGGTTGAGGATGAGTGAGAGTGAGGGTGAGTGAGGGGTTGAGGGTGAGTGAGGGGTTGAGGGTGTGAGGGGTTGAGGGAGTGAGGGGTTGAGGGTGAGTGATGGTCAGGGTGAGTGAGGGTGAGGGTGGGTGAGGGGTTGAGGGTGAGTGAGGGTGAGTTTGAGGGGTTGAGGGTGAGTGAGGGTGAGGGTGGGTGAGGGTGAGTGAGAGTGAGGGTGGGTGAGGGTGAGGGGGTGAGGGGTTGAGGGTGAGTGAGGGTGAGGGGTTGAGGGTGAGTGAGGGTGAGGGGTTGAGGGTGAGTGAGGGTGAGTGAGGGTGAGGGTGAGGGGTTGAGGGTGAGGGGTTGAGGGTGAGTGAGGGTGAGTGTGAGTGAGGGTGAGGGTGAGTGAGGGTGAGTGTGAGTGAGGGTGAGTGAAAGGAAACAGGGCGGCTTCGTGTGCATCTTCAGCTACGCCTCGAGGCGCGAGGAGCCAGAAAGTGACACCTGAATGAATGACCACTCCCCTGACACACCCCTGGACACGCCCCCAAGTGACACCTAAGAGAAAACTTGGTAGGATGAAAGACACACATACCTGTCACCCAAAAAGACCCTCTTGAATGAGAACAGCTAAATGGTCGCGGGTTCGAAAGGGGAGTGCGCTGTGGCTACCACGGGGTTCGATGGTAGCCACGAAGAGTGCAAGACAGAACAGGACGACGTCATCGCACAAGGGGCAAACCAGATTTGTCTACTGGACGTGGCTACCTTGGCACAGCGGCGGACAGCGTCGTTCCAAGGAAGGGGCCGATTAATCCATGCAACTCGGTATGGGGGGCATTCCGGGAGGGGGATTACATGTGTTTTAACTTGACGATAAAATGAAGGATTGTGCACGAGTTTATAGGTTCGATGGTAGCCACGAAGAGTGCAAGACAGAACAGGACGACGTCATCGCACAAGGGGCAAACCAGATTTGTCTACTGGATGTGGCTACCTTGGCACAGCGGCGGACAGCGTCGTTCCAAGGAAGGGGCCGATTAATCCATGCAACTCGGTATGGGGGGCATTCCGGGAGGGGGATTACATGTGTTTTAACTTGACGATAAAATGAAGGATTGTGCACGAGTTTATAGAAATCTTTTGAGTCTGTAACGTAACCAGCTATGAAAAATGATTACTATTAAAAGGTTTGGAGTACAAAAAAGAATGTGTAAGTTACGACCTAGTAAGTTGTCACCAAGCAAGTTACACTCTCTTATGCAAAGTACTTACAGCACTTCTTTAACTTTAGTAAACATAGCGTGACTCACACGAGTGTAAATTAATGTTTTCCCATGCGTAAATAAGTCGTAAATCTGAAAATCTCCTGTGAAGATTGGTTCCACAGTAATTTTCTTAAGAGTGGGAGCAAGGAAGCAGGAATAGGTGCCTGCGGGCAAACTGGGATTCTTAAACAAGGAGAGAGGTGAACAGAGAAGAAGTAGATGAGAGAGAGAACAGAGGAGAGATTTAGAGAGACAAAACGAGAAGGAGGGAGAGAGGCATAAAGTGAGGGACGAGAGAGAGGGGAAAAGAGTGTGCATGTGTGAGAGAGAGAGTAAGAGGCAACGAGTAACGGCTTGAGGAGGTGAGGGAAGGGCTAAAGGCAACAATGTCACCGGGTGAAAAAAAAGCGAAAGAGAAAGCAGGGTAACCTGACCCAGGAGGGGGGAGGAGGGAGGAGAAATGCGTCTCGGCCGGAGCAGGGGGCGGAGCAGGGAGAGCGGGCTTTGAAATGTACTTCACACGGCCGGCCGGTCGTGAAACTGAAAGCATGGCCGGCCGGCCGTGAAAGCCTTTGATGCCGCAGGGGGTGGAGCGGCACCAGCTGGGAGAGTACGCAAGGCAGGCGGCTGGGGGCATGTGCACGCGCTTTTAAGCTCAATGCGCATGCGCATTGAGCTTAAATTTCTCGTGCACTGCAAGGAATCGCCACGATTCCTTGCAAGTTGGGGATAAAGAGTGGATAAGCCACCATAGTCTCGCTTGCTCGATGCGCATGCGCATCGACAGGCGAGACCCAAAAAGGGGATGGTCGGAGTTTAATCAGGAATTTTCCAACAAACAATGGGCTAAAATAAAATAAGGATACGTTCTGGCGCCGTGTCCTTTTAACATATACACAGCCGATTTAGAAAGCAACCTTAGTCTCATTCATGGAGATCCACCCAAATTGGGAAAGTCACCAATAGTAAGTCTGCAATATGCGGATGACATTGTGTTGCTCTCTCAAACCTCGCTTGGTCTACAGCGCTTGATTTCTCAACTAGCAATATACATTTCAAAAGAACAACTGATAATCAATTTGAAAAAAATCTAATGTTTTATGTTTTTCCAGCACTCATAAAAAACGCCCCAAATTCATCTGGAGGATAAATTCAAATATTCTATTCAGGTAGAAGTATATAAATATCTGGGGGTTCTTTTAGATCGCCACTTAAGTTTCAAACAACACCTAGAACATGTCAACACAAAAACGAAACAATTATGCTTTGCATTTAAAACTATACAGAAAAGCCTAAGTGGTAGTTCAACAAACCATCTTCTAAAGGTGGTGGCTGCAAAATGTTTGCCAGCGATAACATACGGCTCGGAAATGCTGAATACTAAGGACTCCCAAATGCTAAATCTAGCTCAGTCCAGACTGTATAAAAAACTGTTTTTAATCCCACAACACATCTCTCAGGCGCAGATTCGCCTGGAATATGGATTAACGAACCAGAAGCAGGCCAGACAAGGTGTTCTGGCCAAATAATACTGGCGTATGAGGGCTGCAGACAACAATACACTTGCCCACCATTGCTGGGAGGAGGTAGAAACACAATCAACTAACAAAAATTTGATATGTCAAATCTCAAAACAAGCGCTTCAAACGCTAAATCTGGAGGAAGCTTGGCAAACACCCATGTCATATCCAGTTTTAAAAAAAATCACAAACAAATCAATTACATTTTTTGCATTTCAATCAGATAAAACCACATTTGCCAGCAAAAGTCATGCATGGTCTGTGATTTCATCCTATAAGCATATGAAACCACAACCCTATTTGCAAGAATGCTTCAGAGACCACTACAAGCAGAAATTGACCTTACGGAGATTGGGTTCCTTTTCAAACAAAGATCTCTCCCCAAAAGGGCTACAGGCCTGGGCATACCCGGACTGCTGCCTCTGTAGCAACGGAGCAGAGTCACTATTACATCTATTATGCATTTGTTCGGCACTACATGACCTAAGGACGTTACTTTTAAGGCCAATCCTGAGAGCAACTCAAATCCGGACTTGCTGAGCGGCCGTCATAAAATGCCTCAACGGCTCTTCAGTTCAACTGTCTTGTAACACCGTCAAATTTTTGTCTCTAGCATCACAAGAACTAGTAAAGAAAGAATCCGCATAAAACCTAGGAGGGAATGGAACATCAAAATAAGACCGCGGCAGTTGGGTATAAAGTAGCCGGCCTTTTGTCCTCTTCAGACCTTTTTCTGTACTCCCTTTCTTCTAAAGCCCCTCTTGATGACAAGCCCTAGGCACAAATGATCTAACCAGTAAATGTTCAAGGATATGAAACTAAAGTGACTTAAGAAACTGGACAAAAAATAATGCATAGCTGTTTTGAACTTTGCTCCCTCTCTATTTCCTGCAGGCGTTAACAGAAAGCATGGACATGTTTACATCGCTGTTAATGATAATCCGCTGCTCTCTGGTTCCATCCCACACGAGGGTCACAATAACTAAAATGTTTTAATGTAATTATTCGTATATGAATGTTGATGTTTTCATTATGGTGGTATGTTCAACTCTTTTTTATGATTTTAACAGATCAAATAAAAGTATTTTTTTACTTACTTGCTCTCTCCAGTATGGAATTTAAATGTGGTCCTTACTAAGCTCATGGGTTCCCCATTTGAACTTTTACATAAATGTGAATTGCAGTTCCTCACATGGAAACTGGCTTTCCTTGTGGCTATCACATCTCTCAGAAGAGTAAGTGAACTCCAGGCATTAACTATAAGAACCATTTTTCAAATATATCACAACAAAGTGGCTCTTAGGACAAACCCTAAATTCTTATCTTGGGTAGTTTCAGCTTTCCGCCTTAACCAGTCTGTTGAGCTCCCAGTATTTTCCCTCAACCAGACTCAGTAGCTGAATGGGCTCTTCATACGCCTGACATCTAAAGAGATATTCTTTACTTCATTGAAAGGACAAAAAGTTTCAGGAAAACTAAACAACTATTCATAGCTTTCTCACCACCACATAAGGGCAATCCTATATCAAAAGCTGGAATTGCCAGGTGGATTGTTAAATGCATTCAAATATGCTACCAAAAAGCAAAACGTACCTGATCCCATCCCCTTAAAGCGCATTTCACACGCAAAATAGGGGCATCATGGCATTCTTAGGAATCATCCCCATGGAGGACATTTGCAAAGCCGCAACATGGTCTACACCTCTCACTTTCACTACTGTGTAGATGTGCAGGCAAAACAACAAGCTAGTGTGGGCCAGGCTGTTCGAAGAACTCTTTTTCAAAGTACTGCAACGCATACAGGTAGCCACCGCTAACAGGGAAACTGCTGTATATTCTATGCAAAAGTATGCGATCTCCAGTTCATATGCCTTGAACGGAAAATGCGACTTACCAGTATGCATCTGTTCTTGGCATGTAGAGCTGTAGATCTGCATACACCCACCCGCCTACCCGGACACCTATATATGTTGCAGTACTAGCTTACTTGGATACATTACAAATGTACATCTTTCTATTTCTAATGAACTCCATCATCACCCTTCATAGTAAAACAATCTAAGGATGGAGTCGATGCCCCTGCGCACTACTAACCAGAGGAGGAGTCGCCTATCTCGTGACTACAAAGACTTCTACAATAAAAAAAGTTCAAACATCCGAGCCCAACACCAAATGGCTATCTATGCAAAAGTATGCAGATCTACAGCTCTACATGCAACGAACAGATGCATACTGGCAAGTAGCATTTTCCTTGTATATGTTTAGGCATCAGAGGAAAATTGTTCAGGTAAGTAGGTTTTTAAATCTGAATTCTTTTCAGTTCAAAAGTTGACACTGCAATTTTTGAGTTTTGCTATAGAAAGAACAACAAGTTCTGCAAACAGGTGTAGTACAGTGCCTTACGGGACCAATCTCCAGTAGTTAAGGTGAGTGGTGGGCAAGGACCAAGGCAGTGGCACAAGGGCAGCCGAGTGCAGGGTGCAAAATAGCATCGGAAGCCCAAAGTTATTCTATGGAAGTTGTTCTTTGTGAAAAGGGGCTGCAGGCTCTGTCTGGGAGGCCAGTCAGGCTGAAACAACATTGGGGCTTTGGCCTCATGATGCTCTAGGATGTAGGGACACCTTTGGTCATTTTCTCCACGGCCCAGGCGTGACTGGTGCAGAGGTGTTATTAGGGGTCAGGTTTAGCCTTACTGGAGCTGTTGCAGTAGAGGAAGCCTTTGTGCCAGGCTGCAGGCAATGTTGAAGGGTCCACTAGGGGTGAAACTATGATAAACTCGGGCTGTGGAGTGCTGGAGGTCCTTGTTGGCACAGTTGACCCACTTCGACTCAGATTTGGAGTGACTGGTGCAGTGGTGGCTTCAGGTGTCAGGTTTTGGCTGTTCCTGTGGACTCAAAGTCCTTTCTTTTAGAGTTTGCGCAAGATGCACGGAACAGGTCTTGTGTTCCATTGGAGGTCTTGGTTCTTTATCAAATGCAGGCAGTCCGCCCAAGTTTCTGGAATCAACAGTTGCAGGACCAGTCAACTTTGGTGCCGTTTTCGAGGAGAGATGCAGACAGGCCGGCGGGGATGGTCGCAGGTCAGCTACTTCTTCTCTCCACTCTGTATTTGTGGCTCTTCGATGTCCTTGCTCTTCTTAGGTAATCAGGATCTGGATCTCGGGTGCCAGGGACTCCCCAAAATACTGACTATAAGGGCATTAGGGAAGTGTAGGGTAATAGCCAATGGGCTTCTGACCCTTGGAGTCATTACGCCCCCTACATGACCACTTTCTGTGGGTAGTGGGAATAAACCTGTTCCTGTTCCAGAATTCCTAAGTATGCCATCACAAAGATGTACGCTAATGAATATTCGTGTCCACCTCCGTGTAGCTCACCTTAGTGGTTGTACTAGCCTGAGGTGACATGCCTACCTGACTGGTTAATTTTCCCCCCAGTCCAGGTGCCAAGGGGGTCCTGGACAAAGGGGGCGGCTTCCACTTCTATGAGGGGAGTGAGACTAATTCCAACGGTGGCAGTACTTTGAAGCTTGCCGGCCTGTGGAGGCTTATCAGTAGGCCATTCTGTAGGAAGGGGATGTTTTGCAGCGTGACCTTTTTCTTTTTTTTTTTTTTTTTTATTTCAAATAATTTTTATTTAATTTTTAGAGAAAGAAAGAAAGACTAATAGAGATAACTCCCGTAAATGAATGAGTAAGTAAATAAGTAATAAAAAAAGTAAACAAAAGTAAGTTGTACATTATAAAACCATAATTTATAAGGTATGAATTGCTCAAGTGCCCAGACAAGATATCCATAGTTAGATCGCAGAAGGCATAACACAGTACAGCACAGTTCACCACGGGAATTCACGATGATATACAGTATACAGTGCGATGTGTTGCATGAGTGTGTCAAGTACTTACATACCACACAGTTATAGAGACATAAGTTACAGTACAGTACAGGAGATTTTCACGGTGGGTCATATGAGAATGATGAGGCATCAAGGGCCTTCAAGAGTTTCTTGTCGGTTTTGCGCCATGGAGAAGTATGGAGTGCGGCGTTATCTGAAAGAAACAGGTTAGTATTAGATTCCTTACCTTAGAATATCCCCAGGCGTCAGACTGGATCCGGAAATGTTTGCGTAGCAGTACCCTTGCGCGTCGGTAGGTGACGTCTGCGGCTCCGCGTCTGTTGTCGGCGTCGTGGGCGCCGTGATGACATTGTCGGAGTACTTAGACGCCGCCTCCGCTTGCTGACGTCAGTTCTTCTTTTTTACTCGCCAGCAGCGCAGATCCGGAAAAAGTGGTACCTTGGTCATTTTTTGAACGAAACTTTTTTCGACTCCGATCGGTGCCGGTAGGGATGCCAGGTTTTAAACTTAGTGAGGACTGTGACCGGCTGATGTCGGTCACCGACCCTCACCGACGGTGGCTCCACTGTCTCGGCGTCGATCATGATGACAAGACCTGCTCCGACTGTCTGGCCTTAACATCAAAAGCTAGGCGGGAGCGGTCCGGCAAGCGGCTCGAGCTCCGGCAGTCGACCTGCGCCGTGAGAGGACCCGGTCCGGACCGAGGTCGAGGGGCGGAGCCATCATAGCTCCGGGAGTCGACATCACTCCTCAGGTTCGAAGTCGTCAGGTAAGTACAAGAAGAAGAAGAGACGTCCTCGCTCTTCCGACTCCCCAGACCCCCCCCCCCCCCCCCCCCCCCCGCGATGCGGTTGGGAGTTCGGGTGACACCGCCCACGCGGCTCCGTCAGAGTCGCGGGCGTCGCGACCTGCCCAACACCCTCCGGTCCCTGGGCAGCAAGCAACGCCGGAGGAGATCGAGCGCTTCCTCATGGCCATGAGGTCCCTCACTTCTCTGGCGGGCTCTGCGGCGCCTTCAGGCCCAGGAGACCCGTCTGGGGGCCCTAGCGGGTCGGGTTCTTCGGCCGGGACGCCGGTGGGTGCTTCGGCCCCGATGCCGCCGGTGCCCACTGGTTCCGGATCGTCGCCGGTCGACCTGACGGCCTCACCGGCGCCGGTCCCGCAGGTGTCACCTCCGACGCCGTCCTCGGGCCATGCCGTCACCGATACCTCCCTCGACCCGGTTCCAGGGCCG
The DNA here is from genome assembly GCF_964263255.1 of Lissotriton vulgaris. Classification (NCBI taxonomy): domain Eukaryota; kingdom Metazoa; phylum Chordata; class Amphibia; order Caudata; family Salamandridae; genus Lissotriton; species Lissotriton vulgaris. Next base: position 1,359,269,086 of record NC_141685.1, on the reverse strand, counting down.
GAGAGGCGCCGCTGGGCGCCGATCTCGACACCGCTTGGAAATTTCCTTCAATGAACTGGCCCCATCATTTGACAACCCTGATTACCAGGAGATGGGTGATGAGGAGTAATGGGAGGGGTCTGAGGACCCTCTGACACGTGAGTGTCAGTCCCAGGAGGACTGGACAGGTGGACTTGGGGATGCCAGTGGTCTGGACACTTCGCCAGACACTGGTGTTGTCTCACCTCCTACCGTGGCTTCGGAGGAGGGGGCAACCTTCAGTGTGGTGTTGACGCGGGCGACCAAGGCCTTGGGCCTTGAGCTCCCCGTCGCGGCCGTGAAGACTAACCTCCTCACTGAGGTCCTTAAACCGCAGTCAAGCTCGGCTGAGCCTCTGCTGCAGTTTAATGAGGCCTTGACGGACGTTCTTTCGGGCACTTGGTCCAGGCCCGCTACAGGCCAGCCTGTAGATAGGAACGTGGCCAGACGCCACCGCCCGGCCTCGGGCGACCCTGGTTTCCTGTCCACCCACCCTACCCCCGAGAGCGTGGTCATCCAGGCCTCGAACTCCCAGACCGCATTCCCGTCAGCGCCGCCTGATCAGAAATCCAAGAGGTATGAGAATTACGGAAAAAAAATATTCTCCTCCCTTAGTCTGGGACTGCGGTCTTCCAACACGGCATGCCTCTTGGGCTGCTACACCCACTCCCTGTGGGACACGGTTGCGGACGTGCTGCCACAATGCCCAGCGGAGGTCAAGGCTAAACTCGCCCAAGCTCTTGCGGAGGGTCGAGATGCGGCACGTTTTTACATGCAGTGTGGGCTGGATACCACCGACTCACTGGGCAGAGCGATGGCAACGACGGTGGCGATTTGTCGCCACGCCTGGTTGAGTTCTGCCAAATTTTGAGCGGATGTCCAGAATACACTCATGGACACGTCGTTTGATGGCCGTCGCCTTTTTGGCGACAAGGCAGACCATGCGCTTGAGCGCTTTAAGGACTCCAGGGCTATGGCCAAGTCCTTGGGCCTCTCGGCCCCGTGCCAACCAACTGGTGCCTTTCGCTCCTTTCGTGGCCAAGGAAGGGGCGCCCCCACACGTGCTGCCAGCCACGCACCGCAGACTAACATCCAAAGCGGTGGCGGCCGTGGAAACCGCCGTGGAGGCGGCCGGGGACAACGGCGAGGCCAGTCCACATCTTCCCCCGCAGCATCCGCCTCAAAACCTTCCTAGTCCGTGCTTTCGGGCCCATGTGACGCCAGTGGAGGGGCAGGGTTTGCCATCACCACTCCCACTGGTGCACTGTCACATCGGACATGTGGGTACTGCAAATCGTCCGAAGGGGCTACTCCCTCCCCTTCGAGACGACCCCTCCAGCCATGCCACCGCAATACCACTGCGTATCGGGGGATCATTTGCGGCTTCTGCAGGAGAAAGTTACGGACCTCTTGGCCAAGGGGGCCATTGAGCGCGTTCCTGGGCCAGAAGTAGGGTGTGGTTGCTACTCCCACTACTTTCTGGTACCCAAGAAGGGCAATGTCCTATCTTGGTCCTACGGAACGTCAACGGGTTCCTCCGGAAGGAGAAGTTCAAAATGCTGACACTGGCTCAGGTCTTAGCTGCCCTGGACCCAGGAGACTGGATGGTAGCGTTGGACTTGCTGGACGCTTATTTCCACATCCCGTCCTGCCGACCCATCGGCGCTACCTGCGGTTCATGGTAGGCCACGAGCACTTTCAGTTTACCGTGCTCCCCTTCGGCCTTACCATCGCCCCACGGGCGTTCATGAAAGTGATGACGGTGGTCGCAGCTCATCTGCGCAGGTTAGGGGTTTCAGTCTTCCCCTACCTCGACGACTGGTTGTTAAAGGCGGGCTCGCCCCAGACAGTCGTCAGCCACCTGACGACGGCGGATCTCCTGCACCTGCTGGGGTTCTCCATCAACGTGCCGAAGTCACACCTGTGTCCCTCTCAAAAGCTCCTCTTCATCGGAGCGGTTCTCGACTCGGCGCAGTTTCGGCTTTATCCCCCCGAGCAGCGGGTTTGGGATATTCAGGCTCTGATTCCGATCTTTCAGCCTTTATCCCGAGTCTCGGTCAGGTTGACGATGCGGTTTCTGGGGCTGATGGCTTCCTGTATCCTTCTGGTGCATCACGCCCGTTGGCGGATGCGGGCTCTGCAGTGGGCCCAGCATCTGGGCAACCTGTCCGACCATGTCCTGATCTCGGAGGGCACTGCAAAACAGCTGCAGTGGTGGCTCACGGATCGCGATTGGGTCAGCAGCAGATCCCTCTCCCTTCCCCAACCGGAGCATGTAGTTGTGACTCCAGGGCTGGGGTAGGCCACATGGGAGAGGCGGAGATCAGAGGCCTCTGGTCTCCGGCGGAGTCCCGGCTCCATATCAACCTTTTGGAGCTGCGGGCGATTAGTTTTCCACTGAAGGCATTCCTCCCCTCTGTCTGGGGGAGTGTAGTGCAGGTGTTCACAGACAACACCACCGCCATGTGGTACTGCAACAAACTGGGCGAGGTGGGTTCGTGGACCCTCTGCCAGGAGGCTCTGCGCCTTTGGCAGTGGCTGGAACATCAGGGCGTGACCCTGGTGGTTCAACACCTGGCAGGTTCTCTGAACGTCAGGGCGGACAAACTCAGCCGCCGGTGCATGATAGATCATGAATGGCGTCTGAACTCGGACGTGGCCCAAGGTCTCTTTCTGCAGTGGGGAGAGCCTTAGTTAGATCTATTCGCCACAGAAGAGAACGTACAATGTCATCAGTTCTGCACGTTGGAATTTCCAAGGCGGCACTCGCTCTGGGACGCTTTTCGTCGCAAGTGGAGTTGCGGTCTGTTGTATACCTTTCCGCCTATACCACTTCTGCCCAGAGTGCTGAAGAAGATCAAACGCGACTGGGCCCAAGTCATCCTTGTGGCTCCGAACTGGGCACGAAGGTACTGGTATCCCGAGCTACTCAGTATGTCAGTCAATCCCCCGGTTCGTCTGCCTCTTCAGGAGGACCTTCTGTCGCAGCAGCAGGGTACGGTCCTCTACCCGAACCTGTCTAGTCTCCACCTCCATGCTTGGTGATTGAGCGGCGACAGTTGAGGCCATTTGACTTGCCTCCTGAAGTCTGTAATATCATTCTGGCAGCCAGGCGTCCCTCCACAAAGTAGGTATACGCCTGCAGGTGGAACAGATGTGTGGCATGGTGCACAGCAAAGGCTGTGGATCCTCTCTCTGCCCCTCTTTCTGAGGTTCTTCTCTTCCTTCTTTCTCTTGCCCAGCAGGGCCCTGCTCTGGGCACTATCAAGGGCTACCTTTCTGCCCTTTCAGCCTTTCTAAGGCTGCCTGATCAACCATCTTTGTTCAAGTCCCCTATTGTAACTCGTTTTCTGAAAGGCATCACACACGTTTCCACCTGTTCCATTCGTGATGCCTCAGTGGGACTTGACCCTGGTTCTTACTTATCTGATGTGCGCTCCCTTTGAACCACTTCACAGCTGTCCTATCTGCCTTCTTACTCTGAAGACTGCTTTCCTGGTTGCCATCACCTCTGCCAGGAGATTGAGTGAGCTCCAGGCTCTTTCCTCTAAACCTCCTTTCTTTTCTGTCCATCCGGACAAGGTTGTGTTGCGGACTAGACCCTCTTTCCTGCCCAAGGTAGTCACAGCCTTCCACATCGGGCAGTCCATCACCTTGCCCACCTTCTTTCCGCCTCCGCATCCCTCAAAGGAGGAAGAGCGGCTCCACAGTCTGGACCCAAAACGTGCGCTCTCATTCTATCTGAATTGCACACGCCAGTTCCGGGTGGATGACCAACTCTTTGTTGGTTACGTGGGCGCTAAGAAGGGACGGGCGGTACACAAGCGGACCATCTCTCGGTGGGTCGTCTTGTGTATCAAGGCTTGTTACTCCTTGGCAAGGAAGGAGCCTCCTGTTGGGCTGAGGGCCCATTCCACTCGGGCCACGGCGGCTTCCACTGCCCTGGGCCGGGGTGTCCCCTTGCAGGACATCTGTCAGGCAGCTACATGGGCATCGTTGCACACGTTTGCAAGACACTACTGCCTGGACAGCCAAGTCCAGAGGGATGGCTTTTTTGGCCGTTCCTTCCTCCAGGACTTTCTGGTGTGATTATTGGTTCGCAGACCCACCACCGGGGTTGGTATTGCTGGGTTATCTATTCTAAGGTAAGGGATCTAATACTAACCTGTTTATTTCAGATGCAGAAGTAACAATATATCTGTAAGAAACAGTCGTTAGTATAAGATTCCTTACTGCCTCGCCCATCCTACCCGTTCTGCGAACCGATATCTAGGGTTAAGGTCATCCCCTTTCAGGGCCCTAGTTTCAATGGCACCAGTGTTGGTTTTTAACATGGCTCTGCGTTTCTGGCGCGGAAAAGCTGTGTCTAAGAACTGACGTCAGCACGCGGAGGCGGCATCTAAGTACTCCTTCATCACGGTGCCCACAACACCGACGACTGACGCGGAGCCGCAGACGACGCCTACCGACGCGCAAGGGTACTGCTACGCAAAGATTTCCGGATCCAGTCTGACACCGGGGGATATTCTAAGGTAAGGAATCTAATACTAACTACTGTTTCTTACAGATATATCGTTACCGAAGGTAAGTAACTTGTTCGTCCTCTCCTCTGAGGGAGTATTGCCATTCTTGACATAGTCTAAAAGACGCATCGTTGGTGTTTTTCCACTTACACAATACAATTTTAGAGGGTAAGGTAAGCAAGAGCTCTAGCAGATACCGTCATTTACATTAACAACTTTAGATTCCAGGGCACCTAACATAATATATGAAAATTCCCTTGGAGGGATTATGTTGAATGTGTTGCTTATACAATTGTAGACCTTGTCCCAGTATGTTTGTAAGGTAGGGCAACAGAAGAGCATGTGGGAGAGGTTACCAACGTTGGATTTACAGTTCCAGCATGTCGGACTCTCACTTAAGTTGAGTTTAAAGATTTACTCGGGTGTCCATTATGTCCTATTTATTAACATAAGTTTGGTCTGCGACAATATTGATGATATTTTGTTTGAAAATGGTGTAATATGTATTTTATCCCAGTCATATGGGATGCTGTTGGTTTCGGATTCCCATTTAACTTCACACTTCCTGTGAGATTTACGGGGTTTGGGAAAAAGAAGTTTATATGTTTTCTATACATTGTGTCCTGACTCTAGTAGTTGTGTCATCTTGGAGACTAGCGTCGGCTCGAGGAGTTTACTAGAGCGCATCGTGAGGAGAAATTTTAGTTTTAGGAAGTTATAAAAGTCCATCGGATTTAGTCGTGTCGGTTTTGGAGGTTAGAAAAAGATAGTGGGAGGGTCTCTATAAAGAGGTCTTTGACTAGATTTATGCCCTTTTGAGACCAATGTTCCCAGTGGAGCATCTCACCATTGATCTTCAGGCTCGGGTTTCGCCAGAGGGCGGACATGTTGGACTTGTTGACTTTTAGTTTAGAGAGGTGGTCTAGTTGTAAAAGGGCTCTTCTGGTGTTTAGCAGAATGTACTTTTAAGTGGGGGAGGTGGGATACATCCATGGTAAGGAGGGTATATAAAGGCATGTCATTGATGATTGACCTTCCTATGTTCAACCAAACTGGGGTATAGTCTGTCTGCTTGATTAGCCAGTTGGCACCTTGTTTGCAAAGATATGCGGTCTGATAGTTCCTAAAGTTCGGAAGGCCTGGACCACCCTTCTCTTTTGGTAATTGGAGCTTTGTCATTGATATTCTGGGTTTCTTGCCTTGCCAAAGGAACGTATTAAAAAGTTTATATACTCTACTCAAGTCATTTGAGAGAGTCATTGGTAGCTTGCTAAATATATAGTTAACAAGAGGAGTCACCATAATTTTTAATGTCTCAGCCCTACCCCACCACGAAAGATATTTAGGAGACCACCCATCTAGCTGTGAAGAGATTTTCTTGTAGAGTGAGGTCTCGTTGGCTTAGAGGGTGGTGATCAAGTCTCTGGTGAAGTTTAGGTCCAAGTACTTAAAGTACTTGGTTTGCCACAGGAGACCTGAGTCGCCCATGATTTCTTTACCATAAAGGTGGTTTAGAAGTTTAACTTCAGTTTTATCTTCATTTAATTTGTACCCTGATGCTGCAGCAAAGTCTTCTATTGAAGACATGAGAGCAGGGATAGCAGTTTCGGCGTTCTCAGAGACCACTAGTACATAGTCAGCATATGCAGTAACCTTCACTGTGTAGTCATTGAAACGTATCCCTGAGATCTGGCTATTGTTCCTAAGATGGTAAAGGAAGGGTTCAATAGCAAGCAGGAATAGGGAGGGGGAAAGGAGGCAGCCTTGCCTTGTTCCTTGTTCTAATTTGAAGGAGGATGAGTGAGCCTCCTGCTCTTACTCTGGCCGAGGGCTTAAAATAGAGTGACATAACCATACATGAGAAGTTCTTACCCAGGTTGAATTTATCCAGCTTTGCTTCCAGGTAGGCCCAATCTACTTTGTCGAAGGCTTTTTCGGCAACTAGAGTGATGGCCACTGTTGGTGAATCAGTGAGTTTAGCTTTCTCGAGTACATGAGCTAGGATTCTGGTGTTGTCACTAGATAGTCTATTTTTTTAAAAGCCCACTTGTGAGGGGTGGATAAGTAGGGGTAAAAAAAATTTGAAGGCGCTTTGCAAGAATCATTGCGTACATTTTACAGTCTAAATTAATTAGGATTATCGGTTTATAATTTTTGGGGAGTGTTAGGTCATTTCCTTCTTTTGGGATTACTGCTATAATGGCTTCTGCTAGTGTTCCATTAACTTTGCCAGAGCTGCTGATTTCATGAAACAGGTTTAAAAATGGAAGTGTTAGTAGTGAGGCGAAGTATTTATAAAATTAGGCACTAAACCTATCAGGCCCCGGAGCCTTCCCAGTTTTGAGGGATTTAATTGAGCTCCGGACCTCTGAGGTAGTAATTGGGCTATTTATTTCTAGCTGCTTCTGATCTGTAAGTGAGGGAAGTTTACATTTGTTTAGGTAGTCCTGCACTTTTGTGCTGTCCAGCTCTTGATTTTGCTATACAGGGTACTGTAGAAGTCCTTAAAGATTTCTGCAATTTTATCCAGGTTAGAGTGAGCTAAGCCTTTATGATCTATTACGTTTTTATTCATGTTCTTCTGTATTTCAAATTTTAGGTATGCAGCTAGGCTCTTCCCAGCCTTGTTGGATTCACAGAGTTTTGTGCTTTTTTGTCTATTTATCCATATTCCTGCTCTGTCACTGAGAATTTTTATTATACTCTTATTTCTTTTTGACTATTTTCTTGATTCACATGCTGTGCATCATGCGCCATCTAGTGGTTGGGTCCAGAATTGTATTTTTTTTTGGGTGGACGTCAACATCCCACCATTTGGTGTCCTCCTGTGACGTCGTCAGGCTTCCTCCGGAAGCTCCCACCTTTTTTCGCCATCTTCAGATTCTTTTTATCTGCCGTTGGGTCTGGATTGATACTGAATGACCACTCGAGATTCGATCGATGAAAAATAAGAAAAAAAGACTGCAGGACTGCGGTACAACATTTCAACTTTCAGGACTTCAATCCAAACAACCTGAGTCCGACGAAATGTGAAAAATCCAACTCTTCGACGAATGGAGAATGCGCATGCAGGGGGCTCCCTGTGCACGGTAATGGACAAGACGCTGTTCAAGTTGCTGAAAAATTTCACCACAAGTAAGCTCAAAAGAATCTGCATCCGGTCTGCAACCATTTCCTACTGTTGGATCACCGAAGCAAGGACTGCAACACATGCTCCAACTTCACCTCAAACACGTTCAGGGTGAGAGAAAGACAGAAAAGAGCCAACAATACCATGCAAGACCAAGGACCACCATGATTGCTGCAAGACCTGGGCCACTCCACAGAGGAGGAGGACAACATCGCCGAAGGGCCAGAAGTCGACTAGGACAGCTACATTTCAGCCGTGGATGTCGAGAAGAAGACTTCGAAGGAGGTAAGAGTTGTCGACCTCTAAAAAAAAGTAGAAGTCTCGAAAAACGGACTCTAGACCCACAAATGGAGCCTCAGTATCTAAGCACTCGATGATCGCAGTTGCATTCAAAGACAAACACTCCGTCGGATCCTTGGTCAAGGACTCCGTGATGGCAAAGATCCAATTAGTCAAAAGACTGTCCGGAAAAAGACACCTCAGCGTCAAAAAAGGTGAGGTCAACAATCTTCGACAGCACGATTGGCGTAGACGAGCACAAAGAGGAAAGCCGAAGGTCTTGACACCGAAATACACGCGGCCGAGATGGAGAAGAAGAAAAGCCTGGAATCCCAAATGGCAAGTATTTTACAACGTAAAAAAGATTTTAACGAAAGCTTGAAACAATTCAAGATACCGCCGAAAAGTACAATAGAAGTGGGGAAGGTCGTTGAGGAATTAATGTCTCCGACAACACCCGAGCCACTAGACGAAGAAGAAGAAGAAGAAAGGAAAGACTAAGAACACACATATACAGGAACTGCGATCACAGAGACTCAAGACCTGCAATGGCAACATCTCGACACCGAATCACCTGATGAGGCTGTGGAAACGTATCCTTCGAGGCTATCACCACCAGATGACATTGGGATGTATAATCAGGTGATTAAAAAAGGCAGCTGAAACATATGGAGTGCATCTGGAGGAAGAAAAACCACAATCATGTTTTCTATTAGAGACTTTGATGCAAACACAATCAAGAAATCAATTCCTTCCAATGCTGCCAAGTGTATTGGATCAGGGAAAGGAGGCTCCAAAGAGCCTGCAACATGCAAAGCTATCACATCAAGAGCACAAAAGAAGTACAAGCATTCCTCTAAAGACCCTATATACATCAGAGAGTCTGTACTAGCTGACTCTATAATTACTTCCACAGCTAGAAAAAGAGCTAATGTACCAATCACAGTGGGTCCTCCTCCAGACAAGGTAAGCAAAAGAATGGACCTTGTCAGGCGAAAGGTAGAAAGAAGTGCAGCAAACCAATGGCGCATAGCTAATTCAAATGCATTACTAAACAGACCTGCTTATCAACATTGGGGAGAGGTAGGAGAACTGTTAAGGAACCTACCTGAGCAGTTCCAAAGAAGAGCTAGCCACTTGGTGGAAGAGGGTAAAAACATTGTTAACACATGTTTAAAGTCAGCCCTAGATGCTGCAGAGACATGAAGCAGACAAATGATGATTGGTATCACAGAAAGGAGGTACGCATGGCTGACAATATCCGGTTTCAAGCCAGAAGTGCAAAGCAATATCATAAACTCACCATTCAATGGCGAACAACTGTTTGGAACTGTGGTTGACGACAAACTCAACCAATTAAAAAAAGGACAACGAGCCAGCAAGGTCCATGGGTGCCCTACAATTCAGAGGCATGTGTAAGTGCACACCCCCAAGAAGACCAGCAGGTAGAGGTACCCACCAACCTACTACCTGACATCAAACTTACCAACAAACATACCAAGGGGCAGCAGCAAGAACAGCAACTGAATTGGCAGTATCAACAAGGAAGGTAATCCTTTTGAGGGCGTCCCCATGGCAGAGGCCAGCCACAAAGAGGCAGACCCCAAGCCACAACTAAGTGACTGCATTCAAAAACATGCACACTCACCAAGAACAACAGTGAGTGTTCCGGACTCCACTGGACAGACCACAGCTGCGTCCACTTCAGCTTCAGAAAAACCACGACTCCCCACCACCCGCAACAGGTCACCCGCAGAAGCTGGAACAAGATCACCACCGACCAGCTCACCACTTCACTGAGCCAGAACCCTCCCGCCAGCTCAACGGACCCCAACCAAGCAGCCAGCAACTTCACTCAGTGGATCTCCAACTGCACTGACGACCTCGCACCTCTGAAAAACCACCCCAGCAGGCCTGGCTGCAAGATAGCCTCTTGGTTCAACGACGACCTCAAGAACTCCAAGAAGAACTGCCGTACCCTCGAGAAAACCTGGCGAAAAAACCTGACTACAGACAACCTGACCGCCCTCAAGCACGCCATCCGCAAACACCACCAGCTGATCCGCACCACCAAGAAGACAGCATTCAAGGAACAGCTCGACAACAACGCACACAACAGCAAGGAACTCTTCAGCATCGTCAAAGAGCTCTCCAACCCCAGCGCCGGAAACAACGACATCACTCCCTCGCAAGACCTCTGCGACTCACTCGCCTCGTTCTTCCACAGCAAGATCGCCGACATACACAACAGCTTCGGGGCACAGACCACGCACCCAACCACCGAACCGACACCCCCCACGACCACCCTCCGCGACTGGACCCCGGTCAGCACCGAAGACACCATCCACACTGGATCTCCAACCGACCCATGCCCCCACCACATCTTCAACAGGGCTGACTCCGTCATCGCACCCCAACTCCGGGACATCATCAACTGCTCCTTCAGCACCGCCTCCTTCCCAGAGAGCTCGAAGCATGCCGAACTCCGCGCCCTCCTGAAGAAACAATCAGCGGACCCCGCCGACCTCAAGAACTACCGCCCCATCTGGCTCCTCCCCTTCCCTGCCAAAGTCATCGAGGAGACAGTCAACAGACAGCTTGCCGCCTTCCTCGAGACGAACGGATCCCTCGACCACTCGCAGTCCGGCTTCCGCGCCAACTGTAGGAGAGTAGGGTCTGCAATCCTATGATCACCCAGATTTTTTGCTTTTGTTTCACTGGTTTACGACTTTCTCTGGCTGTGGGCCTGCCAATCAGACCCACAGCCTGGCTGTTCTCTTTCTAAATTACAACATGTACCCTAGGTGCATTTACCAATTGGTACTGGGCCACCTTATCAGACCCTGTAACTCAGGGCATAGGTGTACCCAGGGCTGCCAGGGGCTGCAGCATGTATTATGCCACCCCTGTCTGGCCTCCTAAATTTGACACAACTGGCTGCATGACAGCTGGGGCAAAGTCGTGTAATCACCCCTTTGCTGTAGGTGTAGTATACCTATACCTAACCCTAAAATGGACACACAGATTCCTATCAGTCACTCCTATGGCAGGCCTTGACAATCCTGAAGGCAGAGTGCTTGGAATCGTGTGAGATGGTGCTCTGGCATGAGCTGAGCCTGTCTGCAGCTTGCGGAATCAAGTCCTAATAGCTGTTCCATGATATCGCATACCATATACTCTTAAGTGCATTATAATCCTCGCGGTTAAATGCTAACTTTGGTATTGCTTTATCAAAACATGTCGAGTAAGGTGTCATACGAATTGGAATACTAACCCCTCGCCAATTCTGGCGACGGGGTTAGCATTCCACCCTTCTAGAGGGACACGACATGTATGTAACTGTGAACCCCGGTTAAAGTTAAACGAAGCCTCAGCTCCACAAAATGGATGCTGCCACCACAGACACGAGTCTGACCCCCTGCAGCTGGGAGTCCTTCCAGCGAGGGGAGCCTGGACAAAGGGTTTCCTGTCAGGGGCGGTGCTAGCACCGTCCCAGACATGGTTTTGTGTATCCTGGGTAGGCAGGGCTTTTCAGGAAGGTGACTGCTGAGTGGCACCCCGGTGCTCACTACGCATAGGCCGGTCAGAACCAGTTCCAGGGGCACACCAGCCCCTGGCCTGGGGAAAGTCCGGCATGGCAGAGGGGTGTAACCACCCCCCTCCTAGTCCCACCCATAGGCAGGACCTAGTCACCGGGTCAGCCCCCTTTTTTAGTATAAAGATGGGAGCGGGCCCCCTGTTAAAATTAGATCATCTTTGGAATCAAGACACGACTTTCTTCGAAAGGACATCAAGAATTCTTCTTCAAGATTCTCCCTTGTGGCTAAGGAGTAGTCACCCTGCATCAAGCGGGCACCATCCTAAGAACACTGCGGTCTGCTGCAAGTCCTTCTTCACGAATCCGACGACCCAGCTCGACGAGACCCGGCTTCCCTGGCACCTCTGACCTCTACTCACCTCTACAGCAAAGCTGAGAACTGTGAGTGCGACGAGACCTCGAGGGACCGACGATCGCCAAGACTGCACGACTTCTTCGCAACAAGCCCACCGAGTCTTCCACTGGTGAGTGCTTTGGGGTCCGAGAAGCCCCAGCCCTGAGCAGCTCCAGCACCGAAGATCAGCCCTCCAGCATCTCCACGATCTGCGTGGGGCCCTTCTGCTTTTGCGTGCTCACTGCGCTGTGTGGCTACTAGCCGGCTGGCTTGTGGCCTTCTTCACGACGCTCGACGACATCACTGCTGCTGGTCTGGTTGCTCCAGACTGGCCCTTGCTTCCTTCTTCAAGAGAGGCACCCGGACCCTCCTGGTCCACTCCAGACGCCATTTTGAGTCCACCGCGTGGGCTTGAATTTGCCAAGGCTTTGGTTGCCCAATCCTGGGTCCAGCGACGCCGACAGCTTCATCCATCGTGGGACAGCTCGCTCCTCCATCCTGGTCGCCGACAACGCCTCCTGGTCCGTGAGAACTGCGAGCACAGCGTCACCCACTCACCTAGTCGAGGTGGCTACCATCCGGTGCCCTCCTGGTGCCCACTGACTACTGGCTAGTAGTCTCGAACTTGGTCCCCTCTGCTTTCAGGTGTCATCTTCCTTCGATCCAGGCTTGGATCCACCGAACTTTCTTCACTGGTCGCCTGCCAGCAACTTCTTTCTTCCAGGCTCCTGGTCCGTCTACGAGGATTCCCGACGTCTTTTGAGACATATGCAGCTGCAGCCCCTAGGCTAGGTAATTTCGGCATTTCGGTGCCCCAGCATAGCCTCACTATCCAAGGGTCAGAATCCACTTTCGTTTTCCTCCTACCAGGTCGGGTTCGCCCGAGAACACTAACTTTGTCATTACTAGCTACCATAGACTTTGTCCCGCATCACGCGTGAGAGTGCACACTCTGCACCCGAGTCCCCTGGGTCTCCTAGAAGTAATCTAACGATTCTATAGTCAAGTCCTAGCGATTCCAAAGGCTATTAGTACTGTACTTACCTGCTAGTAATTTCGCATTCCACTTTCAGAGTATATGGTTTTCCGTGCCCCTCGGGCATTTGTATATACTGTGCTAACTTAAGTATTTTCGTAAGAGTTTTGTTTTGTGCTTAGTACCCTGTCCTCATAAAGAGTACAGGGCTGTTGTGATTCTTAATAAATATCTTGTTTATTTTCATAACACTTGTGTGGTGTCCTTTCACTTGGTGTTCAAGGGGTATATGTGTGGTATAACAGCTGGCTTAACACGCCCTCTCGAGTCTTTAGCCTTAGACTGCTCGTATCCACGCTACTAGGATAGCTGGTCTATAAGGTTGACTTACAACCAAACATCAATAAGGGTTGCTGGACTGATACATAGTGTTCACTAGAATAGTGAGCACTGCATATCAGGCCACCTTCTCACACCAACCACAACACCGAGACCGCCCTCATCGCAGCCACCGACGACATCAGAGCCCTGCTCGACAACGGGGAAACAGCGGCCCTCATCCTCCTGGACCTCTCCGTCGCGTTCGATACGGTCTGCCACCGCACCCTAGTGCAGCGCCTCAGAAACATCGGAATCCAAGAGAAGGCACTGGAGTGGATCATCTCGTTCCTCACCGGAAGAACCCAGACAGTCTGCCTCCCCCGTACAGATCCAAGGCCACCGAAGTCATCTGCGGCGTACCACAAGGATCATCACTCAGCCCCACCCTCTTCAACGTCTACACGAGCCCCCTCGCAGCCATCGCACGCCAACACAACCTCAACATCAACATCATCTCCTACGCGGACGACACCCAGCTGATCCTCTCCCTGACCAAGGACCCAGCCAACGCCAGAACCAACCTACACGAAGGGATGAAAGAAGTAGACGAGTGGATGATGAACAGCCGCCTGAAACTGAACTCAGACAAGACGGAAGTCCTCATCCTTGGATCATCACCTTCTGCCTGGGACGACTCCTGGTGGCCCCCCGCCCTGGGCAGCGCACCCAAACCAACGGACCACGCATGCAACCTGGGCTTCATCCTGGACTCCTCCCTCTCGATGTCTAGACAAGTCAACGTCGTCTCATCGTCATGCTTCCAACATCCTGCGCATGCTCCGAAAGATCTTCCGATAGCTCCCCACCGAAACCAGGAAGACGGTCACACAGGCACTCGTCACCAGCCGACTGGACTACGGAAACACCCTCTACACCGGAACCACAGCCAAACTCCAGAAAAGACTCCAACGCATCCAGAACGCCTCTGCACTACTCATCTTGAACATCCCCCGACACAGCCACATCTCCGGACACCTGAGACCTCCACTGGTTCCCCGTCAGCAAGAGAATCACGTTCAGACTCCTCACCCACGCACACAAGGCCCTCCACGACCTGGGCCCCAGATACCTGAACAACCGCCTGACCTTCTACACGCCAGCTACGATCGACCAGCAACGCCCTCGCCGCCGTGCCACGCATTCGAAGATCCACCATGGGAGGAAGATCCTTTTCCTACCTGGCGGCCAAGACTTGGAACTCCCTCCCCATCCACCTCCGCCTGACCCAAGACCACCTCTCCTTCAGGAAGTAACTCAAGACCTGGCTATTCGAGCAGTAGCGGACCCCCCTCCCCAAGCGCCTTGAGACCCTCTGGGTGAGTAGCGCGCTATACAAATTCCTGATTGATTGATTGATTGACTGTGCCCACAATAACTCAACCTTTACAGAAACAACATCTTGTAAGTGTATAGTTCCTCCAGCATACAACACCAGTAGGAGGCAGACTACATTTTTTCCTTAAAAAATGGAAGGACATCACTTGGATTTTAAACATAATACAGTATGTTTACTGCATAGAGCTAACAAAACAACCTCCAAACAGGAGACCAAACAAGAAGACACATGAAAAAAGAGAATTATCTCAGCTACTCCAAGAGGTGTAGGAACTTCAAAGGAAGCTTGCAGTAGAGCATGAACCACACAAAGAAAAGAACATAGTGTTCGAGGCATATGGGCTGCAGATGGTACATTATGAATAGATCGCCATCTGGTGTTGGGCTCGGATGATTGCACTTTGTTTTTCTCTTGGAGAGTCTTTTGTATCTTGGTGACTCCTCCCTTGGTTGGTAGTGCGCATGGGCATCGGCTCCATCCTTAGATTGTTTTTTTCCGCCATCGGGTTCGGATGAGGATCGAGACGCTCCAGATCAACTTCAGAAGAAAGTGATTTATCCGCGCGTATTCCCTTTCCAATTCGACGGTATTGTTATCGAACGCGTTCATTTCCATTCCGACGCGTTGCAAATTCAAAATCGAAGAGAAAAACTTGGATCTACGTCGAAGAACAGGAGGCCTTTCTCGACGCAGTCAAGCCCGGAGTCCATGGAAAGGACTCCATTCAAAAAATGTCCAACGTGTGGTGCTAAGTTCCCACACAAGGACCTACACGAGGTGTGCAACCTCTGTCTATCGCCTGAACACGAATCCAGGGACTGCGAAGCCTGTGCAGCATTCTCCTCCAAGCTAACGATTAGAAATCGTCGAGCTCGAAGACACGAGGTTTCCAGAATGCAGGCGGAAGCGATCCCGGAGCTGTTCGTAGACGAGCAAATCGAGGAAGAAGAGGACCAGTCTGGGTCGGAAGGGGACCAGTCGGAGGTTGAAGAACTCATCGAGCAACAAACCGTGAGTGACGACGTCCCCTTACCGAAAAACCGACCCCGTGCGGTAACGACCCCGCCCTCGGGCCCGGTCAAACCGCTGAAAAAAGTTTCCGACGCCCCGCCCTCGGGCCCGGCAACGAAACCGAAACTGAAACCGAAACACTCGGACTCCCACCATGTCGGATCCGAGAAAAGGGCGACATCGACTTCGGCACCGAGGCTACATACAAAGGAGAGCTCGGTATCGAAACATTCCATGTCGAAACATAAATATGACTTATCGCCCAAGATACACTCGATACCCAGAAAGTCGGAATCGAGCAGACATTCGGTGTCGAAAACAACAAGATCTGACGATCGAAAACAAAAGCACCTCTCGGAACCAGGACCTTCGGTACCGATTCAGGAGCAACAGACAGATCCCAAACAAAAGATCTTGTTTATTGATCCACAAACTGGGAAAGTGGTCACGAAGAAGAGAGAGTGAACAGTCAGAAGATAAACCTCTTCCTTCAAAAAAGAGAACAATGGGGACGAATATAACTCCTCCTGCTTCTCCTCGTCCTAGAGTCACACCCTCTTCTCCTATTCCTCACAATAGGCCAAATATTCCTACACCTTCCACACCAAGACCAGCTACACCTCAGTCAGATGTAGACAGTGATCTAGGGGAGGGAGAACCTCAAGGGGATGACGAAACTATCCCAGATGAGGAGGACCCATGGGAAAATTATGATGTAGGGTCAGATGAGGACAACGACCCAGAGCTATATCCCTCAAAGCCTTCACCACCTGACGATAACACAGGTTTTGTGCAGCTCATTAATAGGGCAGCAAAATATCACAAACTAGATATGCATACAGAACCTCAAATAGAGGATTTCTTGTTAGAGACTCTACCTAATGCACAGAGAACATCAGGTACTCTTCCTATGTTGAAGGGTCTTCTTAGTCACACAGAGGAAATATTCGAAAACCCAGTGAGAGCCAGGGTGTTAAACCCAAGAATTGATAAAAAATACAAAGCGGCTCCAAAGGACCCAATATTTATTAGAGGGCATGTACCTCTAGACTCGCTGGTGGTCTCAAACGCTCGTAAAAGAGCAAACTCATTATCTACAGGAGAGGCTCCTCCACCAGATAAAGAGTCGAAGTTAATAGATGCATCAGGCAAAAGAGTAGCATCACAGGCAGCGAATAGCTGGCGTATAGCCAATACACAAGCACTACTCGCACGTTACGACATGGCTTATTATGATGAGTTAGAAAAACTTCTCACACATCTCCCAAAAGAACATCAGAAAAAGGCAGATCAATTAATACAGGAAGGTAAAATAATAACCAATACTTCCATTAAGTGTGCATTAGACGCAGCAGACACTGCAGCAAGATCTATTAACACCAGTGTCATGCTAAGAAGGCATGCATGGCTTAGAATCTCAGGATTCAAACAAGAAGTACAAACAGCCCTACTGAACAAACCATTTGATCAGAAGACATTGTTTGGTTCAAGCACAGACGAGACATTAGAAAAAATGAAGAAAGATACGGAAACGGCTAAGTCAATGGGAGCATTGCAACAGCCAACACACAGAGGTTCCTTTCGTAGATCCACCTATAGAGGGGGCTCAAAGAACACAGGAACGAATCAGCAATCCACATCTTTCACACCAACATCACCCAGAGGTAATTCAAGAGGCAGTTACAGAGGTAACAACAATAAGGGTAGAGGCCGCGGAAATAATAACAACCGCAACGCCTCAACACCAAAACAGTGACTTCATAGAGCTCCCCCCAGACCACATAACACCGGTCGGGGGACGTCTATCACAGTTCCTACCTGTCTGGGAAAACATCACGTCAGACAAGTGGGTGAGACAAATTATCCAACATGGTTATTGCCTAGAACTCACAGCTACCCCACCAAACATCCCCCCCAAACAGCGTTCAATGAGTCAAGATCATCTGACATTGTTAAGAGAAGAAGTTCTAGCACTTCTACAAAAGCATGCAGTAGAGAAGGTACCAAAAGATCAACAAGGAACAGGAGTATACTCTCTATACTTCCTGATCCCCAAAAAGGACGGGTCCCTAAGACCAATATTAGACCTCAGACCTCTCAATGCTTACATAAATTCGGAGCATTTCCACATGGTCACGCTCCAACAAGTACTCCCTTTACTGAAGAAAGGGGACTTTCTTTCTACACTGGATCTAAAAGACGCTTACTTTCATATCCCAATTCACAAAGCCCACAGGAAATACCTAAGGTTTGTGTTAGAAGGACGACACTATCAGTTCAAAGTCCTTCCGTTCGGTGTCACAACAGCACCAAGAGTTTTCACAAAATGTCTAGCTGTGGTGGCAGCACACCTAAGAAGACAACAAATACATGTCTTCCCATACTTGGACGATTGGCTAATAAAGGCCAAGTCAAAGGAAGAATGTCTTCACAACACACAGAAGACAATTCAATTGCTGCACCACCTAGGGTTCACGGTGAACTACAAAAAATCACACCTGCAACCAAACCAGATTCAGCAATACCTGGGGGCTACAGTAGACACAGAAAAGGCAATAACATACCCCAACCCAATCAGAGTACAGACAATGGTCGGGTTAATACAAAGATTTCAACCACAACACTCACTACCAGCACGAGTGTTTATGCAACTATTAGGCATGATGTCCTCCTGCATACTGCTAATACCACATGCCAGACTACAAATGCGCCCACTACAAGAGTGTCTAGCGACACAGTGGAATCGGGCTCAAGGTCAGATTACAGATCTGGTGTTGGTAAACGACCGGACGTATCGCTCTCTGAAGTGGTGGAACACAGAAAACATTTCCAAGGGACGGTCGTTCCTAGAGCCAATTCCACAAGTGATAATAACAGCGGACGCATCGCTCTCCGGATGGGGAGCGCACATGGACAGATACACAGTGCAGGGGAAGTGGAGTGTGCAGCAAAAGAAACTGCACATCAACTACCTAGAACTATTAGCAATATTTCTAGCACTAAAAGCTTTCCAAATGCAAATAACAGGCAAAGCAGTCCTGATCAGAACAGACAACATGACTGCAATGTATTATATTCAAAAACAGGGGGGGGACACACTCTCTTCAACTGTCCAGACTAGCACAGGACATATGG
Organism: Lissotriton vulgaris; assembly: GCF_964263255.1. Taxonomy (NCBI): domain Eukaryota; kingdom Metazoa; phylum Chordata; class Amphibia; order Caudata; family Salamandridae; genus Lissotriton; species Lissotriton vulgaris. The sequence continues at coordinate 1,359,250,365 of NC_141685.1, read as the reverse complement.
AGATGGGCCATTCCTCAAAAGATCTACCTGTTAGCGGAACACCTACCAGGAGTTCAAAATCAAATAGCAGACATCCTAAGCAGACAGTCAGAACAAGTACACGAATGGGAGCTGCACGACCAAATACTACAGCCATTCTTCCAAAAATGGGGGCAACCAGAGATAGATCTGTTTGCCAATCATCAGAACGCAAAATGCAAAGAATTCGCATCCAGGTACCCACATGAACGGTCCCAGGGCAATGCACTGTGGATAAATTGGTCCAACAAATTTGCTTACGCGTTCCCTCCTCTACCACTAATTCCATTACTGGTTCGGAAACTGCAGCAACACTCAATGACAATGATACTAGTGGCACCCACGTGGGCAAGACAGCCGTGGTTCACCACGCTGCTACAACTCTCACAAGTACCACATCAAAAGCTAAGGTTATTACCCATGCATCTTACACAGAACCATGGAGAAATAATGCACCCAGATCCCAAACAACTGAACCTAGCGATCTGGCTCCTGAGGTCATAGAGTTTGGGTATTTAGATTTACCACCAGAATGCATGGAAATCATTAAACAAGCAAGACGTCCTACCACCAGAGCATGCTATGCAGCAAAATGGAAGAGGTTTGCTATACACTGTAACAGTAAGCACATCAACCCTCTGGACGCATCCACTAAACAAATCATTTGCTATTTATTACACTTACAGCAATGTAACCTAGCATATACCTCTATCAGAGTTCATCTAGCAGCCATAGCGGCATACCTACAAAACAGGCAACATCTGTCACTGTTTAAAGTACCAGCAATTAAAGCTTTCATGGAAGGACTCAAAAGAGTCATTCCACCAAGAAGACCACCTTCCCCAGTCTGGAATCTCAACATAGTGCTTACCAGACTAATGGGGCCACCCTTTGAACCTATGCATAGGTGTGAAATACAATTCCTCACATGGAAGGTGGCTTTCCTCATAGCTATCACGTCACTTAGAAGAGTAAGTGAACTGCAGGCTTTTACGATTCAAGAACCATTTATGCAGCTACACCAAAATAAAGTGGTTCTTAGAACAAACCCAAAATTCTTACCGAAGGTTATTTCAGCATTCCACATCAATCAGGCAGTGGAATTACCGGTTTTCTTTCCAAAACCACAAACAGTAGCTGAAAGAGCCCTACACACATTGGATGTTAAAAGGGCCATATTGTACTATATAGAAAGAACACAAACTTTCAGAAAGACAAAACAGCTATTTGTTGCGTTTTCTCCTACACATAAAGGCAATCCCATCTCCAAAGCGGGCATTGCCAGATGGATTGTAAAATGCATTCAAATATGCTACTTAAAGGCAAAGAGAACATTAACTGTTCCTCCTAGAGCTCACTCTACACGTAAACTAGGAGCATCTATGGCATTTCTGGGAAACATTCCACTAGATGACATATGCAAAGCGGCTACCTGGGTTACACCGCACACCTTCACAAAACACTATTGTGTAGATGTAAACACAACACAACAAGCTAGAGTGGGACAAGCAGTATTAAAAACATTGTTTCAGACAGTTGCAACAGACACGGGCGACCACCGCTAGGGAGAGAACTGCTGTATAGTCTATTCATAATGTACCATCTGCAGCCCATATGCCTCGAACGGAATATGCTACTTACCAGTATGCATCTGTTCTTGGCATAGAGGGCTGCAGAGTGGTACATGCCCTCCCAGCCTCCCCGGAAACCTGTGTCTGTTCCAACATTATCTTATTTAGATACACTTACATGGGCACTCTTATCTGTATTCTACTATACTACTCCATCTAACCCTACTATGGCAAAACAATCTAAGGATGGAGCCGATGCCCATGCGCACTACCAACCAAGGGAGGAGTCACCAAGATACAAAAGACTCTCCAAGTGAAAAACAAAGTGCAATCATCCGAGCCCAACACCAGATGGCGATCTATTCATAATGTACCACTCTGCAGCCCTCTATGCCAAGACCAGATGCATACTGGTAAGTAGCATATTCCTTATTCCACGTACTTCGTAATTCCAAAGGTAAACAGAACATTATGCCCAATATTAGACATGAGATTTCTAAACTAATGTATAAAAACACAAAGATTCAAGATGACTACACTGCAAGAGGTACCTCAATTGCAAAAATGGAGATAACATGGCAACCATAGACTTAAAGAATGCATACTTACACAACCCTATGAACAGAAGACACAAGAATCTATTAAGATTTGTGGTCAACAAAACACACTACCTATTCAAAGTACTCGCATTCGGACTAAAATCAGCACCAAGAGTGTTCAGAAAATGCCTATCAACAGTAGCCGCTCATCTAAGTAGGCAGAGAATTCATGTTTACCCGTTCTTAGATGACTGATTAGTAAGAGCAAACTCATACAGTCTCTGAAACAGCATATACAACAGGTGATAGAGACACTAGTTCAACTTGGTTTTTCAATACATTAGGAAAAATCCTCAACAGGGCCAGAACTCATAAAAGTGTTCTTAGGCGCAGAAATAAACACAGTGTTAAGTTAGGCGTTCCCGAAGAAAAAGAGGAGATTAGCCTTATTGAAGGAGACTCCTCTATACCAGAAGGGGCAACCTCTTGACAGTGAGAACAGTGGGGAAACTACTGGGAATGATGGCTTCATGCATTCATTTAATTCCCAACATTCGATTACACAAGACCATTTCAAGATTGGCTCCAAACACAATGGTTACAGGCAACAGGGAGTTGGGAGGATCTAGTGGTTGTCACAGACAGTTCATCAGGAAATGGCATGGTGGAACAAAGTAATCACAGCACAGGGCAGACTTTTCATACAACCAACTCCGACAGTGACCTTAACAGATGCTTCCCAATAGGATAGTAGGGGGGCACACATGAACAACCTCAAAGTGAGGGGATTGTGGACACAGCAGGATGCAGTGAAGCACATCACTATCTTGGAGTTATAAACACATTCTTGACCTTGAAAGCCTTTTTAGAAAGAGCTCTACAGAAAGAAGGTGTTGATACAAACAGACAACACAACCACCATGTTTTACATAAACAAGCAAGGAGGAACTTGGTCTGTAGCACTCTCAACGCTAGCTCAAGAACTTTGGAGATGGGCAATTCCAAAGAACATAGACATAATAGCAATACACCTACCAGGAACGGACAATGTAGAAGAAGACAAATGTCATCATCCCACAAGTGGGAACTGAATCGATCAGAACTCAAATAGATTTTCTGGAAATGGGGAACACCGCAAATAGACATATTTGCAACACCCCACAGTGCAAAATGCCAAAACTTCACATCCAGACAATCTTGCAATCAGTCCCTAGGGAATGCGCTATGGATAGACTGGTCAGTGATATTTGCTTACACTTTTCCCCCAATACCACTGCTGAACAGGGTGATCAGCAAATGCAAAATCAGCTGAGTGACCATGATTCTCCTTGGACCACAGTGGTTCAGGCAAACTTGGTTCTCAGAGATAATGGAGATGTCTCAAAGAACAATGCACAAATTACCAAGAAAGCAAGACTTACTAACAGTTCAAAATGGAAAAGTACTTCACCCAGACCCAGCAGCATGGCTCCTGAGGACTTAAAATTTGTGCATCTCAAACTACCGGAAAGCACAATAACTGTTCCAAGAGAAGCTAGGAAACCAACAACAAGGAAATATTAACAGCGAAATGGAAGAGTTGTACACAGTGGTGCCTTAAACATCTTTCAAATGAGAGAACAGTGCTAAAATACTTGACATATTTACTAGACAGTAAACTATGCCATACATCATAAAAAGTTCACTTCGCATCAGTTGTAGCATATACAAGAGGTGAAACTGAAACATGTTTTCACTTCTCATGTGGTCAAAAGGTTCCTAGAAGGAGCAAAAAGAATTGCACCTACAATGGAATCTGAATATAGTTCTTACACAAAAGATGAAAGCATCATCGAACCTCCACACAAAGCAACGCCACAAATACTCACACTAAAGACTGCCTTTTTAGTGGCAATGACATCTCTGCATAGAGTTGGTGAACTACAGGCGCTTACACTACAGGAACCCTACTTCCAGATACATAATAACAGGATTGTCATGAGAACAGATCCACAATTCATACCAAAGGTGGTATCAAGATTTCACATTAACTAAAGTATCTAAATACCAAGTTTCTTTCAAAACCCTAAGACCAAAGCAAGAAAAGCTTTGCACACGCTGACGCAAGAAGGGCGGTCATGTATTACAATGAAAAATATAAGGAGTACAGAAAAACAAAACAGTTCTTTGTATCCATTGCTAATAGCATTTTGGGAACACCTGTAACCAAAAACACCATTGCAAGATGGATAGCGCAAGCCATACAGTTATGCCACAAGCATAACAGGGTGCACCTCAGGCACAATCAACAAGAAAGAAAGGAGCTACGATCTAGCAAATACTCCAGTTCAAGACATTTGTATGACTGCAACATGGTCTTCAGTGCGTGCACACATTCACAAGACATTATTGTGTGGACATTCAAATGAATAAAGAAGCACAAGTAGTACAAAAGGTTTTGCAACATCTATTCACAAACCAAAGCTCATCTACCACCCAACCACCACAAGACTAGCAAACCGCTACAAAGTCTACGCACAGCATGTGAAACCAGAAAAGATTCACGCTGCAAAAGGAATAGTTTCTTACCTGTCGGTGTAGCTTTGCAGCTTGAAGAATTTTCTGGATTCAGTAGCGCACCCACCCTCCTCCGCCAGGAAAGATGAGCGAAGAAAATAAGAATCAGAAGATGGTGACCAAAGGTGGGAGCTTCCGTAGGAAGCCAGTGGACGTCACAAGACGACACCAAATGGGGGTATGTCGACGCCCAACTAACAAAACAAAAATACAATAATTCCGGACCCAACCTCTAGATGGCAAAATAATGCAAAGCATGTGAATCCAGAAAATTATTCAAGCTGTAAAACAACACTGATGGGTAAGAAACTATTTGTTACACCCTCCACCGGAACAGGCTTTTGTTCTGGGCCTCCAGAGAGCAGAGGCTCTCACTCTAGGGTTTCAGAATTGTGTCTTGGGTTTCAGACTGACCGAAACTATTCGTGGAGCACACTAGAGGCTATTAGAGTTTCAGGGGGCACTTCTAAGGTGCTCTCTGGGTGCATATATTGGTAAATTCATCACTGGAATCAGTGTGGGTTTATCAGTATGAGATATTTGGTATCAATCATCCCTATTTTCAGTGAAGCATTACTGTAGCTGGGGAACTAGTTTTCACCAGTGTCCGGCAAATGTTTTAAAATGGCTCTACTGTCTATTTGCACTGGCGGTATTTGGACTGACCAGTACAGGGGCATATCTGCTCATGCAGGTATGCCCTCACATGTAATATTCAGCACCCTGCCTTAGAGCTGTCGGGCATGCTGTAAGGGAGACTTAAAAAAATCACATGCAGTGTTAGGGGAAATGGCACACAGGGAAGTGTCAGTAAATGAACTGTTTTGGGCACAACCAATATTCAATGGAATAATGAATAATTAAACAATAGCTTACTAAGTTGACTGTGTTTGAATGTATATGAGCGTGCTGGTCAGGGATGAGGTTGCCTCCCTCATAGACTAAATAGTTAATGGAACAAGTGTACATATGTTGTGTTTTCACTTTTGTCTGCACCAAGACACGCAGCCTGCAATGGAAGTCTTGCATGCACTTAGTGAGGGGTTCCTTAGGGTGACACAATTCATGCTGCTGCCCTTGGGGACCCAATTTAGTACTTTAGGCCCTAGGTACCAAGGATATCATTTACTAGGGACTTACAGAGGGTGCTGAAGGTTTTGCCAAGTGGGTGAAACAATTGAAATCTTTTAGGGATAGAATTGTGGTACTGGGGACTGGGTTAGCAGGCACAAAGTAAAAATCTGTCAAAGTTGTATCAAATACCAGGCAGAAAGTGTGTAGGGGAGTACTGCAACAATAATCCAGTTCCCTACATATGTGCAAGGTAGACTTGAATTATTTTATTGTTTCTTATGTCAGGCAAAATGTGAAAAGGTGTCTAGAGCACCACAACAGATGGCATGTTCACAATTGGTTAGCGTTCTGAGTCAACAATCTTAACATGGATGTAGTGCTTCATTGCTCAGAGGTGCAGGCTTATAAAAAAAAATAAAAAGAAGCCAGGCATTTAAATAAGATTACTAGTGGGTCTTAGAAGAAGATAAAAGTAACTCTTTGCACATAAGTAGCGTTTTTTTCCTTGGTGTTATGTGGTTGGGATGGCAGGCAGGATTCACTGTCATGTGGTAAGGTGAAATTCAATAAGAACACTGCATTATGCCTGGCTGTGGGTTTGGGTAGTTAGTAGGCTTGTTAAATCTGGCATCAATTTTCCATTCTAAAGCCAGAAAAAAGAGTATCGATCGAGTGTCTTTTTGCTAGTTCTGCCTTCTTTCACAATTTTGTGTTTGTTTCACCAGTTTTGCCATTTTCCTGAATCAGTCAAAGCATAGTATTTTTGTATTTTTATATCAAAATGTCTTACCTTCTCGATGGACTTGAAAAGAATGGTAGTAGCAGCCCAAGCTCGGGCAATTGTCTTTTTTGAGGCTGCCATTCCAGCTGTCATAAGCTGAAAAGTCCAACAATGCTACTGTCGGAGGTAAAGGGGCTTGATTAAGCATAACTAGTACAAGATCTAGGAACGTCTAAATGGTGTCATTATACAAAAGTAAAAGGACAAGAAAGAAAGGTTTACCCACAATCGTAACCGAAATCCAGGGTTGACATATTGTTTAATCCTGCAGTTTTCCCTTGCAGAGACCACTTGCAGCTTTGAGGAGTTCCGCTGCAGAGACGGGAGCTGCATCTCAAACACCAGCCGCTGTAATCAGTTTATCGATTGCGATGACGCCTCAGATGAGATGAACTGCAGTGAGTATGGGCTGACCTGACTGAGGCATTGTGTGTAAAGAGGATTGTTGCACCTTGTGCGATGTCAGACATGCTGTCATCACTGTACTCATTTTCTGTGGTCAAACCAGCTGCAAGAGATGTGCCCACTAAGTACATCACTTTAGCTGCAGGCCACAGAGCGGGGGCAATAGGGAGTAAAACTGGATAATTGGGTATTGAATGCTCAACCCTTGCATTCAGCAGATAAATGTGTGTTTCATTTATGAAGAGAAGAAATGCACAATCCCTGGAAGTCCAATGTGATACTTCCAAAGGGGCAACATTTGTGCCCCTGCTGCTGCACAGCGGTAATGTGGAAACTTTTCTCACATAAACCATATTTCTTCCAATAATCAATCTTAATCCATAGTGAACCAACATGGTAATCCAAGTAATCCCAGTTTATCAAGTCACTCCGGAGACAGCCAGATGGTGCTAGAATGGCTGTCTCCGGAGTGACTTGATAAACTGGGATTACTTGGATTACCATGTTGGTTCACTATGGATTAAGATTGATTATTGGAAGAAATATGGTTTATGCTGAGAAAAGTTTCCGCATTGCCGCTGTGCAGCAGCAGGGGCACAAATGTTGCCCCTTTGGAAGGATCACATTGAATTTCTGTGACAAGGGACGGTCACGGCGCTGTTATGCACGCATTTATCCATATACACAGTTAAAATTTGATCATCAGAGAAGGGAAGGTGTGCACTTACTAAATATAACTCTCTCCTTGGGAGTGGACATCTGCCTTTACCCTCAAATATTGGAGCCCAATGTGCCTGCATTGCCTCACAACACCTTTGCAAGGCGCCCAGAATTGTAATAAAATGTTCTTTACTGTCTCCTCCAGGTGTCACTGACTGCTCTAGCTACTTCAAGCTCGGGGTGAAGGGAGTAACCTTCCAAAAGTGCGAGCTAACCTCTCTGTGCTATGCCCCAGCCTGGATCTGTGACGGCTCAAACGACTGTGGTGACTACTCTGATGAGAGGAATTGTCCAGGTAAGACTGCTGGGTTAGTTTGTCAGCAACTTCAAGTTCACTGGATAGAATTCAGTCTTCCATATTTCCACAACTGATTAAATGAATATTGTAGATTTGTGTAATAGTAACACCTCTTCTTGGGTATCCCGGTGGCTTCTAAGTGCAATACAAAGTGATTTTGTGATTTGTAGTACAGAAAGGGTTAAGTCCCTAATACAGTTTAAAAAGTCAAAATTCAATTTGATATTTGGATTTTTATATCATAATTTACTCATTTAGCTAATGAAATGAATGAACACTTTGATAAATGGGAGATCGAATGAGATGCCCCTTCAGAGACTGAACTGAACTGCACAATGTGCAACTAGAAAATCTGGTCTCAGATCCCAGCTTCCTCACTTTCGAAATTTATTTATTTCAAGATATTCTGTGTACAAAATGTCTCCTACATGGTTTAGTGAGCAATTACGTTACTTCACATATAGAAACAACATTGGTCATATATTATATTTTGGATTTTTAAACCTGATGTGCCCCAAACTAAACAGAGGCAACGTACCTCAAACACAAAGATTGGGGCTACTAATCCCTGGTTTACGCTGTAGATCCCCGGGTCTGGTGAGCATGACTGGGTGTTACAAAGTTGTTGTAACTAATGTATCCTCAAATGCCTTTGAGTGCTATTGACTTCACTGTGGTGGTAAAAATGTTTGCCTTTTTCTTTCTTGGATATTTTTTTTTCTTGGTGGCACTACCCATGCACAAATGCTACATCTGATGGTAACAAAATCTGTTGCCCCAGTACACCATATTCCACCGTAACACACAGCGCTCTAATATCTGCCTTTCTCCCCTGCTCTTGTCCTTCCTTGATCTTTTAGGTTTCCGTAAACCAAGGTGCCCTGTGAACTATTTTGCCTGTCCTAACGGTAGATGTATTCCCATGAGCTGGACCTGTGACAAGGAGGACGACTGCGAGAATGGCGCTGATGAGACACACTGTGGTAAGTGCCTGTCTTTATTCAGTGCAGCGCAAGGGAATCCTTGTGTCCTGAGTGCTTGCTTATCTGAGGATGGGCATTCATGTGTGTGGTCAGATAGTTCATTATGTGTTCTGGTATGTCACTCCACAAACATTGACAGATTCCTGTACTATGCGTGTTCTCTTACATACTGTCATACTTCGGAGGGTATAATCGCAGACCAGTCCATATACAGCGAGCATCTACTTTACTCTTGCACATTGTTTAACTACTTGAGTAGAGAAGGTTCTCCACTATAGCAGCTTTAACATAAGCCCCTCTTAGTGAATCATCTCACTGGCCATATGATTTTCATTTTAGACTTCAGTTAACTATGTTGAGATTATCTGGCTGCATCGTGTCATGCAAATTAGTAATGTCTTGTATCGTCTTGCATTTCAAAAATCACATGCTGGTGGTCCCTTGTTGATTATCCGTGTAATTTTATCCGCTATGACCTTCCGACTATACAATGTGGCATTGCTGAGCATTTTTTGATTTGCCTTAATGACAATTTGCAGATGGAAAGTCTAGCAACAGTCTGTGCCTGCAGTAGAATACTATTCAGAAAAGGGGGTGGTGATGGACAGAGTATCTGAATTAAGCAGAACACTCCTACCCAGTCAACAGATCAGGGCTTGATCCATCACCGTTTTTTAGCTCACTGCACCATCCCAGCTCAGAACCTGGCTACATGCAAATTAGTCTGTCCCTGGCCCAGTGCATCATGGGAACAGGGCAGACCAAACTACCAAGCCAATTCTTTTACTGGAAAGGAAACAAGCTTCCGGGGACCGGCTTTTGGCATTACAGCCGTCTTCGGCCCGCTTGCTTGAATCCTGATGGTGCAGTGAGCAAGGGACTCATGTCTGAGCATACCCTTCCACGCTTATGGTGGACAAAACGATTCAGAAAAGGGGGTGGTGATGGACAGAGTATCTGAATTAAGCAGAACACTCCTACCCAGTCAAGAGATCAGGGCTTGATCCATCACCGTTTTTTAGCTCACTGCACCATCCCAGCTCAGAACCTGGCTATATGCAAATTAATTTGTCCCTGGCCCAGTGCATCATGGGAACAGGGCAGACCAAACTACCAAGCCAATTCTTATACTGGAAAGGAAACAAGCTTCCGGCGGAGGTGCAGTGAGCTGAAAAACGGTGATGGATCAAGCCCTGATCTGTTGACTGGGTACGAGTGTTCTGTTTAATTCAGATACTCTGTCCATCACCACCCCCTTTTCTGAATTGCAGTAGAATACTGGCAGATCTAACTCAGTCCTTCCATCTTTTTTAAAGCGCCTGTTGGAAAACGAGGCAGCATCTGTGAGGCCTGCACAAATAACATGACTACATTTGTCCTTCCTTGGGAATTGTAGCTCCTGACTCTGAGGGTAGCGTTGCAGAGCAGTCTGAGGCTTACTCAAGGGAGGTGGTGTGGGCTAGTAATCGCCATTTTCAGGTGCGCAAAAATAACTCAATAATTGATTGTCCAGTCTGTACTGTGCTTTATAAAAGTAAGAGTACATTTATTAAACACCCACACTACTCAATACTATGCACCAATTTACAAATATACATAGGCTGCTGGAATTACCTTGTGAAATTGCATAACATCGGGTCTAGTACCACCCCTCCCATGTATGAACATTATCTTACCCCCAGTGCAGTTAGTTGAACATAGTCTGGTGCGAGGGCCCTGCGCACTAGCACCATCCCAGTGGCTCCAACCCCCCCGTATCTCAACAAGCATTTAAATTAAGCAACACTGTCTTGGTGACACACAACTCTGACTTTGCATTTCCTACTGACCATGAAGTATGCACCTCTACATCTTAAGGGCTAGCAGTCTGGGTTCTTCACCTGAGCGCAGCAGCAAGAATATATGTTTAGGCACCACTTTAGAGTGATAGTACTCAACATTTGGTTATCATTAAAATGCATTGCAATTACAGCCCCTAAAGGTATCACAGATCACAGGATTACGCATATACAGCCAGACACCCTAGCAGGAATGTCTGACAACATAACCCCACTCTGCTTATGACATCACCTTTATCATGTACTTCACATTAAACATGTGAACTTCAGTCCCTCTTAAAGAAATAACCATTAGTAAATGCATTTTGGTGCAATTACACCTCTTCACCTCCAGGGGGATGCCCTTCTCCAGACATCCCCAATTCAGCCCTTCACTCCATGAGGCACTTTTCAATGCACCCAGCTGTAGAACAAAAGTCCTTTCCACTGCGTAGTAAGAGTATTCTGCAGCTGGCAGCTTTGCCTTATCTTCAGTCCTCGGTGGGGGGCCTAGTCCCACCCGGATCCCCAGGTGACTGTATGTGGCTCAGATAGCCCACCCGCGGCCGCTCATTCGGTTTTGCGGGGCCCGGTCCCACCTGGGTCCCTCACACCTCCTTTGATCGTTCCAGGGGTCCCGGTTCCACCCGGGGCCCCTGCATGCCCATTCGGTGGAGGGCAGCCCGGGGTCCCGCCGCCGGCTCCCCACCTGGCCAGCACTAGTCTGTGCTGCCGCAGGGGCCGACGCCTCTCTTCGGATCTGCCCGCTCCGGCGGGCAGACGCTGGGAATCCTGTGGGTCTTCCTGGACCTCGGGGGAGTGCGGCGGCACTCCTCCCGCCTTCTCCCTCACATCGGGGCCTGGGGATGGGGTCCCCAACCCCTGGACTATCTTCAACGGCTTTACTTCGGGCCCGGGGATGGGGTCCCTGGCCTCTCCTCCTCCTTGTCATGATGGTGCTCCCCATTGATTCTTCTTCAGCGCGGGCCAGGGCGGACTCCTGGTCCTCCAGGGGAATATCTTCACGGGGAGCGCAGTGGCGCTCCCCGGCTTGCCTCCAGGGCACAATTTTACGGGGGTGTGATGGCGCTCCCCGGCCTTTACTTCTATGGGGCCCGGGGGTGGGGTCCCGGCCTGGGCACATTTTCGGGTGGGGGGGGGCGATGGCGCTCCCCCACCCCCATCCTTCACATAAGTGGGGGCCAGGGGGGGCTCCTGGCCCCCTACTGGCAACTTCATGGGGGGGCCGCAACGGCACCCCGGACTTTGCTTCCTCCTGGGCAGCCCCCGGGACCTGACCCACCCCGGGGGCATCTCTGAGACCAGCGGCGGAGCCCCACTCGCTTCATTGTCGGTCTTCTTGGGGTCAAAGGTCGCCTACCTTCTGGAGCCATATCTCAGTCCCTGGGGGTCCGATCTGCCCCATTTTCGTGTCTTCTTGCTCCTGGTGGCCCAAGCCACTGGGAGCATTCTCCTTTGCCCTTCTGGTCTCCAAGAGGGTGCATTCTGCAGGGAGCGGTATTCACTGGCTCCCTGCACCAGCCTTTTGCCTGGCTCTCCTCCTGGGCCTCTCTTTTCCCTGCACAGAGGCCCCTGCTTCTGCGCACCGATCCTGGGCTCTTCTTCTGGCGCTGATAGGGCCCAGGTGGGGCAGTCAGGGGGTTCCTCCTTCCAACTGCCCATTGCCAGGCTCCAGCACGTTCCGCCTCAGCAGACCACACCCCGTAGAGAGCTTTTCTTCTTGTGCAAACACTTTTTAAAGGTTTAGTAGGGGGCTGGCAGAAAGTCTATGTTGGTCCAATCAACCAGCGACACATCACTTCCCTGCCCCTCCTTTTTGTCCAGCCTCTGGGTTTGTTCAAAATGGCGTTGTCCAGGGTCTCTAGCCACATGGTCGCTGCAACAAACCCCCCCCACCTCGCTGCCTTCCCTCCTTGGTGCATCCTGGTGCCTGGCACCCAGCGATAGCTGCTGATGGATGAGCCTGTAATCCCACCCATCTTCTCTTCCTGGAGAGGAGGCCTTAGCTTGTGGAAGAAAGGTTATCAATCCATCCAGCTGAGGTCAGCCCTCAGTCTGGCCCTGGTTATGACTGACTCAGAGACATGTGACATTTCTGGATGATCCAAAAGCAGGACAAATAAGACTTTAGACTCTGCAGAATACACCTTTTCACATCCGCTACTGTGGACTTTGGTGCGTGTCTGAAATCTGTAGGCCTTATGAAAGTTAATCTAGCACATGGGCTCCGCATCCCAATAGGGGAATAATGAAGGGAAAAACAGTAAAACGCACTGACTTTCCTTGGCATGTTCCTTCCCAGTGTATAAAGCCTATTCCATGTCACCACCCAAATCTGCACAAGTCCTGCCACCCCCTTCATCTTGTAGCTGCTCCCAGACAGCACACACTAGGAATCTCCCATGCGCAGCCTCTACACGTGTGCACACGCATGCACACATGTGTCTGCATGTACCAGCCTGGTGTCCCTTACGCCAGCTTCTGCGCAGTGGCCTGGTCAAGCCAGGGGGATACCAGTAAAATCCCCATGTAGTCACTTACATCTTGAGTTCACTATGGGTGAGTCCCAACTTATGAGGCTCCCCCACAGTAAAAACTCAACAATTAGGTGCTCAAAAAGCAAAAAATCCAGGCTACCCATAGTGTCAGAACCACCTTCTAACAGCGCCAGAATGAGTAGAGTTGAGTTGTACAATAGTGGAACAAATAAGTGCCTACAAGCATTTCCTTTGTTGTGTGCAGGACCTGCATGGACCATATTATGTGCGTTTCCAGTCATGCTCTTCAAAAAATGAACATGCCTGTCTTGTTGCACATTGCTGATAATGCTCATGAACATTGAAGATAGTTTTAGGGCCTGATTTAGAGTTTGGCGAAGGAGTTACTGCATCAGAAATGTGATGACAGATATCCTTCTTGACTTATCGCATGTGCATAATATGCTATGGCACTAGTAATTAGTCGGATGGCGATATCTGTCTTTTTTGTGACTGAGTACCCCTCCACCAGACTCTAACTCAGTCCTTTAGTTGCCTACTTATGCAAGCCGATAGCATGATAACTTTTAGAATGGATTATTATTTTAATAAATTATTTCTGGGACTGGCAAGCTTTCAATTGGTTACGTATCGTGGTTTATACTATCTTTCAGAGCTACTCGCTTTACCTGGCTGTAAATCGTGGGTTTACAGGGTAGACACCGATGTGCCACAGTAGGAAATATTTAATGTCATTGGGTTTTGAGAGTTCATTGGGGTAGGGTCGGCTTTTGTTTCGTGGTATTTTAACATTTATTGCTGGATGACCCTCTAGCTACATTATTGTACAGAGGAATTTAAACTCTATGATGTGGTTTCCCCCATCCCTAGATAAGTTCTGTACGTCAGTGCAGTTCGAGTGCCGGAACCACCGCTGTATTTCCAAGCACTGGGTTTGTGATGGTGCTGATGACTGTGGAGATGGATCAGATGAGGACAGCCGCTGCCGTGAGTACTTTCTGCTTGTTTCCCTTCTTGCTCCCCCTCGCACACAATGCACTATTTCAGTTGAGTAGGTACTGCACAGTGCATGTTTGTGCCACCTTTGAAAACTGAAGAAATCAATCTTATATTAACAACCTCCGAGACCCACCTAGGCTTCGTGATAGGGAGGGAGGCAGTTGCGTGAAATACAACTACGGACTGTTGATGTAGGAATAGTGCTCATTAGAAAAGAGAAGCGGTTCCAATTTCTGCTTTTTAACTTTGTTCTACACCCTCCTCTTACATGCCTTCCACAGAAGAAAACCTTGTGTAGTTTGCATAAATTGGTGTTCTGTAGAGAGATCAAGAATTGTTTTAGAACTGAGTCTAAACTCGCCACTTGTCCGCCTGTATAGAATTGAAAGACACACATAAAGAGCCTTCATTCACATCAACAGGAATCTTGGCACAAAGACCAACAAAAACAGACCGTAACAATGAAATAAGCAAACACAAAAAAGAAACATATTAGTTAAGAAAACAAATACGTTTTATGGCTTTCTCAAAATGACATAAAAGCGACCTGACTGGTTGCTTTATTCAGAAAGGCGAGTTTGTTCCAGAGTAGTGTTCCCAAATGACAAAATGCTGTGACTCCCATTCTTGACTTTTTAATCTGCGATGGTACAAACCTTAGTTAAGTGTTGGAGTGTAGCTCTTTTTGTGGCTGGTAGGACTGAAATTGAACCCCTCAGGGAGATTTTTCAAGCCTGTTGAAGGTTTGAACATAAGGCACACAGGGCCTGTGACCAGTGTGAGTCTTTTCCAATGCTTTAAAATAAACCCAAGTTCATTCTTTCCAACATCTTTTGTAAGCACAATATCCAAACACTAACTTCATGTAGATTTCTAGTGGTGATTGCATTTGTGGTCTGAGCTGTACATGAAGCTCACATTAAGGATATCTATGGATACAGTAATGGAAAGGTCTGTTTTGGGTTTCTAATTCTGTATCAAAACCCATGTTGTGTAGTGTCTTCCTCCTTATTCTAGGGGCAGGTACCATAGAGAAGTTCTCAACAACCACTTTTAATCTATTTGTGGAATGTCCTCCGACGCCTGTTCAGGAGCTTGTGTCTAAAGTGTTCCAAGAGATCATGATTCTTGCCTGACTTCTCATCCCCACAGACACTACGACCTGCAGTCCAGAGTCTTTCCAGTGCCCAGGAACCCATGTGTGCGTGCCACGCCGCTGGCTTTGCGACGGTGACAAGGACTGCCAGGATGGAGCAGATGAGAGTGTCAAGGCTGGCTGCAGTAAGATTCTAACAGTCTGATGCCTGGCTTTTTTTTATCAGGGGAAGTCTACCTGTTATTTGTTGTGCATGGAACTCCTTGATTGTTAATCAACATGTAATTTGCAATGATAAACCAGTCCTATTCTTTCTCCTCCAAATTTGGTGGGCTTCACAAGCTTGTAAGTAGCTACAGATGTATTCCTGATAGGCTGCGAATCTCTCTGAATCGACGTTTTGCCTTCTAAAACGCCACTGAACTTTAAATCATGTAGGATATCTTATGTTGATTTCTCATTCAAATTTGTCTGCCTTGAATGAGTTTGCACAGACACAATCACTCTTGTCTTGTGTGAGTTAGCGTTCTGCAGTCTTTTAATTAGCTTGACTGTAAACATATGAACTTGCAATTCAAATGTATTTTGCTAAACTAGCTTTTCACAATTATATTTACATTTTTCCAACAACTAGAAAAATATCAAATCAGTAATAGATAATACTTGTGCCAAAGAATTACTGAATAAATGTTAAATTAAAAATGCACACGGTAGGGTTTTCCCCAACTACATAATCCCTCCCCAGCAAGGATGAAGCAATCTCCTGCCCCTTTGTTAGTCCCCTTTGACACTTGACTCTGCTGAGATAGTGAGCTACAATTGTTATTTCACTTACTTTTGTCATCAAGTCCAAAGGTTCGCTCACCATCCAAATCTCATTTAGTAAGGGGAAGGGCTTTAGCGTGCATCTCCTCCGTCTACTCTTTGAGGGACAGAAGAGAAAAGGGTTTTTTATTCAACATCTGGTTCTTTGTAGTGTCAGTTGCTCTATTCTCTGGGTCTTTCGTCCACCAACCCACCACTGCTGCAAGTGGGAGGTGCCCCGACTTAACCCTTGTGTATCAGCACATCATCTTGATGGGGATCATTTTATTAAGATAACTTTGCAAACCCTGAATTAGCTTCTTCTGTAGAATGGCCATGGTCATGTGACGTGGCTGAGCCTTCTGGCTGGCTTTCTTTAGGTTCTATATTTTGGCACACTTCTTTATCATCTAAGTGTCTCATTTAGTGAGCGATTCTGGGCTTCATCACCAGCAATCTATGTAGAGTACTACGACACCTGCCCTGACCTATCCAAACTAGTCATAGGCACAGCAAAGCGCATGTCTTCTCAGGTCGGTTACTTTTTAGCAAATGCCGATCCTATTACCCCCCCCAACTTTTTGCCTTTCAATGTAGCAGTAAATACATTATCCTGGTACAACTGAGACCCCTCCCTCGCTTCTGTCATCAGAGGTCGTGTCACACTTGTGAAAGCAGTTTTATTGATTGTGAGCCGAGCTTACCTTTTCATTTACATCTCCCCACCAATCCCAGATCTCCTAGATAATCTGTCTTGGTTTCGATTTTTTCCTAAATGTGTACATGAATATTTATATTTTGATAATTTTAATTATTTAACTTTTAGGTTTCTAAGTACACTGAAAGAGTGGCTTTTTTAAAAGAAAATAATGATTGTAGCTGATTTTTTAATTTTTTTTTTAAAGACTGGCTGCTATATGTGATGAATGTCTCAATGTTCATCAGTGATTGCAAAACCAGCTGGCGAGTTAGCTTTACCTAGTAGCTGGGATCTTACTTAATGCTCTGAGAAAAATTTCTTAAAATAGGGTATGTGTGTTGCTACGGTGAGATGGTGCTTTTGCAGGAAGAAGTAAATGGGAGCAGATTGGGTAAAGAATTCAAGCTGCAGTGCAGAGAAAAATTTAACTTCTATGCAGCATACACTTGTGGCATGTATCTCAAATAGTGTGAGCAAAATATAGGAAGTGAAAATGTGAAATAGCCATTACCCTGCCCCTTTATCCCTGTGTTTACAATAAATGCAGTGACTCAATCTCAGCCAACTCTCATTAGCCAGTAGCTACCTGAGCCTCACCTCACCTCACCAACAGCATTGTGTCAAATATTTTTTTCTTTTTCTCCCCTCTTAGTTTTCAACAACACATGTGATGCACGAGAATTCATGTGCCAAAATAGACAGTGCATCCCCAAACAATTTATGTGCGACCATGACAAAGACTGCACTGATGGGTCAGATGAGAGTGGTGAGTGTGGTGAGTACCGCCCTAGCAGCTGCTCCACTGCTACCTTCCTTTCCTATGTAAACACAACAAAGTTTTGCAATTTTGATTGAATCTGAAAATTGTCACATTGGTGGTTGCCATTCTGTAAGCATTGTTAATTTTCTTTTTTATATTGCACTTAATACTGTGTTTTGGGATGTTTCAAAGTGGATAAGCTCTTACTAGAACTAGTGCCTTTAACCTCCTGCTTTGGTCACTAGACATGACTTTGCCTGGGCAGTGGTGTTTTGCTGAGCTATTTTAAGGCTATAAGCCCCCAACATTTGGCAGGTGAGGCAGTTCCTGGTCTCTGAGTAATGTTAAATGCTTAGTTCATCACAGACTGAGTGATCTCCATCATGTTTCTTTGGTTGGGCTCTGAATACTGTTGGGTGTTTCTCTGAAAGATAATCTAAGCATCAATCCTACAAAGTTCTACTCAACATTACTGTTGGAAAACGAGGCAGCATCTCTGAGGCCTGCACAAATAGCATGACTACATTTGTCCTTCACTGGGAACCAAGCACCCAATTGTAGCGCCTGACTCTCAGAGGATAGCGTTGCAGAGCAGTCTGAGGCTTACTCAAGGCAGGTGGTCTGGGCTAGTAATCGCCATTTGCAGGTGCGCAAAAATAACACTCCATAAATTGATTGTCCAGTCTGTAATTTGCTTTATAAAAGTAAGAGTACATTTATTAAACACACACACTACTCAATACTATACACCAATTTACAAATATACGTAAGCTGTTGGAATTACTTGTGACATTGCATAACATCTCCACCCCTCCCGTGGTAGGTGGGGTCTAGTACCACCACTCCAATGTATGCACCTCATCTTGCCCCCAATGCAGTGAATTGTACTTAACCTGGAACGAGGGCCCTGCGCACTGGCACCATCCCAGTGGCGACCCCCCCCACCCTTACCTCAACGAGCATTAAACAGGGGTACACCTGCCTTGGTGACACATGACCCTGAATGAGCATCTCCTCCTGACCATACAGTATGCACATCTTCATCTTAAGGACCAAGAGTCTGGGGTCTTCACCTAAGCGCAGCAGCAAGAATTCATGTTTGTGCACACCTTAGAATGACAGTAGTCAGCACATTTGGATATCATTAGAATGCATTGCAATTACAGTCCCTAAAGGCATCACAGATGATCACAGGATTAAGTTGTAAATACAGTCCGACACTCTAGCATGAGTGTCTAGCCACTTAAATCCACTTTGCTTATGACATCACCTTACACCAGTTCATAACATTGAAGTAAATGTAAATGTAAATGTAGTTGAGCTTATATAGCGCACAGCTACCCGCAGTGGGTTTCCCGGCGCTTGCTTAGGGAACCCGTCCTGATATTCCCCTGTGTGATAGCCCCGGCAGGGTATCCACAAGGTGAAAGTCAGGCATCCCGCCACGAGGGGCCGTTGTGGAGATTAAGCAAGCTATTGCCCAGAGTCGCAGAGTGTGAACCTGTGAGTCGAGAAGGCACCGGAGCGAGAATTATCGAGTCCGTGGAATTTTTCTTTAGCCCAAGACCCGCCGAGGCGGGGAATTGAACCCTGGTCCAGGACCGATCTCAGCTTCCGGGTCTGCCGCCTCTAACCCCTGAGCCACACTTCTCCACGAAGTCAGGCCCTCTAAAAGAAATAACTATTAATAAATGCATTTCAGTGCGATTACCCCTCTTCACCTCCAGGGGATGCCCTTCCCCAGACATCCCCAACTCAGCCCATCGCTCCTTGATGCAATTATCAAAACACCCTCAGCTGAAGAACAAAAGTTCCAGCCCAGCAGGTGTTAAATGCAGGTTGAGGCTTGGAGGGGTTGATTCCTTTAAATCCCCAAGACACTTGGGGTGGTACTTTGCTCTTTGTGTAGTGGGGAGACTGCACTTCTCCTGCAGCTCCCCCAGCACCGTTGTACATGTAGGGAGGCGACCCAGTTCTCCTGGACCCACCACAAGCCATAAAAAAGCTGAATTGCCCTTGCATGCCGGTCCTGGCCTGCAAGGCATTACGGGTGTTGCCGCATATTAGATGTTGGGGGGCCTGGTCCCACCCGGACCCCCAGGTGAGTTTTAGATGGCTCGGGGAGGCCACCCCGGCTGCTTAGGACCTTTTGTTGAAGGTGTTTTGATAATTAGCTTAAGTTGACAGTGCTCACCTCTTATAAATATCCAGCTTCTTCTTAAGCTTGACCCTTCCATACCCACCCAAAAATTATTTACTAAGATAGTCACTTATTGGGACATTGTGGGCTTGCAACAGATGTCCTAGTGAGTTGTACTTGCTCTGCCTACGATTGATACCTAGAGATAGCTTTGTTTTCTAAAGATAAGTTTATGGCCCAAACCAGAATATGGAGAAGTAATGCACAGGATATACATCTAGAATAGTTTTGTGTGTCAAAAGTACTGTTACAGGTAAGTATGTCATTTCTTTTTGTCCATCAGGTTTGAAGTGCACGTGTGGTTATGTGAAAAAAAGAACTTGGAAACTTCCTTTCAAGGCTGGTCCAAAGAAGCTAACGATATGAAGAGTGACTGCTGCGATTTTATAAAGTTCAACACTGTTTTTTGCTTTTCTCAATTTTTAAGAGGAAGTAAACACTATGTTCGAGGCATATGAGCGGCAGATCGTACACTATGCATTAGATCGCCACCTGGTGTTGGGCTCAGATGATTGCAGGTTGTTGTCTTCTTGGAGAAGTCTTTGTAATCACGATATAGGTGACTCCTCCCTTGGACAATACTGCGCATGGGCATCGGCTCCATCCTTAGATTTTTTTTCCGCCACTGGGTTCGGAGGAAAGTTTCTCCGCTCTGGCTAGAAAAACACTTTTCAGCAACTTCGAAGCGCAAAAACTTCCTATAACTGATATCGACATCGAATACAACTTTCGACGCCATCGACTTGATTCCGGTTCATCAACGCGGGCCGCTGGGCCTATCGTGCGGCCTACACCATATGGAAAGAACTCTGTTCAAGAAATGCCCGGTATGCCGAGCAAAATTTCCACATAGCGATCACCACGAGGTTTGCAACCTCTGTCTATCGCCAGATCACGATGAGTCCACCTGCACAGCTTGTGCATCCTTCCAATCGAAAAAGACCATCCGGGATCGGAGGGCTCGTCGACACGAAATGAGATCAGCCCCAGCACCGGAGGATATCTTCAACGACGAGGTTCCGCTCG
Source organism: Lissotriton vulgaris (assembly GCF_964263255.1). Classification (NCBI taxonomy): domain Eukaryota; kingdom Metazoa; phylum Chordata; class Amphibia; order Caudata; family Salamandridae; genus Lissotriton; species Lissotriton vulgaris. The sequence continues at coordinate 1,359,229,499 of NC_141685.1, read as the reverse complement.
TTCCGGAAGAGGATTCGCCTGATCTCCAGATCATATCAGAGGCAGAGGACTCGGACAACTCGATTCCATCACGTCAACCCGTGAGTATTTCTTCCCCTGCACCACATGCACTGCCCAAGCCAAAGGCGAAGGTCAGCACTCAGCCCAAAGGGCCCAGTCGAGACCAAGTACCTCCTCTTCGGAGCCTTCGAGCTCGGCTCCGAGGAAAACAACTACGCCTTCCGGTGCTTCGGCACCGAGCAAACCACACGTGCCGATTCCACCACCTCCATGGCACCGAAGCCAAAAGATCCTTCGACGCCAAAACCTAGAGGTACAGGCATCGAAAGAAGCTCCGGCTCCGAAGCCGTCCGCTTCCAAACCTAAAGAGGGAAAGCCAGCGCCCGACGCCACAAAGCCGACTAGGCCAGCTTCCACTCCGAAGAATCCCGCTCCGGTGCCACCACCCACAAGGCCTGATTCCGAGGTTCCCAAGTCCTCGGACACGCCTACCAAGCCGAAAACAGCACGTTCGGCACCGAAAACTTTGCCACAGGACGCTGTAACACCCCCCAAGGCAAAACGCCAAAAACAACCTCTGTCGGAACCGAAAAAGTCGACGCCGAAGAAGGTTGTAGAGGAAGATGAACTGTTTAGACCAGATCCTAAACAAAAGAAGATCTACATAAACCCAAAGACTGGACATGTTGGTGCTATACGTCATAAAAAGAGACCAGCAGAAACACCACCTTCACCTGTGGTTCCTGCCAAGAAGGACTGTGCAATTTCTCCTATGCACCCTCCTTCTCCTGTATCTCCTTCCTCTCCTGTCCCTCCTTACATATCACCTCAAATCTCTTCTGTCCCCTCTCCTGCATCATCTCATTCACCACAGACTGATGAGGAGTATGACTTGGGTGGTGGGGAGGATCCACATGTTGACCCAAATACATATCCTTTAGAGGAGGATGTCTACATTTTTCCACCACATAATGTGCCTGATATCCCTGATCCACAGTTATACCAGTCAAAGTCTTCTCCACCAGAAGACAGCATTGGTTTTAACCACCTCTTACACAGAGCTGCTCTCTACCACAATGTCACAATGCATTCTGATGGCATTGAAGAAGACTTTCTATTAGACACATTTGAGCCATCACACAGATCTACTCAAATTCTTCCCATGATCAAGGGAGTCATTAAGCATGCTCCAGAAATATTCAAAGATCCTGTACGCACTAGGGTACTAAACCCAAGAATAGAAAAGAAATATAGGCCTGCACCCGCTGATCCAATCTACATTAAAGGACACCCTCCATTAGACTCTTTAGTAGTGTCCAATGCAAGAAAACGAGCAAATTCTCAGACTTCTGGTGAACCGCCCCCACCTGACAAGGAATCCAAAGTTATTGATGCGTTAGGTAAAAGAATAGCGCCACAAGCCACAAATATATGGCGCATTGCCAATACGCAAGCCTTGCTATCACGCTATGACAGGGCTCATTACGACCAATTAGAGACACTACTACAACACCTTCCAGATCAATATAAAGATCAGGCAACAGAGCTCATACAAGAAGGCAAATTAATATCCAATGCCTCAATAAAATGTGCCTTAGATGTTGCAGACACAGCTGCTAGAGCCATAAATACTAGTGTCATACTCAGAAGAAATGCGTGGTTGCGCATTTCAGGGTTCAAACAAGAGGTGCAAACCACAATCTTGAACCAGCCTTTCAACCAAAACCAATTATTCGACCCAGAAGTAGACACTACACTGGAGAAAATGAAGAAAGACACATACACTGCAAAGTCAATGGGAGCTCTACAGTCCACACAGACTAGAGGTTCTTTTCGTCGCTCCTTTTGTAGAGGAGGCTCCAAACAAACTGGAGCAGATACAACAACATCTTTCAAGACGCAGACTCAAACATCCTCTAACAAAGGTTATTTTAGTGGAGGATACAGGGGCAATAATAATAAGGGAAGAGGACGCGATAACAGCAATCGCTCCTCCACAACTAAACAGTGACTTCCCTCTGCCCCCCTAACAGCATTCCACTCCTGTGTGGGGCAGATTAACACAGTCCCTGCCTGTCTGGAACTCCATTACAACGGACAGGTGGGTGAGACAGATTATCCAACATGGCTACTGCCTAGAACTTACAGCACCCCCCCCCCCAAACATACCACCCAGGCAGCGTCCTATGTTTACAGATCACCTGACAATGGTTCAACAAGAAGTTCTAGCACTTCTACAAAAAGATGCTATTCAACAAGTCCCATTAGAAGAACAAGGAACAGGGGTTTACTCGCTGTATTTTCTAATTCCCAAAAAGGACGGGACACTGAGACCAATTCTCGACCTCCAGCCCCTCAACCATTACATACAAACAGATCATTTTCATATGATCACTCTGCAACAAGTGCTCCCACTACTGCAACAACGCAATTTCCTTTCAACACTAGACCTGAAGGACGCCTATTTTCACATCCCAATACATCCTGCTCACAGGAAGTACCTACGGTTTGTAATACAAGGACAACACTATCAGTTCAAAGTCCTTCCTTTTGGTGTCACAACAGCACCACGAGTGTTCACAAAGTGCTTAGCAGTAGTAGCAGCACATCTCAGAAGACAACAGATACACGTCATCCCCTATCTGGACGATTGGCTCATAAAAGCCAAGTCATTCCACCAATGTGTACAACACACTCAGCAGACAATTCAACTGTTGCACAACTTAGGGTTTACGATCAACTACACAAAGTCGCACCTAGAGCCTTCGCACGTGCATCAGTATCTAGGAGCTACCATAAACACGTCTACAGCTCTAGCGTATCCCAGTCCAGCCAGGATACAGAGCATTCAAGCCTTAGTCTCCACTTTCCAATACCAGCAGTCTCTCCAGGCAAGAGTGTTCATGAGGTTAATAGGCATGATGGCATCCTGCATCTTCATAGTACCACATGCAAGTCTGCAAATGCGTCCATTACAGGAATGTCTGGCACAACAGTGGAATCAGGCTTAAGGTCAGCTCACAGACCTGGTGTTGGTAGACAGCCGCACGCATCGCTCTCTGCAATGGTGGAACACCAAAAACTTGACAAGAGGGCGGCCGTTCCTCGAGCCTGTTCCACAGATAGTGCTCACAACAGACGCATCCCTCACAGGATGGGGTGCCCATCTCTTACACCATACTACTCAAGGTCGATGGAACAACCAGCAAAAGCTGTTCCATATCAACCATCTAGAGTTGCTAGCGATATTCTTAGCACTCAAAACCTTTCAACTTCAAGTACAGAACAAAGCTGTCTTAATCCGGACGGACAATATGACAGCGATGTACTATATACAAAAACAGGGGGGGGACACACTCTCTGCAACTGTCCCAGCTCGCAAAGAACATTTGGAGATGGGCCATTCCTCAAAACATATAGCTGTTAATGGAACACCTTCCAGGGGTTCACAATCAGATAGCGGATCTGTTAAGTCTGCATTCACAACAGATTCACGAATGTGAGCTACATCCACAAGTTCTTCAGCCATTCTTTCAGCAGTGGGGGCACCCACACATAGACCTGTTTGCCACCCACGAAAATGCAAAATGCCCAATCTTCGCCGCCAGGTTCCCACACCCACGGTCCAAGGGCAATGCAATAAGGATGAACTGGCCAGGCAGATTTGCGTACACTTTTCCGCCTCTCCCCCTCATTCCACTAGTGGTACGCAAGCTCAAACAGTCTCTCAAGCTCATACTAGTAGCTCCCACGTGGGCACGCTTGCCATGGTTCACCACACTACTAGACCTCTCCCTGGTTCCACATCAAAGGTTACAGCTCACACCCCCGCTGTTAACACAGAACCATGGAGAAATCAATCACCCAGATCCAAACCAACTGAATTTTGCGATCTGGCTCCTGAAGTCTTAGAGTTCGGTTATCTCAACCTACCACCAGACTGCATGAACATCATTAAAGAGGCTAGAAGACTTACTACCAGAGCGTGTTATGCCGCTAAATGGAAAAGTTTTGCAATTTATTGCAAACATAATCACATTAATCCACTGGATGCCTCCATCCAAAATATAATTTGTTACCTTTTACATCTACAAACGTCTAATTTGGCATACTCTTCCATACGCCTGCATCTTGCAGCAATTGCAGCCTATTTACAAAACAGGCAATACCTGTTTTTTTATAGTACCTGCAATCAAAGCATTCATGGAGGGATTAAAGATAATAATCCCTCCCAGACTGCCACCTTCTCCTGTATGGAACCTAAATCTTGTCCTTACAAGACTTATGGGACCCCCTTTTGAGCCTCTGCATAAATGTGAACTGCAATTTCTCACATGGAAAACTGCTTTCCTTGTTGCCATCACCTCTCTCAGAAGAGTAAGTGAAATGCAAGTGTTCACTATACAAGAACCATTTTTTCAAATACATCTCAAAGTGGTTCTCAGATCTAATCCAAACTTTTTACCAACGGCTATCTCACCTTGTCACCTAAACCAATCTGTAGAGTTACCTGTGTTTTTCCAAAACCCAGACTCTGTAGCAGAGAGGGCCTTACGAGCTCTACTTTACTACATAGATAGAACTAAATCCTTTAGAAAGACAAAACAATTGTTTATATCTTTCTCTCCTCCACACAAAGGTAACCCTATCTCTAAAGGTGGGATTGCCAGGTGGATTGTAAAGTGTATACATATATGCTATTAAAAAGCTAAACGCACACTAACAGTTCCTCCTAGAGCACACTCCACTCGCAAACTAGGAGCCTCTATGGCTTTCTTAGGAAATATACAATTGGAGGACATATGTAAGGCAGCAACATGGTCTTGTCGGGAATCAAGAACCAGGCGCCCAGGGTCCACAGGAGTGAAGAGAAATCCCCTTAACCTCCAAAAAACAACCACAGGAATGATGTGTATCATACACTCCTATAGGCTGTTCTCTAAAAGTATGGGGGAAAATTCCAAGGAGTGTCCACCACTCTCCCCATACATGGGGCGGAATCACAGGAGGGAAATAGGTCTGTCTGGTCGCAAGGAAGCTGAAAGGAAACAATATGAGGATACCAATACTCTGTGCTTTAACATTCACCTACAAATCCATTGACATGTGATTAGTATCGCATTTCACTTACCCCAGTTATGTCCCAGAATGTCCTTGAAGCAGGAAGTGGGTAAGGTAATGGACTCGGGAAAGCAGGAGTCCTGATGTTCTGGGATGGGCTACTCAGTATCACATTCACACGACACTCAGACCAAAAGGAAATATACAAAAGAAAAATAAAGGGGGTAAGAAGGGGACTTTAGGAGCAATGGCCGGCTCTTCTGGGGCAACAAAGAGCGGAGCATCTACTCACTCAAGAGAGGCGAAGCCTGGCCCGGGACCAAGCGCCAGGCGGAGCAACACTCTCTCAATAGGGATGAAGATATAGGGCGAGTTGAATGACTCAGAGTTTCTTACTATGCGCCCGGAGCAAATGGGGACAAGAGAATCGACTCCTCGAGTCGGACACAAGCTGTGCGCTAAGGCTTTGCACACCAATGTGGGTTAAACTGACTCTGCTTCTTTCACAAGCCGGGAGGCGCACCAAAATGTGCTGAAAGAAGTAGAACCGGCTTTCCTCGTAAGCCGGGGACGAACACCAAAGTCCGCGGGAAGGTCCGCGTTGTGAAAAGGATCTCCGCACCAACTCCAAAAACTATCCTCTGTAAGCGGAGGATAAGGGTTCTTTGCAGGCCGGGCAGGAACAGGGAAACGAGCGAAACGCTAGGGGTAATGGCGTAAGCTCGAAGCAGGAACAAGGTAGGGGGCGTGGTCACGGAAGTAAGCCAAGCGTCGGCTTAAAGGTGGAGTATCCCTTTACGTGAATCAGGGACCCTCTCTAAAGTTCATAATCTCTGCCGGCTATTAGGGAATGAGGTCAAAGAGACATGGGGTTTGCATCTAGCCACATGTCAATGTCTAACTCTCGCTGCAAGTCTCAAACCCCTAACAGGTCTACACCACACACCTTCACTATACACTATTGTGTTGACGTGCAACCCAAGCAGCAAGCTGCAGTAGGCCAAGCTGTCCTTAGAACACTATTTCAGACTACTGCAATGGATACAAGCGACCACCGCTAGGGGAGACACTGCTGCACAATCGATGCATAGTGTACGATCTGCAGCTCATATGCCTCGAACGGAAAATGCTACTTACCAGTATGCATCTGTTCTTGGCATGTAGAGCTGCAGAGTCGTACACGCCCTCCCGGACTTGTATCCATTCCAGTTCTCATCTTACTTAGATGCACACGCATGGACATCCTTTTTTCTTACTGTATCTCTACTAACTCCATCATTTCCCATCACGGCGAAAAACAATCTAAGGATGGAGCTGATGCCCATGCGCAGTATTGTCCAAGGGAGGAGTCACCTATATCGTGACTACAAAGACTTCTCCAAGAAGACAGCAACCTGCAATCATCCGAGCCCAACACCAGGTGGCGATCTAATGCATAGTGTACGACTCTGCAGCTCTACATGCCAAGAACAGATGCATACTGGTAAGTAGCATTTTCCCTTGTTTCTTTCACCAGCGAAATAAGATATTCACTTGGATAGATTTTACAAAGTGTGTAAATTACATTTTCTGCAGCACCACCAATTCGGGGGGGGGGGGGGGGGGTCCGTTTGTGTGTGTGGGTCTGTGTGGGTGTGTGTGTGTGGGTGTGTTTGTGTGTGTGTGTCCGTCCGTCTGTGTCCTGCCCAAGAGACGTGAGGCACCTGCTTGGTTTTTAGATAGGATTGAGACTATCTCAAATATATTTGTCGGTATATTGTTCCTTGCTAAACAATTTCGCTATGCACTACCAGCTTCATGTTATTATGAAAAATGAAGCCCATTTTAGCTGAGTAATTCTGCAGCCATTGTGAGAAAGTGCCCTCTTTCTGCATGGTATGTCCCCACTTTTTGCTAAATTGCTGATGTTCTTTGACAGAGTGTGCCCTGGGTCCTGCTAATCCGGTGCCCAAGGCCTTAGTTCCTTCCCTAAAATTGCATTGACGTCTAAACCCAATTGGCATCTCTGGCCACGGGTCAGCCCCTGGTAAATGGTACCACAGGTACCCAGGGCACTGTGACCAGATAAGGCCTCTAAGGGCTTCAGCACTTCTTGTACCACCCTTAGAGGTCCTGTATCCTGACACTCTCACACTGCCTTTGCAGGCTGCGTGTCTTGGTGCAGAACAAAGTGAAGAGTCGACATGGCATACATCCCTGTGTGCCATGCCCACAAACCACTGCACTGGCATAGATCAGTCACCCCTCTATCTGGGTGCCCTATGCCAGTGATGAGTACAGGTGCATGAGCCCTGTGCCTCTACAGTGCCCAAGTCCATGCCTGGGCACTGTAAGTGCAGTGCTGCCATTAAGAGTATGTGGTGCTGGGAGTTTGTCATTACGAACTCCACAGCACCATAATGGCTACACTAACAATTGGGAAGTTTGGTTTCAAACTTCTCAGCGCATTAAACCAACGCTGATGCCAGTGTGGGATTTAATGTAAAATACATGACAGAGAGCATTTTAAAGATGCCCCCTGAAACTAGACCAACTTCTAGTGACCCGACTGAGTGGATGCTTAGGCTGCCACCAACAGACATGTTTCTGGACCCCTGGGTTGAGAGCTGAAACAATGAACATCCTGGGAAGAGGTGCCAAGCCTCCTCCCCCAGGATGGGCAGGGTTCATGTAAGGGGAAGCTTTAAAGGCATGCCGCCTTTGTGAGCCTCCCCAGATCATTTGCTGCTTTCAGCAACTGGTCCCTACTGGTTCTACCCGCCACTTTAGGCCGGAGAGCTGGTGGGAAAAACAAGTGATGGAAAGAGCTGTGCCCACCTCTGCCAACTCCACCCCTCAGGTGGGGGAGGTAAGGTAAAGCACAACCTCTAGTCCCCACCATCTTGAGGATGGGGGACACAACCAACCAGGGACGGGCTCCTACCCCCTCCCACTGGAGGGTGGCACAATAGTGGGTGTACCTACCCCAGGGAAGGGACCCATTGGTCCCTACCCTTTACCTACCTGTAACACCCCTAAATGTAGTATTTAGGGAGCATCCTGAACCTTGCTTCCTCAGATTCAGAAACGACAAGAAAAGAAGGACCGAACAGCCGTGCAGCCAGCTAACACGTGGACGACACCCACAGACTTTGCCTCAGCCCTACAGGCCTGTCTCCCCTCGAACCTGCTCCTGCGAAATCCTGGTGTGTCCTGCAGCCTGCAACCTCGAAAACCCCGGAGGGCCTGCCTGCCTTCACTTCCAAAAACTGCTTCTCCTGTGAACACCGGATTTGTTCAAATAGCAACCTCTGGCAGCAGCCAGAAACCGCGAATTAATTAAGCCCACTCTGCACCCGCCGAACCCGGACCGAACTAGAGTGGAGAAGCACCATGAGGAGGTCACCCCGGCGATCCTGACCCTTTATTAACTCAAGGGCCATATAATATTACGGGGAGAAAGGTAGTCAGGTGCTGACGTTAGGAAGGGTCCATCGTTTTATTTATGTTTCTCACCCCGGCGATCCTGACCCGAAATCCCTCGACCCCTGACCTGCCTCAAGCCTCCAGCGGACGCCTGCAGCCTAGATCCAGAAGGCCCCCCCCTACCTGCGACCAGGAAGTAGCTGGTAAGAAGTTCCAACCCCAAAAGGCACCCCTGCACCCCACGGCCTTGTGTGCCCCAACCAACGGTGCCTACCCAACCCTTAACTTCCCAACTTACCTCTCGATGGGGTGGTAGCACCCAGAAGTCCTTTGACTCCCTGCCTGCAGTGCTTTTGCAAACTGGAGGTTCTCCATAGAAAACAACAGGGCGCCCAATGTCGAAACAGCACTCTGCACCCGGCCGACACTGTGCCGCTGAGGGTGCACCTTTTGTGCTACTTTGTTTACCCACTTGCCCTGACCTATACCCTAGTACCTTTGCTCCCATAGCCCAGCGGCCTGCTTGCCACCAGCCACCAACAGTGGGGTGGCCTCAACACTCTACACCCAGCCTCCCTAGTGCCGCTGAGGGTGTAACAAGAGTGCATCACTGACCCTGGAGACCCCTGAGTCTAACCCCAGAACCTTAGCTCCCACAGTCGATAACTTACCTGTGAACCGATAACCTGTTTTTCCTCCACAGGATAACACTGACAATTTTCTTACAAAAAGTTTCAAAGTGCAGAGTTTTGAAATCTAAAAATGTTCTTTAAAAATTGCACGAATAACCAAAACGTATTTACTTACCTGTTTGCTGGAAATGTCCCAGTGCTGCATCTATGTATCCAGCACTGAGTTAGAAAAGTAACTTACCTGTAACTTATTGAAAAAGCCTATTCATTTCAATGTACTGTATTTGCTAAGTATTGCAACCTACTGCAATCCCTGTAAATCAAAGTACAAGTTCTATTGCATTTTCAAACTTTTTTTACAATCAGCAACTTATTACTGTAAAGTATTTAATGCTACCTGTGCCAGGCTTGCTTGGTTCTACAATAAAACCACAGTATATTTTTTATACAAAAACAATTGGTTTAGAGTTCAGTTCTTGAGTGTGTGAATTAATTTGCTGACTGACTGTGTGTACATCAAATGCTTCACACTGTCCTCGGATACTGCCTTACTGCTCGGCCACTCTACCACAAATAGAGTAAGGTTCTATCTAACTTTAACCTCTGCCTACTTCTGGGGTCACCTGGACTGTATACCTCATTTTGGTGTACTGTATATATAGAGCCAGTTTCCTACAGCTGATTCTGGTTATTTAATTCTGTGTTCCTCAGACCCTTCTCCTATAATTTGCATTGCTATGGAAGTATTTATAGATTAGTACTTCTGTTTTTTGAAGAATTTTTTTTAACTATTGTGAGACAGTGCCATCTTTCTTGCCTTGGTATGCCCCCACTTTTTTCTGAATTGCTGATTTGCTTTGACTGAGTGTGCCCTGGGCTCCTGCCAACCAGGTCCCCAGGACCTGTGTTCCTTCCCTAAAAACTGTGTTGAAACAAATCCCAATTGGCATCTCTGGCCACCTATCGGCCCCTAGTAAATGGTACCCTAGGTACCCAGGGCATGGTGACCAGAGAAGACCCCTAATGGCTGCAGTACTTATTGTGCCGCCCTTAAGGGCCCTGTACCTTGGTACACACACCTCCTTTGGAACGGTGAGTGCCTAGGTACACAACTAAACAGTCGACATGGCACACATCCTTGTATGCCATACCCACAAACCCACTGCCCTGGCATACATTAGTCACCCCTCTAGCTGGGTGCCCTATGCCAGTGGTGTGGGCCCAGGTGCACGAGCCCTGTGCCCCTACAGTACCCAGGGCCATTCCTGGGCACTGTAAGTGCAGTGATGCCATTAAGAATATATGGTGCTGGGAGGTTGTCATTACGAACTCCACTGTACCACAATGGCTACACTGAAGACTGACAAGTTTACTTTTTTTTAAACCTTTATTGTACCTTCACATAGTTACACAGCCATTTGCCTACAACCCTAAGGGCCGGCCGCCAATAATTGAGCAGTGAATGTTACGCGTAAAGTAAGTCAATATTCGATCATGCTGCTGAAAGAAAAAGGTGCATCACACGGATAAGTGAAAGGTTACAAAACTGTCGTCATGTTGCAAATCAGTAATGGTTTTGGTTTTCTGTTTTTTTATAAAAATAACAAAAACAACAATGAGGAAATCACATTGCGGTCACTTAAAAGTAATAATGCTGTATAGCTGTAGTAAAAGTCTACCCGACAGTTTGTGTTACTACTTATTTTCACGGATTCAAACCAAGGCAACGGGCAGTAATTCCCATGTACCTATGTGTTACTGTGTAGCAGTCCCACCTCTGTCTATCCAGTCTGCCCTCCCCTCGGGACCCGGGCCCCCTCCCATCCACAATCTCCTCTCCCCTCTACAACCCTCTCTTGACCCCTCAGCCTACCTCCCCCTAATCATCTGACTCCAACTGGTCGTCCTCTGGCAGAGGATCACAGATTTCATCTCGGTACACATTCCATGGGGACCATATCTTGTTCCACTTCCCCGGGCATGCACGACTCAAGTATACCGCCCTCTCTGTCCCCATTATCCTGTCCATATTCATGCACCACTGCGACTTCGTCGGTAGTTCTGCCGCCCCCCAACGCTGAGCGATATCCCTCTTGACCACTATCATGCCTAACGTAACCCAAAGTTGGCCACATCTGGACAGGTCATTCGGTCCCCACACATTTAGGAGACATTGCCTCAGTTCTGGAAGTAGCGAGGTCTCTAGAGTCTGTGACACAGTGCGCATTATTTGTCTCCAATAGTTTTGTATGCGTGGGCAGTCCCAGATTGTATGGAAAAAGGATCCCTCCTCCCCACAGCCACGGAGACAGTAAGGATGTTGTATTCTGTGGATGCGATGTAATAGTGTTCTTGTGTAATACACTCTGTGCAGGACCTTAAGCTTTACGAGTCTCAGCCTAGCTGAGATGCCTACCTCTTTTGGGGACGCCAGTGCCTCATTCCATTCGTGTTCATCCAGGGCATCCACTTCCCCTTCCCATCTTTCTTTCATGGAGGTCAGCGGGTCAGGTAAGTTATTAACCACTTGGATGCTATGCTTCTGGTGGAACTTCAATGTAATTTCCATTGAAATCAATGGAAACTCCATGACGAGTTACCCTTGTCATTAGCGGCGAAGAGGTTAAGGAGCTTGCGGTATGTCAACGATGTCGCCCGTTTAATCATGAAGTCAGTTGGAAGACGATCCTCCAGCGGGGAGGACTCGGGTATATCCGCCCCGGAGGGGATAGCCGCAAGTAAAGCATGTCGTATCTGAACATAGCGGTATGTTTCATGTGGCCCCAGTTCATACAATTCCCTCAGGCGGTCAAATGAAATAACCTCTCCCCGTTCCCACATGTCGCCCACCGTGGATATCCCAATGGTGTCCCAGTGGGAGAAGCCCCTGCTGTATCTCAAGTTCCCTAAGGCACGGGTATCCCAGAGCGGGGTAAGTTTGGTAATTTTCCCCTTCCAGCCCAGCGCCGCTAGTGCTGTATGCCACAGCGTTGCAGTAAGTTTAGTAGGTCCCGTTAATGTTCGCACTCTACGCTGGTCGTAGAGTGGGGCTAGCATATTGTTGGTGCCCAGTTGTGCCCTATCTTCGGAAAGCTGGGTCAGTCTGTGGAGCATGTATCCACTGGTTAATGGGCTTAAGGTGCGCCGCCCAGTAATATAGGTTAAGATTCGGCAGCGCAATTCCACCATCGTACCAACCCCTGTGTAGCTTGGCTTGCGCAATACGCGTTGGGCGATTGCTCCACAACAGCCCAGAAACTACTGCCGCCACCTTTTTGAAGTATCCTGGCGCCACCGGAAACGGCGTGTTTTCTAGTATGTATAGAAAGCGGGGTAAGGACATCATTTTGTACAGCGCTGCTTTCCCCAGCATGGTCAAGGGCAACCCCGCCCAGAACTTGACGTCTTGTTTAAGCCGTTCCAAGGGTGGCGTCAGATTTAGTTGTATGAATTCCGTTGGGTCCATTGTAACATGGATCCCCAAATATTTGAAAGAGGAGCCAGCTAGTCTTAAGGGGCAGTCAGGGTCTAGCACCAGGACCGGGCCTTCCAGAACATACATTTCTGATTTGTTCCAGTTGATCGTGTAACCTGAAATTTTACCATTATCGTCACACAGGTTCAAGAGCACCGGTACGCCACGCTCGGGGTCTGTTAAATACACCAGCATGTCATGTCATGTCATGTCATCGGCGTAAAGGGACAGCCGGTCTTCCCAGCCTTCCTTCTATTGTATCCTCTTAAGTAAGGGCGTTTGCCTTATTAAATTAGCTAGTGGCTCCAGGGAGAGCGCGAAAAGCAAAGGTGAGAGGGGGCAGCCCTGGCGGTGCCTCTCCCCAACGGAAATGCTCGAGAAATGTGACCATTTGCTACTACCTGTGCCATCGGTTTCGTATACAGCAGTTTGATCCATGATATAAATTTTGAGCCGAAGCCCATACAGACCAAAACCTCGAATAGGTAGTTCCATTCCACTAAATCAAATGCCATTTTCGCATCCAGGGCTAATATTACTGCTTGTTCGTGGATCAAGTCCGCTCTCGCCAGTACCCCATGAACCCTGCGAAGGTTCAGTGCCGTGTTCCTATGAGGCATAAATCCAGATTGATCTGGATGAATAAGATCAGGCAGATGCGCCATCAACCGGCTGGCTAGGAGCTTGGCCAAAATGTTACCTTCCGCGTTCAGCAGAGAGATAGGGCGGTACGAGGAGCAATCCTCTTGTGGCTTCCCGGGTTTAGGAATCACTACTATAGTGGCCATTCTCTGATCGAGTGGAAGTTCACCCTTCTCTAGACATTCCTCGTACATGTTGAGTAAGTATGTACTGAGCTCCTCAGACTGGGACTGATACCATTCCACTGGAATGCCATTTGGTCCGAGAGCTTTGCCAGGTTTGAGCGCTCGTATGGCCAGCTGTACTTCATCGCTAGTTATGGCCGCATCCAGGTCGGCAGCTGCCTCCGGCTGCAATACTGGGATTTCTATCCTACCTAGCGCTTCCCGTGCCATGTCAGTAGTTACCACCCGTTCTGGGGTATAAACATTATCAAAATGTGTCGCCAACGCTTCAACTATCCGTTCAGGGCTCGTCTGAGTTACGCCGTTGCTATCCCTCACTTGCTGGATCCCTCTGGAACTACCCCCCCTCTTATCGAGCCAGGCCAACATCTTTCCCGCCTTATCTCCCACATCGTATATCCGATTATGTGTATCAGTTATGTGCGCCTTCACCATATGTCGAACATGTTCCGTATATAGTTGCTGGTGGAGTGTAAGGGTATGCGCCATGTCTATTGTAGGATTAGCTTCGTGCAAAGTTGTCAAGTCGCGCAGTGTCGATTCAAGCTAAGACTGTTTGGCTGTTTGCTCCTTTTTATGGGCCGTAATGGAGCTTATTGCCTGCCCTCTCATCACCGTTTTGTAGGCCTCCCATAGCACCTCTGAAGAGGCCACGGTAGCCACGTTTTCTTCGAAATATTGTGTTGTAACTTTCTGGAGGGTTTTCCTGATTTTCGGGATTTGAATGTATGATGCTTGAATGGGATATATACGGCTGCAAGACTTTTCCTGGGTGGAAACTGTTAGGGTGATCGGGGAGTGATCCGAAATGCCTCTAGGGTGGATGTCCGCGGTATCGACGTGTTGTAACCTTCACCCAAAGCTAAAAAGTAATCAATTCGGGAAAGGCTGTTATGAGTGAAATGTGTACTGCCTGTCTTGGGGGTGGACGTGTCGCCAGATGTCTACTAGACCCATTGCTGTCAGGAAACAAGACTGACAAGTTTGTTACCAAACTTCTCAGCACATTAAACCCGCACTGATGCCAGTGTGAGATTTAGTGTAAAATGCACCAGAGGGCATCTTAGAGATGCCCCTTGAAACCTAACTTACAATTCACTTCTGGCTGAGTGGCTATAGAGGCTGCCACACAACAGACATTTTGATGGACCCCTGGGTAGGAGAGCCCCCAGCTCTCCTGGCCTGCAACAATGCACATCCTGGGCGAGGTGCTAAGTCTCCTCCTATAGGATGGTAAAGGGTAGGCTTCAAAGGCATGCCGCCTCTGTGAGCTTCTCAGACCATTTGCTGTACCCATCAACCAGCCCCCACCAGTCCTGCCCCCCACTCTGGCGGGAAGACTGGCTGGAAAAACTACGTCAGGAAGGGAGTGTGCCAGCCTGTGCCAACCCCACCCCTAAGGTGGGGGAGACTAGGTGAAGCACGACCCCGGGCTCCGGCCATCTTGAAGATGGAGAGCCCTGCCCAATCACAGCTAGGCTCCTGCCCACCTCCCACAGGAGAGGAACAGGCTAGGGGATGTATTCACCCCATGGCAGGGACCCATTGGTCCCTGTCCTTGCCCTACCTGTAACGCCCCTAAATTCAGAATATAGGGGCTCCCTGAACCTTCCTTCATCAGATCCCGATACGAAAAGAAGAAAGAAGATCGAGAAGAAGACCCACCATGCAGCTGCTAACAGGACGACAATAACTGACTTGGCCCCAGCCCTACCGGCCTGTCGATCCTGGAACCAGCTCAATCCCAGCGACTCCTGCGGACAGCAACCTTGGGACACCCGGAGGACCTGCCTGCCTTGACCCTCTTGAAACCTGGAACTCCCATCAGCAGAGGCTCTGCTGCAACAACCCACCTGGTGCCAACCAGGAAGCTCCTGACCAGCCCACTCTGCACCTGCCGAGTCCGGACCCGACCCAACCAAACCAAGACCACGAGGATGTTCCCCCAGCGACTGGGACCCGAAGTCTAGTGCCCAAAGACCCTCCTCGATGAACCAGCCGACGCTTGCAGACTCAGAACCAGGGGCCACCCCAACCGCGACCAGCCGAGGGTAAGCTTTTCCGACACCCAAAGACACCCCTGCACCCGGCACCCTACAGCCCCCTGTGCCTCCCTTTGGGGTGCCTACCTGTGCTCCAAGATCCCAACTTACCTCTCGAAGTGCTGGTCGCCCCTGGAGAGTCTTCGTCCCCGAGCCTGCAGCCTTTATTCCTTTTTTACCTATCCCATTGGATAACATTGAGCGCCCGACGGCTCAAAAGCACCCTGCACCCTGCGGCCCGAGTGCCGCTGGCTGTGACTCCTGTGTCCTATCCCCCCCCCCGCTCCCCCCTTGCCCTGAGCAAGTGACCAGGAGCCCAGCTCCCACAGCCGCGTGGCCTGCTAGCCAGCAGCCACCAACCGAAGGCCCCCCTTCCCTCATTGGATAGCATTGGGCCTACCTACCTCTGCACCCGGCTGCCCCTGTGCCACTGGGAGTGAACTAACTGTACTTACCTGACCCTGGGGGGCCCCTGAGTCTTTGCCCAGAACCTGAACTTCACCAACCAAGTACTCATCTGGAAACCAGTAATTTAATCACCTGCCATTGGATAACATTGACTCATTTTGATTAAAAAATGTTCTAAGTGTGAAGTTTTGAAATCTAAAAATATTCACATAAAATCAGCCAAAGACTGAATTCCAAAGTACTCACCTGTGATCAGGGGAGAAACCAGTACCTTTCATCCCAGTACTGAACCGCAAAAGTAATCCCTAGCGGGGTTGCTAGTAATCTGTATTTTCTCCATAGGAACCCATTGTTTGCTTTTCTATGAAATTTCTTCTGTCTACTTTTGAAAACTTTAAATATTCTTTAAAAATCACACGAAATACTGAAACGCAATTACCTACCTTTTTTGAGTTAAGACCCCAGTGCTTGACCTAGGAGACCAGTACTGGATTACAAAAGTAACGTAATCGTACTTTACCTGCAACCTGAATTTTCTCCCATTGAATAACATTGTCAGATTGCCATTGAAAAGTTTTTAAGTGTGAACTTTTAAAACAGCTTTATATTCATGAAAATTCACTATAGTAACTAAAACGTTTTTGCTAATCTGGTTTGAGCTTAGACCCCAGGACTGAATCTAAGATCTAGTCCTGGGACTACTAAAGTAATCTATATAGTAATCTGTTGTACTTACATGTGGTAAACCTTTTGAGCTAAATGCCATAGTGGTTTTAGGATTGTGTTGCTTACTGTCAATACTGTATTAATTATGTGCACGAACTTTATTGCTCCTTTGCAAAGTAATTACACGAGAGAACTCCTAGCAAGAAAAGTATATTTTTAGAACTGTTGGTTCTAAAAATAAAACACCTATATCTGTCGCTATAAAAACAATTGACCTGGAGTTCAGACCTTGAGTGTGTGAAACCTTTTGCTGACTGAGTGTGTACAACAAATGCTTTACACTGTCCTCTGGTACTGCCTTACTGCTCGACCAAGCTACCACTTTGGAGAGTAAGGTCAGTTCTGACTTTAACCTCTATTATACCTCTGGGGTTGGTGGACTCTATACACACTGTACTTCATTCTAGTCCAGTATATATAGAGACACTTTCTCAAAACTATAAGTTAGTTAACTTTGGTAATCTCTTTTCATATTGATATTCTTTTCTTTTTTTTAAAACAGATTTTTATTCAAATAGGAAAAAAGGGGACACAACATAGCCACACTTTAAGTTGCATAACATGTATCAAAGCACTTCCATAACATTTCGTCCGATCAATTAAGATATTAACTGTTGAGAAGGACAAAAGCCATTAATGCAAAACCTATATAAGTGCATTATTACAAGTCAAGATATGCGCTTGTGAATGAAGGATGAAGTCAGTGCTTTGTAGTTTGCCATGTGAGGCAAAATGAGCGTAGAAAGACAAACGATTAGGAAGTGAGCAAACCAACATCCAGTTCCTCCACCCCTCTCCCGGAGGCATATCTCACCCCCCATCACCCCCCCCTCCCCCCCCCCCCCCCACCACCCCCTCTTGAGAAGTTAAGGAATCAGGCAATGCTAACCAAACAAGGTACAAAAAGAGATTTATCTCGGAAGGGACAACAAGGTAGAAGTAGAGTTCAGTAATGGAACATAACATGTCTGCTCTTCTGGGGAATCGTAAATACAACTGGGGACTTAAGGACAAGGAACATCCAGGAGGAAGAACACCGCTAAGGGGGTATTTAGTCGGAAGCCTCTTCTGCGCTTTCAGCTTCATCTCCCTGGACGTCTGCCAGAATCATTCATATAGATAGTCTAATCTGCAAATTCCTCACCGTCACACCTCTCATCTTCTGAAGACATTTGTCCTTCGGTTGTGTTTATGTGCCAGTAGTTTAATATACTTTTGCTGTGATTGTATCCTGGGTCTTTGGAGAGAGTAACCTATGCAATACTGATGTCCCTGAAACAGGTGGACCCTTAATACGGCTGCTACTTCACATCTGGATGTGATATCAGGTAGGTATGCAGCTAGAACCATCCTACACGAGATGGGTGAATTGTTCAACACTTTTCAGTGCGAGCCTATGTATGAAACTGTGTCTACATATACTGCACCAAAGTGAGGGACGGTGTGTATAGAGTCCAAGTGTCTCCAGAGGTTTAGCAGAGGTTAAAGTCAGATAGAACCTTACTCTCTAAAGTGGTAACTTGCTCGAGCAGTAAGGCAGTATCAGAGGACAGTGTTAAGCATTTGATGTACACACTCAGTCAGCAAATGAATTCACACACTCAAGAAGTGAACTCTAGGCCAATTGTTTTGTATAAGAAATATACTGTTATTTTATTTCTAGAACCAAGCAACCCTGGCACAGGTAAGCATAAAAAATACTTTTCAGTAGTAAATTACTTGTATGAACACAGTTCAAAATTGCAGTGTAATTTGTACTGGTTTTGGTTACAGTTTTAAGTAAGCAGTTTGCAACACATTGCAGGTATAGTACATTCGAATAAATGGCCTTTTTTAAGTAAAATGCAGTTAATTACTTTGTAGATTACTTTTGCTAACACAGGGCTGGAGCCTAGATTCAGCCCTGGTACATTTCCTGAAAACAGGTGAGTAAATGCGTTTAGTTAGAGGTACGATTTTTAAAGAATATTATTGCATTTCAAAAGTTGACACTTAGAAACTTTTTCACATAGAATCACCAATGTTCTACTATGGGAGGAAATTCACTTAGCAGGTAAGTTATGTTATCTATACTTTTTTTTACTCCGTGCTGGATACCTAGATTCAGCACTGGGACATTTCCTGAAAACAGATGATAAAATGCATTTTGGTTATTCGGATGATTTTTAAGGAATATTTGTAGATTTCAAAATTCGACACTGACACTTTTTCTCCCAAAAAGTTTCTATGTTATTCTATGAGGAAAAAAAGGCTATCGGTTTCCAGGTAGGTAATCTGTCTTTGGAGTTGGGGCCCTGGGGTTAGACTCTGGGGTTTCCCAGGGTCAGTGATACACTGTTTTTACACCCTCAGCGGCACTCGGGCGGCTAGGTGCAGAGTGTTGAGGCCCAATGTTATCCTATGGAGAGAAGGGGGACACCAGTTGGTGGCTGCTGGCAAGCAGGCCACAGGGTTGTGGGAGCAAAGCTCCTAGGGTTAAGCTCAGGGCAAGTTGGTGAACAAGTCTGCACAAAAGGGGCCCCCTCAACGGCACTAGGGCGGCCGGGTGCAGGGTGCTGTTTTGAGGTCGGGTGCCCTGTTGATTTCAATGGAGATTCTCCGGGACAAAAACACTGCAGGCTCGGGGACGAGGATCTTCCAGGAGCGACCACCACTTCGAGGGGTAAGTTGGGTTGTAGAGGGATGGTTAGGCACCGCTAGGTTGGGCCCACAAGGCCATGGGGCGCTGGGTGCAGAGGTGCCTTTGGACGTCGGATTTTCTTGCCTGCTCTGGTCTCAGTAGGGGGGTCCTCTGGATTGAGGCTGCAGGCACCTCCAGATCTTGGGTCAAGATCGCTGGGGGGGACCTCCTCGTGGTGATTTTCCACTCAAACTCGGGCCGGGCTCGCGGGTGCTGAGTGGGCTGGATTCGTGGTTTCTGGCTGGCACCAGAAGCTGCAGTTCAAATACGTCCGTTGTTCACAGGAGAAACTGCTTGGAAAGGGAATGCAGTCAGGTCCTCCAGGGTTTTTGAGGTTGCTGGCCGCTGGACACGCCGGGGTTTTGCAGGAGCAGGTTTGAGGGGAGTCGGGCCTGTAGGACTGGGGCCAAGTCAGTAGGCGTTGTCCTCTTGTTAGTTCTGCACAGCTTCTCATCCATCTTCTTCTTCTTTTCTTGTAGTTGCTGGATCCGAGGAAGAAAGGTTCAGGGTGCCCCTAAATACAAAATGTAGGGGCGTTACAGGTAGGTAAAGGGCAAGGACCAGTGGATCCCTTCTCTGGGGTGGGTATACCCCCTATTCTGCCACTCTCCAGTGGAAGGGGGCAGGAGCTTTCCCCTGGTTGGCTGAGTCCCCCCCCCCCCCCCCCCCCCATCCTCAAGAATGCGGGGACTCGAGGTTGTGCTTCACCTCGCCTCCCCAACCTTAGGGGTGGAGTTGGCAGAGGTGGGCACACCTCTCTTCCTCACTTTGTTTTTCCCGCCGGGTCTCCCGCCCAAAGTGGGGAGTAGAGCCAGTGGGGACCAGTTGCTGAAAGCAGCAAATGGTCTGGAGAGGCTCACAAAGGCGGCATGCCTTTAAAGCTTCTGCTTCGTGAACCCTGCCCATCCTGGGGGAGGAACCATGGCACCTCGTCCCAGGATGAGCATTGTTTCAGGCCCTCGAGAGCAGGAAGCTCTCGACCCAGGGGTCCAGAAACATGTCTGGTGGTGGCAGCCTAGACAGCCACTCGATCAGGTCACTGGGAGTTGGTCTAGTTTTAGGGGGCATCTCAAAGACGCCCTCTGTCGTGCATTTTACATTAAATCCGCCAGTGTGGGTTTAATGTGCTGAGAACTTTGATACCAAACTTCCCAGTCTTCAGTGCAGCCATTATGGTGTGGTGGAGTTCGTAATGACAAACTCCCAGCACCATATACTCTTAATGGCAGCACTGCACTTACAGTGCAGAGGAATGGACCTGAGTATTGTAAGGGTACAGGGCTCATGCACCTGTACCCTCACCACTGGCCTTAGGCACCCAGCTAGAGGGGCGACTGATCTATGCCAGGGCAGTGTTTTGTGGGCATGGCACAAAGGGATGTGTGCCATGTCGACTCTTCCCTTTGTTCTGCACCAAGACATGCAGCCTGCAAAGGCAGTGTGTGAGTGTCAGGGTACGGGTCCTCAAAGGGTGGCACAATTCGTGCTGGGGCCTTCTCTGTTCACAGTGCCCTGGGTACCTGTGGTACCACTTACCTAGGGCTGACCTGTGGCCAGAGATGCCAATTGAGTTTGGGCTTTAATGCAGTTTTATGGAAGGAACACAGGCCCTGGGTACCTGATTGGCAGGAGCCCAGGACACGCTCAGTCAAAACACATCAGCAATTCAGCAAAAAGTGGGGGCATACCATGCAAGAAAGAGGGCACTTTCTCACAGCCTACCTCCAGGGGATACTTTAAGGTGATGAATTGACATACAGATAAAATATCCATTATGCAGATAAAGCATCCATCATAGAACGTGTTACCAGAGGTAAAAACCTTGCCCGGATTTAGAACAGCAGGTCAGGAGCAGGTGATGAATATCTCCTTTGATGGGTTAAACCTTTGTAGTAAACTAGTAAATGAAGTACTGGAAAAGATGAAAATAAGTTCATGAGAGCTTTACAACAAAGAATATAGGATTTAGGAAGGAGCATAATCATCTGTATTCTTCCAACAAGGCATCTTGTAGCATTATAAGCTGAAATCTTGCAGTAGCAATGACTACAGTCCATATTTCTCAACCCTTCATGAAATGGCTGAGATAAAGAGTGTTGACACATCTTCCTTAACTTTTGCTTGATGGTTTCCCTTTCTTCCCTGTAGTCTACCCAACCTGTGGCCCCCATGAGTTTCGCTGTGCCAACGGCAGATGCCTGAATAATAGCCAATGGGAGTGTGACGGGGACTTTGACTGCCATGACCAGTCCGATGAGGCGCCGAAGAATCCACGCTGCTCTAGCACTGGTAAGTTCGCTACAGCATATGTGGTGCCTTTGCAGCTTTGAGGGGGATGTCACTGTCATCGGGCATGGTCAACTGGCCTGTTTACCGTACCTTTGTAGAGATTGGGACCTAGAACAGAGGATATGGAAATGAGATATATGTATATGTATATGTATATGTATATGTATATGTGTATATATGTGTGTGTATATATATGTATATATGTTCGGTTGGGAGTGCTGTAGTAAGTAAGCAGGGGGGATATCCTGTGAGTTTTCCCCAAGTCATAACTTATTTTTCCTTGCAATTGTCCAAATATGTGCCAGTGGGTGTTTCCAAGACCAATTGTAGTGTTTTTTTAAAAGTATTTTTGTGTATTTTGTTTATGAATCAATCAACACAGAAACAAAATGGATGTGTCAAGTAGCCCCCCAGCATTATCCGAAAATCATTGTGCAAACATGAAGTGTGACTGTCGGCTGGCAGCCCCCAACAAAAGTGTTGGGGGCTGCCAGCCAACATGGCTGTGTTTTTAGTTTGATAGTTTGCAGTTGATTTGTGGCCTACTTCCTACACCCAAACACACTTTTTTCCCATTAACATTCACAAAAGGGAGGGGGTCCGCAAAAGACCCCTTACCTTTTAGGAATGGACTACCACTCCAACTTGAGGGTTAGCAACTTCAATGGTTTATAACCATTTCAGTCCTAAACCATATATTCACATGGATAGGAAACGTTATTTGTACAGGGCTCCTACAACATACCCCTTCGAAAATAAAGATTCCTTATCCATTTCTAAACCAATTTAAGGAGTCTGTAAAATGTTACTGACTCCTAAAATCGATTTAGTACATCTCTAAACGCAGTTTTTGGGTTGCAAACTCTGAATCTGAGTTTTGCGATCGAAAAACCGTTTTGCACATTCAGCCTAGAGAATGTTTGAAATACAGAGTGAAGTCATACTTTTGGGAAAATAAACCACAGAAGCATGTATGCTGTCGGAGCCTGGAGGGCTGGTAGAATTTGTCAAATAGACAACCTGGTTACAAGCCTTATTAACATTTCAAAACATTCCAGCACCCTCCCTTCGAGCATCCATTATCAACACTAGAAATCAGGGAATAATTAATAGGAAGTGAGGGTGATCTCCTTTCCCCCAGAGACAATTTAGCCAAGATATCCCTTCCGTCTAGTACCTTATGCGCCCTTTCTGCCATTGTTTCCCGCATTTCCTTTTTTCCCTTTCACATCTTCACTTTCTCTCTGTGCCTCTTTCCCCGGTCTCTTTTACAATGTATTATATTTATCATGAGTCAGACTCAGTTTATTTCTTTTTATCTGCCACCCCTCTCTTCATTAGGTCTCCCACCTGGCGATTACAGCGCAAAAGCGCTGTCTCGCCTGCTAGACCTATAGTCACCGGCTCTGCTTCCCAGGAGACAGGAGATGGGCACGCGCAGCCTCCGGAATCTGATCAGGTCGCGCGCCCATTGCTCCTGTGAACAGCATGCCAGAATCTTATCAGGACGCGCGCACAGACGCGCGCTCACACACACACGCGCACACACCCTCCCCCCCCACTCACCGGGCTCTTTCCGCTGCTACAGGCTCCGCCGCATCACCTCACATGCTGTTGGTTTTTTTACATAACGCACATTTACCAAAATCACGTCGTTGCTGTAAAATTGACGAGATTTCTTTTTCGGCTCGGGTTAAGCTTTCGTCATCCCTCAAGTACTACGCGAGCTGCGACCTAGTTTTCACTTTCTCTAATCTCTTTCGGCTTCCCCCCATTCATTTGAGCAGAAATACAGGCGAACACAACAGCAACCAACTGCGCTTGCGCTTAGGGAGGTGGTACGTGCTGGTCACGTGACAATGTCGTCTGCACGCTGCAGTTTCCTGTTCCGAGGCCGGTCGCTTCCGCAGACCGTATCCGTAGGACTCTACACGAGTGATCGGCAACATGGTAATCGTTAACCCAGTGGAAAATTGGAATAGGGAACTGTGTTATAAGACCCTTACAGCGCTAGCGGTGGACTCTCTCACCGGCCGGATGCTCGGAAGTTCTTGGCTGTCTATAATGTGTCTCTGGTAAAGGCTTTACGTCTATCCTGTGATGCTACTGGTAGCTGCTGACTCACGGTGTACCGGCGGCCATGGATTTGCACACAAAAAGGGCCATGGAGCAGTACGGGGATGGGTGGTCTGCTTTCCGTGTGACCCTAGTGGCAGACCCAAGGGAACACATAGAGCCAAGATAAAAACTGAGACTGCGATACTTGGGTCGCTGTGCAGTTTAGTTTTGCTCTTTAATATTTACCATCTCTAGTCCAGTAAACTGAAAAAAGTACTCCGAGACTGGGGGTTAAGTTGTGGCAGCTGAACGGGGTTTAAATCAATAGAGACAGTCAAGTGGCGTCCTACAGTCAAGGTACACATTCTTGTTTTTCATATTCTGCTGCAAAGAAATTGGCAACAAGGGATGGAGTTAAGAGATCTGTGTTTCCACAGTTTTTAATCATAATAAAGTAGTATAGAGGTTTAATGTGCCTCCGGCATAGCACAAGGTGTAACAAGGAGATATGATTTTTATTTTATGTAGGTAGCTCAGTGGGTTACTGCTTTTGTTACAGATAACTTAGTCATTTGCAATTCTTAAATTACAATCCTCCTACTATAGCACATTGAGATATGAATCGACACCACAGTTGCATGCAAACTACAAGGTTAAGGTTTAGTACCTTATTGTTTTTTTCCCCTCAATCTTTTGTTATTCTAAGGTTGTTAAAAAAAGGGCTCGCTTTGGTTGTGATACTCTTTTTTTTTTTAGTGCAGACAGCCACTGTGTTAAGTTTGAAATCCTGACTTTATTTTTCCAAACCAATCACTCTTTATCATATACTACCTACTGGTATTTATACTGTGTGTGATGTAAAGCTCTCTGGCACCATACATTGGGGTGAGTAGTTATACAAAACACACTAGTAAGTGCTATTCACTTCATTATTAATGTGATTACTGATACAAACAGATACATTTCTTACATAAAAGGGTTTGGAAAAGTCAAAAACCTGCCTGCAAATTTTATTTTCTTAACACTTGTTAAATGTAATGATGATACTTGTAAAGCGCACTGTTACCCCATCTCGGGGTGTCCTGTCGCTGAAGACCGCTGGGGAACCCGTCCTGGCTTTCCCTGTGAGATGGTCCCTTCTGGGTATCTCCAAGGTGAAACCAGGCATCCCCGGCGTCTGCGGGGGGCCGTTGTAGAGATGAGTCAAGCTTAATGCCCAGAGTTGCCGAGTGTGATCCCTGGTTAGAGTAGGCACTGAGGCGAGAATGATCGAGTCCGTTGACCCTGGTCCACGACCCTGCCGCGTCGGGAATTGAACCCTGGTCCCGGGCCGTTCTCTGCTTCCTGGTCTGCCGCCTCTAACCAGTGAGCCACACCACTCCACATGATGATAATCCGTAATACTTTTTCATCCCCTTCATTGTGTTGGTATCTCTGTGTTACTTGGCTTAGGATAGATCCCAGCCAGGATGTGACTGCACTAAAAGTATGACTGGTGGGCCTTTAAGAGAGGCCTTTGTGTTTTGAGTAAAAATAAGAACCCCCTCCGGACCTCCTACAGGTTATTGCTTTAAACCAGGTTTCTCCCGACAAGTAGACTGGGAGCTGCTGGCAGCTCTCTGGCTACCTAGAACTAGCTGTCCTGTGTGCAGCTCAATTTAAACTAGTAGAAGCTTTTTCTAGGTTGAATGAAGATCTGTATCAAAAAAGTTTAGTCTGTGTCTTTGAGACGAAAATGTGTGTATATTCAAAACTTAAAAACTGATGTTTGAAGAGCAATAGTTGAATTTCCCATTTTTTTTAAAGCTGATATTTGACTGATAAATGAGTTCTTGCTGAGACTTGTTACTAGTTTGTTACTTGAGTTCGAAATCCCTTAAATAATAGAATACAGGAGACATTTGGCAAAACAGGAACTGTCTGAGGAGTGTCTCAATTTACAATCAGTATGTGTCCTTATATACCAAACTTAAAAGTTATAAAGTTTGTGGCATACCATATAGGGTCAGGAATGTTGGTCGCTGCCACAGCATCACTGAACGCCACAGCATCACTCGTTCGCCATCACATCACTCAGCGCCACCACAGCATCAATCTGTGCAACCATTCAACAACACCTGGCTCAAATATGTTCTCTCAATGTTTCAAGCTTTATTACA
Source organism: Lissotriton vulgaris (assembly GCF_964263255.1). Lineage (NCBI taxonomy): Eukaryota > Metazoa > Chordata > Amphibia > Caudata > Salamandridae > Lissotriton > Lissotriton vulgaris. Next base: position 1,359,203,737 of record NC_141685.1, on the reverse strand, counting down.
AATGTAACAAAAAGATGTTAATATTTCACTGCTGTTCTTGGTTTTTCGTCACAATAAAATGCACTGAACATAATCTTCACAAAAGTTATTTACAAAACTTTAAGCTATGTCCATTATAAATTACAATAACTTTTATTTAAGTATTGCATATTGAAAAAAAATTAAAAGCCATTGTTTGTAATATCAATACATGTAATTAACGTAAATACAACACATATTGCATTACAAATGCTATAGGTGGCACATTTGCGAAAGTTATAACTATTGGCATTGTAAATGACAAAGCTATTAATTTCGCTATTTTAAAAAACAAAACATAAATAAAAAATGTGTCATTTACAATACCAATAGCTAAAACTTTCCTAATGCGAGACCTATTGCATTGTAAATGCTTGTTTTAATCTTTGCTAACAATAACATTTGAATCTACCTGGGTAGCAATAGAGCAAAGCTGTCTGCTGCTTGTTACCTAGCTGCCTTTTCTTTTTTCCACGCTCTCCCTTTTCTTCTGTTTAGTAATAATATTTTACACCCCTTGTTCGTTTCTTCCCCCTTTTCCGTTCCCATTGTATGCTCATTGTTTGTTCCTATCCTCTCTCCTTTAATTTACATTCTTATTTATCTTTTTCTGGCCTCTCTTTTTAACATTGTTTCTTGCTTACATATTACCTTTTCTTTCTTCTTCATCCACTTCTCCTCCACTCACTTGTTCTCCCGCTTTCTTTTGTTCCTCTATTTCTACTCACACTGTCTCTCTAGCTTCCATACTATGTCACCCCAGTGCCATCTTTCCAACTATTCCTTTCCATGACCTCTTCCTCTCTGTGAATCCTGAACCTTCCTATTAGTTCATGTATTGCACTTTTTATATGACGCTGATCAACCCACTCAAGGGTGTTAGTGCACGTCATGTAATAAAAACTATGAAGAAACTGGATTCCCTTTACAAGTAGATTAAATAGGAGAAGTGTAAATAGGTGCTAGTATTTCATGTATATTATTTGTTTAACATTAAGAAGGACTGTGTGGGTTTTTGTGTAATGTGTGGTCCTTGTTAAAAAAAGGCTGCCCTCGTGCCAATTTCAATTGCTCCTTTCCCTCCAGAGTCGCTTTGCTTCACTTCATCCTCCGATTTGAGTTTTTTTCTTTCTTCCTTTCCAGAAAACAAATGCAATGACTCCTTCTTTCTATGCAAGAATGGGAACTGCATCCCTGAGAACCTGCTCTGCGATAACAGTAACGACTGCGAGGATGGATCAGACGAGCTCAACTGCTTCATCAATGAATGCTTGAACCGCAAGCTGAGCGGCTGCAGCCAGGAGTGTGAGGACATGAAGATTGGCTACAAGGTTTGGGCTGCACAGTTGATTCTTTGCTTGTGACTGTTATCCATATAAGCGAAGGCTTGCAGCCATCTGTGAGATTCATAACATGCTAAATACCCTGAATATTTTACTGGAGCTAAATGCCACGCATTCCTTGAGGCTCTTGATTGCATTGATCACCTCAAAAGACTTCTGGCACTTTCCTTTGTTGGGTTTAGCAGATAACTGTTAAGGGCTTGTGGTTTAATAACATGCAGGGAAATGGACAGACTGCATAATATTTATTTTATTATTTTTTATTTGTCACTATTATGTTGCACAGACATTGCTCCTGGAACTAGCGAGACACTTTTTATTGTTGCAAAGGCTGCTTGATGTGTCTGATACGGAACAGTAAAACCTGATCCTGTAGCACGTAATCAATCATATAGCAGACTATACAGAGGGCTTTTCCATATTGACATTGCACACAATTACTTTATAGGCTCAATGTGATGGCTATTTGATCTAATATCATATGATGGTTTTTGTAAAATGTCAAAGTTGGGAAACATTCAGGTCGAGGCATATGACCTGCAGATCACACACTATGCATAGATCGCCATCTGGTGTTGGGCCGGAAGTTTGCAGTTTGTTATTGTCTTGGAAAAGTCTTTGGAAGTCACATGATAGGTGACTCCTCCTTTGGACAATAGTTCGCATGGGCATCGACTCAATCTTCAGATTGTTTTTTTCCGCCATTGGGCTCTGATGTGTTCCACGCATTCCAGTTCAGTATCGTTACCGAGTTAACTTTCAACGCTCAATCCTTACCCAATTCTTCGGTATTGTCGCAATTGCGTTTCCCTTTCGACGCGCAGCTCCACAAACTTCTACTTCAGTTCCAGTCGTTGAAGCAGGCCTTGGGGCCTAGCTGCACCATCAGGCCTTCGTGGCTCATGGAAAGGACTCCCTTCAAGAAATATCCTCAATGTGGAACCAAGTTTCCACATGCTGATCTGCATGAGGTGTGTAACCTCTGCCTTTCACCTGAACATGAGGCCAAAGACTGTCCGGCTTGTGCCTCTTACTGCTCCTAGAAAACCATCAGAGATCGTCAAGCTCGAAGAAGCATGGCTCGATTATCAATACCGGATGACATCTTCAAGGAAGGCATCGATGTACCGGAGCAGAAGCAGATCGAAGAAGGCACCTCCGACGAATCAGACTTCGAAGACATCACCCCGGGGCAATGAGTCAGAAGTACTGACGTCAACCCTTCCCCCCCACCGACCCATCCAAAGGCTTTGGTACACCTTCCGCTTCGGGCCCAGGTGCACACCGTGACAAAACTTCCCACGCCCCTCCTTTGGGCTTGGTAAAAAAAGTCTACAATTAAGCCTTCAGGCCACTCTGGACTGAGTCAGCCTTTTCGGTGCCAAAACTCCATCCTCTGCACCGACCAAAGAGAAACCAAAAGACAACCCATTGTCGTCTTCCGTGCCGAAGCCCGGTTTCGCACCGGCACATTCAGCATCGAAACCAAAAGACACTCCAACTTCAGATCTGAACAAATCTTCGGAACCAAAGAAACCACTGGCTCCGAAACACACATCGGAAGCGAAAAAACAACCGGTTCCGAGAACACCCGGCACCTCCGATCCAAAAAAATCATCAGAGCCAACCAAGCAACCGGTTCCAAAGACTCCAACCAAACCTTCGGAACCCACAACATTTCCTCAGGCCAAAACAAAGGAGCATAACATTACTCCAAAGGCTGTGCCACATAAGCATTCGGACC